>NC_046158.1:16459673-17094435 GCF_011064425.1 Rattus rattus
ATCTTCCTTGTCTAAGCTGCTTACAGTGGGGAGGTGAGTATCGTGAGCAGACTGTGGGAAAAAAATCAAGGGAGGGTGGACTCAGGTCCCTAGCCCTGCTTCTCACAGATTCAAGGATGAATCCACCGGTAGGGCTCCAGGGAGGGTCAAGGCTTGACCTGTGCTACCCTGCAGGTGCAGAACGAATTACGGAGGATGACAAAAAAGGCAGCTGAGGTGCTCAGGGCAGAGCAGGTGCTCCTGGCCAAGGGTGAGAGGACCTGAGGCCCGATGGGCAGGACCAAGCACAACACCTCTCCTTTCAGACACTCTCTGGCCCTTCTGACCTACAGGCTTCATGCCCCTGGGCCATGGCCCAGGAGAACTCCCCAGCCTGGGCCCCTCTGAGAAGATCTGTTGCTCTCAGAGGTACAATCTATCTTTGTGCCTAGTGTTTTCTGCTGCCTTGATTTCTCCATTGATCAACCAGAGTTAGGAGAACAATGGCAGACTCTATAAGCCCCTAGAAAGACAAAGAAACCAAGGCCTTGGGTGTCCAACCGGAGGTGGGGTTTACCCAGAACTCCTGTCCAGGGTTCCTAGCTGGTGGAGGGCGAAGTGGGCGGTGCGACTGAGCCCCTGACACGAGAACTGGGTTTAAGTACTTGGGCCTCACTTTCCTCACCACTAATCTGAGAGTAAAGTTCTGAGTAGATTTTTAGGGTGTCTGATAGTGGGGGCACAATGTCTTACCTGTACACAGTTCACCGAATATTTCCCCCTCTTAGGGACCCATGGACCCAGGATCCCCCTAACCTTCTCTTCCATTACAGAACCCAGGAGACCGGTAAGGACAAAGGACCAGCTAGTGTCATGGCAGGGTTGGGGACACAACAGGCTAGGGCAGGGTTGGGGGGCACTGGCCCCAGAAACCTTGTCCCCAGCACTGGGAAGCTAGAGCCTGTAGGCTGGCAGATTTAAAAGCCTAGGCCTTTTGGCCAAGAGCTCCCAGGGTAGAGGGGACAGGAGAAAGGGCCTAACTTTCCAGTTGGTTCTCTTTTTCAGGCTGTGGAGCTGACAGCATTTAGGACTTCAGGTAGTTCTCTTCCTGGGCATACTCCACCATTCCTCTTGAGACTCACCACACAGGAACCAATCTTAGACCAACACTGCCTAGCCCCAAACTACATCCCTGGCTGGCTGGAAGAGAAACCTACTTTTGGAACTCTTGCTGGGGCTAGGATCAGTGCCCAACCCCAGACGGGTGCTGGCTCTGGTACAGTAGTCAGGGGAGGCTGCGGAGGTCAAGGCAGGAACGAGGTTCACCTGCACAGATGGGGTAACTGAGGCATAGCTATAGTCATAGATGTGTGATCCACAGACCAAGGTTTGTGGCAGCCTTCAGCGTTCAGCTTCCGGTCTGCTAAAAGGGGCCGAGCGCCCCCTGCAGGCAGATCAGGGGCTCAGGACTAGGCAAAATCAGAGCGCGCAGCCGCCCCTCACCCGATGGGCCCAGCCCCCCTCCACCCCACCCCCAACCTCAGGCATAGCCGTCTGCTATAACAAGAGCCACTGCAGCGCCTCTGTGCCTTTGTCTCTGCTGAATGGGTGCGTTGCTAGGGCTGCTCGTAGCAACGAAGCCGCTTCTACTTCGGTCCCACCTTCCCGACCCCTACCCTGGCCCGACGATCCCTGCTTCGTGCCCCCAGCTCCTCCCAACCACGTACTCAGGCAACTTGGGCAAAGGTCCCGGTGAGGGGTGGCTGCTAGCCATGAATCCTTTCCGAAAGCTCTGGAGATAGAAGGTGCAAGCAGGTGTTCTGACTGTAGAGAAACCGTCTTAGGGAGACCATGAGGGGCAGGCTGGGGTGGCAGGGTTCCCCCCAGACCCCAAGTTTCTGCTCCCAGACCCTGCCTAATCTTGGCCATTCCTGCCAGCCCTGCCCAAAGAGAGCCCTTACACTTTTCTTACAGGGGACTAAAAGGCATGTGCAGGGTTTTCCTCCCAGCCTTTCAGGAGCTCCACGGCCAGAGGACCTCAGCTCATCGCCGGAACCCCAGACTGAAATGCACAGCTGGTAGACCCAAGTGAGAGAAAAGGGCCTCTGGACTAGCCCGGCTGGTCCTGCTGTTTGTCTTGGTTCCTCCCACTTCCTAGATGTGCCCGTCAGTGTCTGATAATAAACCAGGTGTTGAAGCTTTCTGCCTGTGACGCCCCCCCACCCCCCACCCCCCACCCCCCCCACCCCCCCGGGGCAGGGGTTGTCTTCCTGGCCAGGAAGGGGTAGATGGACAGGGTTGTCTGGGAGGAGGAGCAGAGAAGCTGCCAGTTTGACTTTGGGATTCTGCCTTGCCACCTGGCTTGCTAGTTCTAGTTAGCAGTCACACACACACACACACACACACACACACACACGCACGCACGCACGCACGCACGCACGCACGCACGCACGCGTGTGTGTACATGTGCCCGGATGCGTGTGTGGAGGTCAGGGGACAGCTTTCATGAGTCAGCTCTCCCCTTTCACCGTGTAGGCTCTGGGCATAAAGTTCAAGTCATCAGGGTCTGTGGTAAGTGCTTTTAGTCCCTGAGTCATCTCTTCTGCCCATTCAGCATCTGCAGTGTCCCTGGCCTGAGACTGGAGTTCCTCACTCTGACTGGAGATTGACTTCATCCTAACTTGCAGACACAGGCCCCGGGCTTCCCTGCTGGCAGCCTGAGTGCATGGGCGATGGATGTGGACCCTGATTTCAGCCAGGCACCAATCAATGCTCACAGGGAGCTGGGATTCACTTGGGAGTGAGGGGATGGCTGTCTCACTGAGGAGGAGCCTGAATGGAAGGAAACTAAGAGCAGGCCAGGGCACTCTCTCACTAGGCAGCCACCAGTCGGGTCCCCAACACCATCCAGCCTGCCTCCCTTCAGGCTACAGAGTTGGGTCAGGCAAGTGAGGCAGAGAGGACGTGATGAGCGAGAAACTCCAAAGAACCCGTGAGGCACAGACATTCCCTGGGCCTTGGCGGCTTCCTCCCTGAACCCTAATCGGGTTGCAACTGGAACACAGTTTCTGGAGAGCATTGGCTCACCTATGCAAGTCCAGGTCTCCAGGCATTTATTTCTGGGGACCTAGGATGTGAAGAACTTGAAGCCTTCCCTGTCTGTCATTTGCCGAGTGAGGGATAACAGGCTCTCTCTCGGAAGACCTTATGATCCAGTCCTATGCTACTTTGGGGCATGGCAACCACCCTGCACCCAGTAGGTACACAGAGAAGGTCAGCTGTGACCAGAGACATGTAGGGCTGCAGGCAGAGGAAGCCGTGTTTGAGGCATTGAAGGCTCTGTGTGGGGAGGCCACACAAGAGAGAAGCCAGCAGAGCCCCTGGGAAGGCCGGCAGAAGCCCAGGAGGATGAAAGGCTGGGCCAGTTGGCCATTCCTTCCAGAGCCGGTCAGCTTTGCTAAGTATCAGCAGAACACATGCTCAGCCCTGGCAAAACCCATTGCCTGTGGCTAGGGACCCAGGGGGCATGCAAGGAGGTAGAAGGGACTGGTCCTTGGTGGAACATAACCATCCGCATTTCCATGTGCTCTGAATCCCTTCCCTCACAGAAGGCCCCTGTTCCAATCATAAAGGTTTGGGGATCAAGAGACAGGACAAAGGGGTTCTTTCCAGTCCTTTCCATCCCAGATATCTCTTCTTCTTCCCACACCCTCTATGCTCCAGCCAAACACAGTCAGCTGGCACCACCCTCTCTTTTTATTGTCACACCGTTCTTCCTGGACTGTCTTTGTTTCTGTTAAACTGGTGAATTCCTAGGCCTCCTTAAAAACTCAACTCCCATGACCCCTCGGCTGAGAAGCCTTCTCCTGTGAGCTGAATCAACGACTTTCTTATTTGTGGTTCAATTACATAAGGGATCGCACCCCATAATCTGGTTGGTTAAGATCGTTTTCTTTAAGCCTGGACATTGCCCTGGGACAGGCACAGAGCAGGAGAAGGAACATCTTTTTCTGTTACCTCCCCCTAAAAGAGGTACCTTTTTCTAGTTGTTTTGGAGACCCTAGGTGGAGCAAGGGTTAATCCTATTGATTAAAGTGGGTGGGGCAGTGGCTGAGCCCCTCCTGTGGAGAACCTACAAAGAAGGCCTGAAGAGCAGATCCAACAGGGCCTGGGGTGTGGGAGAGCTCAGTGCTGCCACCTAGCAGGACTCATCAGCAAGGGTGGGGACTGAGAGCAGGGTAGAAAAGGAGAGCCAGGCTGGCGTCTGGGTCCCCACCCCGAGTGACACCCCTGCTGGTGTTGACACAAGGACAGGGAGCTGAGGGAGGGCGTTTGTAAAGTGTTCATGAGATGAATACGCTTTCAGTATGGGGCAGAACTGGCATGACCCGGTGAAGCTGAGGTGAGACCCCAGAAAGTCACAGCACCTCCCAGGCCTTTCGTATACTTGAGTCCCAAAGTCTAGTAACACCTGCTGTCTCTACACCCTGGGCTCTCCAACCGCCTCCCGTCTCATTTTTAAAAATATCTTCAATGCGTATGGTATGTATGTAGACACATATATACACTGTATTTAGATCATACCCATCCCCCACCGCCCAATTCCCAGGACTCTCTCCACATTCCCCTCCCAACTTCCTTAATTCGTGTGCATAATCTTCTGAGTCCATTTAGTGACATAGGTGCAGGGCCTTCCAAAGGAGCACCGGAATGTGGGTGAAGCTCACATCCCTGAAGAAACCTGACTCTCCCACCCTCAGAAACCATTGACAGCCAGAGGGGCTACATAAGTTCCTCCCCCAGCCATGCTGGAATGTTGAGTGGCTTGGTCACGTGCAGGTCCTAGTGTGTGTGTGTGTGTGTGTGTGTGTGTGTGTGTGTGTGTGTGTGTGTGTGTGTTGCACCTAGGTCAGAGGACAATTTATGGGAGTCAGTTCTCTCTTTCACCTCAGGTCATCAGGCCTGCAAGCACCTTTACCTGCTAAGCCATTTCAGTAGCTCTCTTCCCAGAGGGTTAGAGCTGAACACTATTTTGGTGACAGGCAGACCAGCACTACACCCCCCCCTACCCCCAGAACCTACCCCAGGGACTACACCTTGCTTCAGAATGCAAAGTCACAAATGCTACTGGAAACTAATTGCAAAATTTATTTCAGGGCTGCAGGGCTGCAGGGGTTTATAAGGGCACTTCTTGTCTTGGGGCTGTGGGTCTCTGGCCTTGGTGGGATCACGCATTTCAGGGGCAGAGGTGGGGTCTGAGCCAGGGTGGTTGAAGACAGGAGACAGCCTTGTCCAGTTGGGCAGGCCTAGCGTAAGCTGTAAATCTGACACGAAAGCAGGAAAGACAGTGGATGCCCAGTCTGAAACAGAGGATAGCTTAGGTCTCTCCCCCCCAGTGCTTGGCCCTGAAGAGTGACTTTTGGGAGGCAAAGCGGCAGCCAGGGGACTGAGGCCAGCTTCAAGGGTTGTGACAAGGGACCCAAAAGGATAGAGCCATGAGAGAGTCCTCAGCACTGTCGTCATATAAAGATCTATGAGTTCTCCTAGGTTTACCCATATCCCCACCTGAAAGGACTCTAAGCCCCTGCAGGCCTCCTGTCGCTCCTATAGTGGGGCTGGGACAGAGGGCAAGCTCTTCTCAGGAGTGAGGCAAGATACATGAAGATGACCAGATGACCAGGAAGGAGATGTCAGGAGAAAGAGCTTTGGTGCTAATCCCCACATCCCAGTTCAGTCCTCAGTCTGTCTCCTGTCCATTTCTCTCTCACACACTTTCCAAGGACTGTCTAGGTAAAAGGAAGAGAATCCTGGTGACTGCAACCTTGCAGATAAGTACCAGCCCAGCCAGCTGGTGGAGGGCAGGGCCAGACTCCTCCTCCTCCTTGGGTAGCTGAGATCCAGGAGAAGGATGATCACAACAAAGTCCCTTTCCAGGGAGTGGATCAGAATTAGATGGGTGGGGGGGGCTGGAGGGGGTCTTTTTGCCCTATCCGCTCTCATGGTGTCCTCTAGAGACCCAATTTAGCAAACTCAGTTTACAATAGTGGACTTCCTTCCCTGCTTCAGGGGAGTCTGGAGACCCCCGTCCTCTGCCTTCATTGATGCCTACAGACCTTCCTCTGCCTCTGATCGCAGGAGAGAGGGAAAGGATGACCTCTGACCCAACAGACATTCAGGCCCACCAAGGAATCCCAAGCCTCCTCCTGGGACCTCAGATACCAGGAAAAAAAGCTGGGGGCAGACGGAGGAAGGAGTGGTTAGAAGCCACCCCTCTGGGGCACTCCAAGTGGCAGACACATGCCAGTGGCTAGCGAAGGCAACCTGTCCCGGGCAGTCCCCGCCCATCCTTGCCCATCATCCCAAACACACAGCTCTGGAGCTCAGGGGCAGGGGCTTAGGGACAGGGCTCCTAGATCACCTAATGCAAGGAGTCTTTTGGAGGCAGTGGCATCCCTGCCTACTGCCCGCTGCCTGGCACCCAGGCTCAAGTCTGCTTGGCCTGCAGCATCTCAATGAGAAGGTTGTTGCGGGGCATCTCGTTGCCCAAATGCTTATGGTACAGGTACTCCTTGGCCTGCATGCTCAGTGCCCGCACCTCCACCAGGCACAATAGCAACTGCTGGAATTTGTCCCCGCAGTGTGGGTAGTGACACAAGGTGTAATCCAGCAGGGCGGCGTTGGCCTTCTCCTGGGCGTCCTTTACCAGGCTGTGGTTGTTCAGGAATTTCACATCTGCAACGGGAGCAGCCCATCACCCTCTTGTCACCATCCACCCACAAAGTTGGACTGACACAGTTACCCGCATTACCAACACCACATTCCCAGGGGATACCAACCTGTAGGTGCAGAGACTGCTATAAGCCTCTCGATGGCAACCTTCCCATATGCACCCTGTGGCCACCACCACTGGCATCACTTTGCACACCATCTCCAAGCTTCTCCCTGTGCTTTCTTTGTCTTTTGGGGGTTTTAGTGTTTGTTTGTTTTCTTTCTTTTTGAGACAGGATCTCACCGTGTCTCCCTGGCTGGCCTGGACCTCACAGAGATCCCCTGCTTCTTTCTACCTCCTAAGGGCATGTGCCACCACACCTAGAAAATTCCTATGTAGAATCACACTATGGCCACCACTCTCACCAACCACTAAGCCATATCACTGGCCCGGTCATCCTCGATGTTGTCACTGTGGATACTTGACAACTAGGACCATCAGGAACATCAGCAGATGCATTGCCAGTGTGGTGTTCACACCTCTCTATTTTCTCATCTATGAAATGGGGTGAACTGGTCCCTATCAAAGCCTTTCTGTGGCCATCACCCCTGCCCTGATAGACATCGTCATCAGCATCACTGTCCAAAGGACCCATCTTAGGGTGCCAGACCCATGGGCACTCTGGGCATGGGCACCCTGGAAAGAGGCTCCATAAATTCAGTCATGGGGCTCTGGGGTCAACCTCTTGGCAGCATTATTCGTGGTGAGGAAGAAGGGCCTGGGTGGGTGTATGTCAGTTACATCTGGGAAGTTGTGGAATGGATATACCCAGAGCCCGTGGGGCCATGTTGAAAAGCAAGGCAGAGTGGGAGGTAAGAGAGTGGGAAGAACCGAAGGTTTGCGAGGCAAAGCCGTTTACATAAATTTAAAATGGCACTGAGGTCAGGAGTGGCTTAGAGCACACCGTTGGCCCTGGTTCTATCCCTTAAACTATATCAAAACATGAAAAGGGAGGGCAGGGGGAGGGTGAGCAGGCAGGCCGTCTGGCCCACTAGCTCTCTCCACACAGACGTGCTGTGTGAGAACAATGGGGGCCACGAAGCTGCAGATAGACATGGAGGGCCAGCTCCCGGTGAGAGGGCGAGGAGCAGGTGGCTCCGTGTGGACCAAATGCGACTGGGGCTGGAGCACGAACAGTGCGCATCCTTGGGCCTTAACACAAAAGAGGCCTTCGGAGTTGGTTAGGAGTAAGCTACTCCGTGGGAGAGTCCCTGCCTGTTCCGCGTAAAAGGTCCCTTCCCTCAGGGAAGGGGGCTGGAAATAGGATGTCTGGGTCCCTTCCTTGTCACAGCCCCTGTCACAGCCCTCGGCCTCTATCAGCTCATGCCCTGCCTAGGAGTTTAATTAACATCAGCTCCCCAGCCCTCAAAGCCTAACCTGGCCTCCTCTGGGTTCTGTTGCTTCCAGAGGTTCACAAGATGGGTCCCTCACTGCTTTCTTCCCTTGGGGTAGGTACCCCCCAGTCTTTCCACTGTGGGGGAGTTTGGCTAGCATGTGCTCCTGGCCCTCTAATCCCTCTTAACACCCACTGCGCCAGGAAAGCTGAGGTGCTTGGCAACCCTGATCCCCAGCCGCCCCCATCAGACCCGAGGAGGCCTGTGTTGTCCAAAGATGGATTTAGGGAAACTGGAGCTGGGCCTGAGTCGTATGGCAGGATTTGGTGGCTGCCGGCTTCTGCCCTGACTCCCATCACTCTGCAGTGAGTGAGTTGGGGTCATTTTCTTCCTCTTTCTGTGGGATGACCACCAGCTCACAGACACCTTTATGCCCTTTAGGGAAAAAGAAAAGCTCCTCCTGTCTAGAGAGGGACTCTTAGATTCCAGCCCAGTCCTTCCTTCTCTGCCTCTGTACAGCGAAACCCACCCAACTGGACAGAGCAACCCAGCTCGCTAGCCTGACTGGCTCCAGGTACATTCAGTGGTGATCGCCGGAAGTCATTGCACCAAGCTTGCCTCCTGGAAGCAAGAGAGGTCTACTGATCTCATCCGTCCTTGCCCCAACCCTTTCCCATCCCTGGGTCATCCATACCACTTTAGCCCCGCCATACTATCCCTGGGTTATTCTGACATTCTTAATAGATGAAAGATGGGGTCTATCTCAAAGCTACCCAGTATAGGGGCCCAGAGGAAAGAGATGAGGGGGAGGAGGATGGGCCAGGATGCTGCTCAAACGGAAGGGATGGTGACACCAGGGCCTAGGCTTCTAGCTTTACCAGGATTTACTGTTCTCAGCAACAAGCATCAGGGACTCAGGATGACAGTCAAGTAGAAGGGGGAGGGTGCAGGGCAAGGACAACTTTTCAGGGTCAGCACCTCTGTAGGAAAGCCTCTGGACTCTCAGTCCCCACATATTAAGGCCTCCATGGCCCTGGAGCGTGGAGGCTGCTATGGGGTGGCTAGACACACACAGCGGTCATAGACCAGAGCTGGGATCCTTTTCATGGCACCAAGCCTGTTCATCCCTTCCGATGTCTAGACTGGGAGAAGTGCATCCGAGTGTGCCTAGACCACCCACACAGCAGGGCAGGATTCAGACCCACGCTAGGAGCTGCAGGACTGCCTGCTGCAGGCAGGGCGGGGCTGGGGTTCCCAGAGCTGGAAGGCTTTAGAACCAGGTTCTCTGCAACCTACCGGATTTTCTCTAAGATCCCACCCTGGGTCTGACTTTAAACCTAAGTTTTCCCCCACCTGGAAAGCTTAGATCAGTTTACCTCTCTTCTCCAACTTCCTGAGCTCACTCAGTGTAAGGGACGGAAGACAGCCATGCAACACTGAGCGTGCCCTCAGACTCGGGAACAGGGATCATCCCACAACCTGGAGATTCCCCCTTTGCATGTCCAGGGGTTCACACCCCAGCTCTGCAACCAGAGGCCACCTCGGAACCTATCTTTTATAAGACGGGGCAAGTCAGGACTGGGACCCTTGCCGAGTACCAGCTTGGGGCCTGAGCCTGCAGGACAGACAGTGCTGCCCACATCCCTGGAGGCGGAGGGGATGGGAGATGGCACCCCACCCTGGGAGCAGCCGCTAGCTCCATGAGCTGGGGGCCCCCAGGATCTCAGAAAAGCCCCCTTTTCACGGTTTAATTGAATATTTGAATAATCCTTTCATTCCAGCGAGGCATAAAGAATGTTGTCCCAATAGCAGTGACTCAGGCAGGCGCCCCCGCTCACAATGGCCCCTCGAGTGGCACTGCTATTCAGTCCGTCTTTTGTTGGCTTGGAGCGGTGGGTAAATTGCAAACGCTTAAGGGAATGCTGCCGTGCACCTCAATGGGAATCAGGAAATCGAATGTTAGGTCAATCCATTAAGCTTCGATTAAGTCCTCGGCGGAACAATGCCGGCCGGGCCCATCTTCATAAACACTGCGATTGCCAGGAGAGAGGCACTAATTTTAATTAAGCCTCCTTACCTGCCTCTGAGCTGCCTGAGATGCTATTTAGACGCCAAATGGCACCCTTCTGCAGAGACAGGCGAGAAGGAGGTGTGTAGAGGGGGACAGGGTGGGGGGTGGGTGACAGTTACTGCCTGGGTTTGAGGCGGCCCAGCCCAGGGCGGTGATGCTGAGGGTGCCACGAGCAGGCGGACTGGAAGTCTGTGGACAGGTGGCCAGCCCTGCCTTGAGTTCTAGTTTTCCTGAAAGCTCAGCTCTGACGAGGAGCCCTGCATTTCAGAGTCAGAGGGCCATCCACCATCACCCAGATACAGGAGTTGCCTGCTGCAGGGCTCTGAGCTATCAACCTACTATCCTACCCCAGGCTGGAGCCGGAAGGGCCTTAGATGGTGATATGCAAATGTGAGGTGGTCAGGTTATCCCCAGAGTGGGAGCCATTCCAGAGGAAGGCTCAAGGTGCCCAATAACCGAGGTCATGCACAGTTCATCCTGGGTCTACCTTGTGGACTCCTCTCCACCCATTCCCCTCCCCATAACTTCCAACAGGCTGCTTCTTCTGCTTGTTTCAGCAGAACGCTCCTATTCACACTGCAAGGCCCAGCTCAGATGTACGCAACTCATCCTGCATCCCAACCCAGGAGGGTTGCCCCGACTCTGGTCATACTGGACTGCTCACCTCCTATCCCAACTTGAAGCCTCTTTCCAAGGACTCTGTGCCCCAGTGTGTGTCTGTCATTGTTCCCTCATTCTAGGCTCCAGTAGGTTAAGGTCCCAGAATCACTGTCTCCTGTGCCTCTGACATCCCTAACCTCAACTCAACTTCAGGCCGACCGAGCTGAGAACTCCTCAGACACCATGGGCAGACCCGAGACAATAAAGCCCTCAGTCAGACACAAAGCATTAATAGAGACTGAGTCTGTGGCCTGGTTAGTTCAGTCACTCTGGCTCATCTGGTTATGGACTTAATAAGGATGATTAATAAAGAACATCAGTACATGCTTCTGAGGGCCAAGATCGTGGTAGAATTACCTCATTGTACCCTTGCAGTATGTCAAGGACACTTACGGATGTCATTTCACACATGGGGAAATAGAGGCTTGGAGAGTGACTTGCTCAATTGCACAAAGCCAGAGGGATCAGAGTAGAAACCAGGCAGCCATGTACTTATACAGAGACTCTTCCCACGCTCCCCACTCTAGCACTGATCTCTCCAAGTTACTGGAGGGGAAGTTAGCATAGGGGCTGGGAGGGTGGCTCTGAGCTGCCCCAAGTCAAGGCACCACTGAGCCTAGCCCCTGGAGAAATAGGGAGGCCAGCGTCCAACTGGACCTAGTAGCTTTGGCTGTAGGAGAAAGGGGGCTGTGGGGCTCCCTTAAGGGAGCCATGCTGGGGCTCTGACTGGTGCTGAGAGGTCCTCTTTGCTGAGCACCCCCACCCAAGATTCTCCCAATCCTGACCAGGGCCCCCAAGGCTGTGCTACACTCTAAGGTGGCTACTTCATTGTGGTCATTTCCTAACACTCTCTAGAGCACTAGCCAGGCTGAGAGTCCCCAGGCCCTTGTCCCTTGCCACATGGATGTGGCAAGTAGCCCAACCCTGCCTGAGCACTGGGCTTTCTCTCCAGCTCCCTTCTTCTCTCTGTTTCCAAATACTTCCTACACTCTAGGTAGCATCATTGCCAGACTGCTGCAAAGACAGGTCTCCATTCTCTCTTCCCTCCCATCCCATAACTGCTTCCCTGCTACGGAATCTTCCATCCAACTCATACACTAAGGCTCCTCCAAGCTTTCTATCCCAGGACTTGGGCTCTCTGAAGCATACCTTCATATTTGTGGCTTCTTGCTGCTATGTAGTCCCCATCTATGTATTCCTCCCTTTATAAGACACTTGCTGTTCCCCCAAGTGCATGGCTCTGAGGGCAGCAGTTGGGGTCTTTCCCATTGGCTATGTTGCCTCCAGTCCCTGGCACCAGGCAGGTGTTCAGCGGGTGTTTGCAGAATGAATGAATGAATGTACAGGAGAAAGGATCTAGCATCAGAACTACAGGGGGTCCCTGTAGTTCAGGGAGTTAGGGAAAACAGGGACCCCAGGATGGGAGTCAGGGAAGAAAGAGTCCTAAACGCAGCAGGCATTTAAGTGTGCTGGGTATGAAGAGCAATTTCTGTCGTGATTAGTCAGAAACAAATCAGATGTTCAGAAAGGTCCCCCCCCCCATAAAAAGCAAAACACTGACAACATCTCAGTCTTTGGGATTTCACACTGAGAAACCAAGGCCCTCCAGGGAGCAGCTAGGCCCTGGCCATGTGCCCTTATAACACTCACTAAAGGAGGATCCTTGTCCCTTGGGTTCTCTGACCACAGTACTACCCCAATGTCTTTACCACCCTCCACTGCAGAGCCTCCAGAGGCCACTCACCGAGGCTGAAGAGGATGAGGAACTTGAGACAGACGAACTCCTGGCGGTCCAGTTGCAGGGCATGCAGCTGCAGCACCAACTCCTGTGCCCGCAGCACCAGGCTGTGCAGCAGGGAGCCAGCCTGCACAGCCACCGTGCTCAGCTCCACCTGCACCGGCAGAGGGCAGGTCAGAGAGGTGGGCAGAGAGAGAGGGAGACAGGGGCTTGGGTGAAAGGGTACAGGGCAGAAGGTTCTGATCAGTGACTTGGGTCAAGCACTGAGCCTCGGGCCACCATTTTGCCAGCATTGTTCCATTTGTTGAACCAAGCTGAGCACCTGTGGCTGGCCGGCCCCATCTTTAGTGGCAGTGGGGCAGGCATCAGGTAGCGGGAGCACAGGGAGCTGAAGGATACTTCCTTTAAAAGGGGCTGCCTTCGGCCCTGTTCTTGCATAGCTGACTTTGACAAGTGCCCTTCCCTGGGGCAGGGGAGGAGGCAGTGTGGGTGGTTCTGCTGAGCACAGGAAATGGCCACCATATAAGAGCTGATTCATTACCACCTTACTTGTCTCTCTCTCTCTCTCTCTCTCTCTCTCTCTCTCTCTCTCTCTCTGTGAGAGTGAGTGAGTGTGTGTGTGTGTGTGTGTGTGTGTGTGTGTGTGTGTGTGTCTTTCACTCTGTCACACAGTTACCTGTTCCCTGAAGCTATGGTACTCATGCTGCACACCCATGCCCACTCCTGGCCTTCAGTGGCCATGCTCAGCAACACAGACACACACCTGCATATGCATTCATGCTTACACAGTGCAGGCACTTACGGACACCCACGCATCTCTGTGTGTGCAGAGTCACACAATCAGACATAGGTGGGTGGCTATACCCAGGATGTTCCTGCAGCCAGTGTGTCCTCACTCGTACCCCAGATCCTGTCCTGGCACTCCTGTGGCCCAGAGTAACCCCTTGGGACCAGCATGCCCATTCCTTCTTCCAATGGCCTTGAAACATGAGATATGAACCCAAGATTAGGACACAGGTCCTGAGAGGCAGAGGTAGAGAAGTAGGAACTTGGTCTACATTTGGTTCCTGTTCCCACTGTGCCCACTATTGAACCCTTGTCCCTCCTGGGGCCACACTGCTGTCTCCAGGAGCTTTCTTTTCTTCCTCCTACTTCTCCCCCATGTCTGCGTTGCCCTCTTTAAAGGTCTCCAGACCCCAGCACTTTAGGTTGCTTCACCCATATCCACTGGCCACCCTAATGTCCCTCCTGTGGGGGCAGCGTTCAGGAGTTCCCAGGCCTTCTCCATGGCTTCCCACCTTTGTCATGTTACACACTCTGATCTGAAGGAGCCAAATTCTGAGTCTGAGCGCTCTGGGTCTTTCCTCCACTCTTATTCGTTCATCCGTTCACTCACTCATTCGTTCATTCATCATTTATGAAAATGGAGACCCTACAGGGTCTTGCCTGCTCTCTATCCCCTAGCAATGCCTGCAATCTCATCTCTCACACTTGCTACCCCACAGTCCCTTGGCCCTACTCTGAACCCCTTCTCAGAGTCCTTGATCCTGCAGCTTCCACGTGTGTGACAGCATAGACTGTCACCCGCCATTTTAATACCAGCTGACCAACTCTGCCTTATTTTGGGGAGACCAATTCCACTGTTATCTCCTAGAAGAACCTCCACTGGCCGTTCCACGCAGTGGCTCCTCAAAAGGCCTCAGGACACAGAGAAGTCTGGCTAGTGCATGTCCCTGAATTTGGAATTTGGGGTATTCCCGAGCCAGCCTCGAGAGGCCTGAGACCAGTTCAGTCACCTCCTGTCCGGTGACCAGCAGGATGCTGTCTTCCTTGCCGTACTGGACCTGGCGGTAGATGTGGTCCAGCACCAGCAGCTCACTCCAGCAGTTCTGCAGCAGTGTCATCTGGTCAGCCACCTGTAGGGTAGAATCATGCAGAGGTCTAGCTGGGGACTGTCCTCCGGGCCCCTCTCTCAACCCTCTACTCAAAGTCTTGGATGGTCCCATCCGTCCACCTGTTTGCTTCATTGGGGCCCAGTGAGAGCCTCCTTCAGGCCCCAGTTCGATCTTTCATTAAGCGTGCGACCTCACACATGTCCCCGAGTCTTTCTGGACCTCCATGTTTTCAGTGATTCAAGTGCTTGGAGATGTCTAGTCACACATCCTATACCCAGGAAATCTAAAGACTAGGAGCTAACGCTGTGAAGACCAACCCTTGTGCCCCGTGGAGGGCCTGTGGTCATGGCTGCCCCTGAAGGGGAGCTGCAGAGGTACCTAGGCTCCTGGGGAAGAAAGGGGAGCTACTTGACTCATGGATACCTCAGCTGTGTGCAGCAAGGACAGAACAATGAACAAGGTAGATCCTAACCATCAGGGTGCAGTGGGCCTTGGAGTCCAGGAGAGGACAGTCCCTGCTGAGTGTCCCCCAACTCTGGGGTCCTTGCATGCTCCCACAGAACAGGCAGATGCTCCCCACAGGAGCAACTTCTACTCAGAGCCATGAGAACAGCAGCCAGGGACGCTTCGTCATCCCCCTCTCCTCTCTCACTGCCTCATCCCCACTCAACTCCTTTTTCCACACAGACAGCCCAAAGCTTTTCCTTTGGTGTGTGTGTGTGTGTGTGTGTGTGTGTGTGTGTGTGTGTGTGTGTGTGTGTACCACAATGTGCATGTAGAGGTCAATTCTCTTCTTCTACCATATGGGTTTTCCAGGAATGGGACCGAGGTTGGCTAGATACTCCCAGCTCTCCCTGGGCCACACCTTGCCACCACTACCAACCTTGCTACATGTCAACCCCGTTGACCGTCACCATCACTTTACAGAGAGAAGAGATTGAGCAGTGAGCTCAGGCAAGCTACCTATGGTTGTACAGCTCAGTGTGGCTCTAGGTCCATGTTCTTTACCCCCAGGCTTAGAAGACAACCTGTCCCCTGTCCCCCTTGCCACCTGGAGTTCAGAGTCTCCTATAGACTGTCACCTCCTCCATGAAGCCATGCTCAACCCCTCTTTCTTGCTGCCCTTTGGGATGGCACCAATCCGTGCCTGTCTTTCCTGGTACTTTGGAGTATGAGAGGGCAGGACTGGCTTTCACCTATGCCACTGTTGGCCTTTCAGGCATCAGCAAGAGGTTGATCAAGGGGCATTTGCTCCACAAAACATCCACCTTTCCCTCAAACCCAGGCCCAAGGAGAGATAACTAGACACAAAAACCAGCTCTTCTATCAGCCTAGCAGCCTTCCTCTCCCCTCTGGAGCATCCTCGGGCAGGTTAGGAGAAAGGAGAGGGCAGGTGTAGGCCAGTTTTATGTCAACTTGACACAGATACAGTCATCTGAGAGGAGCGAACCTCATCTGGGAAAATGTCTCCATACGGTTGGGCTGTAAGCAGGCCTGTAGTGCATTTTCTTAATTAGTGCGTGTGTGAGGGTGGGGGTGGGGGACCTACCACCCTTCTAAGCTGGTGCTCCTGGCTCTATAAACTGGCAGGCTGCTCAAGCCACGGGGAACAAGCCAGTAAGCAGCACTCGTCCAGGCCCTCTGCATCAGCTCCTGCCTCCAGGTTCTTGCCCACTTTGAGCTTCTGTCTTGGTTTCCCTCAATGGACTGTGGGATATGGACTCAGGATATGTAAGCCAAAGAAACCCTTTCACACCTAAACTGCTTTTCGTCATGGCATTTCAACACAGCCATGGCAATCCTAACAAAGACAGAGGGTCAAAAGGAAAGAGCATCCACACAGTCATGCAGGCTCAGGACTCCACCCACCCACCCCTGCTCCAACACACAGGGCAGGAGAGCAGGAGGGCCCTGCTTCTATCCATCCTTACCCATCTCCTCTCTGGGTCCCCAGCCCAGGCCTCTGCTTGTCCTGAGCTCCATCACTGTTAGAACAGAGAGACCCAGCCTCTGACCGCAATCTACTCCATCTCTCCTCACATCTCCCTCTCCATCACCCTTTCCCAGGAGAAAACCAAAGCTCCAGAAACACAGTGCCAGAGTCCCTCATGCCTGCCCAGGTGACAGATACTCGTGGGACAAATAATCAGACAGGATCACCAAGAACCTCTGGACCCCTGGGTGGGAAAAGCCTATAGGGCGGTCTCAATGGCAACAAAGTAAATACAGAGCCATTTGGGTGACCCAGAAAGAGGCCCAGCATGGCTGCACATGCTCTACCCCCATCCCAGGCACAGACGCAGATACCCTTGTGCCCAGATGGGAGAAATGCAGGGCAGGAGAAATGATAAAGAGGAGTATTAGGGAGATAAGCAGACTGAGCCTTGGCAGAAGGCAGGGAGGTCATAGTGACCTGGGTGCCCAGCCCTGCAGCAGACTCTACCCAGACCTCAGCTGTGGGGCTGGGTGGCCCAGCTTGAGGACCGATGAGAAGGCTGCAGCATGAGGCCACATGAGGCTACGCTGAGCACGCCAGACTCTGTGTCCCAGTCTCTCAGCCGGTCATGCACTCTCCTCAACCGTAATTTCCTGATCTGTGATAGGAAAGGCCATCTTCCCTCTTTTGCAGAGAGACGATCAGGCACAGTGGGCACCGGAGAGAGCCCGGGGCACTTGGACCGGCCCCAAAGGTTCTGCAGAACCCGCTGAGCTACATCTTCCTCTCAGCCAAGCAAAAGTTCCTATCATGCCCACCTCTTCCTGTGGGTGGGCAGATGGACACATGGACATCCAACCCCAACATACTGCACTGCCTGTGCTCTCCACAAGAAACTGTGTGTGTGAGAGATACTCTCACCTTCCTCTTGCCACCTTGGGAACAGGGTCATCTGCAGTCCTGGCTTGGGGTCCCTGGCCAGCCCAGCCTGTCTGCTGAGCTCTCCCGTGGCCCACCACAAATCTTGGAGCCTTGACACTGGAGCCTGCATCCAAGAAGGATATTGATGGTATTGCACTGACCTCTCCCTCAGCAGGCCTCTCTGGAGCCCCCGAGGTCTGATCGGTCTGGCAGCCAAGGCCAACGAGCTCAGTAATTCTTCAGGGTCTGACACTCCATGGCTGGCCATGGCACACTCCTGGCTGAGCAATTGTTTATCAGCCCAGTACTGGCAGACTTAATTAATAAACCATCTCTCCGAGCAATTATCTGCTGCTAGCAGGGGGTCTGTGGGGAAGCAGAGTGGGAGGTTGAGGAGGGACAGATGTCAAGATGGAGTCCTATCACCTCCTCCAGCCTGTCCCTTCCTGGTGACTCTGCTGAGCACCTGGTAAAGGTGAAACTATCACCATTCAAGTAAGAATTTGGTACACCAAAGTGGGTCCCATTTTACAGAGCTCAGAGGTGTGTGGGCCTTGTGTGTCCTTCCCTGTGCTCTTCCCAGAAGGCCTGAGAATGGAGTTTCTTAAGCTACAAACAGGGGCAGACCAGAAAGGAGGAATGGACTCTACCAGTGAGGTTTCTCGTGTACTGAGCTGCATGACAAATCCTTTACCTATTCTAGCTCACCCAGCCTTTACAAGGCTCCAGGGAAATATTAGGCTCCTCCCACATTACAAATGCAGAAACTGAGGCCAGATGAGCAAAGAAACCTTGCTGCTATGTCCACAGGCTGCATGCCCTGACCTGTCTTCTGATCACCTCTGCAGAGAAACCTTTGACTCCCACAGATGGAGGAATGCTTTCCCCCTGGGTCCTCTATTTCCCTCCAGGTGAGGAGCCCAGAGACCTGTTTATCGACAATCTGCATATGTCTTCCTGCCCTCCCTACAGCTTCCTGGTCCAGTTCATTCTGATGTCCCCAGTGCTCACCTCAAGGGCTGACCTAGTCTCAGAGCCACAGAGCCCCTCTCCCATCTCCCATCGCCTAAGATTTGCATGTGGCATGGTGGGAACCAGCTCACTGGGCAACCTCAGCTTTTCCAACCTGCATGCCTGGCCTCCTAGACACAGACCCCCAGCCTGGCAAAGCATGCCTGCTCAAGAGGCCGTAAGGGCTGGGCTCGGGCTTATCTGCAAGGTCCCTCACAAGCAGCAACTGAGCATGGCTAAGATTCCTGGGCTCCTTTCACAGGTTCTGGGAAGGGGAAGCAGGAAGGTTTGGGCCACAGAGAAGCCAGAAGCAGGAAAAAACACTCAGCAACGCTAGGACAAAAGCCCTTCCCATCCTGCGTGACCCCCCACCTCCCCAACCAGGAAGGCAGCCAGAGGAAGTGCCCTGCCCCTGGATCCAAGCTTAGCTTCTTCTACTCTCTGTTCAGGGACTTCGGGGGATGTTTGCAGTCTTGGGGTGGGGGCTGGGGCATCTTCCAGCGTACTGAGCACCTAGTACAGGGCAGGTGGGAGGCTCCGCCATCTGACTAACATTCACCTCCTATATCAGATGGCCTAGAAAGGGCCCGTGAGAGAAGTCACCCAAGACAGAGACACGGCATGTCCTTGGTCACGGCAGGCTTTACACAGTGGACATGAAGAGTCACGGTCAGTCATCAGACCCTAACTCTCAGAGTGCCCTGGGTCAAAGCTTGAGGTGCCCCCATGGGGCTCGGGCTGCTCACGCTACACCTTATTCGCCTCGATGCCAGGCAGGCAGGCAGGCAGTGCCCCCAGCCCATCTGGCCATATGCCCAAAGGAAGCCCAGGCAGAGTGGCGTCAGCACTGACAGCCGCTCAAGGCTGCAGGGCTTCCCACAGGGAGGGCAGTGGCCTGCTGTTTATAGCTAGCCTCAGAACAACCAGGGGGGCTTGACCTAGGAGGGTCAGGTTGGGTTGTACCCACGCCAGGCAGCAGTGAGTCTTGGTCAGGATTCTGGAGTCTTGGGGGTGGTGCACACAAGGAGCTAGGTAGGGCGCTACAGAGTCAGCTCTCAGATCTTAGGGCTTCACACCGATAGATGAAATGACTGACTGGAAAGTTCTTCCTGTGGCTAGCCTCAGTCCCTCCTGCTGTGATCATGCTTTCTTTACCTTCCCGTGCACTAACCCTGGGAGAGAGAGGGCACTGAGATAAGGGAGGGCAGCAGCAGCATCACCATCACCATCACCATCACCATCACCATCACCACCACCACCACCACCATCACCATCACCATCACCACCACCACCACCACCATCACCATCACCATCACCATCACCATCACCATCACCACCACCATCACCATCACCATCACCATCACCACCACCATCACCATCACCATCACCATCACAGGGTAGTAGATCACATTAGCCAGGTAGTAATTAGGTTCACAAACACACAAAGTCATACACCCAGAGCCACATCTATGACAACTGAGGATGGTGGGGTTGGTGTTCTTTCTGAAGAGATGGGTGGATAGGATGGCAGGTCCTACTTCTGACATAGGCTGGGGATTTGGGGGCTAAGACACGTGTTGGAGAGAACCCAGGGTCTCAAAGAAAGAGGGAGCTGCCTGTAGAAATGCCAACTGGGAGAGAAGCAAAGGCTAGCAGAACACGGAGGTGCTGAGAGACCACAAGCCAGGGAGGGGACAGAGAGAGGAAAAGGCCAAGAGAGACAGACTGAAGAGATAGGGAGAGGGATGGACAGGGGGGCAGCAGGCACCAGGAAGCTGCAATAGCTCAGAAATGCCCTCCTTCCATGCAGCGGTGCTTCCCCAGACACTGCCTGAAGCCACTGGGCAGGGCTGTCCATCAAATGGTGATGCCGGCCAGCCAAGATTAGTAGCTAGAGCCAGGGGGTGGGGGTCTATAAGGAGGTACCCACCTCCAGCTCCTTAAATACCATGCACCTTCGTGCCCAGTCGACAATGGAGATAAAGGTCTGGTCCGCCATCCTGCAGAGGAGGCTGAAGGGCGCTGGCTGGTCAGGGCGGCTTTTGGCTGGCTCCTGCAGGCAGCCCACGATGCGAGCGCGCACCTGGTCTTCCTCTGGCTCTAGTTGCAGCAGCTGCAATATGAGCTCTGGTACATTGGGCCCTCCTGAGAAGGGCTCCGGATAGCTGTAGGGTGGCCCTGGCTGTTGAGGGGGGCTGGCGTAGGGCTCTGGATACTCAGACTTGATGGTGCGGTTAGAGAAGGCAGGATAGAGGTAGCCAGCCAGAGGCCCGTGAGGACCAGGCACGGCCATGGGCAGAGATGGGGCTCCAAAGTCACCCAGCGGCCCACTGGGTGGGCCAGAGACCAGGGCCTTGGGCTCCGGTGCATGCAGGCTAGGGGGTAACATGTAGTCCGGTGGGGGAGGGGGTGGCGGGGGAACCCCCATCGGTGGTCCGGTCTCCAGTTTGAAGCCATTGGCCCGAATCTGTGCTTTCTTCTGCTGCTTCAAGGCCCGGTCTCTCTTGTACATGGGCCCAAACTTGTTCCGGCCGCCCCGCATTCGATCAGCACGCACAGCTGTGGGCAGGAGCAGTCTGTCAGGTTCCACCTTCCCCAACTGTCTGCCACAGATCCTTCCCCAAAAGATATGTCTCACACTTGCATATACCATTCCCCCCCAGCCGTATTCAGTGGCCTTCTCTGCCCACAGGTGAGAGCAACAGCCTTGGCTTGGCATCCCAGGCCTTCCTCCACATTCTCATGAGCGGATCTACTTCCCCTCTGCCCACTCACCCACCCTCCCCTCTGCCTGAAACCCCTTTCTTTCCCTTGCAATTTCTTAACACCCAGTCTAACGTTGCCACCTCCAGGAAGTCTCCGGATTCCCCCAGGCAGAATTTCCTGTCCTGCCCCATATGAATACCTCAGGCTGAGAGCTCCTGGGTGCCTGGACCGTGGTCTGACAGGCACATGGTGAAAGCAAAGGAGCCCTGCTTTGCTCACAGTGGGGTGCCTTCTCGACTCTACAAAGCTTCCCCAACTGCCCTCCGCTGTGAGCCTGGGTTTGTGCTGGAGGAGGGGATTTATTCTGCTGACCAGATGTTTTTCTCCTGGCCAAGAATGTGTCACCCGCCAGACTCAACAGGTGCATTTCTGCAGCTCCAGTGTGGTTCCAGCCCTTGCTCAGACAGGACCCCACCCAAGCTCGAAGAAAAGGGAGAGAGGGGTGGTGTTCCACAGAACTTGGGAGCCTGCCCGACATAGATCTTCTTGCCTGGAGGTGAACAGCATGCTTCGCTCCTTCAGGCTGCCGGCACAGGCTGCTGCCACCCACAATAGCCAGCTCTCCGCCTGCTCAGGACCTGGACCTAGGGGGGCTCCCCACATAGGACAGGGTACCTCCTTCAATCCGAGTCCCTCTCTAGGTAGCAGGCTATGGCCACAGCTTTCCCCAGCCTCTGGGACCTTCTCTGCAAAAACTTTAGCCAACAGCTGCCGGCTGGGCGCTCAGCCCGACTGAGGCCAGGAGGGTAGAAGCTATGACTGTCCACTTTCTGAGTCTGGACCTAATGGACTGTTGCTGTCTTCTCTGGACCAGAACAGGAGGGTAGCCATAGGCCATTGTTCCCTTCACCCCAACCCTGAGTCAGGGCTGGACTCAGAATGCATGGGAAGGAACCTCAATTCCTGTGAAACTTAGATGCCTGGACAGACAGACAGATAGATGCACAGTCTGAACAGCGATGGACAAACAGCAGCAGAAAGGGTGATAATAATGACAGTTCCAGCTATTCTACTGAGTCTTTCCCCTCACAGCAGGCAACTCCCGCTTTTGCTTGCCGCCCCCACCCCACCCCCAGGCCTCCCACTAACACAAGGCAAGCATTACTTTTTTACTTCGTTATTCAAATGGGGGCATCTGCAGCTCAGCAAAGTCCCTAGCCTACAAGTGATACAGCTGGAATTTGAACATGGTCAAGTTATTGAGAGCTGAGGCTTTGGTTGGTGTGGGGAATCTATGGGGGTGTCTGGGAGCTTCTCACACAGTGAGTCTATTGGGGGTCAGCTCTGTCCTGGAGAAAGACTTAACCCCCTCGGGGGACGGGATACTGGATCTCAATACGCAACTCATGACTGGCCTTGCCTTAGTCTCCCGAGTCCTAGGATTGCAAGGATGGACCACCATGCCGGAAGTCTTACTTTTGATATTTTGGGACTGAGCCCAGGCAGGCCCTACACGCACGGGCTCTTCTGGCGCTAGACTCCCTTAGTTGCCTCTGTTCCCTGCAGAGCTGGGGCCCCAACGTCACGCCGAGGGGCCAATCACCTGGATCCAGAAACTGCTCGGCTTTCCCCTCAGCCCCTCTCCCAGGCCCGCCCGCGGCTCCCTGGGGGCGGCCAGCAGTCAGGGGTCCCGGGCGTGCAGGACGCGCACCTTCCAGGCGCATGCCCACCGTCAGGCACTTCTGGAAGCGGCAGAAGGGACAGCGCTTACGCTGCGTCTTGTCGATTTTGCAGCTCTGACTCTCGGTGCACGTGTAATGCTTGTTGTTCTGGACTGTGCGCTTGAAGAAGCCCTGCTCCAGAGGAAGGGAATGAGCGCCAGGTCTCGACCTTCGTTCGCCGCCCGCACCCTTGCCACCCGCAGCCTACACCCTCCCTGCTCCCGCTTCGCGCTCACCTTGCAGCTCTCGCACGTGAGCAGCCCGTAGTGGTAGCCCGACACCTTGTCACCACACACTGGACACAGCTCGTCCAGGTCCTCGTCGTACGAATAGTCCATGCCCGCGGCGTCCGCCTGTGAAAGGAGGATCGGGTCAGCGCAGGCCGACGGTGACTGGCCTGGGGTTACCCTGGTCTGTGTACACGGGGCGGTCCCCAGCACCGGCCGGGTGCGGGGGTTTGGGGGCCGCGTCCCTGCGCTGCAGCTCAGCCACCCGCCGCGCTCCAGGGATGCTTCCTCGCCGCCTCTGCCGCGCCCGATCCGGGACCCTCGGATTCGATGCGTTTCCATCCCGATTCGTTTGTCTGAGAACAAAACCCCGATTCTGAGAAAATCAGATAGGCTCGGGCGCGGGGAAGACAGACGCCAGGGGACCAGGGCGAAGTAGGGCACACAGCTGGAGTGGTCTGGGGGCCCGACAGAGACCTAAGGCAGAGACGAGTCTAGAAGAGACACAGAGAGACCCCAGCCAGCACTGCTCAACGGAGAGGGGATCCTGGGTGACAGGGACAGGAATGCTGTGTCAAAGACATTGGGAGAGATTCGTAGATGGTTGATTGTTAGGTAGGTAGGTAGGTAGATATTGATAGATTATGTAGATAGATAAATGATAGGTGAGGTCATGATGGACAGATGATGAACGGTGACTGATAGATGATCTAAAGATCGATACACAGTACATAGTAAAAAGATGAAAGACCAGTGATGATGGGCAACGAAAAAGACAGGATCAGAGGCTAGGAGTGACAGGCCCAACGAGAAAACCAAGGAGACACAGAGTCAGAGACACCGAGCAAGGAGAGACACCCCGGGAAGACCGAGGCAGCGAGAGTGACAGAAACACAAACGGAAAACCTGGAGAGACGGAGGTGCCCAGCGAGAGGGTCGGGGATGGGGAGACACGCGGGCAGAGAGCTCCAAGGCGTGGCCCCGTGGAGGGACAGGGGCCGACCCTGAGAAGCAGAGAACCCTGGAGCCGGGCCGCTGGGTCCGCAGACAAAGCCACGCAGCGACGGCACCCACCGGCGAGCCGAGACGTCGGGCCGAGAGCGGGCGTGGAGGGCGCAGCGGGGTCGAGGGCGCGGGGCGGAGACCTCCGGCGGAGACGGGGTACAGAGAAGGGGATACAGGCTCCGGTAGACCTCAGACGGGGAGTCCAGATCCCGAGAGCCGTGGCCGGGAATGTGAGGGCCCGTACGACGGCGGCGCCCACACAGGCCGCTCCCGCGAGCAGCACCCCGCGTTCGGCCCGCACCGAGCCCCGCACCTTTTGGCCGCGCCGCCGCCCGCGATGAAGCCGCACCCGGGCTCAGCGCCGCCCGCCCGCCCGCAATGACGGCCACTCGGGCCGGGGGCGGGGAGACCGTCCCGCTCTGCCCCCGCCTCCCCGCGCCCGCCGCCTGCGGGGCTGCTCGAGGCGCACCTGGGACCCGGGCCCCTCCGCCGCACTGCGCGCTTCGCGAACCCGCCGCGCGGGGCCGGGGTGGCCACTCTATATGCGCGCGTGCGGTATCCGGGGGCGGAGGCGCGGTCCTTGTCCTCCCCACAACCCGGCCTGTGTCCTACCCTCCCTACAGCCCCTCTCGGCCTTCACCCTCACCTCCTGGCCCTCCAGTCCCAGCTCGATCCTCCGAAGCCCGCGAGTTCTAAGAGAATTGGGGACCCTGAGCACCCCAGAATACGGTCAGGTGCCGTGCGCGGGGAAGCTTCGGGCCTCCGCCTGCGCAGGGAGGAGGCGAGCTCCGGTTTGCTAGTCCAGTTTAGGGGTGCCAAGGCCTGAACGCTGGTCGTTTTGCCGTGTGAAATTGGTTAAGGGCGTGAGTGGGGTGGTGGGCAAGGCACAAGCAAGGAAGAAACTAGACTTTTGAGTTCGCACTGCCACATTTGCCTACTCAGGCTGCCGAAGCCAGCTCTTCCAGAGGGTGGCTGAAAATGGATGCGGTGGAGTGGACAGCAAGAGTTCGGGGCGAACCCCATTTCCAGGAGTCTCCCTCAGGGTGCTCCTCTGGAAATGGGAAGCATGGTTATCCCACTCTGCGACATCCCAAGGTCTGGTAAGCAGCCTGAGCTCCATGGGCTCAGAGCCCCAAAAGCTAAGCTGTGGAGCTGTACCCACGCGCCCCTGTGAGCTTTCCTCTAGCTTGGGCATAGGGGGAGGGGGAGAGAACGGGAGCCTCTGGAATACTGGTCCTGCGGGTGAGGCGGCAAAGCAGTTGTCCTGGGCTGGAAACGTCCACCAGACCACACAGCTTTTCAAGTTAAGTAACTGAGGTTGAGAGATCTTTGAAGAGGCCTACTCAACCCAGCCCAGTCCCCTTAGCCACCAGGGGGTGGAAGGCAGTTCGGGAGGCTGGAAATGGATTCCAGAAAGCCTCAGTGGGGAAGTACAGCAGTTATGCCTTGGCGGAGACCCACCCATCCAAAACTCGGTATGGATCCCACCCTGTAGCTCGGGTTTCTGTGAGTGCCGGACTAGGGTGCTTGCATAAAGCTGAAGACCGAGCACAGCGAGCCTCTCAAGACATTCATGGAGGGAAGCACCACAGAATCTGACGGACTTGGCTGTCCTAGCTCAGGCAAGTCACTGCCTCCTGTCCTACAGAGCTGCGTTGAGTGAAATTGCGTGGGTGAATCGTAGAAGGACAGAGCCAGAGCCAGAGGCGTGTCAGGCCCTCTCCCCACACTGAGCACTTACACCTCAGGGATAGGGGCTATATAGGCTTTTGCACAAATCCCCTTCAGATAGGAACCCTCAGAAAGTGAAACTGGGGAGGGAATGGGGTTCAATGGCAGACCACGCCCAGTGTGAGGCTCTGCCATTTCATTTCTAGTCGCAAAAACACAAACAAAACCAAAACAAAAGTCCCCAGATGAACCTAGGCACAGAGGCCAGTAGGCAGCGGGGACGAAGAAATGGGGGCTGGACTCCTGACTGGCATCTCTAGAGTAGCCCACCAGGGGCATCTGGGATGATGTGGGCTCTGGACTAAATCCCTGGTGGGATGGGGGATGGGCACCAAGCTGCTCTCTCTCTTTCTGCCTGTATCTCAGCCCTTTCTTCCAGGGTTCCACTGAATGCCCCCTCTCCCTGTATACCCTTACAGTGACTCACACCCTTTCACCCATCTACCCAGGGAAGCAAAGTAAGACTCTGACCCTGACTGACAGTAGAAACACAGACATACACACATGGAGGCTCAGACACCTACACAGAGGCCAGCCAGACACTCAGGCAGCAAGACTCCAAGTCCAGAAGACCCTCAGGACAGACACGGAACACCACACTCTCAGGAACCCCCGGTTACCTCTAAGACACCACCAACCACCCTCAAACCCTAGTGGGTCTGTCGCCATAGGCCTAACTCCTCTGTAGCACACCATAAGAAGAGATGAGGGGTGTTGTAATGGGGAAATGGACCTGGGGAGACCCCTGGCCTTTTCCCTGGCCAGAGTGGTAGGAACTGGTCATTCTGTAGAGCAGGCAATGGCCAGTCTAGGCCGGAGCAAGGCACTGAGGAGGGAGGCTGGCCATTAGAGGCCTGGGCCCCGGCCTTCACTTACTGAACGGAAGGAGAATTCTCAGCCGGATAAGGGTGGACACTGGGCACCAGGGTCCTGGTGGGGAGGCTCCCAGGCCCCAGGTAGGGCAGTGGCTAGCGAGCTGTCAGGAACTTCTTCCCCCAGCAGCGGGCAGGCAGCGGCGGACAAACTGGCCCTGTCCGATCGTCCTCTCCTCCTCCCCTCATGGGTGGGGGGGGCCACCGGAGGCCCAATTGGTCTCTGCCCCCACGTGACTCTGCAGGCCTTTCTCCTCCTTTATTGGTGTTTCTCTTCATTTGGGTCTATATCTTTTTTCACTCTTCTAAAAGAAAAAAAAATATTCCTATCTTTATGGGGGCCCTGGGTGGGGGCAGAGGCCAAGGCACTGGGGAGGCCTGGGCCAGCTGGTTGTCCAGGCTGCTGCTGTGGGAGCCTGAGGCAGGGACCCCATGTAGGCAGATAGGCAGCGGCTTGTTAGTGACTGGGTGGGAGTGGGACCTGATTTATGGGCTGCTCCCTCACCAGGCTGGGAGTTTCTCCCCTTGAATGGCTTCCTCCCTGGGTTCTGGCCTGGGCTGCGTGGTCCAGCTTGTCCCAGACCTGAGTGAGGAGTCAGAATGGCTAGTGTCTCCATCAGGTGGGGTTCTTGGGCCCTTTTTGGTGGCTTCTCTGAATATTACTGTGCATTGAGAGCTGTAGAGATGGTCTCCATTTCCTTGGGGAAACCGAGGCTGTGCCAAGACTGCTGGGCTAAGGGTGTGGCTACAGGGACTTCAGGTAGGACTATGTGGGTAGACCCAGGTAGGGAAGGAGGTTTTTTTTGTTTGTTTGTTTTTTGTTTTTGTTTTTTATTTTCCTAGAAGGCCAGGCATTCCTGCTTAGCCAGTTCCTGAACTGGCCTAGACGGATTGGATCCTGATTGCTGAGCCCTTCATGGCCCTCCATCCCACACCTCTGGAGTAACCCATCTGTTCATTCCGTCTACATCTCCTATAGACTGTGAACTCTGTGAGCACTGTTCTAGGCACCAGGGGACACCATGCTGAGGACCAGGGAGCCTCTGTCATGAGAGACTTTGCAACCATTTGTTCTGAGGCACGGTTCAGGGGCCTGAGGCCACCAAGTAGGGACCCTGTTGAGAACTCCCACTTCACTTGGAGAGACAGGCAAGTCAGGCAAAGTTTCTCGTTTATGTAGCTCTGGATGATAGAGCCTTTTCTGGATAAGTGAGCCAATTTAGATTTGAGTTCAGAGTGTCTTCTCCTCATGTTACCACTTAGGTTTCTGTTGTTTAGGTTTGAGACAGTGTCTCATTATGTAGCTTAGGCTGGTCTCTAACTTTCCAGCTACTCCCTTGTGAGGGCTGGGATCATAAGCAAGAGCCACTGTGGCCTGCTTCAAATTAAAAAAAAAAAATACTGAGTTCCTATTAACGATACTCTGCTATGCTTGCAGACAGGCGCCTAGCATAACCATCCCCTAAGAGGTTCCGCCCAGCATCTGGCTGAAGATGACATAGAGACCTACAGTCAAACATTGGAGGGAGCCCAGGAAGTCTTGTAGTGGGGGAAGGATTGAGGGCCCTGAAGTGGACAGGAACTCCATAGGAAGACCAACAGAGTCAAGTAACCTGGACCCCTGGGGCTCTCAAAGACTGAACCACCAACCAAAGAACAAGCATTGGCTGGACCTAGGCCTCCCCAACATATGTAGCAGATGTGCAGCTTGGCCTTAATGGGGTCCCCCAACAACTGGAACTGCGGCTGTCCCTGACTCTGTTGCCGGCCGGTGGATACTGTTCCCCTAACTGGACTGCCTTATATGGCCTCAGTGGGAGAGGATGTACCCAGTCCTGCAGTGACTTGATGTGCCAGGCTAAGTGGGTACAGGGGAGGGAGGTCCCCCTTCTTGGAGAAGAAGGGGAGGGTGAGGAGGGGTTATGCAAGATGTAGGAGGGGGAGCTTTAATAAAAAAGAAAACAATAGGGGTTGGGGATTTAGCTCAGGGGTAGAGCGCTTGCCTAGGAAGCGCAAGGCCCGGGGTTCGGTCCCCAGCCCCGAAAAAAAAAAAAACAACAAAAAAAAAAAAAAAAAAAAAAAAAAAAAAAACAATAGTGAGTTCAACAGTGATCTGACGACTGTCCAACATAACATTTGAGTAAGTTCAATGTACTCATTTGAATTCTGTCTATACCATTACGTGCAACTTTCCTCAACTCTCTGGCTTCAGCCATGCCTCTTTAACCTAGAAAGTCCTATTCTTCTTGTACAGAGCTAGGACTTAGCCAGACCCCCTTTTGTTTTGTTTTTATTATTTCCCAGTTCCCCATTTCATTTCTTTTCATTATTTTTGTTTCATTTAAACATTTTGTTTTTCTGAGTCTGATTTAATTTTTGTTCGAGATAAGCTACCACTCTGTAGTCCAGGCTAGCCTCCAACTGCCAGCGATTCTCCTGCATCAGCCCCGAGTGCTGGAACTGCAGATACAAGTTGCCATGCCTGGGGTTGGGGATTTAGCTTAGTGGTAGAGCGCTTGCCTAGCAAGCACAAGGCTCTGGGTTTGGTCCCCAGCTCCGGAAAAAAAAAAAAAAAATCTACTACAAACAAGTTGCCATGGCTGACTCTATTCTCTGACTGACATGTGCACTTTCTCACTTTGGAATGCATGCTCTTCATCCTGAGTCTAGTAAATAAATAGGGTAGAAAGTGCCATTTTACCCTGTTGCATACAGTTCCACAAAATCCTGATTCTTTGCACCCCTTTTGGTAGGAGACTTCATGAAGTAAGTTCAATATCTCCTGGTGTGTGTGTGTGTGAGTGTGTGTGTGGTGTTACTGAGGTTCAAACCCAGGTCTTCAGAAATGCCAAGGCTGCCTTCTTTTTTTTAAAAAAAATATTATTTTTATATATTTATTATTATTATTTTAAATTTTTATTAGATATATTTCTTTACTTACATTTCAAATGTTATTCCCCTTCCCAGTTTCCTGTCCATAAGCTCTCTTCCTCTCCCCCACCAATACAAGTATTTCCCCATACAGTCCCCTTACTGTCCCCCTCCCCCATATTTATTATTTTTAAGACCAGGTCTTACTGTGTAGACCAGACTTTCCTGGAACACACAATGATCTACATGCCTCTGCCTTCTCAGTACTAGGATTGCAGGTGTGTACCACCACTGCCTGGCAGCACCTGACTTTTTAAAAAGGTTAAATGGGATCTTTCAGTACCGTGGTGCTTTGGAAATAACCAGCCAGCTTAGCTGTGGTGTCCTCATAAGTCCTTGAGATTTGAGAGTTGCTGGCAGAGACTGGGTTCCATTCCAACTTGGCCCATTTCTGTCTCTGTGGCCTGTTTACATCTCGTTCTCTCCCTTTATAAAAGGGCTGTATGAGAGGTGGTGGTCACCTCAGCTAGGGGGAACTCTTTATTTATCTCTGGGCCCTCAGCACTGTTTGAATGCATGTCTGAAGGGCTTAGACTCTGATGCTTCTCGTGTTGTCTCCTCTAGGTGTTAGGTGTCAGTAACGCTTAGGCAAGATGCTCCTTTTTCTAGCTAACCTTGGAGATGATATACCCACTTCTTCGGGGCTACCCCCTATTTGGACTCATTGGTCTCAACTCACAGGGGTGCTCCACCATTGATTAGACAGAGCAGGAAGGAGCTGAGGTTGTGAGCATGGGAGTAGCACTATGTCCCTGTGAATCATAACATAACTAGGTTTAGTCTCAAACCCTTGCTACCGTCCCGGGAATGGGGTAGGTAGAGTATCTTTGTCTCACCTGCTGTGAGCAATGTCAGGAGGTATCTCTCTAAAGTGCAGTGGGAAAGCAGAGAGCTGAGGCATAGTCTACACTCCATCCACTGTGTCCTGGGCAGCCCATGTTCCTGTGTGAGCTCAACTCCAATGCTGGGCGTCCAGCTAGGGGACCTATTGCAAGGAGGCAGTCACAGCCCTGATTCAGCACTGCCTCCTCAAGGCAAACAAAGCTCACTCCTGAGGAGGGATTTTCCCAAAGTGCCAGGCTTGTTTCCTGGAGGTAGAAAAAAAAAAAAAAAAAAAGACAAAAGAAGCAGAGATCTAGACACTGAGAGGAAGGGGAGGGTGGGACAGTTGTGACTTGGGGACAGTGGGGAGAAACAGCTAGAAAAAGAAGCTAGGGAGAGAGGAGGAGAGGGACAGAGACCTGCTAATGGTAAAGAAGACCCATAGATGGTGGAGGGGAAGAATGAGAGAACTTCAAGAGGGATAGAGAAAGAATTGTGCAGGAAGGGAGAGAGAGGAAGGGAGGGGGGAGAGATATAGAGAGATGGAGGCAGAAAATGAACTAAAGGCCAAGGGGCCCAGGGAGCTGGAGACAGAAGGAACTAGCTGTGGAGACCCTGCTCTGGGCAGTGTAGGGGGCGGGCCTGCTGGCAGCAGCAGAGGCTGTTTCCGCTGCACCCCTTATCAGCTTGCTGCCAGATGTTCAGATCCGATGCCAATGTCAGAGAAGTCCATAGTGCTGGGTCAAGGCCGTGGCCAGCGGGAGCCTCAGCTGCATCATGAGGAGGGTGGTGGGGAGGTGGGGGGGGGCTTCATTAGACCTGCTGGCTTTTCCTCCTCCAGTGGCTCGCCAGGCTGGACCACCTGGAGAGGGGTGGGAGAAACCAAGCACTTCCAGTGGCTACCTCTCAAGACTGAGAGCCAGGAACTTATGGAGGGAGTGTCTGGGGACTGGCGACATGTAGATATATACATCACTGCACCCCTGCCCCAACAGTGGAGGTGTGGAGGTAGTGTGTGGACGCACACACTCGAACACACACACACGGGGTGGGGGGGGAGAGAGAGAGAGAGAGAGAGAGAGAGAGAGAGAGAGAGAGAGAACAGAATAATCACATGGGGACAAATTGGGGTTCATTCTGAACTGCCTGCCTCAATATCTCTCTGCATCCCAACCTGTCAGCATTACCGCTCTGCAAGAACCCTTAGTGTTGTTCATCCTCTTCCCATCCTCCAAACCTGAGCCAAGACTGCAGCCAGACCTGGAGCTGCCAGGTGAGTGCCTCTTGGTGGCTGGTGCTGTTCCAACAGATGCACTTAGAAGCTACATGACTTCCAAGGAAGACAGGGTCAGAGGGACTCGGAGCCTTCTAGAATGAAGCCCGGTAGAGCCCCTCCAGGCAGAGGCAGGTGCTGGGCGTCTGGCAGGGCTGAACCTCCAGCCTTGGGCCTGGGCCTCTCTGCCATGCTCCTGGAGCGTGCAGCACAGCTGTGGCCCCTTCCTGGGGCAGCTTATCTCAAAGCGCACACTCTTGGCCCTCAAGAGGTGACCCAGCCTTGCTCCCCACATTCCTCTCCAGTTCTGCAGCCAGTGGGCCCCCCACAGCTCTGAGACTGGGCCTGAGCTTGGGAGGTAGTCAGAGCTGCCACTGGGCCCAAGCCCACTGCAGTACCTTGGCTTTCTCTAATTCTCTATCTTGATGAATCCGTTTATTCCCTATCTTTCTCTTGGAGTGCCCCAATTTGTCTTTGTTACTTTCAATATTCTAATATATTTTTCTTTGCTTTTTTCTCCAGGGTCCCTGAATTAGTCCAAATCTCAGAGACATCTCTGCTCTTCTGACTTAATGACCAACCTCAGTGGGAAAGTACATGAAAAGTCAGACTGGTGAGAGGACCAAAGGGCCTAGGAAGGGAGAAGCCTGTCCTGGGAACAGTGGAGTAACTGGAACATTTAGGCTCCCCTTCACCCATCTAGGAAGCCATCCCCAGTAGATACATGAAGCAGGATCTTGTGGGCTTTTCCATGTAGTGGAGGAGGCTTGGGGGCGGGGCATGGGGAAGAGGAGGAAACTGGAACTGGAGGTCTTAGCCTAAGGACCTTCTTCCTGTTTGTAGGGAAGTGTCTGCCTCAGAAAACTGCTGGGGGTGGGAGGGAAGGAGGGAGGCCATGGTGACTTCCTGGGAAGCTGACGAAGGCCCACCTTCCCTGTGCCCACATGGGGCTCTCCAGTCCTGGCTTAAAATAGCACACCTCTGCCACTGATGCTGGACCCAGCCTGGACCTCAAAGTGTTGCAACCATGGTTTGTTCTGCTAGTAGGAGCTGTGGGTTTGTGCGAGGGTCTACCCAGCTATCTAGTTCAAATCAGACTGCGGCCTGAGGCCACAGGGACTAAAAACCCCCCCTGTGGATCCCAGACCTGATGCTTTGGATGCAAGTTTCAGCTCTTGCATTGATCTGCTTTGAGACTTTGGTCTGGTTCCTGCCTGGCTTTCAACCAAACTGAGACAGTGGCATGGCACAGCGCTTTGCCAGTCATAAAGTAGATGCACCGAACCAGACTCCTGTTGTTCCATACGGCACTCTGCTCTACCTACCTGCTCTAAGGACTGGATGTAGAGCAGGGAAGGCTTGTGGAGAGGGAGCTTGCAAGGAGGGCAAGGATGGGGCTGTGGTCTCCATGGTGAGACTTGTTGCCAAGGGAACAAAGTCTCCAGGAACCCTGGGTCTGGCAGTTGGGCACTTTTGCCACAGGAGCTGGCAGGCTAATTGTCATTGCACCCAAACTCCTGATGGGCCATCAGGCCAAGGCCAGGACGAGCAGAGAGGAGGCTCTGGGCTTTGTTTGGCCTCTGCTGATGGGGTGGAGGGGCTGCAGCTTCAGCACACAGCCTTCATGTATGGCTGGACTTAAGTGAGGCCTGTTAGAGCCATTGCCATTCCTAAACTCCCGAGTTGCAGGTACCATCCTCTACTGACGCCGGTGGGCCAGGGGGGACTGGGGAGGCATCTATCTGGGTCAATGTCAAACTCTACCGTGGAGGAGATGCACTGAGGCCCCTTGTTGATGTTCCTGCTGGCTCACAGGTTGGAAAGGACTTCCTGCAGCCAGATCATCCAATTCCAGCAGCCTCATCACTTCTGGACGTTTCTGGCTCTGCTGTTGGAACCTGGAGCACTAGATTTCACTGCTGGCTACACAGAGATATCTTTGTTCTTCTCCAGCCTGGTGAGGAGCTCAGAGAACATAGATACTTCCAATAGTCACTCAACATTTATTTTTATGCCTTCCTGAGTGCTCCCTGTTAGGTCTCCTTATACAAATTATTTATTGTCTGGGGCTTTAGGTTTCTTTTCTGTAAAATGGGATCATTACAGCACACACTTCACTGGGTTGCTCTGGGAAGTGACCTCATGGTACAGGAGCCCACGCTATGTGTACATCACTTACTACTTTAGTGCTGAAACAGAACCTGGGGTTTCCGATAAGCTATAATCCTCCATTCTTTCTCCCTAGACTGTCACGACACACCCCAGGAAGCTCGAAGCTCACCATTACTTAAGAAGCAACTTTGATATTTGGGAGAGCACTCCCCTAATTTTTACCCCATGGAATGCTGACTCAACAGGACTTTTACAGAAGACAAAAGTAAATCCGACAAACAGGTAGTTTTGGTGCATCCTGGCTGGGCCAACTGGGGTATTTCTTCAGGTAGGACTTCCCACAGCCTTGGCTATACGCAAAGGAGGTTTGGGAATTTGGGGATAGTGCGGTAATTCCTCAGTTTCTGGCACATACTTCACAAAACTTTCTTTTTTGACAAAGCCTTCATGAGTGACTCTGTTCAGAGAAATCATATAGGCTGGGGTCTTGGGACATCATTGCTTTTCAGCCTGATTTGGTTGAGCCTTAGATATACTTTCCGGGATTAATCTTTCATTGGTTGGCTTGTTTTTGAATAGCGAAAGGTTCAACCAAAGGCCGTTTGTTCCTCAGCTTTGTTACAAACTCCATTTGTGCACAGAACTGCTGCTGAAAGAACAGGGAGGAAGCTGTTGTAACTTTGGGATCAGATAGACCTGAATTCAAAAGTTAATTCTCCAGCTTGCTCATGTGTCATTTCAGGCAAGTGGTTAAACTTCCCTCAGCCCGTCTGCTTCCGAGCAAAAGGGATGACAGGGCATGATGCAGGTGGCTATAGGGTGTGACTGTCGCTAGGCAGCCAGGGTACTCTCTTCTTGTGCCTGTTTCTGTCTGCTCCCTCTTGTGAGGCTGTGAAGACAGCCTATTACCTCCTGCTGCTGTGGGCCCTTTGTTTCAAATCACCTCTTTCAAGCCTCAAGGGCTCTTTGGTACCTTGTGCTGGGCATGGAGCACAGAAGGCAGCTGGGTGCTCCTGTTTCATGCAGGACAATTTAATAGACTGATGAGACTCTTCCGGCCTTTATCTTGCCATCGAGGACCCTCCCTCTGTCTTCACAGCCCTCACCCTGCCTGAGTGTGTGAGCAGGACAAGATGGCTGGGTTTTGCAGCTGGGTGGATCTGGGTTCAAGACACTTCCTGTGTTGCCTCTTCCATGTCCCTTGGCTTTTCAGTCACTATTTGTTCACATCCTACAGAGGTTATAGAGAACCTTAATAGTTTTCCGGAGTCAGGTATTAACTTGCTAGACCACTTACCGAGCAGGTAAGGCAAGCTACCACTGCCTGGCACACTGTTGTCCCTGACACAGCTGAGACAAACTCCGAACTCCTTCCAGCACTGCTCCAGGCCCCCATGGTGTCCCCAAATCCAGTTCCTTCCTCATGTTCTTTTGTTTCATAGGATTTTAGAAAGTGCCCTCGTGGATAGTTCTCAGCTTGGACACTTTCTCATCAGGGAAGCCCCTCCTTGCTACCCATATCCATCCTAAGTCCCAATACTCTCCTCACAGTACTTCTAAGGTCTGTGTATCTCTGACCAGGGTATCTGCTAGTTGTGCCTTTTTTTGGCCGGGAACCTTGTGCAAGCCTTTTCACCATTCTCAACCTTGGTTTCTTCATTTACAAAAAGAGGCAATAGTCCTCAAAACTTATGGTGGTCTGGGTTTAGAAAACCAGCACAGTGCCTGGCAGGCTGCAGGCACTCGCTGGCTCCTGAGGTTCAGGAGCCGACCATTTTCTGCCAAGCCCTCAGCAACAGCGATGGGGGTGGTGTTGGCTATGAGCAGGAGTTCATGCCTCAGGACAGCAGGCCCTCCCTCCCCCGAGCCCCAGATAAGCTTCACAGACAGATGGCATGCAGAGGATTCACATTTATTGGTTCAAATACAGTACCTAACACTTGCTAAACATGCGTTTCATACTAATTGGTCACATTTCCACAGGTAGTCAATTCACAGAACAGGGCCCACTCCTTGCCAGCAGGCAAGTGTGGGAGGTAGCAGAGGGCCTGAGCAGCCTGCAGAGCCCGCCAACTATCATTTGGTCATGCAGGGTTGATGGAGCCAGGCTGGCAGGCAGCCCTTGGCCGGCCCTTTGGGAACAAGGGCTCAGAGACATCCATTCATTCGATTCCTACACAGAACTGTGGGAGGACTGGGAGGTAGCCTGAGGTAGGTTCACGACGCACTCACTTGCCATCAGAGTCCCTGAAATCCAAGCTATGGAGCATAGGAAGGGGGGTACAGGCCTCGTCTAGCAGCCATGGCCTGTCCCTAGCTGGGCAGGTGGAAAAGACTCCCCAGACACTGCCCAGACATTACAATGCAGCCACAAGCTCCTATCACAGGCCTGGGATGGCAGCACAGACAAAAACACAACAGTCCAGGGTTTTGTTCCCGACAGAAACATGTAAACAGCACGGGAGCTACAGCAGTCTTTTCCCACAGGACTCCTCAAGAGAGGAATCAACCAGGATGTCACTCAAGAGGTAGTCTTTTTCCCCCCCATGGAAACTTGATAAAAAACATTATCATCTATTATATTTCAGCTAAAAAAAAGGTCAGCAAAGAGCAAGAGAACCCTCTGGCTGGCAGGGCTGGCTTCAGGGTTTAGAAGACTAGCTTCCACCAGTAGCACAGTTTTCTTGGGTTTGGAGCAGGCCCTAGCCTTTCCCACATCTTTCACTTGAGCCTACAGCTGACACCCAAAGCAAGGTGTATTTAGGACTGCCGGATAAGAAAAGGGTTTGTCCTGGGCAGAGGGTCTAGGCTTCTCATGAGTGAGCACCAGAAAGACTAATGTGTAGGACGGTCAAAAGTGTTGAGGAAGCCCAGACCAATAGGCAAGCTTGCTTTCAGTTCAGCCTGGGGCTGCTCACTCTGAGGAGGTTGTCAGGGCCTGACTCTTAAGTCCAGGAAAGATGCTACTTGTGGCAGCCAAGAGAGGGCTTTCTGGGGACCCTGTAATTAAATACACATCCCTGAGCTGTGGTCCCAGAAGTGCCTGCTTCAAGGCTGACCAGTTTCCAGCACCTGGTGGGTTGATTGCCGTTTTTCATCCTAAGAAACAGATAAGACTCTACTTCACAGACACTGCATGAGGAGAAGGGAGGAGGATGGACGGCAGAGGGTGCAGGCATTCCCACAGACCAAGGTGGGGGAGTCAGTTAGTGGGCTTTCTTTCTTTCTTTTTTTTTTCTTTTTTCTTTTTTCAAGTTTAAAAAAGCAGTAAAGAAAAAGAACCAAGTTTAGTGGAACGGCTGGTCCAAAAGGATGAATTTCTTAAAACAACTGCAATTAAAAAACAAACAAACAAAAAAACCCCAGTATTCTAAAGCCAGAGATGTGTGGGTGTTCTCCTACACTTCCACTGTTCTAAGATCAGGACAGGGAGGTTCCTGCCTACTTCCCTCTACCCTAGAGGCCTGCCTCCTTCACTTGTAGGTTGGCCCTGGGCACTGGGTGTCCGAAGCCAGGTAGAGTGCTTTGAGATGAGGTGTAGGGAATTTCTCCAAACTAAGGGTGAGACTAGCAAACCTTGCAGAGGACACAGATGGTCTATAGAAGGAGCAGAGAACAGGAATTACAAAGCTCCAAGACTCCACTTCTGTCTTGGGTCAAGAAAGTAAACATAAGAAAAGGAAGGGGAAACCTGTATGTTTCGGCATAGTGCAAGGAGGTGGGTTCTCCTTTTCCACATGGCTTTGGGGGCTTTATTATTTTTATGGTAGAAAAATTCTCATTCAAAGTGAGTACTTTCAGTGGCCTGGGTCAGAGGGGACAGGAGAGAGAGGAATGAGATATAACATGCACAAGTTTTTCCTTCTTCCACTAGCTAAAAGGCTGCCTGTTAACCAAACATTATAGGAAAAAAGGCAAAAAACAAGCATACCAAACCTCCTCCTCCAACCTTTCTCTGTGTCCTTCAAACCAAAATCACAAATACATCTAGTGGCTGACCTAATGTCTCCACGCTGCTAGCTACACTCCTACCTTCTCCTCATAATACCTGAGTTTGCAATGCATCACATTCACTTTACCCTGTTTAAAAGAAGCCCATGTCATAAAAGGCCTGGGTGCAGAAGACATTAAAGGCGGTCCACAGGTCAGGCTCCAGCTCGGAACACACAGCCACTTGGCTCAGAGATTCTGCAGGGCTCTTGGCAATGAATGGGCTCTTTGTTCTGTGGAATCTGCTGCAAACATTTGTAAAAATGGATTTGTACAATGGCAACTTGCAGAACCTTTCCCCCACTCTACAAATTAACAACTTGCTCTGTTTAATACTACATTATTGGAGAGATATGTTCTTGTCTCATCAGAGCTTTGACATCCAACACAACAGGTAAAATGCTAATTTGAAAAGCAATTTAAAAAACTAACAATTTGACAAATGGAGGTCTAAGCAAAGAAAGCTGCTGTGTGCACACAGGCACTGTCTCTGATCTGTGTCTCTGATTTCTAGCTTGAGGAAAGCAGCTGAGAATCTGACCCGGAGCCAAATAACGTGATCTGGTTGGTTAAATATAAAAATTCAGGCAAACAAGAAAAGATTGTGAGCTCAGAAACAGACAGACACACCAATACATATATCTTCCCACAAACATGTGAAAAACATTCTATCTGGAATGTTCTTGAGGAACACATCTCTCTCTCTCTCTCTCTCTCTCTCTCTCTCTCTCTCTCTCTCTCAGCTGGGGAATAAGGATGAGAAGAAATAATGCTTTGAACTTTGGACATCAAAGGACATATTGTCACTTTGCTGGTACCCGTAATATTTCACTAGAGAGAAAACCTGACAAGTGGAGACTACCTAGGAGGCACAGGATGCGGTGGCCTCCTGGGTAAGTTAATAGGCTCCACTGGGGAAGCGTAAACAGTTCCTGACAGAGCAGGCTAAAGAGATAATGTGGGTGAGGCAGGCCCCATCAAGGGATACAAGCCAGTGGAGCATCTGTCTGGGGTACTGGTGGTAGGACAGCCTGGTACAGGCAAAGGGGAAAGCAGCTGAAATAACTCTAAGACAAACCTAGTTGGTCCTGGCCAAAGTCTGGAGGGCAAGAACTCTTCCTAGAACTAGATGGGGTAGGCAGTAAAGCACAGGGGGTTCAGGCTGCATCTGCAGAAGCAGCAGTCAAGCCCTTAGAAACATGAGGTAGTTTAAAGCCCCTTTCCCTTCCAGGTGCTTCTGGCTCCCTCCCTGCAAACGTGGGTAGCCAGACCACTGATGATACTTGGAGGGATAGCTGGGCTTCTCTGGGGCTTGGCTTTCTGTTCTAGAGCCTGGCAAACGGATCTCATTTTGGAAATAATGGGAGAACTTTACAACAAAATTTAGGAGCAAAGTTTCTGGCCCTTTCTACTGTTTAAAAATGGCAGTTTTGGATTTGGTTGTGGGGATAAGGTGGGGTGAGAACATGGACTTCCAAAGGAGTCTTTACTCTCTCAGCAGCCTGGCCTTCGCCACCCCCTACCTTTTAAGGGAAACAATTTAAAGAAGAACAAATCAGAAATGTCATCAGAATTCAGAACATGGCATTTTCCTGCCGCCTTTCTAAAGGACTGACAGGAAGTCAAATTCATAAGAGGGAGGGACGGAGTCTGAAGAAGGTGGGCCTGGTAGATCTGGGTCAGGATACTAGGCAGCTATGAGCCATAAGGGCGCTGGGAGGCAAGCCCTACAGACTGACTGACTGTCAGGGCTCTACCTGATGAAAACATGACAGCAGCAGCCACAGCCAACAGCGTGTGGGGGAGGGGGTGCAGCAGAAGGTCGGGCAGAAAGTCTGCCCTCCCAGCCTGTGGGACCAGATGATGGTAAATCCTCATCAAATGTTGAGGATTAAAATCAAAATGGCCTCTCAGACATCCCACCGGCCATTAGTCAATCTCCCTATACCACTTCGCTCCTTTGGTGTATTCTTTTACTCAGAAGTCTGTGGCTATAAAAAAGGCAGCTTGCTCTCTAACAGACAAGTGTGTATCTGCTGAGAAAGTGTGGAAAAGGTAGGGATGGTCATACACCCGTTTCCACTGAGGTAGTTGTCTTTGTCAACATTATGGAAATAGTCACCTAGTCCATCCCACCCTCTCCCTCAAAATACAAAAAAACCCTATCTCTAAACAATGACAACACGGTAACATTAAACATCTTCACATTCTGTAAACTGCAAGGAAATGCATCTGCTGCATTCACACAAAAGCATGTGCATCATGTTGAAGGCCATACATTCAACTCTGTCGTGAAATAAATATATAGAAAAATGAGGTTAAAAACAGACAAACAAACAAATCTCCTTGTGATGGAGGAAGCTGCTCCACAGTCTCCATCTGGTCTCTGGCCCTTTCCTCTGGAGCCTGTCCTGCCTACCCAAGGCACCGCGGGTGGCCCAAGGAGGTGCTGGGCACAGGTCACTCCTTCACTGTGCTTGTCTTGCAGGAGTGCAGCACCACCTTAAAGAGGAGGGGCAGCTGCTCCAGGGGCACATTCACCATCTTGCCTAGGTGAAGGGAAGAGACAGGAGTTAGCAGCGGCCAGTAGGGAAGGAAAGCCTGTCTAGTCTCCACTCGGGCTGCTGGACTGCCTTGGTACAGGATGAGACAAGTATCAGAAGTGCTGAAAAGGCCACAAGGGTGTGACAATGTCAGGTGTCTGCACTCACTCTCCTGTCTGCTGCACTTGCTCTGTGCCAGTCAGTTTTATGCAGTGTCTCATTCAGACTCAATGTTCCTGTCTGTAATTGTCTTTTACCCCCATACCCCACTCGCATTTTACAGCTGAAATGGAGAGGGGGTCCTACTGAGCTTTTCACAGCTAAAAGACTGCAGGAAACTTGCTTCCTACCAACTCTCTAGCATTCTATAAAACATTACTCTTCAAAACAGAGTAAGTGATTAATAAAAGTACTAGGGAAGCAAGGGGAAGAACTACAGGGCCCAATACATTTGAAAAGTCTGGAGATAAAAAGTTTGACAGGAGGGTTGGGGATTTAGCTCAGTGGTAGAGCGCTTGCCTAGCAAGCGGAAGGCCCTGGGTTCGGTCCTCAGCTCCGGGGGAAAAAAAAAAAAAAAAGTTTGACAGACTTTTTTTCACTGACAAACTTCTCAGAGCTGTCAGTCCACAAACACGGCCATCAAAGTACCCAGGCTGCAGTTCTCCCTGCCAGCACCTCAGCCTCACCCTGAGGGCACTAAATGCTGGGGCTGGGCCTGCACCCCATACCAGTTAAGTCAGAATGTCTGCAGATGCCACCTACTAAACACTGTTGTGTTTCAAAAGCTTTCCGGGTGACTGAAAATACTGCCAGGTCCAGACTACATCTGCCAGACTGCTCTGTGGCTCAAGAAATAGAGAAGAAAAAAACCTGTCAGACTGACATGTTTTCCTTTAAAAGTTGTGCTGTTAAATTTTACTGGAAAATACAAACAAACAAACAAACAAACAAACAAACCCCAGTATAAACATATTCCCAGTGAGTGCTGGACAACAAAACCAAGAGTCCTCATTAAATGTCATAAAGCAACAACAAGGAGCCAAGGTTATGTACTGAAACAGACCTATCACTGTCAGCTCAGCAGAGGGAGCAAGGCCACCAACACAACATGCAACACACGAAAGCTTAAAGGCACCACTGTATGTGGCCCTGGAAAGAGTTTGTGCAATCCTATGAAATAAAGTCTTTAAAAGTTGTCATATAATTCCCATATAAAACTCATTATCTACAAGTGTACAGTTCAGGGCTGGAGAGATGACTCAGAGGTTAAGAGCACTGGCTGCTCTTCCAGAGGTCCTGAGTTCAATTCCCAGCAACCACATGGTGGCTCACAACCACCTATAATGGGATCTGATGCCCTCTTCTGGTGTGTCTGAAGAGAGTGACGGTGTACTCACATACATAAAATAAATAAATCTTAAAAAAGGTTGTTTGAATAAAATTATTTCTGAAAAAAACAAAGTTCAGGACAGACTGGACACAGCTTGCTTTTCCTCATCCACATTACCTGCACAGCCCAGGAGCCTGGGAAATGCCAGTTTCTCTTTCCTAAAATGAGACACTGACTTCCTTTTACAACAGAACGTATCTGAGGGCAAGGGTACTGTCTACATTTGGTGACAGCCTAGAGTGAGCATCCCATGAGCACTGCTCTTCTCAATCCCTTCACAAGCTTGGAGAAGCAAGGGAGGATGGAAGCCTGGACCCAGAACATTACCTGCGATGTATCGGATCTCTGGCAAGCACATCATCAGATCAGGAAAGCGGTTTGGCTGATGTGTATATTTATATTCAGTGAAATCCTGACAAATGTACCAATACCGCTTGTTCAGTTGTTCCAGCTGTGAGGCACTGCTCAGACCCCTGATATCTGAAAAAAATAAAAACAAAAAAATCAGCTAAGGAATGAGGGGGTGGAAATCAGATTTGTAAAAAATGAGACATTGTTAAATACGGTCATAACAAAGATTTTTCTTTTTCTAATGTGGAGAAACTAAGATCCAGATGAGGGAAAATAAAGATAGAAAAGGAAAAATATGTAAAAGACAGCCCTTTGCCAGTACCCTAGAGTGCTAAGATCTTAATAAAGGGTATGGTGGCACAAGACAGGCACCAGCAAGTGTGAACAAGTGACTACCTCCTTACCCATAACCCTTCTGAGCATCTTTGAAGCAGAGGTTGTCTGGAGCCTGACACGTATCATCTCCAATCCCCCTGTGTTCTTACTATTCTGTCTTGATGTACACACACACACGTCTAAAGTACAGGAAATGAATAAAGCATTCTGCATGTAAAGTATACTAAATCTTTGGGGTCTACACACATTTTTCCTCCTCTAAGAAGTTCTACCAATCTTATCCCATTTATAGTACAATTAATGTGTTGAGTGTTACTGGAATGTGGATTTTTCAGGGACCTGAGGGTTGGCCTGGGTTTTATCTTTCTCCTTCCCCCAACCTCTGCAATATCCTTACCACATGGTATAGGGCTTGGTTGGAGAAGGCATGTAGGTCGCCTGATAAATGCTCGATGGAATACAGACAGTAGCAGTAGGTTTATACAGCACTGCAAGGTTGAGTGGGGAATAGTGGTAGAAAGGAAGGCCCGATGAAAAGTCCCCAGATTGGAAAACAGAGCACTTTTAAAGCTACAGGAACAAAATCTCTCAGGTCCACTCTGGGAGTGGGGCATTTGTATGCTACTTTTTATAAAAGAACACCAATTTTCTCTCACAGGCCAGTTACCAGTAACTATCACATGCCACTTGTTGGCAATATGCCTATAAATCACTGGACTCCTCTGATGGAAGAGCGGGCTTCATGTGCACATGGAGGTCTGTGTACCACCACTCTTCCCTGGGACATGAGAGCCATGGTCAGCCTGTCAACCAGCCTTATCTCCAGCAGTCTCATCAGTCACCCTGCTCTTCAGTTGCTAGTAAACTTGTACATATTTTAAATGACGCATGTTCTGTCCTTGGTGTCTGTGTTTAAATGCATTAAAACTGACTAAACAAAGTGAATCCTCTTCCTTCCTCTGTGAGTTATAGAGATTGTGGCATTTAGATTTCAAAAAAAAAACAAAAAAAAAAAAACACAAAACAAAAAAAAAACAAAACTAAGAATTCCTTGTACTGTAGAGTAGCAGGGCCATGACTAGGGGAAATGTAGGCCTTCCAAGACTGATGGTCACATGGTGTGACAGATTCTGTGACAGTCCTAGGGGTGGGAAGTGGGGGTAGGGGGATTGGGAGTTGTGTATGTGATACAGAAGGGCAAATGCTTACTGGCAAAAATAAATACATAAAACAAACCACTGCTCTTGCCCTCCCACCGACTCACCTTGATTCAGGAAGTTAATTGCTTTCATGCATGCGTACTCCTCATTGCTGACCTTTAGCTGATGGAACTTGTGATACAGGTAGATGAGTCGTTCAATCACCTCCATCCCTTCATCACTAAATCTGGAGAACAGATACAGGTTTTTACCTTGGATACAAGCAAAGGCCTGGAAGGCCACACAGATGTTATCTATGATAGGAAAGAAGCTCCACTTGCGGGAGAGGGAACCCATGGGGAAATCCACGCTTTGTATAGCAGCCAGTATAGATTATGTAAATTGCTGTTTCCAAGGTCAGACAGTCAAGTAACACCAGGTTCGAATGCAACTCTACCACATACAGCTGTGAGATTCTGGGAGTCATTTGACCCTTGTAAGCTTTTAGGGCTTCCTCTGCAAAATGTTTGCCTGGTTATGCTAACAAGAGCTGAAGGAGCTCTGGGGTAGAAAGAGGAGGGATGTGACAATATTAAGAGACAGCTTTTGTGGAGATGCAGTCTGCAGTATCAATGACAGCTGCCATGGCGACTCTCTGAGAGCCTCAGCCACAATGTGGAAAACGCTTCCAATTATGTTTGTCTAATTCCCTGTTTCTAGCAAGGCTGAGATTATATACAATAAAAACATCTTCTGGCATTCCTGACTTCAGCCCAGGGTAGAAGGAAACACTTGCTGAGTCTTTATACCACAAGAGGCTTTGTGCTGGGCACCTTCTGTGCATTCTCAACCCTAAGAGCTGGGTGAAACAATCACTAGCAACATACAGCCGAGAAACTCAAGTTCAACAGCCGAGAGGGGATTGGCCCACCAAAACACATCTAGCTAGTGGTGGGATGAGAACCTGGAACCTGGACTAGCTTCCCAAGGCTCTTCTAGTATCCAGGGTAGTTGGCTCATGCAGAACAGACAGGCTTCTTGAACTATTTACACATGACTTCTTCTTGCCTGATAAATTCTTACAGGTCTCCAGATACACAGGTAATAAAACAGGTATACAAATCTAATAATACTAATAATAAACCATAGTGGAATTCATCTTATTTCTATTCTTTTTATGTATTGGTGTATGTGGTGCTGTGTGTGTAAGGTGTGTGTGTGTGTGTGTGTGTGTGTGTGTGTGTGTGTGGGTATGTAAGGGATACATAAGGAGCCCAAGGTTGACACTGTGCATTTCACTATTGTTCTCCACCTTATTTTTTAGGGATACTAGTCTCTAATTGAAGTCCAAATCTCACTAATTTGGCTAGACTAGCTGGCTAGCAAACTCTAGGGACTTGCCTGTCTCTGCTCTCATTCAGTGCTGTGGCTACAGACATTCCCGGGTTTTCTCATGAGTACAGATAACTGAACTAGAGGTCCTCATGCTATAAGTACTTCACCCTAGAAAGTGCTTTTCTCTAGTCCTAATAAATTTAAGACAATTCTTTGGCATGTAATCTTACCATTTGTTAAAGATAAAAATCCATGTTGAATACAAAGGAGATAGACATGCTTGTTATTTTTATGAAGAATTAAATTGCTTCGTGTAGATGACACTGCAGGACATGAACCAAAGTTTTCAGAGTTAATTTTTTTTTTTTTTTTTTGAGACCAAGTTTCTAGACCCTGGCTGGTTTAGAACTCACTACATAAAACAGGATGGTCTCAAATTCAGTCCTGCTCATTTCTGCCTCCTGAGTTTGGGGATTAAATGAATGTTCTAACACATCTGGCTTACTTGATATCTTGATCTTACAGCCATCAATGGTTTAGGTATGAAGTGGCAGAAGTATATTTAGGGTTATTTCATAAATTGTTAAAAATTATGCCCTAATTCCAAGTCAAATGAATTTAACATTTTTTTCAAAATTAATTTCAAGTTAGAAACTCAAACAGCAAACTTAAAAAAAAAAAAGAAAAGAAAGGTCTTATATAGCCCAGGCTGGCTTTGATCTCGGTGTGTGGTGAAGATGGCCTTCAAACTCTCAGTTCTTCTGACTCTGTCCTCTAAATGCTAAGGTTTCAAGACATGTTCTACCATACCTGGCTAAAATAAAACTTTGCATAATCTAAAAACATCTAATTTGACACTTAAAACAATGAAGAATGATTAGGAGGATACTCAGTCTTCGTTTCCCATAACTAAGCCATCTTGTTTCTCGAAGAGCAAAAACTATAGTAGTGTGGGATCTAAGCCAAGGTATCTCTGGCAATACTTATGAATGAGGGCGTGTGCTATCAATGTGCTATCAAACGAGCGTTTAGAAGCTAGGCATGAGGGAAGCTCTGAGCAACATGCTCATGGGCCGCCAGAGGTACAGCGCTCACAGGGAGACATCAAGGATACACAGGGAGTTTGATTTTGAAATAATGTCTACTTGTTGAAGGTTTAAAAATCTTTTAGTAATGCCCTCACATTCAGTTACACAGCCTCATGCAGGGATGTGACAAATAGTTTAGGAAGCTGGGCTCTAGCAGTCAGGACCAAATCTGGCCACACTTTCTACTTTGGGGACCCTGGGGATAGAGAATGTTTAGGTAAAGAGGCCCAGACATGCCGACAAAGCAAGGAGACTCTCAGTTTGCTATATAAGCGGCTGTAAGCTGTGATGACTAATTCAAGTTCCTCACTGTTCTAATCCAATGGCCTTTATGACTTTATTACTACTGTCCCAGGCTGATTAACAAACAAATTCTTTTTGAGTATCCACTCTAAAACCCTTAACCAGCCATTCTACTACATGTTGAATGCTGGGTACTTTTAGCATTATATATATAGCCTCATCCTCCCAATTAAAAAAAGTGTATTAGTCAAAATCTCCTTTGTTCCTGTGTGGGAATGAAGGTTCAGAGCAGCCACTGACTGCTCCTAACATAAAGAAAGGCCCTTTCACAGGCATTTTCCTGATAACTGTGAGACGAACCACACACTTCTGTATGACTCTCCCAAAGTAGCATAGTAAGAGCGAGCCAGGGCTTTTGAATTCCAAGCACAGGGGTTTTCCTAGGGCTGTACCATCTGCCCCAATCCTGTCAAGTTCTTCTGTGCTACCTGGGAAAGGCTGCCGTATGCTCTCTCATGAGAAACCATAATGGCATCTCATCCTAAGGCCTGGCCCTAGGAGGTGCCAGGCACTTCTGTGCCACTTGCTTGATGATGAATCTCGTAGGAAGTAGTGTGCCTGGGGGTGAAGACCACTCCTTATAATAGTACTTGCTGGCTACTTAAGTTGTTGAGAGAGAAAAGGGGTTTTACTGCTGATTTCCTATGCTGTCTGCATGGAGTAGTAGGGTGGGGATAAGCTAAGGTGGGGCATAACAAGGAAGGCGGGTAGAATGCTGTTGACATCCGTCTGGTAACTAGCCGAGCAATGCAGCAAGCACAAATAATAATGCTCTGTCCCTTAATCAGCCAGCTCTCGCTCCAAGCGCTCACTATTGCACGGTGGGGTCTGCAGGTGTGTGGCTATCATCCAGACCCTGGGCTGGCAGTGCCAACCCTTTTCCTCGCTATCTTGACTTAAGGGACACAAAGGAGTCCTCAAGTGTTTGGACCTGTATATATGTCCAAGATCTGTCCTTTCTCTTGGGACTAGTACATCCCCCGTTTCCAAGTATCTTACAAGCAGTCGCCATCACAGTCCCTTGGCAGTGGCTGGGATTGGCAGCCAGCCCAGCAGTCCCACTCCGTCTCCACAGCTTGGCTGCAAAGCTTTCCTCCACACCCGCATCCCACCCTTTGATAAACAAAGTTGTTCTCTGTTCCACGGGCCTGCTTTCTCTTCCAGCCATTCCTCCTCCACATCTGCCCCCCACTCCACAGTCCTGATGCCCCTGTATTCCCTGTCTACAAATTATCAGCATTCAAAGCCATAAAGCCAGACAAACACACCCATTCTTCTCCTAGGTTCCTATCACACAAGCATTCTAGGGCAAGGAAAACATTCCTGCCAGGATCCCCCAAACCACTGAACCATTCAGTCAGCAACTGAAGCTGACACTGTGTGAGTTATATCCTGCTCAGGGGCAGAGGGACCAGCTCTTCCCCACTCATCTAAACGCGCCTCCCAGCAGCAGCCATCAGCTGCGGTCTTTAAGAACTGCCACCTTCGTACACATACAAGTCAGATTACAGCCCCAAGAGACACTAGGAAATCATTCCCCCTAAGAACTTGGTACATGTAATGGTGGCGAGCTCTGGCTTTGGAGCACAGCAGGCCTGTGTAGCAATTTTCATCTGTTTCTTCCTTTGTAGCCTTGCATTTTCTTCTCTCTGAAACTCAATGTTATATATCTGCCAATCTCATAGCATGGTGGCAAGGATGCAACAATCAGGTAAGTAAGACAATAATAAAATTGGTGTAACAAACTCTGTTGGTTGTTACATACTCAGAGTCTCTGTGGCTGTCATTCTGTAAAAAGGAGCAAAAAGGCTGTGTTTCCCCAGCTAGAGAACGAGTCAAAAGTGCCCATTAAAGTCCAAAGTGTCTTCTCCAGGGAGTGAGAGGGTGTTGATTAGGGCTAGGAGCAGTCACTGGCTGGTGCTACAATCTGCTTTAAATCACATTTGTCCACCTCCGTGTCTGATAACAGTCTGATGAGGAATAGGCACCATAAACTTGATTCAGTATTGAGAAAAGGAGCTGGCCGTGCATCATCTGGGAAGCCTTTTCCTGACAGCAGGCACTCACACTCAGGAGCTATGAAGAAGCAAAGGCTGCCTGGGGGAGTGGGAGTAGAACAGCAAAATAGGAAAGAGCTATGGCCAATTAGACTCCTCGCCCTGGAATTTTAGCAGAAACGGGATGCTTGGCAGTGATTAACCTGACCCCAGATGTTCAACTTCCAGATCTGATGACCTCCTGGTCCTCCATGTAAGCAACTCAGACACCAAGCCAACACAGAATGGCTCATCTCCTACCGTGTTCTTCCCAGAGGCTTCGTCCTAGCTAAGACAGCTTGGGCCTACAACTTTCCCTACTCACAGAGTCCTGCCAAAGCCACATCACTGATCCCTATTTCCCAAGTCACTGCTGTGTCATCCTGCCTCTATTTCCTCTCCATGGATACAGAGTAGTCTCTCACTCAGCCATGCTCTAGTCTTGCCCACACCACACGAAACCTGTCTAACACATCAAATCCAAGGTCTTATTAAAAAAAAAAGCAAACAAAAACAAAACAAAAAACAAAAAACCAAACAAGGTGGTGGTGCATATCTTTAATCCCAAAACTCAGGAGACAGGGGCAGGAATGAGTATCTTTGTGAGTTTGAGGCAGCCTGGTCTGCAGTGGGAGTTCCAGGACAGCCAGTCTGCTACACAGAGAAACCCTGTCTCGAAAGACAAATAAACAAACAAATGAACAACAAAAACAACTCTCAAACCACCACCACCACCACCACCACCACCACCACCACCACCACCACCACCACCACTCCATCCTCCATTTCCAAAAGTAGCATTACAGGTATACATGTTTTCAAGTGCATCTCTGTGAACTGCCTTGTCTGTACCTTTGTCTCCATTCACTTCTCTTCCCTCGGTTTTCTGTGTCCTGATTTTGAAGCCTTACACATAGTCATCTAATATTATTTCTAGGTGATGCTTGCTTGCTTGTTTGCTTGCTTGTTTGCTTCCTTCCTTCCTCCCTTCCTTCCTTCCTTCCTGTCTCCAGGCAGGGTCTTACTGTGCATTCTTGGCTGCTGTGGAACTTGCTTTGTAGAGCAGGCTAACCTTGAACTCAGAGATTTGCCTACCTCTGCCTAGGTCTGGGAATAAGACATGAGCCACCACATCCCAGCTCTTATAGGAGTTCTTTTAGTCTCCTGCTTTCACACTGCCCTCTATATTGTACTTAGAAAATTCTCACTTCAAAATGCAGCTTAATTGTCTGTTCTTGTGGCAAGCCAAGTACAGGAAGTATAGCCCTCTTTCCTTAGTCAGTGTGTGAATAGTCCTTATACCCTCTGAAATCCATTCAATATGACCTTGCATTATAGATTGTATCTGCTACTATAAAATAAGAATTGGAACTTAAAGCATGTCTAAGCTAGGTGTGGTACTCAGAAGATTGAGGCAGGAGAATTCTAAGTTTGCAGTCTGCCTGGGAAATTTAGTGAGATCTTATCTCAAAATAAATGAGAAGGGGTTGGGGATGTTATCTCAATAACAGAGCACTTATATAGCATATGTCAAGAGGTTGGGGATATCATCTCAATGGTTGAGCACTTACATAGTACCTGTAAGACCCTGTGGTTTAAATCTATGGAATTAGACATTTAAGAAAGGGAAAGAACGAGAGAAAAAGGAATGAAAGACAGACCCTTTATCTACATGGTCTGTGTTCCTAGAAGCCTTACCCTCAACAACTCCCAACACATGTAATACTTGCAGAGTATCTGCCTGGAAAACCATTCATGCTTTAGGGAGCAGAACTTAGAGGTTGATTCTTCTACTGCTGCTATTGCTGCTGCTGCTGCTACTGCTACTACTGCTGCTACTACTGCTGCTCCTGCTGCTGCTGCTGCTACTACTACTGCTGCTGCTACTACTGCTGCTGCTGCTACTACTGCTGCTGCTGCTGCTGCTACTGCTGCTGCTACTACTGCTGCTGCTGCTGCTACAAGTAGTCAGTCCCAGGAAGAGCTAGTAGATACCAGGCAAATAAGGAGGCTGGGCTCTCTGAGGACAAATCTTTAAACCAATATTACAGCAGGCTTACTGCTATCCGAACAGCTTTTCAATTCAAAGTTATGAGTTAGAGTCAGAAATCTGATAGAAACAATGAATTAGAGGCTATAGGCTATTTATAGGACAAACTGTCAGATAGGTGCACCCTTAAGACAGTGAGCAAGGCAATGCTTAAAAAGCAAAGGAGAGAGTCGGTTCCCAGATTCCCACTCAGCTGTGCACAGAGCTCCTAAAGGCCTTGAAGCTTTGCTCCCTCCTTAAGTGTTGTCCTTGTTTTTATACAATATATAGGATGGTAAGAACTGATGCACCCCCAACCTGTGAAGAGAATTATAGAAACTGGCATTTTATATTCTCTGTATTTCATTTATCCTTGTTTTGGGTACATTTAAGTCATATAACTTCTACTATTTAAACTGTCCAAAAGCAGTGGTTTATTGTAATGTGTATTCAAATGTGAACTAAGCTATGTAAGGCATTCCATATGAATAAACTAATAAACCAGGGAAGTTATTGAAAGAAATACTTGTCTTGGGGCTGGAGAGATGGCTCAGCAGTTAAGAGCACCCGACTGTTCTTCCAGAGGTCATGAGTTCAATTCCCAGCAACCACATGGTGGCTCACAACCATCTGTAAAGAGATCCGATGCTCTCTTCCGGTGTATCTGAAGACAGCTACAGTGTACTTATATATAATGATAAATAAATAAATCTTAAAAAAAAAAAAAAAAAAGAAATACTTGTCTTAATTTGGGGAACAGAAATCAAGGGTCTCATCCTCCCTAGATCTTCAAACAAAGTGAGTAAAGTAGGCATTTGGACAGGTTGTGGAAACAGCATGGAGGAAAAGAGTTGTTCTAGAGAAGGAGTTTGTTAGAGGATATTGGTCAGCTAGAAGAGAACCGTAAAGCAATCAAGAGCCAGGAGCCCGCCTGGCTTAGCCCTACCCCTAACATCACCTCACTGCACCTCAGGTGCCACAGTGGAGCCTACGCAGTCAGGCAGGCTGTAAGGGCAGGGTACAAAGCTGTGAAACACGCTCAGGGCTAGGCTGCAGACTGAAATCTAAACCCTTAAGGGCTGGACTCCGTGAACTTCAACTTTGCCATCCTAGACAAGTACAAGGGCACCCATGCTACCCATGCTGTGAGAAAGAATCAGTGACATAAAACTGCCTGCAACTGATACCAAGATGACTCCCAAGTCACTTAAGGAGGGAATTCAGATTTTTGTTTTTCCCCAGATAGACCATTCTACTAATGTAATAAACATTCAAAGCAACAGCTCAGCACCCTGTGAGTCTGACCGTATGGGAGAGGGGCTGACTGTACCACCTAGTCTATCCGTGTAGAACCTGTGACTGGCTGACGACACAAAGCTAGGATGTGACAGGGTAAGGGTTACAATTTAGGTCTGCAGCACTTTTAATGCTTCTCCTTTGGAGGCTAGGCAGCCTTGCCTCACAGGGAGGATGGTGGCTTGGTTGCTCCAGATAGCCTCCCCAGTCAGCTGCTCTCACCTGTGCAGTTCTTCATCAGAGGGTGAGTACTTGGCAGTGACATCAGCCAGCTCTCCAAAGATCTGCTTGCTGTAAACTGTGAGGGACGAGAGCAGGATTAACTCCTGCCACGTGGAGCTCAGGAGGCACGTGTAATCCTTGATTGAGAGCTCGCAGAAGAAAGGCAGCTTCTTGATCCAGGCAATCTGCCTAAAGAGCAACTCATCGGCCAGGCGGCAAAGCAGAGCAAACAGTTCTGCCTGTGTCACAGCATACCTGGGGGCACGGGCAGGGACAGAGTCACTTCCGTCAGCCAGACAGAGGGTATTCCTTGGTAGTAGGCCTCTTGCCCTTGACCACAGATATCCAGTTTCACTTAACTTCTTATAAAGGGGTAGGGTTGAGACCAACAAAAAGCTGAGGTCGGGGAGGGAAGAGGGCACAGTGAGAGGATCTGGTGAGAAGAGGCTGCTGAGGGGAAAGGGGGCTTAAAACTTCTGGAATTATGAGGGAATTATGAGGGAATATCACTCTTAATGGCGGTGTTCTCTGATGTTTCAAGCCTTAGAAGAAATTAGCCTTAGAAGAAATTCTTACTCTTTCCTGTTCTAATTTTGGCAATGAAGACTTGAGTGGGGGTGGGTCTGGAGCATACCCAGTATAAGGAACAACACCTACACAAGCAGGAAAACAGAAACAAAACCCAGAGCCAAACATGCCCAGGGGCCAGAGGCACAGGAGATGCTGAGGAGAACAGAGGCATTCAGAAGCCTGTTCTCACTGTGCCCCCTGGTGGTGACAGTCCAGTAACCAGAGTTGCTCAGCCTTTTCTATAAGCTATTTCCCTAGCCCAAGGTGAGTCTCCTCTTCATTCTTCTCAAGGTCCCTTGTCATCCTCTTCCTCATACACTGCATAAAAGCTTTGTGAGATCCTTTCTGTAGCTATTTAAGTCTCCTCTTCTGAAACTGGAGCCTAGCTTAAGATCTCAGGATACCCTCTGGGAGGCATTAGATTAAGATTTTAGCAAGCCATGTGTTCTACCTAAGAAGTAGTAGGTACAACAATGGGTGGCTAACTACACAACACTCAAGTAGAACTAAATGCAGACTGAAATCTCTTCCACGTACTCAGGCCTACACTAGAGGCTGTCAGTCATGAGCGGTTGGTTACTTATAAGCCTGCTGGCTAGGGATATAGATAGGTCAAAACTACTTAGGGCTTGCGTGAATGATTTAAAAACCCTAGGCCTGATATAGAGCCTGATTTTGTGCCAGAAGGCACAAGAACAAACATTCCAGGGCTTCCTTCACCTAGACCCAATGAGAAACAAAGGCCCTGCTATCACAATTCCCCAGGAACTGAAAAGTAACCTGACTTCTCTGAGAAAATATGATTAGGGAAACATGAGGGACCAATGCCTCAGTGACAAGGGTGGGCATACAACTGATGCATGGTTGAGGACATTCTGGGACTGCAAGGGGCCAAACAGGACAGAATTCACTCACCCATCTTCAATCAACATAGGTGTCCCCAATGGCTCCAGGTCTTCCGCCGACATCAGCTGATGAATCAGACTGTAGGACTGAGGGTCCAGGCTTCGAGCTTGTGGAGGCAAAAGTGGTGAGTGGCCAGAATAGCTAAAAAGGTGTGGTATGTACTGATAATGTGGAGGCACCGACATCCCCATGTACTGATCCCTGAATGTCATGAATCCATTTAGTTCCACAGACCTACTGGAGAGAAAAACTTCACATCAGGAAAAGCCATGACAGGTTCAATACCCACTCAAAGAAAATAACTCAGAGATAAGTTGTTCTCTGGTCATGAAGTCTGAGAATAATCAAGGTACGGGATGGAATTAAAGGCTACATACATGTCTATGCTACTAAATTCCACCCATGAGACATGGATTCTGTGTAGGCTCACCTATGTGACCAGCAGAATACGGGGATATAAGTATCGGATATAAGAACTATGGATTGGATGAAGTCTTTGTACTGATGTCACACCTAGCACCTTGCTCAAGCTAGGCAAGTGCTTGGCTACTGTGCTATATTCTAGCCCTCTTTTAACATATTTTGATACGGGGTCTCACTAAGTTGGAGGGCTAACCTTGAATTTGCTCTGCAGCCCAGGAGCCTCCTAGATAGCTGGGACAAGAGGTCTTCATCACAAGGCCCAGCTTTGAGGAGTTTTTAATACATACTAGTAATCTATGGTAACAAAAAAGTGCTTGTATCATTGTTTTACTGTTAGGAAAACAATGGAATAGGACAGGCTAAGTGGACTTAATTAGTCTAAAACCCTAATCTAGTATCTGGCACGGAGTGTACCCTGAGGTCCTTAAGGCCCTAACTATTAAAAAGAAAGAACAGGGATACAACTGAATGGAATAAAAAGCTTTAGTTGAACCTGAAGAAGACTGTTTCCTGCTTCCTCTTCTTTGGAGAAATCTATCCATTTTCCCAGTTAACTGTAAAAAAATTGCATCTATACATATGTGTATATACATGTGCAAGAATGCATGAGTGAATGCCACAGTGCATGTGAGAGGACAACTATGGGAGTTCTTGTCTTCCACCATGTGGGTCCTGGGTCACCTCAGGTCCTGAGACTTGGCAGCAGGTGCCTTTATTTGAAGAACTGTCTCACCAGCCCATTGCTAATTAACATTTTAAAAGTCATTTAGCTTTCCTGGATTCATCTCCTCTGAGTTTGCAAACTGCAGCCTATAGGCCAGATCTAGCCCAGGACCTATTTTTGGTAAATTAAGTTTTCTTTGAATAAAGCCACTCTCAGTGTTTTGTTTAGGGTGTGTGCTGTGCTGCTTTTAAGCCATGAAGCAGAGCTGGGGAGCTGGGACCCTGGCCAGACTCACAAAGTCTAAAATAATAACTATATGACCTTTTACATTTCTACTTGTTTGTTTGTTTGGAGACAGGCTCTATGCAGCCCTGACTGTCCCGGAATGACCCTTTTTAAAAAGAGAATTTCTTTATCATTTGTGTATGTGCTTGTGCACGTACATGTAGGCCTGAAGTTGATATTGAGTGTCTTTCTCAACGGTTCTCCACCTTATGTTGGGCCACACAGAATCTAAGAGGACCTGGAACATATTAATTTAGCTAAGTTAGTTAGCCAGTGTGCCTCGGCGATCTTCCTGTTCCTCTAGTGCTGAGAGGAGACAACATCCATTTTTTTCCTCACAGCACCTAGCTTTTATGTGGGTGCTGGGGATCAAACTTAGGGTCTCGCACTTCCAGATCAACCACTTTACCAACCAAGCTATCTCCACAGGCCCTACTCTATGATACTTTACTTATTTATATATATGAGTGCTCTGTCTACATGTTTTGTTTGCATATCAGAAGAGGTTATTGGATTCCAATATAGATGGTTGTTAACTGCCATGTGGTTGTTGGGAATTGAACTCAGGACCAGTGGAGAGCAGCCAGTGCTCTTAACTTTTGAGTCATCTCTCTAGTCCCCTACTCTGTGACATTTCATGAAAATAGCTGTTAATTCTTGTCTTATATGAAAGATTTCTGGAGTAAGGACGCCTTCCATGATAGCTCAAAGCTATACATACAGCTATTAGCTAACTTAAGAAAGCATGATTGCCTCAAGAGGCTTTAATCTTGAATTCCCCAATAATACTGACTCTGGGAAGTCAGAAAACTTACCAGACTCGGTTCAGCAGTCTACTGAAATGTTACTGCTAAATCAAGTGGGCATGTACAGAGGCAGCACTTAGCATCTGCAAAAGAGATGGCTGATGCTTTCTTTTGGTCAACCTGGTCTTGCACCATCCTGTTCCCAAGAGCCTGAGGGCCCAAGGGCATGGAGGCTGAGACAGCGGGGCAGAGGAGCACTCTACCAACAGTTCTTCGAAGGATTACTCTTTGGATGGGACCTAGATACTAGGTTTGCTTTTAGCTCACCTGGATGACAGTGTGGAGCCTGGTGAGGGCTGGTTGCTCTCTGAAACCCTGTTCCCAGGAGAACTGTGGTCACTGTCACCATGGTTGCTCCAGTGATTGGCTTCTTCCTCAAACTCCTGTCCAGACATGATTCTTTCAATCTCTTCTTCTGATATCTTTAACAAGAAATGGATGCGTGTTAGCTTTGGTGCCACAAATACCTTCTGTTGTCTCTTTAGGAATCAGAGTTTATATTCAAAGGTCTCTCATAATCTTTAGACTTCTTCGGATATGCCCAGTATATCTGGACACAATCTAGAACCATGGTCTATAACTACTTTCCCTTTGTCCATTTACTTTACCTTCAAGCCACTTTTGAGTCTTCCCTTTCCTAACTGAAACTCCATTTTCAACGACATTCTCCTATTTGTCCTACTCAATAAGTATTCCCTCCTTTGCGACATTATCTACTGTTACTCACTCACTCAAAATTATGTGGATTCTGAGGAAGGAAGTCTAGTATTGTGCTTAATGGTATAAATTCTGGAGGCAGACCTGTGTTGAAATCCAGAGTATACCACTTATAGCGCAACCTTGGGAAAGTTACTGAACTATCTGGAGCTAAGTACCATCTGTTTGGCAGGTAACAACAAAAGTCCTACCTCATTGGATTCTTTTGAGGATTAATCAAATCAGATACTTAAGACAGGGGCCTAGCAAGAGTAGCAACTATGGAAGCACTGGGAGTTACAATATCATCATTTTTGGGTTGTTTTTTCTTTTGAAAGAGGGTCTTGTTACAGTGCCCCAGGCTGGTCTTAAATTCCTAGATTCAAGCAGTCTTTCTGCTTTAGTCTTCCAAGTAGTTAAGACTATAGTTATGTGTCACCATACTGAGCTGTCATTGTTATATTACACTTATAGAAAAGCATCACAAAAACATCCTCTGTATACTTAAGACCACACACAATAGGACCTAGAAAAGAAGAAGTATTCAATAAATGGATAGAGTAAGTAAGTGTTTATTTGTAAAGTACTGATGTGTATTTTCATATGGATTTTTTTTTAAAAAGAAAGATAGCCCCAAATCTATTAAGTTAAATTTGAAGAAATCACACCTTACATTAAGTCATACTGTATACCTAGAATTGGTCAGGGGTATGAGGAAGAACAGAAATATGTTAGTAATCAATCCAGTACTATACAGAGAACAAATTATCTTTGATACAGTTTCTAATCTAGGGCTGAGGCCTAACTGGGCACAGTCAATACAGCAAAGTACTACAGAGGTGGAGCCAGAGGAATTTTTATGTTGTTTCTATGGAAACCTCAAAGGCTCAAACTTGCATATTTATTTGCTCTAGTAGTCTCTGAGAGAACCCTTAACTGTTATGATTATAAACAGAAGCTTTAAGACCTCTGCGCTAGCAGGACCAGTGAGATGGCTCAGCAGGTAAAGGTGCTTGTTGTGTAAGCCTGAGGACTTGAGTTCGACCTCTAGAACCCATATAAAGGTAGGAGAGATCAGACTCCACAAAGTTGTCCTCTAACCTCCAACAATGAATTATGGCACTCGTGTGCTTATACAGATTCACCACACATGTGAGCATGCATGGACACACATGTGTAAATACATACACAATAGTAATAAAAGATTTTTTTTTTTTTAAAGAACTGAGTGTTAATGAGACTACAGGGCAGAAGGATTTAACTAATAGGTAAACAAAGGAGTTGGTCTGAAATTGTTTGGTGCATACAATGAAATGGAGTAATTGTTTCCCAAAATTATGTTATAAATACATAAAAAACAAACTCCAGTTTTTCTCTTAAGGGTCCTTAGTATTCTAAAATCACTGTAGCCTGGCTGGGTGAAAAGAGCGGACTCACGATGACAGTTTACTGCAGCTAGGAGTTAGACCATCTTCCCCTGTTACCCTGTGGGACAGGACTGTGGACAACCATGGACACACTGACAACATGGAGGACAGAACTTGTTGGGAATGCTTAACCTGAGTTCAGACTTCCTTTGTTATTTCCCAGCAGGATGCTACTGGGCAAGTCAAGTCCCTCGAGCTCTCTGTGTTTCAGTGTATCTGCCTGCTAAACAGGCAGTATTACTCTTGTAGCTTATGGCTGTCACACTGGAGCTAGAGCAATGAAGAATGCAAGCAAAGTCAGACAGACTTGGAAGTTAATCCAAGATAAAGTTATAAAATATGACACTAAATATTTTTCAATAAAATGAACCCCTACCTCTCCTTGCCTTTCTTAAGAACAGCTATACACCAGTGGGCACATGCATACACCTTTAACCCCAGCACTAAGAAGGCGGAAGCAGGCAGACCCAACTGAGAACTTACAGATCACAGCTCTAACACATCATTAATAAATAGGGAAAACAAAACAAAACAAAATGCCCAGTATAAAAAGAAAACACAGCAGCAATTGAAATGGCTTTTCTGAGCATTGATGTCTCAGCTCTGAAAGGAACAGTTCACACTTCTATGACCTAAACACCCCGTGGCAGAGCAGAAGACTTACACAGCACTAGGAATGCATTAGGTGCTACTAGAGCAGCAACCCTTTAATACAGTCCCCCATGCTGTGGTGACCCCCAACCGAAAAATACATTTTGCTGCTACTTTATAACTGTAACTTTGCTACTATTATAAGTTATAATGTAAGTATCTGTGTTTTCTGATGGTCTTAGGTGACCCCTGTGAAAAGGGTGGTTCAACCCTCCCAAAGGGGTCACAATTGTACTAGAGGATTTTTTTTTTAAGATTTATTCATTTATTATATATAATTACACTGTAGCTGTCTTCAGACACACCAGAAGAGGGCATCAGATCTCTTTACAGATGGTTGTGAGCCACCATGTGGTTGCTGGGAATTGAACTCAGGACCTCTGGAAGAGTAGTCGGGTGCTCTTAACCTCTGAGCCATCTCTCCAGCCCCTGGATTTTTTTTTTTATGGTGAAAATATTTAAGAATTTTCCCCAGTAGATGATCTATTACACCTAATATAAAAAGAATTGAATAAGGGTCAGATATGAAAGACCCAAAGTTAGTGTCAGATGTTGAATATTGAAAGATTTTCCTCAAATTCAAGAGCAGAATAAAGGCACCCACTTCAATATTCTTATTCAATGGAGTATTGGAAATCCCAGCCCAAGCAATTAAATAAGACACGCACGCACGCACGCACGCACGCACGCACGCACGCACGGAATCACATGTTGTTTTTAGTATAGAGTAAAGTAAATTAATTTTCAAGAGATAAATAACAGGCATAAAATGCTTGATTAAACAAATCAAAACAGTAAAGTTAGGAGTTTTACATACAGATGTGCACACCCTGGTTTTAGTACATACTGTGTATTCCCACAGCAGGAAATTTCCCATATATCAGTATATATCTCTGAATTCTTGTCTTTACTTGTTTATACTTAAATGAAGAAAGTCTATTAATTTCCTTATGAACTATCTCTTGGTTCTCCTTCCCCCATTTGATCTGTGCTCATTGTCCTACTGCAAACTATTACCTGTGTCTTTTTTTAATATGTGTATCTTTCTGCAAATCCATTCTCAACCATTCCCATAAATACTGTTTTCTAAAATGCAAATCTCTATATAACATTCTCCCTTATTTGCAAAAGTGATTTGATTGCTTCTTGGTATACAGCAATAATTTGCAAAACTGTGCTTGGGGATTCATTTGATGGGTGCATCACAGGATGGTCCCGCTAAAACTTTACTTAGGAGACATGGTAAAGACAGTTGAGGTCACTCTTTAGAGGACTGACTGACATTCAAGAACTCTGCCTTATTTGCTGCCACTCTACTACACGTACCTAATGCTCCAGCTTCATGGAGCTACCTCTGCCTCCTTCAGGATCTGTCTGTGGGTCATTTCATCCATTCTCTCTAGCTTGATAAACCTTGCTTAGCTTCTTAACACACCTACTTCTCCCTTTCCCTTCAAGAATCAGTTCAAAAGCACCTTAAGGAGCCATTTTCTGAGCGTTTCCAGACTCCAAAAAGAACAGACACTTCTCTCCCTGGGCATCGTCTTTTAGCTCTCAGTGTACCTTGATGTCTGTCTGTCTCTCTCATTAGACTGACTTACAGTATATAGACCAGCAGAGTAGGAACTTGGTAGATACCTATGGGGCAGAGTGGAATATTACTATTCCTATTTTACTACTAAGAATATGAATAACAAGGTGATTTTTGCTAATTTCTGGCAGGCTAAGTTACCCATAACTTTAAGTGATGTATCACTTAAATAATAATTCTTTGTATGGTTTAGAATCAGAACTGAGTTCATTGCCTATGAAATTTTAGGAAGGATTGAAGGATCATAAGAAGAGCTTGAAGGCATTAACTCTAACAGTTAAAACTTTAAAAATGGGGGATGGAGAGATGGCTCTGAGGTTAAAAATACTGACTGCTCTTCCAGAGGAGTACAATTCCCAGCACCCACATGGCCGCTCTAACTGTCTGTTATTCCAAAATTCTGGCACCCTCACCTAGACATACTTGCAGGCAAAACACCAATGCACATTATATTAAAAAAAAAAAAAAAAAACAACTTTAAAAGTGTTTTCACATTCAGAAGCAAAGATGGCAGAGGAGAGGACCAAGGTAAATGGCCACAGGAGCATTTGCATTACCAAGCTTCTAGAACACACTGAGAGAGCGGGTATAGGACTCACCTGGACTGGCCCAATGCTCTTGTTCCGGCCTCCAGGCATGCCGTCTTCTCTGATAGCTAGAAGGAAACAGAGACAGTTAGCAGCACACTAAAGACTATTTATGAACAAAATGAAAACTTGTATGTTCCAGCACTCGGGAGGCAGAGGCAGGCTGGTCTCTGTGCCTTCTAGGCCAGCCTACATAGTGAGTGCCAGGACAGCCAGGGCCACATAGTTAGACCCTGTTTCAAAACCAACCAACCAACCATACATACATACATACATGTAAACTTACCTAGTTAAAAGTAAAATGTAGTAAGTATTGAAACGAAGATTAAAACATAGGCTTTTCTGGGCCCATAGTGTACTTTATTACTGTAAGTTGCCCCATAAGCAGCAAACACTTTTGGGTCCCAAAGGCACTCTGTTTTGCCATCCTCTCCTACGTGCTGGCATTATAGGCATGGCATATGTCACTACGCCTTGCATCACTGTTAATGGAGTTTCTTAATATGGGACAACACAGGGGAAGGTTTCAGAAAAAGACAACTTTTGAACTGAATCTTACAGGAGGATTTAGGAAGGTAGAAAAAGATTGCTTCAAGTTCAATAAAGAGTGAACTGAAAGGCTCAACAGGTGTTAATGGTGCTCTCCCTTAATCCTAGCACTTGGGAGGCAAAGACTGGCAGATCTCTAGTAGGAGTTTGAGGCTAACCTGGTAGACAGAGTGAGCTCCAGGACAGCAAAAGGTACAAAGAGAGACATCCAGTCTAGAAACACCAAAATAATTAAGCAAAGAGGGAGGGAGGGAGGGAGGAGTGTATTAAAAGGTGCAAAGCCTATTCATTCTGGAACTTCCAAATGGTTAAATCAGGAGAAAGCATTCAGGGAGGATGAGTTATATGTGGGAAGAATAGTGAGTTATAAGGCCAGAGAGACCAAATGTGGGCAGATCCTAAGAGCCAAGGCTGTCAGGTCGTGTGGACTGATGGGCCTGGAGATAGGTAGGTAGCAATGCAGGAGTGATATGGTCACAGCACCATTTCTGAACAACTGTGATGAGGGCTTGAACGAAGTGGTATTAACAACACCAACCAAGGGTAAACCAACACGCCAGTGTGAAAACAAGTCTGGCTATAATAATCTTAGGGTTGGGGTATTGCCTCAAAAGGTGAGAGCTCCAAATATTTCTGTTTCCAAATGTTTCTGTATTTATGAAAGGCCAAAAGGAGTTGCATTTTCTTTCAAGTAGGCATTCTTCGTGTGCTCAAAAATTGTACACCAGACAAATTATATACCAGACAAGTATGGGTCTAAATGCTGCCTGCTCTGTATAATTATCGTCTTCATTCCTCTGAATCTAGGTTAACAACAACAGCAAAGGGAATATTGGTTCTTGTCATCTCATAGCCAACACTGTGGCTAAAAGCTGGTAGATAAAGTAGGCTCATAGTAACTATTCCTTTCCACAGTCTCTTTGCTATGGACATGGGAGTTAAATAAACCAAGATTTCCTTGTCAACGCCACAAGAGTATTAATACCATCATCTGTATAAGGGACAACATGCTCACTGAATTTGAAGAACATATATACCCTATAGTGAAAATAAATGTACACTCCTGCCCTCTTTCAACCTAATTTTAAGTTTTAAAAATCTTTAAAATACTTTCCTAATCTTTCAGGGTCAATGGCAATATTGAAACATTCCCAATTTCAATAATGACATCTCACATGTTTTATTTACCTTTAACTCCCAGCTACAGAAGGAGGGCTTATCATTGGCAGATAAAACCGTGAACATATATCAGAAGGTATCTCACACTCACTGTTCTGAAGATGAGGAAAAACTTTGCAAACCCTTACTCTTGTTTAAGGGACCACTCATCTCAGACTTTAAAAAGTGCACATGCTACTATGTGTTAAAATACTGTTATCTTGGGCAAAAACCAAAGATTAGTCCACTCTCACTGAGACTCAAGAAATGAAGTAACAGAGATATAGAAACTCAAATGCAGAATCAGCCCTAGAGTCTAGGCTTCTCCCCAGTTTTTCTACTATAAGACTACATGTGCCATATAGTAGAAATGTAAGACTTTTAGATGGTATATAAACTCTTAACTGTATATTTATTCTATTGTATATTAAAATACTTAGCTGTAGTGGCTCACACCTTTAATCCTAGCACTCAGGAGGCAGAAGCAGGCCAATCTCTAAGTTCAAGGCTAGCCTTGTCTACAGAGTGATTTCCAGGATAGCCAGGACTACTTACAGAAATCCTGTCTTGAACACCACCCCCTCAAAAAGGCTGATTTAAAGAAGAATAAAGTTAACAATAATACTCATTAATCAGAGATGGTAAAATCTGTCAAGATAACACAAATGCCTTATGCCTCTGTTAAAATGAAACCTATTTCAAAGCCTATAATACACTGTCAGACAATCTTTCATTACATCTTCACAATTCCCCATGCATTTCTCAGATGAGGCAACCAGGCTGACACCTACTGCTCAGAGTGCCCAGGGAAGAAGGACAGCTGGACCATCAATCTAGGTCTTCTAATTCTGGAGTGCTTATTCTTTTTTTTTTTTTTAAAGATTTTTATTTATTTTATGTATGTACATCAGACACACGAGAAGAAGGATCCCATTACAGTTGGTTGTGAACCACCATGTGGTTGCTGGGAATTGAACTCAGGACCTCTGGAAGAACAGTCAGTACTCTTAACCACTGAGCCATCTCTCCAGCACAAAGTGCTTATTCTTATTCTTTATTATTTTTCCTTTATAGTTTGTTGGGACAGGGTTTCATGTAGCCCAATCTTACCTCAAGCTAACTGTAGCTGAGGCTAATCCTAATTGTACCAGCACGCTAGAGTTACAACTGGGCTCTGTGCATGTTCCTCAATGTCCCACAGAGCTAAGAGCTCGATGTCACAGGAGAGCCTCTCTTGTGATTTCAGTCCTAGCCTAGGAAAACAGAGCTGCATTGTTTATCTGCACAGAAGCAGCATCACACTCTTCCTACACTGGACCTCACATGTCTGTCCTTCCTGAACCAGAAAATGGAGACACATGAAGGCACAACCTACACGAAATCCCTGTTCAAAACCTGTTGGTGGCTTTCTCTAGTCTAGGGGCTAAGTCTGAACTTGTCAGATTGTCAAGATCCTCTGTGATCTGTTTCCTGGGGGATTTCCAATCCTTATTTCTTATCATAATGGGACAGTTTATCTACAGAGCCCTTTATACAAGTGACATCATTTCATTCTACTGATTCAAGTTAATACCAGCAATAGTGTAACAGATATAGCAAATGCCTTTGGTATGTTTGATGTACACTAAGGATGTAGCGTCATTCCTGCCCAAAATGTGTAACCTGAATCTAATGGTGAAGGAGCTAACAAACCCAAACTGAAGACTAATCTATAAAATAAACCATGTTATGAAAGACAAAGAAAATGAATTACTATTTGAACTAAAGGCCATAATAAGAGACATAAAAACAAAACACAGGGGACTGAAGAGATGGCCAAGCGGTTAAGAGCACTGGCTGTTCTTCCAGAGGTCCTGAGTTCAATTCTCAGCAACCACATGGTGGCTCACAACCATCTGTAATGAGATTTGATTCCCTTTTCTGGTGTGTATGAAGGCAGGATACTCATATTCATAAAAATCAATTAATCAGTCCATTAATAATCTTAAAAAAAAATACAATGTTTGATCCTAGACTAGCTTTTAGGTCAGAAAAGAGTTTATAATTGTCACACACAAACACACAAAAAGATAACAAATTGTACCAGCACACTAGGTAAAGATAAAAAAGTATATATCAAAGTTACTTTTCATATTAAAATGTTATGTTTGTTATATGAGAATATGTGTGCACATGTAAGTATGCATGTGCCATGGTATGCGTATGAGGGTCAGAGGACAATTTGTGGGAATTGGTTCTCTCCTAATGTGGAATCTGGTGATTGAATATACAGCATCTGGCAGCAGGTGCTTTTACCCACCGAACCATCTGGACAGCCTTTTTTCAAAACAAAACAAAACAAAACAAAGCATTTTAAGGTAAGTCACATTTACAGAATAGCAAAACAGAATGGCTAGTTTCGACATGCTCTATTACTAGGTTTTTCCCTTCAGTCAATCCCCTGTAAAACCATACACTATTCATCAGTACTAAGAAATTAATTTTGGTACAATACTAGTAACAAAAGTATAAGCTTTCTTAGCATTTCTTCAGTTTCCTACTGATGTCTTCTTTTCTGTCCAGAAGCCAAACCAGAATCCAACACTGCCTTTAGAATGTTTCTATTGTTTTCTCCAATCTGTAACAGCTTTTCGGTCTTTGTCTTCATAACCTTGACACTTTCCAATAGCATTTCCTACAGTGCTATTTTGAAAAAATGCCCTCCAATACAGGCTCCTAAGTCTTCTCATGAGTACTCTGATAATGAACCTCATGTTCATCCTGTGTCTCTCTCTCTTGGGATCTGTCTGTCTGTCACTACACTCTCACCTTTGAGTGTGTGTCTGAACTTTTCTCTGCATCATCTTACCAAGGGTAAACAATGCGGTTACATTTACTGTTGATTCTAACTATGCTGGATAGTCTTATGACAACTTAACACAGGCTACAGTCATCTGAAAGGATAGAATCTCACTTGAGAAAATGCCACCTTCCATAGGATCAAGGTATAGGCAAAACTTTATAACATTTATTTTCTTTTAAAGAACTCTTTTCAGATTCTCTTTATTTTGTGTGTATGAGTGCTTTGCCTGCATGTATGTATGTCAATGCACCACATGCATGGGTGGTGCCTAAGGAAGTAGTGAGCCTCCATGTGGATGCTGGAAATTGAACCCAGGTCCTTTGCAAGAATATCAAATGCTCTTAATCACTGTCAACTTTTCAATCCAAAAGGGGTGCTTGTTTGTTTCATTTTCTTGTTTTTTCTAGACAGGGTTTCTCTGCATAGCCTTGGCTACCCTTGAACTCCGTAGACTAGGCCAGCCTTGAACTCATATAGTTTCTCCTGCCTCTGCCTCCCAAGTGCTGGAATTAAAGGCATGTGCCACCACCATACTGTGTATAGCATTTTCTTAATTAGTGATTGAGAGGAATAGGGTCCAGCCTTCATTGTGGGCAAGGAGATCATTGAGTAGATTGTCCTGGGTTTCATAAAAGCAGCCATGAAGCAAGTCATGAAGAGTAAGCTGGTGAGGAAGCCAGTAAACAACATCATTCTATGGCCTCTGCATCAGCTCCTGCCTCTAGGTTCCTGCTCCAACTTCTATCGATGATAAAAGTGGTATCCTCTGCAACTTGTTTTGTGGTCATGGTGTTTCATCACAGCAATAGTAACCCTGACTAAGACACCAACCTTCATTACATCCTGGTTAAAGTAAATTCTCCTTGGAAACAATTTCCCCTTTCTAGTTATTAATTATTTTTAGACTCCACTTTTGTTTAAACCAATGCTCATTTCTATTAGACTCTGTTAAGTGGATTTGGCTGCAAGTCAGTACTATTGTGTTGTATGTCTCATAGTGATTTGTATTTCTGCAATGGACACTGGAATTCTTCCATAAGGAAGAAAGGTCACTTGTGTTCATTCGGTTAGTTATTTCTATCAATATGAGCATGCACATACTTTTTCCTGAGCCTACAGACAAATCTAGAGATATTCTGTTCAGGTTGAGTTCTATGCCCTTTCACTGTGCCCTGTGTGCTCACTCACACAATCCCATATACTGGTCTTTCTTTCTTATTTATTTAATGTGTATGTGGGTTCCTGTGGAGGTCAGAAAAGGGTCTTGGATTTCCTAGAGATTGACTTAAAGGTGACTGTGCACTGCCTGACATGAGTGGTGGGATCCAGACTCTGTACTTCTGCAAAAGCAAAAGCAGCAAATGCTCTTAGTCATTAAGCCATTTCTTCAGGCTCCCACCCCATTATCTCTCTAAGCTCCTCCCATTCTCAAGCACTCTAAAACTCTCCAGGCTTCTATTTTTCTTGTTCTAGCCCTGCATCCAGCTAGTGTTCCATGGAGACCTCACTCTTTTTTACTGACACTTAAAACAAGACCTGGGTTGTATCCTTAATTAGTGATTGAGAGGGATAGGGTCCAATCTTCATTGTGGGCAAGGACATCATTGGGTAGATAGTTTCATAAAAAAGCAGCCATGAAGCAAGTTATGGTGTGCTCTGTCTCTGTCTCTGTCTCTGTGTGTGTGTGTGTGTGTGTACAGTGTAGCCTCATCCAGTGGTTAGAGTTTAGAAATACATGTATGTATACTCCCTCCCTCCATCCCCACTCCCTTCCTCACTTTACCTATCTACCTAATCATCCATCTACCCAGCTATCATTCCCATATTGATACCACTGATGATTCTGACCCAAATTTTCATTCTAACCTTTCTTGATTGATGACTCTTTCTCAAATATAGTGAATTTATTTGCTTGTTCAACTACAGTATTCAATTAAAGTAGAGACAGAATTCCTTACATACAACCTTGAGAGAAATAATTTTACAAACCAGAGTGCTTTGTTTGTATACAATTGTTTTTCCTTACCATTACAATATGTAGTTAAAACACTGTTTGCCAAGGCCAGCTCCCTTCCTCCCTACCACCTCAGTGTGGTTATGTGATTTTAATACCAGTTGCATCCTCACAGTGTTGACTACATCTCTCCATGGCAATACATTTGGTTTGACTAACTTTTTATATCCATTAAAATTCACGCTTTTGTAATATGCAGTTCTATGACTTTTGAAAAATAAATAAAATTATGCATCACTAGCATAGTTTCAGAGTATTTTTTACTCCCAAAATATTCCCAAATTACTGTACATGTAATTTAGAACTGCTTTCTCAAGACCAACCAGAAGGTGGCAGTTTCCCTCAGCAGCCTTCACTTGGCTACTAAACCAGTCTCTGGGAAGACAAACAGGCAACTATTTATATCTATGTGTCATACCCGCAGTTTAGGGTTTTCAGAGATGTTATGTTGTCAAGAAGGTGTTCTATAACTGTGAGGCTTGGGGTATTTAGTTAGCACGCACAGGCCCTGGGCAATCAAGGAAGGTGAGAAAAGTGGAGTATAAGGCCAAATCAGGGTGAGGTTAAAGAGACAGAACTGGTCTGAAATTGGTACCTGACCAGGATTTCTGAATGAGTCAAGTAACAGTAGGAAAGTAATGGACTTCCAGGTAGAAGAATAAATTTAAGCACATGTAAAATAGCATAACATTTGGCCCTGAGACCTTCCTTTAGCCAGAGAAGTTACAAAGATAGGCAAGGAATACTTCAACACTTCAAATGACCTACACTATGGTATTTGTTTAACATACAGCTGACACACATATTCTAATAGCTGTGCCACACAGGAGATTTGTAGGACAGTATACTGCCTCTGTGATTAGGCACAGCTCTGTTTAATAACACATTATAACTTCAAAATGATTAAATATCATCATAACATAATTAAGCTAAGTATTACTAAGTGATTTTCTGCCCCTAAGCTGCATGTGTAAACTGGGACTAAGAATCAATAGGATTAGTATGTGCAACCGGCAGATGATGAATATAAAGTATAGAACAGTTTACAGCACATGTAAATGTTCAATAAATATTAGTTCCATGAATAAACTGTGACACATTACATTATCTAAATGCTCCCCCTACTTTGGGGCAGGAGGCGGGGGTTCGTTTGTGTGTGTGCCCGTGTGTGTGTGTGCGTGAGTGTGTACGTGCGCGCGCCCCCGTGTGTGTTATACATGCCACAGCAAGCACACTGCGAAGGTCAGGGGAAGACTGTCAGGAGTTGATTTGCTCCTTTTAGCATATGGGTTGCAGTAACTGAACTCAGGTCATCAGACTTGGTGCCAGGACTCTCACCTTTCTTCACAATTGTAAAGCTCTCAAAATATCCATTTTCTTACCTATTATCTTTTTCATTTTCAGTTTGGTTTTTCTTCATTTCTATTCCTCTTCTTCTTTTTTTGTTTTTGTTTTTGTTTTTGTTTTTTTTTGGAGACAGGGTTTCTCTGTGAAGAAATCTTGGCTGACATAGAGCTTACTCTATAGATCAGGCTGGCCTTGAACTCAGAGATCCACCTGCCTCTGCCTCCTGAGTACTAGGATTAAAAGAGTGTTTCAACACTCTCCGGTTTTCATCATTTCTGACTCCTTGATGGCTCAGTGGTTATAAACATTGGCTGGGTTTGCAGAGGATCTGGTTTCAGTTCCCAGCACCCACATGGGAGCTCACATATGTCTGTAACTCCAGTTCAACAGGATCTGATGCCTTTTCTGATCTCACAGGTTCCTTCTTATATGCACATGAAGCACACACATACACTCAGGTACACATATTCCATGAAATTAAATAAATAAACTTTTAAAAATTTTATTTATTTGTGTGGGGTACATATATGTCCAGGTGCCCTGTGGAGGCCAGAGGACAACCATATAGGTCCTAGAGATAAAACTCAGGTGAAGAGGTCTGGTGGCAAGCACCTTTACTGATTGAACCCTCTTGCTATCCCAGTATTTTTTTTCTAGTATTTATTTTAAAAGAATTTAAGTTATGTGTCTGTGCAGGAGATGTGTGCATGTGAGAGCAATTGCCCAAGGAGCATAGAAGGCATCAGATTCACAGGAGCTGCAGTCATAGTCAGTTCTGAGCTGACATGTGGGTACTGGGAACTGAACCAGCGTCCTTTACAAGAGCAGTATGTGCTTTCTCCAGGTCTCTCCTGGGCATTTATTTCTAAGAGCTTTCTAATTGGCTACTTTGCTTTCTCTATTCAATCCTTTAAAGTTTATTAGATTCAGTTTAGTCATGGCATCTCAGGCTAATGGTTTCCAGAAAACTTCTCAATAACAGACTTGTATCTGAGTATGCTATGGTTTTGTTATTTTTTTCAAGACTGGGTTTATGTAGCTCTGACTGAACTGGAACTCACTCTGTAGATGGGGTTGGTCTCAAACTCAGAGATCTGCCTGCCTGTGCCTCACGAGTGCTGGGACTAAAGGCTTGCACTGTCACCTCCGCCTGGCTAAATCTGCTGCTTTTAATACACAAAGGGACATGAAGTCCTACTTCATGCCTTTCCAATTAAACTACTGTCATTAATTCTTGAAAGCTTGTGGAGCAATATAGTGCCTGGTGAGAAAGTAACTAAGAAGTCCGATAGTTCAGATGAGGGAGTGGATGAGGGAGGCACAGCGCCCTGAGCAACTCACCCTTCCTGTTCATGCCCATCTGGAGACACTTGAGCAGGCGGCAGTACTGGCATCTGTTCCTCTGCTTCCGGGACATGACACAGTTCTTGTCCCGACTGCACCGATACACCCGTTTATTGCAAATGCTCCTCTTGAAAAAACCCTTGCAGCCCTCGCAGGAGATGATCCCATAGTGTAAGCCTGTAGCACGGTCCCCACAGATGAGACATGTTCGTTGTTCCGCTCGATCATCTGGAACAGAAACTGAGCATGTACAAGTCAGCACTGTGAGAACAATGCGTTAAATTCACAGTTCCTAAAACCTTCAGCCCTGCTCTGGTAAATCATAAACATCACAACTCAAGCTACCTGAAGTGCCTTCCTCCATATCATCTACCCATTAACTTTTGAGTTAAGAGTTGCTTTTGTAACTCCGTGATCTAGTAATGATCTATTCTTCCTCTGTGTCATTCCTAAATGAGTGTAAGAAAAATGGCCAAATAAGCACTTTATAGTCAAGACTAAAGCTCATAGTAGACATGGCTGAGGAAGAGTTAAGTTCCCAACAAAACATGTACATGAAATCCCGAATGAGTGAATTTATAAAGAAAAAAAAGTAGTCTGGACAGAGGAATTTATCAAGAGAAATGACATGTTTGAAGTGGAAGAAAGGGCTCAGACATAAAATAGCCTCTATATAAGTAGGATCTGTGACACTCCAGGGGAATTTGCTGATCTCAGGTACACCAAGGTAGAAAACATGCAAGATGAGTTTTGTTGTGGTAGTCAAACTAACCATGATGCCATGTCAAATGAGAAGCTGAGAAGGCATGAAAATCTTCCACTAGTCTAAAATAAAGCAAGCTCTGCATCAAAAAGAATAATGAGGGCAATGAATAAAGCACTTCAGACCTAAGGCCAGTGTGGTGGATGGACCAAACCAACTTCCAAAAGCTGTCCCTCATCACCACAAGCACATAACCCTGCCACACACTTCACACAGTAAACTTGAAAAGTTTCAAATTCAAAAATCAATAGACTCATTAAGAACATTAAAAATGAAAAGCCTCATGAGTTATCGCTGAAGGCTGCCAGAACCTGAACTCGGCATTTTAAAAATACCTTCAGTAAGGAAAGGGGAACAGCATCAAGCATTCAGGTCATATCTTCTCCCATGTCCCAAGAACAAGAGAAGGGAGCAAGATGGAAAGGCAGCTTAGAAATCCTATGCTATTGAACTTCATGCTTCGTAGAGAATTGTTAGGATTTGGTGAAGAGCTACATATATACAACGTGGTGGGAAAACAGCTCACCTGAGGGCCCAGAGCACAGGAAGTCTTGAGGTACCGAGAGAAAGGAAGGGAACATTTGGTTTACAGAGCTCTAGAACAGGGGCAGGATAATAAAATCAAGTCTTTAGGCCTCCGGGCTCAAAACTAGGCTCTGCCACTTGTTAGCTCTGTCTGTGAAAGGAACTGGCAATCTTTGAAGTGTAACTACCTACCAGCAAGACAAGTGAAGGTGGAGAAGAGGGTGGAACTGGAAGTAACCTTTGCCATGACGAGTTGTTTTAAATGTGGTGCTACATAGATCTCTGCAATGTGGGTTTACTGAGAAAGAGTCGCACTCCTTTCTAAAGTACCCAAATAATACACTAAGCTTCACCAAGAAGAGCTACAGGGAGCCATCTAGTGATACAATAATGTTATGTTACTCTAAAATGGAAAAGTCATGATCTGACCATAACCTTATTCTGAAAATTGCTGTTTTGTTTCTGGGTTGGTTTTTTTTTTTTTTTTTTTTTTTTTTTTTTTTTTTTTTTGACTCAGGATGTCATGTAGCTGAGACAAACTCTAATCCATTTGTCTACATATACATACATACATGTCTCCACATACATGTGCTGGGATTATAAAGCATGTGCCACCATGTCTAGCTGTTTCTGAAAATGTTTCTGATTATTTATGGTAGCCAAAAGTAATTAAAGATAAAACATTAGCCCCAGTTACACACAGCATGGAAGAGTGGGGCAAGACGCCTCATGGCATTCAGTAGCCATGTTAAAGAATGGCTGTGAAATGGTGAAAAGAAAGCCTAGGAATTAAAGGTAAATGAGACAAAACCACAATTTCTGGGAAAAAAAATTCTCACATGTGGCCTTTATACATGGAGTCTTTTGTATAGTCTTGCAAACCTTAAGAGCAATCTCAAGAACTTTTCTGTAGTTAGAAATTACTCTACCGTGAACAACAAATACTGTTATGGTGAATGTTGCTTTTTCAAACTCCTACTAAGAAGACAGTCAAGAAAAATCCAGACCTCAAAGTCTCCTTGGTCACATATTAATTCTTGGATGTAGAAATGTCAAAGTAAAAAAACAAAACAAAAGAAAACAACAGAAAAGCCACCCAACAACACTGAAAATGCTAAGGTAGCTGATGAAGTTGGCTGGGAGACTGCCACAGGCCACTGTTTCAGCACTCTGCCATGCTGTGTTTGCTTAAGTGAATGTGCCTACTTACTCATCTTCACGTCTTCAACAGCAACATAAGAGTAAGTGTGTTCGGGCTGGAGGGATGGCTCAGTGGTTAAGAGCACTGACTACTCTTCCAGAGGACCTGAGTTCAATTCCCAGCAACCACATGGTGGCTCACAACCCTCTGTAAAGAGATCTGATGCCCTCTACTAGTGTGTCTGAAGACAGCTACAGTGTACTTATATAATAAATGAATAAATCTTAAAAAAAAAAAAAAGAGTAAGTGTGTTCAATAATCTGACTAGAAGATTATGAAATTCTGGCTCTTGTTTCATAAAAGCAACAGGTCCTTTTAGTTACGTCACATGTAACCAAAGTTACTTTGCAGGCAAATTCCAACTAGAGAATTAACAGTAACATCTGGTGCCAAGTCCTCTGTAGAAAAGGTATATTTTTGTTTTTAGTTCTGGATCTCCCTTACTTGTTTGTGTATAGACAGACTTGCGAAGTTAAACAGGCAAGTCTCAGATATGTATGTAGTTCTCTTTCTTCAGCCTCCAGAGAAGCTGAGATAATATCCTACAGCAGGTCTAGCTTGTACATGTTTGAGTTTTGTTTAAGTGGGTTTGTCTGTACATGTTTTATTTAAGTGGATAAACAGTATGACTTAGTGAAGTGTTTCAAAATTACAAGTTATAGCACATAGCATTGTGATTTTTAAAACAAACAAACAAATAATATTGAGTGGAAAATGATGAAAAAGACACCCAATATTGATTTCTGGCCTTTACACATACATGTATATACACATATATATGCACACATTACAAGCAAGTAGAGATACATAAACCACACACACACTAAAATGTGTCAAGGGTAGTAAAGATAATATATTGTCAAATGTATTTCGGTTAAAGCATGCACATTTTTTTGTATGCATACTGCTTCTGTACACATAAGTAGGAGGTTACTAGATCCCAATGAGCAATGTATGAAGCATTAAACAGTTCAAAATATACTGGCCTAAGGTACCTAAAGTACCTTAGGTACCTAAGACCTAAGCTGGAGCCACACATGGTAATGGCTCACACCTTTAACCCCAGCCTTTGGCAAGTGGAGACAGGTGGATTTTTGAGATTTCAAGGTCTGCCTGTTTTATGTAGAGAGTCCCAGAACAACCAGGATTATGTAGAGACTCTTCTCAACAAAACAACAACAACAACAACAAAACAAAAAAACCAACCAACCAACCAAACAAACATACAAAAAAAAAAAAAACAAAAACAAAAACAAAAACCTGGACCTGGGCATAGTGGCACATATCTATAATCCTAGAACTTTGGGGTAACATTAGTGTCTTGAGTATGACATCAGCCTAGACTACCTAGAACGTACTTGTCTCAAAAACACACCAGCACAAACACATCCAACACAAATACCTTATCTCTAGTTCCAGGGATCCAAAGCCCCTTTCTGACCTCCTTGGGCACCAGGCTGGATCTGGGGTACAAGACATACACACACACACACACACACACACACACACACACACACACACACACACACACAGGCTAAACACTCCCTTACACACAAACACATAAATGATGATGGTGATGGAGGAGAAGGAGGAAGAGGAAGAAGCAGAAGAAGAGGAGGAGGGGGAAGAGGAGGAGGAAAAGGAAGAGGAGGAGGAAGAGGAGATGTTGTTGTTTGGCCAAGGAAGTCAGAAAGAAATATATACCGTAGATTTTCGTTTAATTAAGTTTAAAAAAAAAAACTGGTAAAGAAGAAAGAGTTATATAGCATAAAGAGTAGGGGATGCTAGAATACCTTTAGATTCTGGAAATGTTCTATTTTTTGACCTGGGTTGGTACTTGTTTTATAAGTTGTACAACTACAATGCATTTCATACACTTTCCCCTGAGTGTTCATATTTTACAATAAAAGTTAAAGCAAAAAATGAAATACTCCAGGAATGGAAATAAAATCAACAATGGCAAAAGGTGGGCATATTTGATGAAACTGCATCAGATATTGATGCTAAGCACAGAAATCTTCAGGTGATAAGGCTAGAAAACTCGTTTATAATGAACTGCAGTGTACAGTTTTTGCTGAGAGAAGACTACAAGCCAAAGCAGTGTCTTAAAGGTTACTAACCACACAGCAATGTATAAGAGGGGGAAAGCAGGTGTTACAGACACCAGAATGGCTGAGTGGCAAAGAAAAGAAAGGTAAGAAAGCCAGAAAGGGTTGTCAACTGACAACCAAGAATAAATAAGGGGAAAAGAAGCCAAGAAAATGTCTACTGTGAACTCTAAACCAAGATGGTTATGAGAAACATGACTTCATTAACAGCAAAGTAGTGCTTAAAACAAAAACTGAGGAAGGAACAAAAACAAAATATTTGGTTTTTAGGAGGCAAAAGTTAGGCCCAAATGAAGGATATGGGAGTCACCAACATTTAAAGAGCTAAGGCTAGAGTCACGGAGCAGAACCGCCACTGGGGCAGAAGGCCTGAGGAGATACTGCAACAGAAAAAGGTACAGAGTGGGTAAGTCAAATGGACCACAGTTTCCATAGAATAAAAGAAAAGACTAGGGTTGGGGATTTAGCTCAGTGGGAGCCAAGGCCCTGGGTTCGGTCCCCAGCTCCAAAAAAAAAAAAAGAAAAAAAAAAAAAAAAAAAAAGAAAAAAAAGACTATACATCCATGATTACTACAAACATAGATAAAAGAGCTTTACAAGGTGCTGGAGAGATGTCCCAGGGGTTAAGAGCACTGGCTGCTGCTCTTCTAAATGTCCTGAGTTCAATTCCCAGCAACCACATGGTGGCTCTCAACCATTTGTAATGGGATCTGATGCCCTACAGTGTACTCACATACATAAAAATAAATACATTTTTTTTAAAAATGCCTCTTACTGATCAGAAAACTAATGTGATTTGCTTGAGGCCACACACCAAGTCAGTGATATATGTGAGCTTCAGTGGCACCACTTCTCTAAAGGTAGACTTCCTGTGATACGAGCTGCCCCTTGTGAAGTCAGGGAAGGAAGGAAGGAAGGGGGATGTGTTAAGCGTGTCAAGACAGCTGCATGTAGCTTATTTATACAAACACAAACTTCAGGAGCAGTAAAAATGTGAACAACCAACTAACTGCATACTGTCCTACCAACCAATAAATAGGCATCCAGATAAGTAATCCGCTCACTTATGATTTGGCTAAGTATGGGCTAAAGCCTATTACAGAAACACCTCTGACTCTCATTCTTTCAGTAAGCCCTGCTGTTACCAGATACCATCCCAAACCCAATGACGTTTTACCCATTTCAAGGGCTTAGGTTACACAAATTACAACTTGGAAACTGATTTTATCAAAACCTGTTATTCAAGCTGTGAGAAGGCCAGATTTAGGAAACAGTACAGCTGCTTATTTGGCCAAAATTATACTAAGAACCAAAGCAATATGAGCATGCCTGGCTACAGGGTTGTTAAAGCTAAAGGAATCTGTTTTACCTAAATTACCAGTTCCAACTTCTAGATCTGCTGCACATTTTAAGGACTGAATCCAGTTTCCTAGGCTGCCATCATCTAAAAGGAAAGCTTCAAGGTGGTATGACAGAATTGAAACTCAAATTCTTATTTAGAAGTAATAGGGCTTTTCCTTTATTTGCATACCACTCCTCCATTTACTATTGCAAAAATCAATTTCAAGAGGCCATTTACTTAGGTCTTCAGAAAACTTTTCCAAAAACTCATATCAGCTGAGTGAAAACAAGCGAACATTCCATAATGGGTGTGGGCTGTCAGGAGTTAAGTGCCAGTGCTCTGGAGTTCACAACAGGTTATTTATTCATGGAGTACCAGGAGGCTGATGGTTGCTAACATAAGGAAATTATACATGTTTAAGGAGATGGAATGCTAATTACCTTTAATCTGATCACTATACACTACACATGGAATTATCATGCTACACCCCCATAAATACGTAAGTTTTTAAAGAATTTTTTTTTGAGATAGGGTTTTGCTATGTAGCCCGGGCTGACCCCAAATTTGTTACTTGGGTCACAAGCATGCATCACAATGAGCAGCTCAAAAAAAACAAAAACAAAAACAAAACAAAAAAAAAAACAAAAACAACAACAACAAAAAAAAACTGAGTGGGCTGAATGTTTGGGATTTGTTTTTACTGATAAATAAAAAATGGAGAAAAGGCAAAAGAAAAGCTGACTGATGCTATTAACTCCTTAGACCTAAAAGTAATATGAAATGAGTCACAAATTACAGCAGTCTGAAGCTACAAGAATCCAAACAGAAGGTGACCCATTTACCCAAAATCCCTGATGAAAACAGAGGCAAGTAAATAATTAGTACTTCTTGATTCTAAACATCAACACATCAGTGGGCAGAGAGGAGTGGTAGTGTGAGATGGAAGGAAGAAGGAAATTACCCTGAGTACCACAGGGACAAAGACTTGAGATACAAGTGTGCCACAGGGAAATTCAGAGGACAGAGCACAGACAAAAGCTTGTTGGATATACCTTTAGTTTAGGAGTTAGCTGTTTGAGGTAGAAGAAGATGAAGAGGTAGACTAAGAACACTGAACTGTGATTCAATCAGCATGGAAAGTCCTGTTGGGAGACTGGGTTGGCATGGTGAGATGGACAGACAGAAGCTTCAGTTTAGTTTATACCATGCTTCTTTTCTTTGAGAACTATCCATTGCTTCTGTGTAAGACACTTGGTTTACATTGTAGACAAGGGCACAGAGACAGTCATGGTTACTGCTGCTTGGATTGGAAAAGGATACTTAATCAAAGTTGAACCATTGAAATTCTCTGTCCTGAGAGTTCGAACTGTAGACAGTGTTGGTTAACTTCTTAGGAGACTGGGTCTGTGAACGGCCAGCGATATGGCTCTGTTTGAGAAAAAGACACCTGGCGATGTGGACTCGATAAAGATCACAAACAGGGAATAAAGTGAAGCAGAGGTGCTCTACCATACTGCTACAGAGATACTGAAAGTGGTTGTGTATTTCCTTATGTCCGGTGCTCTGCTGCAGTTTTTTTTTTTCCAGTAACTTTCATTTGGGGCTTGAATTAATTAAATTTGATCACAATTTTTCTTATATTAAAAATAAATTCCACTGTGACAAACTTTCAAGAAATCCTAGCTCTATCTATTAGTCAAAAAAGAATATGGGGGTTGGGGATTTAGCTCAGTGGTAGAGCACTTGCCTAGCTAGCGCAAAGGCCCTGGGTTCGGTCCCCAGTTCAAAAAAAAAAAAGAGAGAAGAATATGGAAAGACAGAGAAATGGGTACTCTATCAGGAAGGGAAAATACAGATAATACAATATTGGGGGAATCACAGAAAAAAGAACTGTACAAAATACGAGTTAGTACAGAGAAACTAGACAGAATAGGCCAAGGGACAGAACAATAGACAGAGTTGGAAATGCCATGATTAAAACCAAGAATGGTGGCACATGCCTTTAATCCCAGCACTTTGAAGGAAGAGGTAGGTGGATCTGGATAGCCAAGGCTACACAGAGAAACACTGCATTTAAAACCAACCAATAAACAAGCAAACAAAACATATAGCATGAAGATTTCAAGTTAGAACAAGGAAGAGTTCAGTAATGGTCAAAGTTGTGCCGTAATATGAAGTATTGAGAGTCTCATATACAAAATTATACTAACATTCACTACTTTCTAAAAGCAAGATACAGACAATCTGGAGACCTAGAAAGTAATTGGAAGAGTACTATGGACATTACATGAGTGGCAGTCTTTTCTGGGGACTGAGTTGAGTAGTTCCCTAAATCCTATGCATAAGACAGTATGAAACATTATAGGCAGTTGTTTCCCCAAGGAATGGGAATGAGAAAACCCTAGAGTAAGGTCCAAAGGATATGGATTGTATGGTTCTGGCATGAGAAAGGCCACATACACAATATGAAATCTAATGGTCTTTGGAATTTATTTGTTTGTAGTTCTGAAATGTTTACAGCCACGAATAGTGCTAAAATTTCTGGATTCCCCAATCTACAGGTAATAAATCTGCAAACAATATAATGAACAAATAGAAAACCTTGTCCATCTACAGAGCACCATGAAAGCTGCAATTTCTCTTGAATGGGTAGAATTTCAGCTCCTTGGTGCTTAAAGGGGCACCAGAAGGTCATTTACTCCAATCTAAGTAATAAATGCTAGCATACACATCCAAATGAAATATTATTACTTTAGCATTGCAGGTCTAACTGAGCACAGACATGCATTATTTGCATTCTCATGTTGCTGCCAAGGTCTGACCATCTGAGCTCAATCCCAGAGACCCACACGGTGGAAGAAGAGAACCAACTCCCACACACTATTTTCTAATGTCTACACTAGTGGCACATGCACACTCACACAAATAAACAAATACGTCAGAAGACTTTAAATGACTGCTGAACTGCGCATTTAGGGAGTGCTGAAGTGGTGTTGCTAGTTCCACCGTATAGACTCAGGGAAGAGCCCTTGGTTCTCACAGAATCAAATCGGACAACAAAATGTGGGAATGTGCTCATGTTTAAACAGCAGCTTGAGAACTCGGTGATGAATGCAAACAGACTCCAAGATTTACTCTTGTGATATGGAAAAAGTTATAAAAGCTCTTTTTGGTAAATAGGATGAGAATGCTAAAGAAAAATGCATGGCTCTATTCAGGATCTATTATGTCAAATCTGGTCAGGGTTCTAAAGGAAGTGACAGTGGTGGTTAACCTTGAGTGTCAATGTGATGGAACTGGTATCTGCTAGGAGATTATGTACAGCAGACCTCTGCATGTGTCTGTGACTCTTTTTCCAGAGAAGATTAACCAAGGGAACAGCACATCCTAAATATGGGCAACACTATCTTACCAGCTGGGGAATCCAGATGGAATAGAAGGAAAATGGAGAGAGCACCAGATGGACAGACATCCTCTTTCCTATGCTATGTGAACTACTGTGCACTACCACAGCCTTCCTGGAAGGACTACTGCAGCTGAATCTGGACTAGAACAAATCCTTCCTCCTTCAAGCTGTATGACATGTACTTGCTCACAGTAACTCCAAAGCCTCATGACTCCTCTTAGTGAGGCAGCGTGGCAACTACACTGCACATTCCTAGAACATGTGGCTTTACTTAAAGCAGATCTCAGAAGGGACATAGAAAGTTGATTACCAAGCTCTGGGCACAGATCCAAGGGCTCTGTGTGCTGGCCCACTCATCTGTTACCAGGAGTTCTTATAAACTGTGCTTTTTAAAAACAAAATTACTTTTCATTTATTTATTTTATGTATGTATGTGTGTGCCTGCTTGTGTGGAGGTCAGAAGATAATTTTTGGGAGTCGGCCCTCCTTTCACCATGTGGATTGGAGGACTGAACTCAGGTTAGACAGCTTGGCAGCAGATGCCTTTACCCACTGAACTATCATGCCAAACGGTATGCTGTCACTTAAAGATAGAAACTATACTGTTCATTCATTCAACTGGCATTTACTGGTGATCACTTTGCTACGTATTAGGGGTACAGGAAAAAAAAAAAGAATTCTTCTACGTCCTGTGGTGCATTCTAGTAGAAGCAAAGAGTTACAAACATTTAAAAGTGTAGCAAAGTGGGCTGGAGAGATGGCTCAGCGGTTAAGAGCACCTGACTGCTCTTCCAGAGGTCATGAGTTCAATTCCCAGCAACCACATGGTGGCTCACAACCATCTAAAATGGAATCTGGAGCCCCCTTTTGGTGTGTTTTAAGAAAACTACAAAGTGCCCATATTAAAAAAAAAAATAAATCTTTAAAAAAAAAAAAAAAAAAAAGTGTAGCAAAGTATTAGGAGCATAATGATAGCAACACAGCAGGATACAGATGATATGCTGGCCCAGAAGGACTAAGCCACAGCAGTGTAAAGCAGCATGAGAGGCTCAAAGTGTTTCCCAGGCTGGTGATAGGTAAAGTCTCCTAAGCAGGAGAATCATGAGCAAACACATGATAATTGTGGTGGTGGCCCGCACACGCTCATGTATTTGAATGCTTAGTGACCAGTGAATGGAACTGTTTGAAAAAAATTATAAGGTATGGAGTAGGTATGGCCTTGTTGAAGGAAGTGTGTCACTTGTGTTGTGCTTTACTTTGAGGTTTCAAAAGCCCGTGAGGCCCAGTCTCTCTCTTTAGGCCTGTGAACCAGGATTTAGCTCTCAGTTACTGCTTCAGCATCATACTTCCTGCCATGATGACAAAGGACTATGCCTCTCAAACTGTAAGCAAGCCCGAATTGAATGCTTTCTTTTTTTATGAGTTGTCTTGGACTAGAACAGTGACTAAGACAACAATATAAAGATACTTGGTAGTGTTTGGAGCATAAGTTAGTTTGTGACAGGGTCTCATGTCCCTTATTGATCTGAAATCCCCAAATATTGTTAAGGATGACCTGAACCGGTTCTCCTGCCTTTAGAGCACATCCAGTTAACAGTGAGCTAGAGATTAAACCCAGGGCTTCTGACATGCTAAGTGGGCAGTCCACCAACAGTTACATCTCCAGCACTCCGGGATTTACCACAAGTGTGTAATAGCTTTACTTACCACTGTGATAAACTGCTAGGTACTTTGGTGGGAGAGGCCCATGTTAAAAGGCTTTAAGGAGTTATACTCTGCACAGAGGCTGTCTGTCCTGGGAGAATGTTCTACACAGAAATGAGGTGGGTTACTTTAACTAATTTTTTTCACTAGTTATAAGTTTCTTTTCTTTTCCGGGGGTGGGGGTGGGGTAGAGGCTGGGAACAAGCAATGCTTGCTTTACTGAAATCATTGTATTTTTATTTCTATCTACATTGTGAAAGTTGATGATTGTCTTAGAGTTTCTTTCTTTCTTTTAAAGATTAATTTATTATATGTAAGTACACTGTAGCTGTCTTCAGACACACCAGAAGAGGGCATCAGATCTCATTACAGATGGTTGTGAGCCACCATGTGGTTGCTGGGAATTGAACTCAGGACCTCTGGAAGAACAGTCAGTGTTCTTAACCACTGAGCCATCTCTCTACCCCTTAGTCAGGGTTTCTATTCCTACACAAAAATCATGACCAAGAAGCAAGTTGGGAAGGAAAGGGTTTATTCAGCTTACACTTCCACATTGCTGTTCATCACCAAAGGAAGTCAGGACTGGAATTCACAGATCAGGAAGCAGGAGCTGATGCAGAGGCCATGGAGAGATGTTACTTACTGGCTTGCTCAAGCTTGTTCTCTTATAGGAACCCAAGACTACCAGCCCAGGGACAGCACTGCCCACAAGGGGCCCTCGCCCCTTGATCACTAATTGAGAAAATGCCTTACAGCTGAGTCTCATGGAGGTTTCCTCAAGGGAGGCTCCTTTCTCTGATAACTCCAGCTTGTATCAAGTTAACACACAAAACCAACCAGTACAATGATCTAGTAACTAAAGTATCAAAGTTCTTTTGGATAGAGAATTAAAGTCCTTTTGTTTTAAATTTCATTTTGTGGTCAATATTCAGTAAAACTGAGTTTTGCAGAGACAGAGAAGGAGAGGGGCATTCCCATCTAAGAATATAGATTTGTGTACCACTGTCGCCATTACAGTCAAGATACAGGATAGTTCCTTAACCCAAACCCTCCTTCATGGTCTTCTTTCCCATATATACAGCCCCTTTGCTTTCAGCCTCTACCATCCCCTGATCTGTTTTGTTATTCTGGTATTATTTTACAGAGATTGTCATACAGATGTAAATTTTAAAAAGAAAGAAAGAAAGGAAGAAAGCAAGCAAGCAAGCAAGCATGAGTCGACAGTTTGTTGTTTTATTTTGCAATGAGCTGTATCAAATTCAGGGACTAATGCATATTCCCTAAATCCAGGGGTTTGTTTGTTTTTATTTTTTAAAGATTTATTTATTTTATGTATGTGAATACACTATAGCTGTCTTCAGACACACCAGAAGAGGGCATCAGATCCCATTACAGATGGTTATGAGCCACCATGTGGTTGTTGGGAATTGAACTCAGGCCCTCTAGAAGAGCAGTCAGTGCTCTTAACCACTGAGCTATCTCTCTGGCCCACAGCATTTACTTTTCAAGACTAATTTTCCCTTACAATTTGAGATGGTTAGGAATAAGGCTGCTATAAACATTCACGTGTGGGGAGTTGGGGGGTGGGAAGAACGTGGCTGGAGAAATAGCTCAGCAGTTAAGAGTACTGGCTGTTCCCACGTCCAATTCAACTCCTACCTCCACATGGCAGCTCACCACTACTGTCTGTAACTCCAGCTCCAGGGGATCTAATACCTTCATACAGACATTTATGCAGGCAAAACACCAATGCACATAAAAATAAAAATGAGTAAATCATTAAAAAATTCATGTGCAAGTCCCTAGAATAGAACTGAATTGCTGGGGCTGGAGAGATGGCTCAGTGGTTAAGAGCACTGACTGCTCTTCCAGAGGTCCTGAGTTCAATTCCCAGCAACCACATGGTGGCTCACAACCATCTGTAATGGGATCTGATGCCCTCTTCTGGTGTGTCTGAAGACAGCTACAGTGTACTCATAAACATAAAAATTAATAAAAAAAATTAAGAAAAAGAACTGAATTGCTAGTGTCATGTGGGAAGTACATGTTTAACTGTTAAGAACCTTTCAAACTGTAAGTCATATCCTTTGCATAATATATCTATACACACACGGGAGGGAGGGGTCTAGCCATGCCATCTTTGTCACTGCCTGATATTGTCATTTTAAAGTAATTCTAATGTATAGTTTAACTTGTATTTCTCCACTACTAATTATATGAACATCTCTTTGTGTGTTCAGCTGCCATCCATATTGTTTTTGGAGACAAGTTGATCTAAATCATTAATGTTGGGGGAGAGGGGGCTCAGTACATTTGTTAATATTGAGACAGGGTCTTGCTATGATGGCTTTGAATACATGTTCCTCCTACTTAACCTCCTGAATGATGGTATTTTATGAATACACTATATTAAAAGATTTTATATGGGTTGGGTCCTTTATTTTTCTCTCTCACTGTTAGCAATTCTGTGCTAACAAGGCCTTGAACAAAGACCCACCCCCATGCTATTCTCTTACTTTTGAGTCTTGAGAGCTATTTATGAATAATGAATAGAGGTCTTTAAAAACGTTTTAAAAAAGATTATTTTTATCTTATGTATATAAGGGTTTGCCTGAATATATGTAAATGAACCACGTGCATGCCTGTGCCCTTGGATGTCAGAAGAGGCATCAGATTCCCTGGAGTTAGGGATGATTGTAAGCAGCCATGTGGGTGCTGTGAACCTAACACTGTTCCTCTACAGGAGCAGCAAGTGCTCTTAATCATTGAGCCATCCCTCTTGTCCCTGAGGGAGATTTCTTAATTAAATGTTAAATGACAGATGGAAAGGAGATACAACTTCTAGTTACTGAAGTGACTTGTTCATCCCTCACATCCGGTTGCTCAGTCCTCTCAATTAGTCGAGAGAATCTCTGGGAGAAGACCTATTCCAAATCTATAGCCTTTTGTGAGATTTTAAAACGGTAAGCAACTGAATTGATGTATCATGACTGTCTTCTGTAATCTTCGTCATAGATTAACCTGCTTTGAAATGTGGGTGGAGAGAAAGGATTATTTCTAGTGAGTCCCACAATGAGCGGGAGAAGTGTAGAATTAAGTGAGGCCAGAGAATTAGGCTGCAGCTTAATCACAGCGTTCATTTTATGTTCTGCAAGAATATTTAAGCAAAAGCATTCAAAGCTCCCCCTCTGATGATACTGTAGAATGGACTGGAGAATAAACTACAGGGAACCTATAAGGAAGCACACAGTAGGTGAATGGTGGTCATCTAAGTGACTAAGCTCAAGCTAGATGGTTAGAGGCTACCATGCGTAGATTTTAGATCTATTTTTGTGGGAGAATTGACAGAATTAGATGATGAAATATGAGATAAAGTAAAGGAATTAGGGGACGACTCCCAGATATTAGTTTTAAACAATTAAAGAATTTTGAGTGTTTACCAAGATAAGGGGAGAGCACTCAGGAAACAGGTTGACATGAGATGGAGGAACGGAGTCTTGAGTTCTGTTTGACACTGATGAGCTTTTGGTGTCTATAAGAAAGCTAAAAATTAAGACGGCTCGGACACAGAAGTCTTCTCAGGGAGGCCCTGCTTAAAGGTACTGTGGAGTAGCTCCAAGATGAATGACCGAAGTCAACAAAGGAGAAAGCCCAGTCAAGAATAGGTTAAAGGACTAATTGCTGGGGACACATCAACATTTACAAGTCTCAAAAGAAACTTAGAAACTGTTGGTCTGAAAGAAAAAAAAAAAAGTTTAACTCAGGAGAGGGTAGCTCAGTTGGCAGAAAGCTTGCTTTGCAGGAATGGAAACTTAGATTCTATCCCAGCACCACATAAAAGTGTTGTGATAGTTCCAGGTCTCAAGAGGTGGGGGAAAGAGGATCCTAACTTCAAGATAACTCTTCTCTGTATGGAATCTGAGGCCAGCTCGGGCTACAACACCCTATGTCTTGGGTGGGAGGAAGTATTGGGAAGACTTGTGTACTAGAAGTCAAGGGGAAAAGTACCTCAAAAGGGGGAGACAATTCAAGACAAAATACTCATATTTGGAGAACAGAAATTCAAGACCAGCCTGGGCTACAGAGTAAAATCAAGACAAGCTTTAATGTAGTAATGTAGTAAGGCAAAGTAAAAAAAAAAACAAACACTTGTCTAGTATGTTCAAAGCCCTAGATTAAAAAAAAAAAAAAAAAAGAAAAAAGAAACAACCCCCCCCCAAAAAAACAAAAAACCAACCAACCAACCAACCAAACAACCAACCAAACAAACAAACAAACAAAAAAAACCACCAGGCTGAGGAGAGACTCAGATTTTGGCCATTTTCTTTCACCTACAAGTAAACAGTGTGTCCACTAGCTTCCACAGTATCAGACCATATGGCTAGATCCAGGCGTGATCAAGTTAGAGTTTGACTTCCTAGAGTTAGTGCACATTACTTCAGTGGTTTTGATGTGAAGCTATAGAGAAGTCCTGCGGGCCCAGCTAATATTCTAATCCCTAAATTTCATGATGCTGCCTTAATGCTCATGACAACTTCAAAGTTTTCCAATTTCTGCAAAAAAGTCAATTCGCCAGAAAAGGTTAGTATACAAAATAAATTAATTCAGAACAACAGCCCCAAGTGTTGTAAGTACACAGATCTCATTTGTTTCACTGTTTATTTACTTATTTATTCAGACGCAGAGTCTGACACAGATGTAGCCCTAGCTGGCCTGGAATTCACTGAAATCCACCTGCTTCTGTTTCCCAAGTGCTGGGATTAAAACCATAAACTACCATTCTAGGCAGAAGGTACTCTTTCTTTTTCCATTTTTTGTTTTCCAAGGGAGGAATTCTCTGTGTAGTTCCAGCTGTTCTGGAAGTCACAGAGATCCACCTGCCTCTACCTCCCACAGCTAGGAATAAAGGTGCGTGCCACCACTGGTGTGTGTGTGTGTGTGTGTGTGTGTGTGTGTGTGTGTGTGTGTGTGTGTGTGTGTTGGGGGAAGGGTATTCTTCTTAAAAAAAACCCTCAGCAGTCAAATGAACCCAGCGTCTGGTCTGATGATGGGAGCACCAGATCTTCATTGTCATACGTTGTTTTGATGAATGTTCCTGAGAGCCTCTTTGGAATAAACCCAAAGACAATTTTTTTGGTGATTCTTTTTTGGTATAGCTGCTACATGTGTCTTTTAACCTCAGTAATAGATGGCTGTAAATTAAACTCATGTTTAATTAGGATGTCTCTAAAAAGAATTATAGTCCTTGGTATAATAATCATAACCAAAAGAATAAACCAAGATAAATCTACATATACTATTGTATGGAGAAATATTTCAGTTTCAAATGAGGAAACACGCACAGGAGTGTTCAGGACCGAGTTGTGTTTAATTACTCTAAAAAATGTACTTATTGGAAACATAGACAGAGAAATTAAACCCAAATCTTAAGGCTCCTTCAGCTCAAATATGATGAAAACCACATCTATTTGTTTATTTATTCATCTACCTATTTACCCATCCATGCATCCATGCATCACTGCATCACTGCATCCATGCATCGCTGCATCCATGCATCCATGTATCCTGTTTTGTTGAGACAGGATTTCTCTGTAGCACTGTGGAAGAACAAGTCTGGAGATCAGGGTGGCCTCAAACTCAGAGGCCTCTGCCTCTACCTTCCAAGAGCTGGGATTAAAGGCATGCTCCACCACCGCCAAATGAAAACCACATTCTTCTAGTGTCTTGCATTCTCTGTCTCTTCCTGACTCCTGTCAGAATGGCATCTAAAAAGTACTGACACTTCTTTCTTCTGGTGGCAGCCATCATGTGTGTCAAGTGGGTGCATACAAACACATCTAGAAGCCATGGGTGAAGAAGCAGTCAGATTTGATGCACTTTCTTTTGAGGGTCCGCTGCTGGCAATACCGCCAGCTCTCTGTGCTGCACAGGGCTCCCACCCCCACCTGGCCTGATAAAGGGTGAAGGCTGGGATAAAGGCTAAGCAAGGTTATGTCATTTACAGGGTTCGTGTCCACCATGGTGGTTGCAAACACCTGGTTCCTAAGGGTGAAACTTAAGGCAAGCCTGTTCACTATGGTGCTAAACAGCTAAAATTTGCCCGAAGCCTTCAGTCTGTTGCTGAGGAGAGAGCTGGTCACCACTGTGGGAGTGTGAGAGTCTTGAATTCCTACTGGGTTGGTGAAGGTTGCACATATAATTTTTTTTGAGGTTATGCTCATTGATCTATTCCATAAAGCCATTATCAGAAGAAATCCTAACACCCAGTCCACAAGCACAGAGAGATTCATGGGCTAACATCTGCTGGCTGCAAGAGCCTTTGGGCCATAAGTTCCACCACGTAGTTGGTAGTTCTCAAAGTGCAACCTAGAGAAGGCACAATACTCCCCAGCCCCACCATTACTTCTAATATCCAATGAACAATTTAGGACAGTTAAATAAAGTACTGACACTGGAAAAGTGCTATTCATCCACTCATATGTTTACCTTATTCAACAGCATTTTTTAAAGAGTCGTTTATGTGTATGAATGGGTGTTTTGCCTGTATGCTTATCAGTGTGCCATACAGTGCCCAGGGATGTCAGAAAAGGGTGTTTGATCTCATAAAACTGGAGGTACAGGTTGGTAAGGGGTGCCTTGTGGGTGCTGAGAACCAAACCTGGGTCCTCTACAAGAACATCGGTACTCTTGACCACTGAGCCATTTTTCTCTAGTCTCACAGTATTTTAAAATCACTGTTTGTGAAATTTATATTCTTGGTATAAGGAAAGGTTAATATTTGCTTTTATCACTTTCTAAGTATATAAAGAAATAAGAATTAAAATGTTGCTAGGAGGTTGTGGCACATACCTTTCTTTAGTCCCAGCACTCAGGAGGCAGAGGCAGGCAGATCTCTTCGAGTTTGGGAACAGCCTGTCTACATACACAGTGAGTTCCAGGACAGCCAGGTCAGAAAGACCCAGTCTCAAAAAACAAGCAAGCAAGCAAACGACGAATTAAAATGTCTTCTTGCCTGTCTTCTGTCCTCTTCCCACAGTTTGTTATTAGACTATTATCTACATATAGACATCATGGATATAGGTACACAAATTAGAGATTTTTTAAAAGTTTTTTCTTTTTAAAATTTTAATTATGTGAATACTGTGTTAATGTAGGTGCCTGTGAAGGATAGAGGTATCAAATCTCCTGCAGTAGGAGTTACAGGAAGCTGTGAGCCCCTACATGGTGCTGGGAACCAAACCTGAATCTTCTGCAAGAGTAGCTCGAACTCTTAACTACTGGGCCATCTCTGTAGCACAACATATGTCATAAAAATTCAAAAACAGAAACAGGATCACATCATTCTATAGGTTGTTCTCACTTTCCTTTGGCTGTCTTCCTGATGATAGCTAAGTGACTCGTATACATGTCTGTGTATATAAATCTATTTACAACTTTTAACTAATTTTACTAACCTTTATTACATAACCTGGATTATGATTTTAACTCTTCACTGTCTCCAAAATTTTCTTTCTCCTCTAATCAACACAACTACAAAAAGTTCTATCGGAGAAAAAGTTCAAGGGATTTGCAGGTATCCACTCGATTTTCAGTGCACAGGACTTGGTCTGGAGAGGGCTCTGCAGTCTGTCTCACTGGTCCTACAACATTTCAGGGCCACATTTCTAAAGCACTGACAATTGCCTTGTGAACTGAAGCAGCTGCAGAGACTTTTCCTCTGAGGTATACATAAACAGCATGAGCCATAGGCTTACCTGAAAACTCTCCCCTAATCTTAAACTTGCTACTCTTTGAAAGGTAAACATGTCACAGGCAGTCTCACAGATGCTCTCTACTTAATGAAACTGTGGCCTATATAATCAAGTGATTTGGCCAAGTAACAGAATCAGGATGATGAAATTCACTCCCCAGTACCAGAGAAAGCCAGAAGCAAGGTACTAGATGTAGTCAATATGAGCCATCTAGGCAGCGGGGACTAGCCTTTACCACAGAAACCAAGGGATCCACTAAAAGGTAACAGAAATAGCAGCAATTTGGGGTTTTGTTTTGATGGCTTAAAAATCCTACAGGAAGGGACATCCTATAGGACTAGCCCTCCTGAAAAGCCTTAGAGAGCCATCAGCCTGGTAATTCCAGACCCCTGCCAGTTTCTCCCCCTAATGAATGCAAGGTCCTTGATCACAGTGGAGACCCTGTTAGAGTGAGCAATTACCTTTACACTTTTCAGGATTTTCAAAACATGTAAAACAGCTGGGCATTGGGAATATCCTCAAACTCTCAACCTTGACATATAGATGGGTACATTTTTTCATAAATATGGTGTTCTTATCCAAACTTTAGAAAAATAACTTTTGTACTACTAAAAATATTTGAGAGAATGTTTTTCAATTGCTTCAACAAACTACTGAAGCATGTAGAGAGAAGAATCTTGCAAAAACAATTTAATTCCTTGGATTAAAAAGAAATCTCAGTAGCAAGGTGACACAAAAATAAACTTTAAAAAATTGGTGGTGGTGGGATTGTTTGGTTTTCATACTAGTCCCTCTAATGTTCTTTTTTCTCCTACCTCTAAATCAAACATGATCACAGCAAAGTCTGTGTGTGAAAATGACAGAAGAAACGAGTCCAAATCCCAACCTCATCTCGAAACCCTGAAGACTTTTATGGCTTTTCCTTCACTAGGCTCTCCCCCAATAGATATTAAAAACCACATTGTTCAAAGAGATTTCATATTCCATTTTAATACAATGTATATGGTAACTAAACTTCCAAGGTTTTTGTTAAATATATTCTTTCACTTAAGCTTTAGTGCAGAGTTACAATGTATCCGAGATGGAGAAAAAAATGCTACCAGGCAGGCTCTAGATGCAGTAATTAAATAAATCAGTTTCCTTTTATACATTTTTCTTCAACAAAGGGCTATGAACAAACAGGGTGTTAAATATATGTATCCAAAAGACCAATGAAATGTCTAAGCATTTGCCCCAATTGTCCAAAATAAGTCAGATCTTATTTCAAGCCTAAATAAACTGAACTTGCTGTTAATTTCAAATGCAGGTTTCCCCCTCCCCCCACTTTTTATTCCATTTGTATGTCTCCAAGTCACATTATGGACCCCCAGCTGTTTTATTCATGTATTCCTATAAGATTTCTAATTGGGAAAAGAATTAGAGGCTATTTTTAATTCCCTTGTTCTCAGTTCTTACCATTAACTGTCACCTATCCTTTGAAGGTTAGTAGTAAAAAGAAAGCGACTACTCTAGCTTACTCTGCCAACTGCCACAAATAGTTTGCATAATAACAAAGCCACAGAAGTAAACTCTTGGTCCTCCAGATAAAGATGCAAAAAAAAAAAAAAAGGGGGGGGGACCTTACAGTTGGACTTGGGAAAAAGAAGCTTGGAGGATGGAAATCTTCACTGGAGCGAAGGAAGACAAACCCTTAAATCTTTAAAACTACAATTTAATTGGTATAACTTCTCACTTCCCCCAGCTTGGGCATTTTGTCTTAACATTAGTATAACACACTAAAATATAACATGATTTTATAACATCAGTGTGTCTTAAGGTAAATCCTATGATCTTTGCATATGTGTGTAAATAATCTTCAAATTACGTATGTACTAAGAGCATCTGTGTAGTTCAAGTTTCAAGATACAATACCAACTGTTAGGGGAGGGATTTTGCATGTGCTACACAAATCCCAACCAAATCTTGTTGTCGTTCCCCTCCACCCATTCTCTCACTGATGGAAAACCAGTAAGTAAAGCAAATGTTGGAAGGAAAAAAGGGTGGGAAGGAAGAAAAAAACAAAACAAAACAGAAATTCCGAATCCTTAGTTTTCAGACACACACAGCCACCTCCAAAATGCTCCTCCTTTCCTGTTCCATACAGTGTCAGCATGAGGACAAAAGGCATTTAAAAATCAATTTGGAGTGATTCCTACCAGGAGCTGCCTAGCTCTACAAGTTGGAGAATGAAAACATCCCCAAATGCTGAAAGGCACTTATTTTTCCCTCTTTTAAGGTGCAATCCAGTTTTCACGGGAATTCGTTTTGCAGCCTTGTTTTGGTTTTAGGTGTCTGTCCTGCTAGCCAGGCTGTTTACAAGAGCTGCATCTATCTTCAAGTGTGCACAATGGCCTCTCTCCGCTCTCTCTTCCTCTGTTATTGATCCTTACAGATGCTCCAAGACCCTTCCCCCACCTTTCTCCAAATCCCAACCCCCCATTCTGAAAGATAGCTTAAGAAATAAGACTTCCTGCCTAGCGACTGGCAGGGCTGAAAGACCAGATTGTATGACTCCACAGATCAGGCTGGCCACAGAGAAGGCTTGAATAGAGTTAACCCTCTGTGAACTAAAACAAAACATTTGCATGCCCAGCTGTGACAAAGGTTAATTTAAATGGACAAGGGCCCAATATCTAAAACCAGGCCACACTTTTTTATTTAAAGTAGCATTTTCACTGACTTTTGTAAGCAGTCAATTTTGTCTTTTAAGCTTCCAAAGACCTCATTCATCTGTGATAATTAATTTTGCTTTTTGGCATTTGATATGAAAATTAGAGTGAAACAATACACTTTCTTGTTTTGTACATGTTCTTGTTTTACTATCCTAAGTTATTTTCTACCACTGAATGGCTAAAAAAGTGAAGTATTAGAACTTAATAAAATATACACTTTGGGAGAATTATCCAGGCTCAAGAATTAGTAGACTACACATGACTATGAGATTCAAATTGGCTAGGAGAAAAAAATTCTCCAAGCCCTAAATTCTCCACAATTGTCCCTTCCAAATTCATGTACCCACCTCTGCCTATCCCTAACCTATCCAATGAATCCCATTCTTAAAGTATTCCTTTCTATAGAATATACTTAACAATTTCGAGAGCAAATTAATAAAGAATTATGTGCATATTAAGGGAAAAAGAAGCTATTTATGATAAAACTATAGACCTTATACATAATTGACAATTTCTACATTACTTTGTTTCTACTAACTTACCCAGTGGTGCAGTAATTCTGGCATATAATGTATATAAGGAAGGAGAGCAACAATATTAGAAAGAACCCTACTCTGAGTGGAAGGCTCACTCCCCTGGTTCATGCATCCCCCAGAGCAATCACCAACCTGCAAAGCTGCCCGTGACAGATGTTAGCCACGCTGAAAGGGGCGGGGAAGCTTCCCGGGGCCAATCTCATGGGGTACTGCCATTACTAGGAATTTACTAACTACTTCAAAGACTTAAAGAGCTCTTTTCGGTTGATGATGTATGCCAATAAGGAATTAAACTATTATATTCTACATTATCAACATAGCATCATTAATGCTAAAACTCACTTTTGCACTGTTTGATAGCTGTATTTTCTTCCCTGGCCCAAATAATAATGTGGGATTCTGGAGTTTCTCACATAAGCAGGAGTTTATTCCATATAAATAAATTATACCACCACCTAGTCATGTTATTTACAATCACACAGGAAAACAAACTCTACTCACTTAGTCACACTTGAAAAGAAATTAGTAATGGCTTAGTCTTATACCCCAAATCATAAAGCTTTAAGTCCCCTAAGAGGATGAGGCTATCTTATCAATGGCCTCACAACCCCAATCCTATCTACAATTAACAGTACTAAATAAGGTTTTGGCAGATTGTAAACTGGATTAAAGAATTTAACATATAAACAAGTTCTGTCAAGAGATAAAACTCACAATGTTGAAAGATAAAATTTACTGTGTACTGAAATATGAAGTTTAAGATGTTTTCAAATCAATATTAAATTCTAATCTAGCACCTCTCCCTTTCCTGCTCTTTCTAAAACCAATTAATTCACTAGTTTCTCATAGCTTCTTTTCTGAATTTCACAACATTTTCGGGCAGTTCCTATAAGAAAACTTGGGTGAATTCTGCCAAGCTACAAAAAGAAAAGCAAGCAAACAAACAAACAAACAAAAAAAGCCAAAACAAAACACAGTTGCCTGTGAATCACTTCTAAATCTTCCAGGAATGTTTTAAGCCTTCTGGTCCCTAGTTAAGCAATCAGTTCCTTTACCTTCCCATGTCTCCATTTCATGCTTCTGCGAGTCTGCTGAGACGTTCTGCTGCAGCCATGAAGAAACTGAGATTACAGGGTAAACTCAGCTTGATGACTACCCTTCCCACACTTGCTCAATTTCTTTCTCTAAGCCGAACTACGACCGTCATCCTCACAGGTCAGTTTACAAGCTGGTCATGTGATTACAAAGTTCAGGCTCTAAGGTCACAGTGTGCATGGAGTTCGTTTATTACCAAAGGTTATCTGAGTGGAACTGATAGACTTATTTTCCTCAGCTAACAACACTGCCTCACACGCTCTCCTGAGAACTAATACAGGGACATTTAAAGTGAAACATTCCTCTAGTTTGAAGCAGATCCTAAAAAACAAAACAACACAAAACACCACAAAAAGACATTTTTGAAGAACTAAATTTAAAAGAGTTTTCCTTTCCTTTTCACCCTAAGCCCTATGCTACACTATGTTCTTAAACTCTGGATTAAAAATTTAGTGCTAAAGCCTTGACAATTCAGGCAAAACAATTCAGGGCAAGCATAGGGGTTTGCTAATTTTTTCTCCACCCCCTCCCCTTTTTCTAATTTTTTTAAGAGTTGGAGTTTTCCAGCTTTTGTCATTATAATAAATAATGACAGGCAAATTCTGAGAAAATTGAGGCTAGGCGCTATGGGCTGGGTCCCCTTTACCTTTCGGTCTCCCATACTCTGGACAGGTGGATGCAGGGTGATACATACTTGAAAAAATGTGGGAAAAGGAACTAGGACTTCACAGTCCTTTTGGAAACCAAAGGTTAGAATTCCTGCCCCCAGCCAAATGCTGCATCTTTTCAAGCAGGCTTCTTGCTTCATTCCTCAAGTGCCCAAGGTCTTAAGTTAACTACCTTGCTACAGCCTTCCTGATTCCTGAACGCTCTGAACAAGAAAGGGTTTGTAGAGGCAGAAAATCTGGGTCATATGCAAATGGCACCTGGTCAAACCCTCAGCTGTCCATTCAGGTATCAGGAGGCGTGCATAGAAAAGGAACTCTACTGTAAGGAATACCTTGACTTTGATCCCCAGCACTACGCAAAGCTGTGCGTGTGGGGGGCAGGTTCTACTGAGAAGGTGGAATAGAACTGAATTCCTAAGGACAAAGGAATTCAGTGTGATGTTTTCATTGTAAGGAGGTTTCTTTTTCTCCAGCTTAGCTTAAAAAACAAAAAAAAACAAAAAAACAAAAAAAAAAAGGAAAGAAAAAAATAAGAAGATTCTTATAGTAGGGGAATTTGTCACCTGGCAGCCATATAACTGAATAATGAATATTCCTATCACAATTAAAGGTTTTCCTAACCAATAGTATGCACCAGGATCACCTTCCAAAGAAAGGCTAAGAAAAAAGACAACGATTATTAAGAAAACAAGAAAAAGAAGCAGTTCACTTAAAACTAAATGCTTTGCCACTGCACTCCTTGTCTAACCAATCAACTCCCTCCCCATAGATAGACACACACACACACACACACACACACACACACACACACACACACACACACACACACAGAGAGAGAGAGAGAGAGAGAGAGAGAGACCTCTACTAGTTTTCCCATCACCATAAAACAAGAGATTATAAAAGATTTTTCTTTGCTGGGCAGAAGGGCACACACCTTTGATCCCAGCACTCCAAAGGCCCAGGTCGGTGGATCTCTTGAGTGTGAGGCAGCCTGGTCTACAGAGTAAATTCCAGGACAGCCAGGGCCACACGGAGAAACCCTGTCTCTGTCTTAAGGAAAAAAAAAAACCAAAAGATTTTTCAGTTTCCATCAAACTTAATGATGCTTTGATTAATTTGACTCAAGTGACAGGAAGTAGAATGAGGGAAAGCCTGGGAACATCACTAATTGACAGAATGATTATTGGCTTGCACCAAGCCAGAGTCCATCCTCAGCACATGAGAGGTGGGGGAAGATGTGGAAACACTTAACTACAAAGAGCAGTTTCTAGTTCCCTGAAGGAGATGGACTTATAATTTACACCTCTGCACAGCTGAGTTCTGGAAACTCCTCTCTCTACCACAACTCCATTAGGGGAAAAAGATAAACAGTCTGGCTCCCAGTGAGCAGACTGAAGCAGAGAGCTTAATTCTCCATTGCTGTTGCATTCTAAGGATCAAACCAAAAGTACTGTACATTCCAAACAAGCACACTACCGTGTGGGTTTTGCTCCCTCCCCCACAGCCCCCGCTCTTTTTTTTTTTTTTTGGAGACAGGATCTCACTATGTAGCCTTGGTTGTCCTGGAACTAACTTATTTTGTAGACCAGAATGGTGGGGATTAAAGGCATAGGCCACCATGCTTGGCCTTCCTAACAATTCTTGATACACTTGTAAGCCTAAGAACAATTTGAAACATAAACTTATTTTATATTTCAATTACTAATTATTTTAAGACAGGCAAGATTTAGTTTGGATCACAGAGCTGTTTTCATATTCTCATTTCCATAGCTTTTTGAGAACACTTTACAGGATTTTCTGATAGGTAACAAAACAGGATTTTCAGATAAGCTCTGATATCAGCTAAGGCTCTGGACACTGCTGAAAAGCTACTGCAGAGAACAGAAATCACTCAGGATTGTTTTAATACTGGAATTTTTGAGTAAGAAGACAGGGGAGGAAAGAAAATGAGTTGGAAACATTTTTTATTTGCTAATATTAGCTTTATAATCCAGACAAGAATAGATGGGTACAATCTCACACCTGCACTGTACTTGGTCTAGATATAGGTGGAACCTCTGCTAGCCATAGATACTCGGTACATCTTCACTGTATAGATGGAAATCAAGACCCAAAGGAAGGACATTCTAATTTCTCACTTCTTCTATTACATCACATAGCTTCAGGGTAGAGGTAAGACCTCTCTTTAAATGCCATGCTTACTGCCATTTCCATGTGCTTGTTTATTCAAATAAAGGCTTTCCAAGAGGCCTACACGTTCTAAACCTGAAGCAGGCATCAAGACTAACGGAAGTTTAGTGCATCAATGTTACTCAAAGACACTATGTAGTTCCAGTGGCCTCCTGAGTCATGGCAGTCATTTCAGCCTTGTTTAAAAGAAATATGTAACGAAAATCTGAAACAAAGTACAAGCCATGGGACCACTCATAGAGAGAGAAACATCTGGTAATTTCAGAAACTCAAATATATAGAAATATTTTAAACTATAAAGATAAAAAGATAAAAAGAGAATTATAGGTCCAAAGACTTTGGTTCTCAGGCATTAGACCTTTGATAGAGACCATCTCCCATGACAAAAGAAAGGGTTTGCTTTAGCTAAAGAGAAATAATGAAACTAGAGTGAAATGAAGATCACTGCCTGAGACTGCAAAGGAAAGTTCCTGACCACAGAGAATAGGAGTGAGTGCAGGAGTGATTCCAAGGCCTTCTACTCCTCAAGCTCGAAAAGCGCTCTAATGGTTTCAAAGGTGAGGTGAGCTTAGGTATTAGTATTAGGACTGGAGATTTTCATCCAATTCTATAAAAACACATTTTCTGCTATGAGGAAGCTACGATGCCATGTATGGTGACATGTCATCCTTGTTATAAAGACGCTCACACTCCAGCCTCACTTCCCCACTGCTCAATACTAACCCATTGGTAATGAAAATATACTAAACACAGAAATGACAGTATAATGTTATGAATACTGTGACAGAATTGGGTAAGAAAATTATTACAGAAATACGAATGAACTGGTTTAGTAGGTGAAGGCATTTGCTGTGCGAACCCATGTATTAGATAGGTCCTGGCTATAGAAACACTTTCTATTTTTATATTTATTTGATATTAGACTTTCTGCTGAAAATGTAGTTCTGGAAGTGAAAGATTTCCTACCATTATATTCTACATATTATGGGTGCCCTTTTGATTAACATACACATTATATGTCCCCCATTACATTCCAAGCTAGCTGAGACTCTGCTTGTGTTTTTGATCATCACTGCATAAGTAGTGCATGAACAAAAAGCAGGCAGTCAAAAAAAAAAAAAAAAAAAAAAAAAAAAAAAAAAAAAAAAGGAAGGAGGAGTCGGTCCTGAATCCAGCAACAAAAAAGGAACAAAAATTCAAGAACATAACCAATCACCAAGAAATCTGCCCTTAGGTAATTTCTGCAAAGCCAAAACCAGCTCTCCCAGTCCCAATTCTTTCTTTCTTTTTTTTTTTTTTCTTTTTTATTTTTCTTTTTTCTTTTTTTCGGAGCTGGGGACCGAACCCAGGGCCTTGCGCTCGCTAGGCAAGCGCTCTACCGCTGAGCTAAATCCCCAACCCCTACAGTCCCAATTCTAAGGCAAGTATATTCACCCATACCCAAAGCTTTCCTCTAACTGAGGACCAGTTGATTGTAAACTGACCAGATAATAATTCTACTATCAACAACCTCTATCTTTACTCTTTACCAAAAATAGAAGAAAAAGCAAATGAGTCTTTTCTTTGGGGTAGAACTTGGCTCTAGTTGGCAAACAGATAAAAGCTTTATCAAATAAGATAATGGCATATTTAATTCAAATCTGAGTCAAGTATACAATAAAAAACAAGCTGTCTCCTGGTTCCTAAAGTCAAATACTGTTCCTTGGAGCCTCATGTCCTGATGATAACTGTTTCCAGGGCATCCTTACCAAAGGTACACCTATCTTAAGCTCTCAAATACATCTTTTCTTTAAAACTTATGCTTTGTCTGGGCTCTTTTCAATATTAATGACATCAACAAGTCTAAGCCAGAAACCCATGGCTCCTTCCTTGATTACTCCTTCTTCCCTAAATACTATTATCTTACCTTTTCTATCAACTCAAAAAATTATAGGAATCAGCCACTGTGAAGAGGTATCAGTAACCAATAGTGGAACAATTCAATCATCTTTAAATACATAATCAACTGCAACACAAATGTTTAAATCTTCAGGCTAGGGTTAGGAGCATAAGTCAGTGATGGAATATTTGCCAAGTCTATGAAACTGAGTTCACTTGCCAACACCTCCAAAAAGAAAAGAAAAACCTATGAATTAATGATGCTAGGAGCAGGGATATAGTTCAGTTGGTATAATGCTTGCCTAGCATGCATGATACCTCTGGGTTTGATGTGTAGTACCAAATAAACCAGGCATGGTAGCTAAAAGGTTCTGTCCAGTTTTTGTGAGATCTGGAAGGAAGGAGGAGTAAGGACAGAAAAGAGATGTTGAAAAATTCCCTTATCATCATGGTTAAATGTGCTTGAGAAGATATCAACTTGAAAATTACTAATTAAGGAGAAGAAGTTTTTATTCTGTCTTTTCTAGATGAATTACACTATGTGTGCTGGCTACTTCTATGTTAACATGGCATAAGCTATAGTCATTTTGGAAGAGACACTCTCGGTTGAAAAAATACCCCACTAAATTGGCCTCTGGGCAAGTCTGTGGTACATTTTCTTGATTGGTGATTAATGTGGAAGGCCCCAGCCCACTGGTTGCCACTGGTGGGTTGGTTGTCCTGGCTGTGTAAGAAAGCGGGCTATGCAGGCCATAAGAAGCAAACCAGTAAGCAGTGTCCTCCAGAGCCTTTGCATCAGTTCCTGTCCTGATTCCCTAAATGACAGACTGTAAACTTTTAGATTAATAACTCCTTTCTGCCCCAAGTTGATTTGGGTCATGATATTTTATCACACCAACCAAGAAGTAACTAATATACTATGGAACAAAGGACAATAAATGAAAAAGAAAAATTGGAGTTTGAATACTACTATGAAATAGTGCTAGGTACTGATCACCAACAACTGCTAACCTTACAAGAATAAATAATACAATTCAACATCCTCACGGAGTATTCTCCTCAAACTTTGAATCTGTAAAGATGATAGTCTCTAGTGTCCATCTACTAAACTAATACAACTACAAGATTCTGAAAGACACATTCATCTACATCACAAAGATATACTAGCAGAACCCTTCCCAACACCCAGTGCTCTCAGGACAGTGTGCTAGCAACTTGAGTGCACTATTTACTCTGCATGATAAAAAGGTGAGCCACCTCACCACTTTGTAGCTAGCAAGGTTGAAGATATTATTTTAACTCTATCAGGGTGTTTCAAAAAAGACCTTAACTAACCTTCCTCTTTGAACATTAAGTTAGAGTGCTATCGTGAAAGACCAACTGGGACTATGTTCTTTCTAATCCACTAGTCTTCCTTTAAATTCACTTTCTTTACAAATCAAAACCAAAACGCAAAACTAGGATCCAGCCATCTTAGTTGAAAATACTATACTGTATGTAAAATACTATCCTGTCACTAAGAAACTTTTACAAATTCACAAATCTAGAAACAGTTAATACTTTGTTCTTGAACACAATGAGTCGAGTTTTCCCACAAGAATCTCTGTCCCAAAGCCCACTGGAATGCTTGTTCACACATCTCCTAGAGGTAAGGAAGGGGACATCATCTCTGACAGAGTTCAACACTAAAAGCAAGTCAACACTGAACAAGCCCTGTTCTGTGTCAAGATCCTCTCTTTGTGGTGATCAAGCCAGGAGGAGACACAAGGACACTTCTGAGATGAGGGACAAAAACATGTGTGCTCAGAGAAGAGGTGCCTGTCTCAGCTGGGGTGGGAGCAGATCCTCACTGTGGTATTGGCATCTAAATGTATAGCTGAGTATTCTGGCCTGGCATGGTTGTGTACAGCTTTAATCCAAACACTCAGGAGGCAGAGGCAGGTGGATCTCTGTAAGTCTGAGGCCAGTCGGGTCTTCAAAGCAAATCCAGAATAGCCAGGGTTATTACAAAGAGAAACCCGTCTCAAACACAACAACAAAACAAAAAACAAACAATAACAAAAACAAACCCAAAAACCCTGGAGGGGCTTCTTGGAATAAAACTGAACTGAACTGTGAGGTAGTACTGCTAAACAAGCCTACTGCGTGCCAGAGCACTTTTATTTTCTGATAAAGCTTCCAAATAAGCAAGGAATTAAAACTAGATATCAAATAAAAGATGTTGGGCTTCCACTGGTGACTTGAACAACTACCTCTCCTCCTCTGTGCCTTCTCTCAGAGATAGATTCTTAGGAGCAAACCTTCATTTGGAACGTAAGGCATGATCTACGCAGCACCTCCAACTCACTCTGGGCTTTTCTTTTTAAGATGAAAGCAGTATGGCAAACAGTGAGAGAATGTGAGGAAAGACCAGTGACTTTCAGGAATTCTTTCCTTGAACTTGTTCAAGTATCTCTTCTTAATAATGCTCCTTAGGAAAAAAAATCCAAACATTACCGAAGGATTTGAATGTCGATTAAGCAAAAAAAAAAAAAAAAAAAAAAAAGACAAAAACAAACAAACAACAAACCTATGAGGGATATAGGCAAAGGAATGCATACTGGATACGCACAAAGTAATCTCATAGATTATCCTTTCTCTGAGTTTCTTAACTGAGTTAGTCAGTTGCGATTCTTACCAGTCTAAGAATTTGCTTGGTCATGCCCTTAAAAATTACCTACTTACAATTCTTATGCTGTTGGGAAAGTAAATTCTCCTATATAAAATGGATCACTGTGAAAACTAGTTTTCAGGATCACTGTTTAGCATCTTCCACTATAAAGTTATCACAAAAGCTGGTACGCTAAGAGACCATTTGTGGTTCTATTTCATAAAACCAAGTCCATCTTTAAAATGCTCTTCTAGGAATGTATAACCTATGGGAATACTTGCTTATGTAGGAGTAAAAAAGATATCGTTGCAGGGGGATTGATAATAAACTAAGCAATCATGGTACTCTAGCTCCAGGAAATCTCTTCTGGCCTCCCAGGGTACCTGCACTTTCATGCAAATATACACACATATAATTAAAAATAAATTTCTTTTAAAAAAGATTAGTGTGTATACAGTGAAAAAGCCACTTTCAATTATTACCAACTGTTTCTCTAGTTAGGAATGTAGTTGAAAGGTAGGGTATCTAGGTTTACCTTACAGCAAAACACACAGAGAGCAAAACACACAGAGAGCAAAACACACACACACACACACACACACACACACACACACACAGAGCAACACACACACACACACACACACACACACACACACACACACACACACACGGAAAAAAAAGAGAAACATAAACCACTCATTAGATTGGCAAATTGTGATTATTTTATTTTACTCTGAGAAAATGGGTATGTTTTATACTTCTGGCAGCTGATGTATATAGCTCCTTTCAAAATTCAAACTGTATGTACTCCATAGCTCAAGAATCCCATTTCTTCTTATAGAATACTCACTCTTTCTCACAAACAATGACAAGTATAACAATGACAAAGGATCATCTGTCACAATTTTAGAGGAATAGTCAAGATGGGGAAATGAGGTAAGAAACCAGATTACCATACCTTGTCTGGTCTCCTTATCTTCATTCCAGACATTAGCTAGGCTGTCAGTTATCTGGGTGGTCCCTTTCCCCAACTGTTCACTAGCAATACTAACATCCAAGGAATTTATCTCTACTACTGACAACCCAGTTTGCAAATAAGATGCTGCCCTAGGCTACATGAGATAGATCTTTCAATGCTGCCATTTCTGTGTTCTGCTTGGGGGTTATTTTGTGGTGTTTGCATTCTGCTATGTTGTGCTTTGCCTGGCCACATTTTGCAGCTGTGGCCACTGCTCTGTGTAGACATATAATTAAGCAGTGGTCAACAGCTTTGTAAAATATTTTGCACTTACAGTCAGTTAAGTACCATACAATGTATCTTTTCTAATGCCTACTGAATAATTTTCAAAGGAATAAGTCTTGGGATTGAGTCATGGATACGAAAGAAAAAAGTAGTTATGAGTCCGTCTAACTTTGCTGGGTCCCGATCAACTCACTCAAACAGCTGTGGGTGTTCCTCATCTCACCAGCAGAGAGCAGCATTTCCCACATAAGCAAGGCTTCAAGATGCAGAACTCAAATTGAAGAGTGGAAACCCAAGTATGGTAACAACTGTGCTGTAGAACAGACCCTAGTTTCTCTGAGACCATACAACAGAAACTAAAACTAACACTGTGTCCTGGCCCCGTGATGGAAAACAAAACTAACATCCATATATAGATCTCAAATTGGATCCCTCAACAAAAATTCCTGGAGCCTCTAAACCAAGAAACTACAGGGTTCATTCCCACTTGAATCATCCTTTCCATTTTCTGCTACAAAAAAAAAAAAAAAAAAAGAATAAAAGGAGTAACCCCCTTGATCTACTATAGATGTTTGTATGTATCTGTGGATGTGGGGTACACAGAGGATAGAAAGAACTATACAAGCATGAGCTACATAGGCACATATGTAAGTTGGGATTTAGTTCTCAATACTATCAACAATTGCTTTCTTATTGTTTTAATAACAGAGTCTTATCAGCATATATATGTATACACACATATACATACATACATACATACAGTCTTACCAGCGCGCGCGCACACACACACACACACACACTGCGCCTATAATCCCATAGGCAAGCAGTCTACATAGAGAGTACCAGGACAGCAGACATAGAAAGACCTTGTCTAAAAGAACAAAGCCAAAGCTTTTCCCTGGTCCCTGAGATTGCTGTTGGGGCTAGACTGGTTGGCCAGTGAGCCCGTGGTCCTCTTTTCTCAGATATTGAGCCAGGGACAACATTATCTACACAGCAGGCCCAGATTTTATGTAAGTGCTGGCTTTCATAGAGGATCTGAACTCAGGCCTTCATGCTTGCATAGCAAATACTTGGTCCACTAAATCATTCCTCAGCTATGACCACAGATGTTCAAGCTCTGATTTCCTCCCTTCAACTTCACATTAGCAGAACAAGGAAGTAAAGAAAGCAAAAAGAAACCACTAGGCCATGTGGTGGAGGTATACACCTTCAATCACGGCAGAGGCAGAGGCAGAGGCAGAGGCAGAGGCAGAGGCAGAGGCAGAGGCAGAGGCAGAGGCAGAGGCAGAGGCAGAGGAGAGGCAGAGGCAGAGAGGCAGAGGCAGAGAGGCAGAGGCAGAGGCAGAGAGGCAGAGAGGCAGAGGCAGAGAGGCAGAGAGGCAGAGGCAGAGGCAGAGCAGAGAGACAGAGAGGAAGAGAGGCAGAGAGGCAGAGAAAGAGGCAGAGAGGCAGAGAGGCAGAGAGGCAGAGAGGCAGAGGCAGAGGCAGGTGGATTAAGTATGAGGCCAGCCTGGTATAGATCCAGATCAGCCAGGGCTGCACAGAGAAACTCTGTCTCCAAAAGAAAGAAAAAAAAAAAAAAAAAAAAAAAGAAAAGAAACAAAACAAACAATAAAGGAAAGAAAGAAAAAGAAAAGAAAGGGAAGAGGAAGGGGAGGGGGGGAGGGAGGGAGGGAGGGAGGGAGGGAGAGAGAGAGAGAGAGAGAGAGAGAGAGAGAGAGAGAGAGAGAGAGAGAGAGAGAGAACACTAGTTCAAAGCAGATGATGAACTTACAGGTCTAAAAACTGCAAATACCTAAGGTTAAAATGCCTCAGACATGGCTGGAGAGTTGGCTCAAGCCAACAAGAGCACTTTATGCTCTTACAAAGGACCTCAGTTCAATTCCTAGCACATACATGGCAGTTTACCACTTGTACCTCAAGTCCTTGGGGACTTGACCCCCTTTTCTGATTTCCAAGAGCATCAGTGTATATTTGGTGCACATACATACAAGTAGGCAAAACACTCATGCACATAAAATAAATGAATCGAAAAAACGTTTTAAAGCACCCCCCCCCTTTTTTTTTTTGCGCTTTGGAGACAGGGCTTCTCTGTGTGTAGACCAGGCTGGCTATCCTTTATCTGAAGAGATCCTCCCACCTCTGCCTCCAGAATGTTGGGATTAAAGCCACCATGCACAGCTTTCGCTGTTATCTCAACTAGACTCGCCATGGAAACACACCTCTGGATTTATCTATGAGGGTTGCCAGAACAGTTTTAAAAGAGGGAAGGTAAGTCCTAAGTATGGGTGGTGCCATTCTCGTGAGACAGATGGACATAAGGATTCATCTCTCTCTGCCTTCTGACTTCAGATATAAATGCCTTCCACCCCCGAGTTGTGTGTGAGGAGATGAAGAAAAGAGTCAGGTAGGGTAGAGCCATAAAGAAAGAAAAAGCATTCCTTACATGGGGCGTAGAGAAACAATCTATACTTTATGGCTGCCAATTATTTAAACTCTTATATTCTGTCTTACTATGAGTATGAAATAACAAGAGCCTATTTTAATCATTCTAGATCTGAATCAGCTATATTCAAGTTTCTTAAGGAGAAAACCATTTATCTCTGCTTCTATCAGGGTTGACCAACACTGATGACTGGTTTGTAGAAAATGTAAATTTTCAAGTTTTATACCTCTGTACATAAAGAAGTATGTGTCCTTTTCTCTCCTTTCTCCCACATTTCTTCTACTCTTACTGAATTCCTTACTTTGTCCCTGGTATCAGTACTAAATGATTTATGTATAGCATCTCACCATAATCTCTTGGGAAGTCTAGAAATTGATCTCCATTTTAGAGATAAGCCAAGTTTCAAAGAACTTAGCTAAGTTGTTGAAGATCTAACAGCTAATATCAAGAAAAGTTAGAATACGAACCCTTGGGACATGAATGTCTGGGAACTAAGGCACAGTTAACTACTGTGGTATTGGTGGCAATAGTAACAGACTTCAAAGACACTATGGGTCACAGGGGAGACTTAATTTACCCCTCATGAAGATTTCCTACCCAACAAATGACAAATTTTCTATTTTTTGAGGGCTGTGGCAATTTCCTTGTATACCGCAGGTGGATTACAGTCAAGGTTGGCAAAGCATCTTGACAGCTCCGATGTTACCGTCTTCTTCCTGTCCATTCTTTTTTCTTTTTTCTTTTTTTCGAAGCTGGGGACCGAACCCAGGGCCTTGCGCTTCCTAGGCAAGCGCTCTACCACTGAGCTAAATCCCCAACCCCTTCCTGTCCATTCTTAAATACTACACTGGGTACTGATAAGACACCTTTAGAATTTTAATTCTTTCTATGCATGGGTAATATTTAGCTCCTCCAATTAATTTCACATTAATTATCCTTTCTTCCAAAATCCCTGATGATGTCCAAGGGGCTGAATGTTGGGATGGGAGGTATTCCAGAACTATCTTCACATGTCCATTGGTATGTTTCCTTCAAAAAAGTGGAATCAAGAATACAGATCTCTTGGATCTATAAAACAAAACTCTTCCAAGACATCAAACACTGTTTTCACCAAACGTTACACTGGTGCCTCAGCCCTGATGAGCTTCTACAGCTTGTTCTGTGCCCTAGGTTTTGCTCCAGATCAGTTACAATTCACTATGATCTGCCTCCTCATGGCCTACGGAAAGAGCAGCCTAGAGCACTAGAAAGCTGCAGCACAACACACTCTCCCTCTCCCTTTCTTTCTCTCCCTCTCCGTCTCTCTACCTCAGAGTATCATTAAAGACACCTGAAAACAAAATCTTTACGTTCTGTCCATTTATTACTGGTTAACTTTCTATCCTGAAATGGTTTTGAGAGAATACTGGATACAAGAAAGAAAGGTCACAAGACTCTTTCCAGGTTCCTCCAGAACAAAGAAGGCACAGGCAAGCAGCAAGCACTGAAGGCTGAAGTTAGGACCACATGCAAGCTGCATCTCTGCTCGCTATCTTCATAATCTCCAGCAAGGCTCCAAGTGTCCAGAGCTGAGGATGCTTTACATAAGGTTACTCTGATAACCTTGTAGGAGATACTACGATGATCAGACGACATAACACATGTGGAAATAGTGGCAAAATCACAGGTATATACACACAATCACTAAAAAGAAGCACAAAAATGATTGTCCAGGGCAGGGCCTTACTTAGTATGTATGAAGTACATGGTTCAAACACCAGCACAATAAAATAGAATAAAAATGGCTAATACTACAAATATCTTCATCAAATCTAGAGTTTATGTTACTAAATCTATTTGTATTGCATGCATACATGCATCTATTTACTTGGAGACCCACAGTGTGGATAGGCCTCAATCAGCTGCAGGCCTGAAGTGAGCAGCAGCAGCAGCAGCAGTCTCTCTCATACATTTTCCCTCAGCACATATGCTTGCCTTTGGATTCAAACTGGAACATGAGCTCCCAGGGCTCTGCCCTAAAAGCCTTCAGACTGTAACTGTAGTATGGGATCCCAATCTGCTAATGCTCCCTGTAGATTTTTCTTTTTTAATTTGTTAGCCTCCATGGTCATATAAATCAACTCAGTATGATAAAATCATCCACCCACCTACCCATCCACTCTTCCACACTATTAATTCAGCTTTCCTGAAAAAATACAAAAAAACAAACCAAGACTAATAAATACATCTAGGGTTTTATTTAGAATTCACAATGATCAAATAAAGGATAAAAATATCGTGGATAAATTAAGCCTAGCTTATCTTGTTTACCTCCACATCACTGAGGCCAGCTGTTAAGGAGCAGAAGGCTCCCCCAGGGATATCCTGAGTCTGTGGACAAAGGGTCATTAAGAAGCTATCGTGTAAGAGATGACTACTATGTACATGGCGTGTAAGTATGGAAACAACGTTCTACTCAGAAAATGCTTCTGGAGGAATATGAGATTTGCTGAGTGGTTCCTGAATGCTAAGTACTGAGCTGGACGTATGACTCAGCACAGGGTTTATAAGACAAAGACTGTGCTTGCTTACTTCTGCAAATTAAACTGAGCTGTGAGAGGTGTAACGTTTTGTTCAGGAATGTAGTGGGCTAAGATGAGAACCCAAACCCAACCCCAGGGGCTGTCATGCTGATGACTAGAGGATACCTATAGTAGGCAATGTACTCCATGCTTGCAAATCAGAGTGTGCTGTTTACTTATGCATTTGCAGACATGGCCTATATAGCCTGGCTGGTCTGGAACTCTGTAGAACAAGCGTCCTTGAACTCACAGACATAGCACTCCTGTCTTCCGAATGCTAGGATTAAATTCATGAACAACCAAGCCCAACTCTTTCTTAACTGAAAAAACTTCCTTCCTTCCTTCCTTCCTTCCTTCCTTCCTTCCTTCCTTCCTAAAGTAAAGCAACAGAAAATACAAGTCACAATGCACTGAATGCAAATGTCTTGGCCATTACACTCAGTGTTAAGAAGCCAGTACAACATCTGGTATCTACTTCTGATACAAGTGACAAATCCAGTCAAAGACATGCCAAAGAGGCCTCTGGTCTCCTATAATGCTCGATTTTCCTCTTTGAAAGCCTTTCAGGATCTGTAATTAACAGTTCTTCTTGCCACCACTGGCTACAGGTGAAAAGAAAAACTATTAATACATTTTTTTTAAAAAAAATAATGTATTGATCCATTTGTTTACTTTCTCAGTTTTCCTCAGGCTTTTTTTAATTATAAAGATTTGTTTATTTTATTTATATGAGCACACTGCAGCTGTCTTCAGACACATCAGAAGAATGTATCAGATTCCATTACAGATGGTTGTGAGCCACCCTGTGGTTGCTGGGAATTGAACTCAGGACCTCTAAAAGAGCAGTCAGTGCTCTTAACCACTGAGCCATCTCTCCAGCCCCACTTTTTTTTTTTTAAACCTGTGGTGCAGAGCCTACCTACAATCACAGACTGGAACTTGTAGAATGATTGGAAGTAAAATGAGAACCATTTACTACTAGCCTAATTAAATTCCATTTTAACTACATTAAAGGGGCCAAGTAGAACTTGCTATATAACTAGAAGGTATTTACCTGCAACAAAATGTGACAATACGTTATTTAAATATATTTACTGTTAGAATTACATCACTGGTAAAATGTCCTAATTCATGTAGCTTAAAAGCATTTAAAAATGTTCAATTACATTTGCCCTCCCACCACCACCCTTTGTGTGTGTGGTGGCACATGTGCATGTCAGAGGACAACTCGCTGGAGTCAGTTCTCTCCTTCCACTATGTGGGTTTCTGGGGATGGAATTCATGCCATTAGGCTTGGCAGCAAGCACCTCTGCCCACTGAGCTATCTTGCCACCTGTCAAAAATTCTGATCATTTAAAAGTGAGTTCATTTAAGGTGTCATTAGCTTCAATTTACCAGTGACAAATCAGACACACAAGGGGTGGGGGTAGGGTCAGATGTCAGTAGGTGGAGCTAAGACTTGACTAAGTTTAGAGCACTGTCTTCATTCTAAGGGCCAATTCCCCCAATCCTCACGTCCTACATGGTGTTCCTTTACTTCTAATAATCTCCACTGCCTTGGAACACAGAATTTTTTCCTCTTCTACCTAGCATTCTGCAAAGTTATTTGTATAATATGGATAAATACTATAATTATGCCTTCTATTCATTTCAAGTTGAAGAACAAAATCATACAAGCTTTAAGTTACTTGCAAGGATTTTCCAAAATACGACACTGGCACAGGGTAGCAATTAACCTCCAGTGACTCAGACTTTTCAAACCCTTCAATACTGTAAATGCCAGAATCTTTGCCAAATGAACATTTTCTTTTTTTTTTTAAGTTTATTTATTTATTATGTATACATCATACAGCTTTCTGCCTGCATGTATGCAACTACAGGCCAGAAGAGGGCATCAGACCTGATTATAGGTGGTTATGAGCCACCATGTGGTTGCTGGGAATTGAACTCAGGACCTCTGGAAGAGCAAGACAGTGCTCTTAACCTCTGAGCCATCTCTCCAGCCCCCAAATGAACATTTTCTATTCTTTCTTCCCTCCCTCCCAACCTCCTTTCTTTTCTTACTTTTTTTCCCATGACAGCATTTTTCCATGTAGCCATGGCTGTCCTAGAACTCAGTATGTAGACCAGGCTGACTCTTGACTCACAGATACACCCATCTTTGCCTCCTGAGTGTTGGGATTAAAGATGCGCGGCACCACCACCTGGCACAAATGAACATTTTAAATGCCAATTCTTTACAGGGCAAAAGAGGAAAACCATGTCTTCCAATTTTGTCATACATGTTATCAAAATAACAGAATTTGGAAATGATAGTTGCAGATCAAAATGACTATGAATACTGTGAAATATGATTTCTATTCTACAGTATAATACCTGGAATTAAAACTTAATAGTCTGTTAAGAGTCACTAATCTTCCTAAAGGTAACCATTCCAGTCCCCTTAATCAGCTGCTTCTGAAAAGCAGCAGAGGCTACCTGTGGTGAGGGGAAAGAATGTAGATTCTGTAGTGAGACAGAGCCTCTGTATTGTGGCTCTACTGCTTGATGCTTCTGATGTTTGGCCAAGTTATTTTTTTTATACATTATTTTTTTAGAGATTTATTCATTTATTATATATAAGTACACTGTAGCTGTCTTCAGACACACCAGAAGAGGGCATTGGATCTCCTTACAGATGGTTGTGAGCCACCATGTGGTTGCTGGGAATTGAACTCAGGACCTCTGGAAGAGTAGTCGGGTGCTCTTAACCGCTGAGCCATCTCTCCAGCCCTTGGCCAAGTTATTAAATTGCTCAATGTTTCAGTTTTCTCCTATGAAATTGGGGACACTACCTATTGCCTGGTCCTTATGAGGCATAAAGTAAATGGACTAGCATCAGGGCAAGCTCAGTTTCTAGAAAAGAATGCTGTCCAATGAACAGTAATGGGTGCTCAGTGGATATTGTTATAAATCAGCTTTAAATGTCTTATAATGTATCTCCACTCACCTAAAGAGGAAAATGAAGATTAATGACATAGTTGAAAAAAAATTGTTTCTATCTCCAGTTTTTCTGCATTTGAGCATTTATATTGAACTGAATTAAATATGGTCAACATTGAAAATTATCTTTACAATAAAATATTTGGATAAAGGGATCACAGTGATTAAATAGAAATGACTTTTTCTTTTTACCCTACATATTAAATAATCTCTAAATCACTACAGAGAAAAAAAACCATTGTAACACAGTCTGTACTTATGCAGAATAGCTTTAAAAGAAATGAAACCGCCCTGTAATCCCATAGATTATGTCTAAAAATAGAATGATAGGCCAGCTGTCAGATGCACACACTTTACACAAAATAGGGCCAAGAATCTTCTGAAGCCCATTGTAGTTACTATGGCATCTGCCCTCCCTAGATGGGAAATCCACACAACTCTAACAGGCCATTACCCTCCTCACCAAGATCTAACTTTGTATCCCCTCACTGGCTTCAAACTCACTAGTCCACCTGCCTCTGCCTCCCCAGTAGCTGGAATTAAAAGCGTGTGCCCAACACCTGGTTACTGAATATGAGTTCAGACTAGAGTTTGGATGTGGAAGGCTGTGAAACGGCCTGTGAGACCTCCCTACTTAGAGTTTGCTCTTCCTAACTGACACATGATAGAAAGGCCATATGATATAGAATCTCTCTTTTTTAAAGTGTGTGTGTGTGTGTGTGTGTGTGTGTGTGTGTGTGTGTGTGTGTGTGTGTGTGTGTGTGATATCTCTTCTTGAGTCACTTAACTTATCAGGTATGGTGGCATATACCTTTAATTGCAGCACTTGAAAGGCAAAGCAGGTAGATCTTCAAAATGAGTTCTAGGGCAGCAAGGGCTAGCCAGTGAGACAAACAGGAAAACATTTCAGTATCTCTTACACTGATTTGGATATATGGGACCAGTAAGGAAGTGTCCTATTGAGCACACACAAATGGATTCATTCAAATACTCACCACCAAGCAATCTGCACACCTTTAGGAGCTAAGCACAAAGTGAAGAGATCAAAGACAACAGGGAGACTGTAAAAGTGTTCAGCCTCATACCTATCCCCTTAGTAGTGATAACTGAGAAAAGGCCTAACATACCGCAATGTCTCTCAAAGTTAGCAGTTTCAAAGAAAAATAATTACATACGGTATGTGACCAGGAAGTTGCTGGGTGAGGCAATACAGTTAAAAATAATATACCTGCCTCTTTCAGTACCAATCTGCTTTTTTATCTCACTCTACCCAGAATTGGTGACACCAATAAACAGAAAATGATAGAGTGGAAGTATAAGAGTACATGGTTTCAGAGCTGTCCACGCTACGAAGCCTTGTGTAAAAAAAGGAAATGCAAATTGATGCGGGAGCAGAATTGCTCTAACTGTTGTTTCCCTACATCAAGAGCAAGGCTGCTCCAGTAGAAAGGACAAGGGCTCTTGGGAGTACTGGAAAACATGGGTTCGGGCAAACAGTGGTTACTGATCAGAGACTTGTGTGTCTTTTATCTGGGAACTAAATGGTCAAAGGCAGGGTAGAAACCCCAGATCAGTATTACAAATTTCTACAACAGCAATCTCTCCAGCCCAAGTTCCAGCCATTTATTCTAGAGAACCTGACTAATACAACATCTTTCTTAAATCAGGTCTTCTGTTTGTAAAAGAGTTATCTAATCTCTCATTAAAAGGACTCTAGTTCCCCTGATTCCAAAAATCCCAAGCTCCTTGCAACATCCCACAGGCTGTTTAAAAATGAGAGTTTGGTCACCTGTTACCTAAGGAAGTAGAGTCAAACCACAGAACTTTTGCTAGCCCTGCAGCAAACAGACTACTGCAAAGGCTTTAGTAGAGGAGCGCGCCTGCTCGCTCTTTCTTAGCAGTCTCCAAAACAGATATTAAGAAATCTAGGATTAATTGTTCTATAGTACTTGTATTAAAGTTTTCACTCCCCTAACAGAACAGCACTTGATTATCAATAGCTTCTTCAGGACACGAGGGAATGAGATTCCTCAAAGAACAAAATTATCAGTTAAACAGAACACCATGAAACTTAGAACCTGGCTTTGAGACTTTATGTTGACAGTTTTGTGCATTATTTCCAGGCTTTAAATTAAATAAAGTTCGTGGTCTGGTTGACCTTGGCCCTGTTGCCTGACCTTTCTGAGCCTGAGCCACTTCTGTTTCAAAATAGAGTAATAAGCAACACCTTCCTGGATGGTAATAACAACTAAAATGGAACAAATAATGTGAAGGGAGGACTTGACCTAGAGCATGGTTGGCATTGAAACCTATCCCTTCTGATTAAGTAGCCTGTTAACTAGTATTCTGCCCACATCACTGGATCTTGGGAGGCTCAAATAAGGTAAGGTATGTAAAAGCCCTAAAATATGACACCATAACCACATCCAAAACACTATTCAAGACACAAGAATGAATATTCTCATAATCTTTAAGAGGTTAACCCCCACTTAGCCGAGCACACCTCTAATCCCAGCACTCAGGAGGTAGAGGCAGGTGGATCTCTGAATTTGAAGCCAGCCTGGTTTACAGAGTGAGTTCCAGGACAGCCAGAGCTACACAGAGAAACTGTCAGGAAAGGAAAGGAAAAAAAAGGAAAGGAAAAAGGAAAGGAAAAAGGAAAGGAAAAAGGAAAGGAAAAAGGAAAGGAAAAAGGAAAGGAAAAAGGAAAGGAAAAAGGAAAAAGGGAAAGGAAAAAGGAAAGGAAAGGAAAGGAAAGGAAAGGAAAGGAAAGGAAAGGAAAGGAAAAAGGAAAGGAAAGGAAAGGAAAGAAAAGAAAAAAGGAAAGGAAAGGAAAGGAAAGGAAAGGAAAGGAAAGGAAAGGAAAGGAAAGGAAAGGAAAGGAAAGGTCAGACAACAACAAAACAGAGGTTAAGCCTCTAAAAAGGAGCTGTAAGTGTACAAGTGTTCCAAAGGTAGGAAGCTGGATGTGCCAGAAGACTGATAACAGTAAGGAAATTAGGCACTCATAACAAAAGCACACAATAGCTAAATATTTGCTCATATTTATACTTTTGTGACACGGCAAATTTAAAATCCAATAATTCTTGGTTCTAGAACTCATACTATTAGAGAAAGAAAAGTATATATTAAATAAGAAGAGCTATACAGAAACAACAGAATGCTGACATTTGCGAAGCCCTCTGAGTATTTTGTGCCTTGTACCAAGTACCTCACACGCAAGCTTTGATTCACTCCCAACAGCCCTGTGAGCTGGATAACATGCCAAGCATTTTACAGATGAGGTAGAAGTCTTAGCAAATCTGTTACTTTGTTCAAAGTCTCATAGATAGATATCAGAATTAAACCTTAAATTTAGCCCCATCAGTGCATAAAGCACATGCTTTTAGCCTCTATTCTCTAACAATCATGTTCAAGCTGGGTCCTGAAAACCAAGTACAGTATGAATCACTGAGCATGCGGTATATGAAATTCTACACCAAAGGCACAGTGTAAACTATTAAGGAATGGCATAGAGGAAGTCTAGAGACGTTTTTAAAGGTGTTGGTAACTGGGTGCTAGTGGTGCACTTTAATCCAGCACTCCAGAGGCAGAGGTAGAGGCAAAGGCAGGTGGATCTCTTTAGTTGGAGTCTACCCTGGTCTACAGAGTGAGTTCCAGAATGGCCAGGGCTACACAGAGAAACCCAGTCTCAGAAAGCAAACAAACAAAAAAGTGCTGGCCATAAAATATCAAATCTTTTTTTATACTCTGTGTGCATACATGAATAAACACATGTGCAAACAAACACTATGGAAGAGGGGGAAGAGGATACAAGAGAGGAATCAAGGTAAGAGAGGTCAGATAAAGGAGGGGAAAAGTCGCTAAAATATATTTTATTTGAAAATGACAATGATATCTAATATTTCATATAATAACTTTAAAAAAACTAAAGAGAAGATTTTTGGAGTACAGAGCAGATCAAATCTAGGGTCTTCTGATATACTAAACAATCACTCTAACACTTAGCTATAGCCTCAGAGTGTTATTTAAATAAAAATAAGATCATTTTACTTTAAGATTCCTGCAATCTCAGGTGGGTTATGTTATTATACGAATACATTTACTCAAAAATAATAAAATTTAGGTGGGTCTAGAGAAGTTGTAGGGGTAGATAAATTAATTGTATATGCATATGAAATTCTCCAAGAATCTAATTTTTCCTTTTCTTTTTTGTTGTTGTTGTTTGTTTGCTTTGTTTTTTATCCAGGTAGGGTTTTCTGTTTGTATTTCTGGCTGGTCTGAACTTACTTTATAGACAAGGCTGGCCTTGAACTCAGACAGACCTGCCCGCCTGTGCCTCCTGAGTTCTGGGATTAAAGGTATCATCACACCACTGCCCAGCTGTTTTTCTTTTATTTAAAAAAAAAATGCAGCAAGTTTTAGAAACTTTGAAGTAATTTAAGGAAAGTATTTTGCAAAGAGGGTCTTGAGTCCAGGCTGGAAAACCAAAGTGATACTCTGTACTGAAAGACTGAGCAGAGGAGCAACAGGAGTCAAGGCACAAGGAGCCTAAGATGGACCCACAGAGAGGTGAGAGGGAACGAGACAGAAGCAGCACACTGAAGACAGTCCTGAGGCCTGGTACCCTGACCACCGCGCTCAGTCTCTCAGTAGACAGACCAATGTTTGCACTTGGCTTCTATCACTTAAAAGGTGCGTGACTTTGATCCAGCTACTTAATTCTTTAAGACTCTCTTGCACTCTTCCCCTCTTCCCCTTCTGGTCCTTCTCTCCCCATCCCCCCCCACCCCATGTGCTCATGGCTGCTACTCTACTTCTCTACTCTTTCTTTCTCTCTGTCTCTCCCTCTCCTTTCTCTGCCCCTACCACCCTCTTAACTCTCCTCCCCATGCCCTTAATAAACTCTATTCTATACTAAAAAAAAAAAAAAAAATCTTTAAGACTCAGGTTTATCCTCTACATAATGAGTTCCAGGAAAGAAAGGGCTACATAAAGAGACCCTGTCTCAAAACTACAAAACAAAACTACAAAACCAATCAGAATTATTATCTATAATATTAGTGATATAAAACCTACCAGAATAGATGTAACGAGAGTTAAATAATGTGCAACTATACAGTCTGACTCCCAAGATTCCTTCAAGCACCGTCAGAAAATTAACACAGAACTGATCCAAGGCATCTGAATACAGTGATTGTGCATTAGACATTAGATTGAGTCAGGTAACACAAGTTCTAAAGTATTGTATATCAGGCTAAACAATTATTTTTATGTAAAAATGTTCTAAAGTACTGGTGTATCAGGCTAAACAATTATTTTTATGTGAAAATGTGCTGTGCAAAACAGCAAATTATATCAAGCACAGATTAGAGGTCAATTCTGAATACCACCAGTTATAATAAAAAGTTGTCTCCAGATATTGATTGTCAACTTTAGTTGAGAAAAATACTTTCTGGTATATAAAGTGATCAATAGAAGTAAAATTTGGAGGGAAAGAAACTGCCAGAGAGGAGGGTAAGGTGCTTGTTTAGTAATAGTGGCAGAAATTAAAAATAAAAAGGCAAAGACCAAACTCACTGACTAGATTTAGAAACTATTAGAAAGGGAGGCATCAGAGTAGCCACACTTTAATTGTAACACAATGTGACTAGACCCATCAAAAGAATTGAAGAAGACAGGGTTGTTCAGATTTGAAGGACCAGATGAGCATGCAAATGAAATACTTGTAAATTAGTAAGAATCCTAATGTGGTGGCACATGCCTTTAATCCCAGCACTTGGGAGGCAGAGGCAGACAGATCCCTGAAATACAGGATAGCCAGGGTTACAGAGAAACCTTGTCTCAGAAAACAAAACAAACAAAACAATACTGGCCTAGAGCCAAAAAAGGTTGGAAGAGGTCCCTACATCAACCACCAAAACCATTCCTTAGTCTCCTGAGGTCTTAAGGGTTTTATCCAGCAACTCGAAAATGAATAGTAATTGTAAAGCCCTAAAGAATAAACTTATGGGCTGGAGAGATGGCTCAGCGGTTAAGAGCACTGACTGCCCTTCCAGAGGTCCTGACTTCAAATCCCAGCAACCACATGGTGGCTCACAACCATCTGTAATGAGATCTGATGCCCTCTTCTGGTGTGTCTAAAGACAGCTACAGTGTGTTTACGTATAATAAATAAATAAATAAATTTAAAAAAAAAAAAGAATAAACTTATGACACATTTAACAATGAATATGAGTTTGCTCTTTAAAATTAGAAAATGGCACTATTTTGTAAACAAAGATGATGAAAACTAAACATGTAAAATTATAAACACTGAACTTACATATAACATAGATATTTGTCTTCTACCCTGTACTATACACCTATAAGTCAGATGTGTACTGATGGATCCTGCTAAATATTACATTTCATTCTGAGTTTTTAAATATGGGCCCCACATTTGAGATACACTAGTGTTAAGAGGAAAAGCTATATACAAATTGATATGCATCCAAAGTCTAGGTAAATAATGATGGAGAAACCAGATCTGACTGTCCTTCCTCCTTTCCCATATTACTTGTGATACAGCTTATAGTCTTTGTCTCAAAACCTAAGCAAAGAAATCTGCATCCCTGCCTGCCCTCTGTGCCCACTGTACAATATAAACCTAAGTTATTCAAGCACTCATCAGAGTAGACAAATGGGCAACCCACAGTCAGTGATTATATTTTAATTTCCTTTTGTTGTTGTTGTTGCTGATTTTTATTTTAGGTGTGTGAGTGATTTGCTTGCATGTACATGTATGCATTGCATTGTGTTTGGTATCCGAGGTCACAAGAGGGTGTTGAATTCTCCTGGAACTGGAGCAACTGACAGTAACAAGCTGCCCAGGTATGTGGGTGCTGGGAAGTAGATCCAGGTCCTCTGGAATAGTAGTACGTGCTCTTAAGCTATCTCTCCTACCTCTTAAAATCCCTAACAATATTCTGACCCATTGGCTCCCTGAATCAAAATTCTCCAAATTCCAATATTCAGAAATTAAAACTATATCTACATTTAAAGGTCCATGCTATGTCATTATATATTTGCAAAACACGGACTGCAATGAGACACCAAGAATGAACCTTAATGTAAACTCCCTGTATATGTGTGTATGCGGATGCATGTGTTTACAACAGTAATGAGGCACAGGATAAAAACTAAACATTCTTATGAGCTGGGCAGTGGCGACACATGCCTTTAATCTCAGCACCTGGCAAAGGCAGGCGGAGCTTTGAGTTCAAGGCCAGCCAGAGTGAGTTCCAGGATAGTGAGGCTACACAGAGAAACCTTATCTCAAAAAGAAAGAAAGAGAGAGAGAGAGAGAGAGAGAGAGAGAGAGAGAGAGAGAGAGAGAGAGAAGAAATTACATACACTACTTGGAAATAGAATGTTATTTGAAGACCGTTTTAGAATAGCTATAAATGTATATGGGTCTTGTTAGGGCAACTACTGAAAGAAGATTCTAAAAGTGATATAACAAGAAAGGAATCAAATGCAAACAAAATGCTCAAATTACAAAAGGCAAAAGAACATATGGAAGAAAAAAACAAAGATAACACTAAAGAGTAAAAAGTTAGTTCAATTCTATTTTTTTTTTTTTTTAAAAATCACTTTGAATGTCAATGTAATCACCTGTTGTAATTCACACTTTGCTAGAGTGGCAAGAAATAAAACCCACCTCCATTTTCTGTACGGTAAACCCACTTAAAAGTGAATGGTGAAGGAATTAAGGAAACCCTACATGCTGTGTTAGCACCGCTTAGAACAGGGTAGAAGCAGCTATTACTTAAGACAGAGAAGACTCCAGAGCAAGGTTGACAGGTAATGTCTAAGATAAGGCAATTTTCCAGAAAGACGTCAGTCCCTAATGTGTATGTACCTAACAACAGTGTCAAAATACATGAAGCACTTTTCTATTATTTTTGGTTTTTAAACGTATTGTTTGGGAATTTCATATGGTATATTTTTATCATACTATTTCCTGTCACTCCATTGAAGGAAACAGGTTTTCCCTCACCTTTTGGCTGTGATTTATAAAAAGCTTTTTTTCTATAGATGGAGCATGTATGCCCACTCTCCTACATCTGTGCTGGGATTTTGTCTGGCTTGAGTTTGTGTGTGCCACTGCAGTCTCTGTGGATTTGTATAAGCATCGGCCTTGCTATGTCTGGAAAATGCTGTTTCCTGAAAATCATTCACCATCTCTGGCTCTTAGAATATTTCTGCCCCCCCTTTCACATAAACCCCTGAGCCAAGGGGCTGCCACTATTACAATTGGAAAATCAAATCTCTGTATCAAAATGGATACACCGAGCTGGCAGAAATTCGCAAGAGCATACCATATTCAATAGCGCTATTAGTCATCCAGAAATAATGTCACCCTACACACAAATTACATAAGCTCACATAGGGCATTCTGAACCATAAGACTTATTATGTAAACAAGTTTGAAATGATGGATCACATAATATCTGCTGTTTGACCACCATTAGAATTAAGCTAGAATCTTTAGTCATCAGGGAAATGCAAATCAAAACAACCCTGAGATTTCACCTCACACCAGTGAGAATGGCTAAGATCAAAAACTCAGGTGACAGCAAATGCTGGCGAGGATGCGGAGAAAGAGGAACACTCCTCCATTGTTGGTGGGGTTGCAGACTGGTACAACCATTCTGGAAATCAGTCTGGAGGTTTCTCAGAAAATTGGACATTGAACTGCCTGAGGATCCAGCTATACCTCTCTTGGGCATATACCCAAAAGATGCCCCAACATACAAAAAAGACACGTGCTCCACTATGTTCATCGCAGCCTTATTTATAATAGCCAGAAGCTGGAAAGAACCCAGATGCCCTTCAACAGAGGAATGGATACAGAAAATGTGGTACATCTACACAATGGAATATTACTCAGCTATCAAAAACAACGACTTTATGAAATTCGTAGGCAAATGGTTGGACCTGGAAAATATCATCCTGAGTGAGCTAACCCAATCACAGAAAGACATACATGGTATGCACTCACTGATAAGTGGCTATTAGCCCAAATGCTTGAATTACCCTAGTTGCCTAGAACAAATGAAACTCAAGACGGATGATCAAAATGTGAAGGCTTCACTCCTTCTTTAAAAGGGGAACAAGAATACCCTTGGCAGGGAAGAGAGAGGCAAAGATTAAAACAGAGACTGAAGGAACACCCATTCAGAGCCTGCCCCACATGTGGCCCATACATATAGAGCCACCCAATTAGACAAGATGGATGAAGCAAAGAAGTGCAGACCGACAGGAGCCGGATGTAGATCGATCCTGAGAGACACAGCCAGAATACAGCAAATACAGAGGCGAATGCCAGCAGCAAACCACTGAACTGAGAACGGGACCCCGTTGAAGGAATCAAAGAATGAACTGGAAGAGCTTGAAGGGGTTTGAGACCCCATATGTACAACAATGCCAAGCAACCAGAGCTTCCAGGGACTAAGCCACTACCTAAAGACTATACATGGACTGACCCTGGACTCTGACCTCATAGGTAGCAATGAATATCCTAGTAAGAGCACCAGTGGAAGGGGAAGCCCTGGGTCCTGCTAAAGACTGAACCCCCAGTGAACTAGACTGTCAGGGGGGAGGGCGGCAATGGGGGGGGGGGGAGGGAACACCCATAAGGAAGGGGGGGAAGGGGATGTTTGCCGAAACAGGAAAGGGAATAACACTGAAATGTACATAAGAAATACTCAAGTTAATAAAAAAAAAAAAAAAAAAAAAAAAAAAAGAAGAAGACTCCAGTAGGCAAATGAATTAAATGAGTATGTCATGAAAAAAAAAAAAAAAGAATTAAGCTAGAAACCAGCAAAAGATAACCTTAAAAAAAATTGAAATACTTAAAACACTAAGATAATATAATGTAAACTATAGATCAAGGAGGTTGTCCAGAGAAAGTCAAAAGTAGTATGAATGAGTCAACATGTATCCTATTCCTGGAGTCCTCACACCTAGAAAGCTGAGGCAGGAAGACCATGTGAGACTAAGAGTTCAAGACCAAATCAGGCAACATGATGAGATCCCACTAAGTAACAAAGAAGGGAAAAATAACTTACGTGGAAATGAAAACCACCTCTGAGCAAAGTTTGTGGGGCGCAATAAAAGCAGTGCTTAGACTGAATGCAGTTTAAAAAAAGAAGCAGAAGCAGCAGCAAGGGGAGAAGAAGGGGAGGCAGAGGAGGAAGAGGGAAGAGATGGGAAGGAGGAGATCACATAAACTTCCACTTGAGAAAATCAGAAAAAGGACTAAAGAAATAGCTCAGTCTGTAATGGTGTTACACAATTGTAATCCCACTCTGGGGAGGCAGAAACAGGCAGACCCCTGGGGTTCAGCCTAACCTGATTTGCAAGTCCCAAGTCCCAGGGAGAGAGACCCTATCTTAAAAAAGAAAGTGGAGAAAGATAGGAGGCTGAATTCTGGCCTCTACATGGACACCTTCAGCATGTGTGCATGGGAGGGACAGAGCGGGGAAGAGGGGTTGGGGTGGGGGGAGAGATAGGGAGAGAGAGAGAAGAAGTGATACAGTAGGAGAGTAGAATAACAACAATATGGGAGTCGAGGGGTAGCTCAGTTGGTTAAAAGAACTGACTGTTCTTTCGAGGAATCCAGGTTCAATACCCAACATTCACAAGATGGCTTACAACCATCTCAAACACCAGTTCCATGGTACCCAACACTCTCTCTTGGCCTCCACAGACACTGGGCACACATGGGGGACATAGACTTGCCAGCAGGAGCTTTTTTAAAAAAAAAAAAAAAAAAAAAAAAAAAAGTAAAAATTAGGCAAAAATAAATGAAATTTTTAAAAAGCAGGTAATAATTTAAAAAAGCCAATAAAACAAAAGCTGTTTCTTTGACAAGTTCAATAAAATCAGTAAACCTTTAACAAAGTCAACTAAGACCATAAAGGGAAAAAAAAAAATCAATAAAGAAGGAAAGCACGTTTCAGGAAATGACAAAATTAGGTTATACAGCAATTAAGCTGAGAGACAAAAATAAAAGGAACTGTCACTATATTACCAATGAACACTAAAAGGACAATAAGGCAGGTAGCAGGGTGAGGCAAATCAAAGTATCAACACATATGTATGGAAACAAACTAAATCCCTTTACCTGGTATGCCAAATAATGTTATTTAAATTTTCAGACTTATTTTTTGGTACAGAGGTTGTGGCAAATGGGGCAGGGTACTGTGGTTAAGAGTATAACTTGCTAGAGTTTGCTCTCTTTTTTCATTACTTGGGTCCTGGGATCAAACTCCATTATCATACTTGGCAGCAACTGTCCTTATCCCATCTAGTCAGCCTCAACTAAAAATAATTCAAAAGAAAATAAAGTATAGTAAACAAATGTATGCTCAGACATTTGATGATCTAGTAATAACTAGTCCATTTTAAACTAGTCCATCCTTAAAGATACAATCTGCCAAAATTCACAAAACAAAGCCAATTTAAATAGATCTGTATCTATTAGAGAACTGGATCAATACCCAGTTACTTTCTAAAATAGAAAGTACCAGGTCTAGCTGAGTTTACAGGTGAATTCTACCTAAACACAAAAGAAACTATCAATTCTCTGCCATTCTTTTTCAAACTTGAAATTTTCAGAAATAACTTTGAGGAAAAAGTCCTGGGTTGGGGAGGGACCTTAGGTGAAGAAATGCTTGCCGCACAAGCCTGAGGGCCTGACTTTAATCCCCCAGCCCAAAGCTCAGTGACTAGCCTGCATGGAGTACTCAGTGAACTCCATGCCAGTGAGACCAGAGAGTTGAAGTGGCTACGAAATGAGTAAAACTAGAGACAGACCTTTCTCCATAAGCATACACAAACAGGCACCCACACAAATACTTAAAAACACCTGTGACTTCATGCACACACTACTCACGTGGAAATGAAAAATACAAAAGGATTTTTGACCTAAGGTCTAGAATTACCACTGTCATTCCTAAGAACTACTGAGCTTGGTTTATTTACTGAATACATTGTGGTGATTTGAATAAGAGGGACTTATAGACTTGAATGCTTAGTTACCAGGAAGGAACACTGTTTTCAGAAGATCAGGAGGTGTGGCCTTGTTGGAAGAGGTGTGTCACTGAGAGTGGGCTTCAGGGGTTTCAAAAGCCCTGCCAGGCCTAGTGTCTATGCTCTTAGCCAGGGGTTCAAAGCTAAGCCTGACCCCATGCTGCCATGCCCCAGCCATGTGATAATGGACTAACCCTCTGAAACTGTTAGCAAGCTCCTAATTAAATACTTTCTTTGTAAGAGTTGGCCTTGGTCATGTTGTCTCTTCACAGTAACAGAACAATAATAAAGACAGATATTAATTTGGTTTTTTTTTTTTTATAAAGCTTGAGGAGAGGAATATTTAAGTGAGACTAATGGCTCTGTCTAATAAATCACGAAGAGGTTTCTTCACACTTCAGTTTCACTATACATATATATAGAAGAGGACACAGTGATGTTGATGCAGTGGCAACATAAAGAATTTAGATTTACAATTTTACATCTATAAGGAGCAGTCCTTGCTGATTTTAACTGCCCAATCTACTTTGTCAACTTTACCTTTTAGATTATCTACAGAATTATATTAACTGGAAATTAAGGTGGGGAAGCAAAAATAAGTTCGACCATGTATCTATATTAATACTAACACAGGCCTTATCGTCTAGCTTAAGGAGTGATTAGAGCTGGAGAAATGATCTGCTGGTTAGAAGTTCATACTGTTCTTGCAGTTTGGTTCTCAGGCACCCATGTTAAGCAGCTCCCAAGCTAGCAGACTCCAGCTGTGGGGAGATGGCATGGCCCTGGCCTTTGCAGGTGCCTACACTCGCATATGCACACCCACACACAGACATGCACAGTGAAAAGCAAAGGGCTGCAGAGATGGCTTAGCAGTTAAAAGCAGTTATTGTTCTTCAGAGGACCTCAGTTCCCAGAGCCTACATGGGTCACAACCATTTGTAACTCTGCTTCCAGGGGTCTGATTTCCTTTCCTGCCTCCTCAGGCACCAGTTAACTATGTGCTACACATACATACAGGCATACTACCATATACATAAAATAAATTAAAAATAGTTTCTTAAAAGTAAATTACCCCCAAATCCTTATAGCTTTGTTGTGCTATCAAATAATTAACATTGGGCTAATCTCTTCTGAGTAAATAATCATTGTGCTGGCAGAGTGTGAGAGCTTAGGGTCGAGTCCTCCAACCCAATTCTTTCCACATGATTTGATTATTCTCCCTAGCAGACATCGGCACTTAACTCTATCTACCTCCCCCAGAAAGAAAGATGTCCAGAAACTCTGGAGAGTCACTTTAGTTGAAGTCCAAATGAAATAGTTATATCCAAGTAATGGCAAAAGAAAATAACAAAAAAAATCTGAGCTGGTTAACAAATCTGGCCTTAACTTGGCTATAGAGGTCACAAATGACTGTGGATTACAGGCACATGGCACTGTGCAATATTTATGAATGGTTGGGTATTGAACCCAGGACTTCATGCATGCTCAGGCAAGTGACTATCAATTGAGATACATCTTCAGCCCCAAATCCTCATTTTTTTTATTCAAAAGTTATTTCATGAAGCGTAAAAATCAGCCCCAAATATCTGAATCTAAATAGGTTAAAGAAGAAGCCCACTAAAATATAAAAGCTGCTCCATTTTCTTCCACCCCACTGGTTTCCTATGCAACATAGCATCTTGTTCTCAGGGCCTAGGAACAACCACCCACACTGTCTCAGCAATTCAGACTCTCTAAGAAGAACCTCAGTACGACCTGGCTATGTGACTGCTCATGACTCACTTCCCTAAACTCTAAATTGTTTTCTCTGCAAAATGAGAACACCCTTTCCTCTCACAAAATAGCTATGAAAATTAAAGCTTAAATGTGCCCAGCAAATGGAGGATAGGTCATTGTCTGTTTAAGAACCTGGGTTCAATTCCAGGGAAAGGGTATGTTCCAGAGTACATTACTCACAATCAATAATCATAGACGATTCTCTTCCCATTCACCTGCTATAACTTTATGATCCAATTCTCCTTTATATAGAACCAAATCAATCAGGCACAGTGATGCATGCCTTTGATCCCAGCACTGGGAGGCAAAGGCAGGCATATCTCTCTGAGTTTGAGCCTAGCCTAACTTATAACACATAGTAAATTCCTGGATAGCCAGAGCTATGTGGACAGATCTGAAAACAAACAAAAAACAAACCAATAACGGGCAAAGTCTGAAAATACCCAAACTGAATCTAAATTCTAGAAATACCCTTTCCTATATATGAGCACTAATTCCAAGACATATTTCAAAAGTTTGCAAAAGAGAGGTCATAAAACAGGCCTTACAGCTATTATTTTTAAGAAGTCAAAAGTAGGGGGGAGGATGGGGAGGGGAACACCCATATAGAAGGGGAGGGGAAGGGGTTAGGGGGATGTTGGCCTGGAAACCAGGAAAGGGAATAACAATTGAAATGTAAATAAGAAATACTCAATTTAATAAAGATGGAGAAAAAAAGGAAAAAAAAAGTAGCTCAAGACAAGACTAAGTAATGAGATGTAAACCCTTGGGAAGCTATGGTTTGCCTCACAGTTAGTACTATCAATTGTTTTCTACTCATGATTATTATCAGGTATTCCAAGTGGCAAAGAGTTCTTTGAAAAGCACTGACACACAAAGCTGAAAAAGAGTCTCTACTCCTTCTAGTATACTTTGTTTCTGGAAATTTACATTCCATGTAGTAATTATTAAAGTTCATCTCAGGTTGTTACAGGTTAATGTCACTAGAGGAGCCTCTACTGTGGTAGAACAAATAAAAGCTTCAGATCTAATTTCTGTGTCAAGTCACACTGTCACTGGACAACACACTAAAGCTCTCAAAGCCTCATTTTCTTAACCGTATTGTTCTCAAAAGCGGGCTGTGAAATAAACTCCATGGTCTGCAATTTACATTTTTCATTTTAAGCAAGTAAGAGAGAGAGAGAGAGAGAGAGAGAGAGAGAGAGAGAGGGGATAGATAGATAGATGCTGGGTGATATTACGTGATATTTCATCTACATTTTTAAAAAGTTGTTCCTGGGGCTGGAGAGACGGCTCAGTACTACTTAATGCTTTTACAGAGGGCCTGAGTTTGACTCCTAGTGCTCACATCAAGGGGCTCAAAACCACCTGTAATTCCTTTGGCCTCTGGGTCCACCTGCACTGATGTTCGTGTAGCTGCATGCATATACAGACATACATAATTTAAAGAGCAATTTAAAATTGTTTTCAAAAGAATGTAACAGATGCTAGTGACCCACTGGACTGTAAGTGTATGCTATTTTCTGTATCTGTTTTCCAAAATTTGGAAAAAATAATGAATACTATATGTTAACAGACTCAAAATAGCTAAGCACAATCTTATTTAATACTGGGGAAATTCTTCATAAATCAATTTTATCTTCCCTCCAAAGTAGTTTGCCTTTAACAACATTAGATACATGGAAGGCAACCCACATTATTTGTCATAGGCATGTCCTTTCTGTTGACACATAATGGTAGGGTCTAATTAAAATCTAAAGTATATTTTATGAATTAATGGACAAACAGTCTTCCAAACTGCTCAGACAATGGTGATGTGTGCAAATGGTAGAAGCTGTGTTTTGGACAACTCTCCTCTTATGTGAAAATGGTTATGAGATGAAGATACCCCTGACATCAGCGCTGTTCTTAGAATTACCACTCTGCTAAGATACACAGGAGCTAGCTCTGGAGTGAAAGCCCAGGCAAGGCTCAGAGCTTAGAAAGGACCCCAGGTAAAGGTGACATTAAGAGAGTCTAAAAGTAGCAAACAAGAACTGCATATTGTGTGTGTGTGTGTGTGTGTGTGTGTGTGTGTGTGTGCATACACATACATACCCACACCTACACCTACACATCACAATTATTAAATGGACAGAATGGAAAAGGTATTTATACACCTAATACTGACTTAATACTAATATTGATTAGATTGTATTAAATTCTTGGAGATTAGAATTACTGAGGAAAATAAAAACAGGTCTATGTAGAATAGATTTCTTATCTCAAAACTAAGGTCTTATAACGCAATTTTTAAAACAATGTCTATGGATGTTTAGCCTGTATATAGTATATGGACCACTTGTGTGTCAGGTGCCCAAGAAGGCCAGAAGAGGGCATTAGATCCTTGGAACCAGAGTTACAGGTTGATGTAAGCTACCACTTGGATGCTGGGAATTGAAGGTGCGTCCTCCAGAAGAGTAACCAGTATTCTTAACCTTTGGGCCATTTATCTTTCCAGCCCCTCATAATACAACTTTATTACTTCAATTAAAAAAGTCAATTTGATTAAACAAATAAAGCAACTGCCTTTTACTAAACAACAATGTCACAACTGACAGTCCTTTATGTCAACCTGCTTTCCAGGGGCCAGAAAAACAGTTGATGGACCTAAGGACCCTAGTTCAGACAGTCTAAAGTCTGCCAGCTAAGGTCCTGTTGCAAGTTTAAAGGCTAGGCCACAGCTCGGTGCAGTCTATGCTTTCATACTACCCATCTCCAAAGTCCCCACATAACTAAAGGGCGTTCCTCAAAAGGGAATAATAAGAGATTAAAGATACTGCCTCATGTGCTCAAACACTTTAAAATCTAAAAATTCACTTTTCTGCTGTTCATCCACTTTTCACTAAGTGTAATTTAGATCTATAAAACTTTCTTCCCTCCCTCCTTCCTTCCTAGATACTATGTTACTATGTAGCCGAATTTGGCCTGGAACTCTCAATCCTCCCTACTTCCGCCTCCCAAACACTACAGGCACACAGCATTTCAGCTTCTAACACCATTTTTATAATTATCTTATCAAACTGCAAAAGCAGGACCATGGTCTGGAGAAGAAGTTGGTTAGGATCACAATAAATTCCCAAATCAAACAATTAGTTTAGTTACAGCACAATTCATCAACAATAGGCTGGCCTAGGACTGTGGCAGTCAGCTGCATTATTGTGTTTTAGAAGACTAGTTCCCCTGACATGTATATAGGTGTAAGCAACTACTCTGTGGGTCATGCTATCAAACAAAAGCAACACCTACAAAGTCTCTCTCAGTGACTAGAAGCAGCCAGACACTCAAACTGCCAGTCCTGAATTATGGCCTCTGAATGGTGAGGGCTTCACATTTCACCGATCAGGGCACAGCCCAATCAGAAGACAAACCCCTGCCCTGCCGGGGACCAGCAAATCCGCTTTCTTCCAGTGTGCACATGACTGAATGTGCTTCTGTCCATCATCTGGGTCATATATAGTTCAATGCGAGCTAAGCAGACAGGGCTGCAAGGAAATCTGGTGCGGTTCAATACCTTGTCTAGCCTGGGCTCCAGTATTTTTTTTTTTTTTTTTTTTTTAACTGACAAACTCATTTTTCTACTGGGACAGGATGCTGTGCTGACTGAAGTTCCATTTCTACAGCAAGAATCCTATCTGGAAGCACAGAAGTTGTCCTCTAGCCACAGCAGCTCCAACTTTTTTGATTGTTGTTGCTGTTTTCTCCTATCACCCCCATCCCCTTTTGACAAAGATCCAACTATAGAAAGTCTTACGTAACAGTTCAGGACTACTTCGGTTCTTTTACCGGGTAAGCACTTTCATTTTTTTTTTCCAGCTAAAAAGCATTTTAAAATTGCATCTGTTGAGAGGCTTTGACTAAAACCTTTTAAGTAATCTGTGTAGTGAAATACTGTCACTGATTTTTTTCGTCTCATTTCTGCACGTGCTCCTTTGTTCTCAGAACAGAAGCTTTATACGCTCCCCATAACGCAGCTGCAGAGTTATTAAGTCAGTTATTATAAGGAACACAAAGGTTGCTTTGCATTCTTTGCCTTTAGATAATTAATTTTGTATTTGTTTTTCTTAAAACAATATTTAAATAAGACAGAAATTAACAAAAGAATAAACTGTTAGAGAATTTAGCAAAGTTTGAAGTTTTTGCCACCTTTTCTATCAGTAGTTTTGTATGGCCAAACACTTGTGCCGCCTGGGGCGTTGGGGGTAGAGGCAAGCATAGACAGAGAGGAACTAAGCCAGACATGGACAAAGGCATGAGCCAAAACCAGACAGTCCTGGCCGTTCGATAGGCCAGCAGTGGGTGAGACAGGTCAGCCAGCTGCGGAGGTGGGAGGGGGGAAAGGGGGCATGGATGTGTGAGGTGCTCATGCGTGCAATCGTGACTAGATTCTGAAACTGCCAGCCATTTTCCAAGCTATGCTTTGTATAATCTAAAGGAATGTGTGTCCCCTGAAGCAGTCTTAGCAGAGCCACTGAAAGAAAGGAGTACAAGAGACACCAGCAGCACATAGAATCAGAAAATACTGGGAACTCGAGTGGGCAAGAGGGAATGCAGTGTGTGTGGAAATTTTTTAGTGATCTGGAATGTGTTGAGTGACAGGAAGTGCCCCAAGCAACCCCCCCTCCACTCTTCTCAGTCTCGCCTGCTTTTGTCTAACTCTTGTAATCTACACACTACTGCTTACAAAGCTGTCTGAGTTTAAGACAAAAAGAAACATAAAAGGCTCTCCATTTCATAGTACCTGTGATATAGGAGAAATATAAATGCATGGTTCTTCAATCCTATCAAGGTTTTTTTCAGGTATATAGAAGATACTTAACTGTTTTCAGATAAAAGAAAATCATAAGTTATAGTACCATTTTAAACCTTTAATCAAAAGATTGACTGATTCTGGTATAACTTCGGTGAGCTCCTAATTTAAAGGCGACTTGTTTTCTTTGGTTTGTACATTTTTTGTGGAGCTGGATTTTCTTTGTATAGATGTGGGCTGTGGGGAAATATTCAAAGTAATAAAAGACTGCTTTTAAAAAAGGCGGGGATGATTCCCTTTGTGGGTCGGAAAGCACTTTACAGGACTAGTTCCTTGAGAAAAGCAGCTATCTCTGACTTTTATTTGTATGCAATCAAGTAACTTTATAATATAAAAAAAATGCTAAGAAGAAAACTTTTCAGACAATATAACATTATTCTAAGTGAAAAAAAAAACAAAAAAACAAAAACTCAACAATCTGGCATGTTTCCCAAAGTTCAGGAACACTTAAAAAAAAAAAAAAGAAAAAAAAAGTCAAATAATTTAACACCTAACCCTACTTACAAAATAGAGAATTAAGCATGTGTCAGATGATTCTTAGCTCCTATCACAGAATGTTAGTGGGCAGCCTAGGAGTTAATCTTCCCTAGCGTGGCTCTGAGCCTTCATGCCGAGCAGACGTTATTCACATGACGATTCGAAAAGTCCATTCATATATCTCACTACCTGGATTTGAATAGAAACCAGACAGCAATTCTTTAGTTCCAGCCACATTCGCCCCACTGGACAATAGTGATTTGTTAGCACAGAGTCGCAGGCTGGGGAGCACAAAGCTCAGAGCTGCAGAAAGATGCAGAATTCAGAGAACAGGAAGTTACAGGCTCCACGCACTCCTGGCAGCTCTGAGATTTGAAGAGGGGAAAAAAAAAAAGGAAAGAAAGAGAAAAGGGCAACACGGAAATACAAGATGCCATGTTTAAGAGCTACTCCAGCATTTTAACCACCTCCAGTGCCATAAAAGCAGTATTGTTAAAGTACATAAAGTCACGAGTCCTGTGTGCTCTCTTTTCTCACTACAGAATACTTCATTCAAAGCCCTGGACAGTCAGCAGTATCTAAAGTATCCACAGTGTGCTGGTTGCTTGGTCTGCTCTTGTAGAAAGGAGAGAAACATTGTATAAATAAAGCTGCCTAGCACAAGTAGAACATAATGAAGTTAGTATCCTTTTAAATTTATTTCATAAAATCATTCAAAATTAAATTAAATGTAGCAAACATGCTATAGAAATTCCTTTTCTCCAAGATAACATATATGATTTATTAGTGAATTTCAAACAAAGTCTTTTTAGAAGGCACAGTTTAAAACTAGTCAAACTCAGAAAACTTTTGTTTTAGGTTGTATTTGCCAAACAAAAATTTAAGATCAAAGCCCCATGCACTTAATTTTGAAAGCAAAAGGAAAATCATATTTTCTTTTCTAGATTAACAATTTATAATCTGTCTCTGTCATGAAATTTAAAAAAAAATATTAATGTGAATTCTAAAAGGGACAGGGCAGATAAATCTTCAATCTCAATTAATAAGTAGAGAAAAAGAATATATGGTTGCTATTCAGACCCAAGTACAACAGGCCAGACTGGGATCCATTCTATCCAGCAGGAGACCCTTGCAAAAAGAAGCTGTATTTGTTTTTTGTTTGCTTGCTTGCTTGCTTGCTTGCTTGCTTGCTTCATTTTAGTTCTGTGATCTGAGGAAAACCAAGCAATAAATAGCATCATACCTGAGATTTCAAACAATCAAAAGATGCTTTGGAAACATGAACTTTTTGCTCAATTATATCCCATATTAGTAAGGTTTTGAGTTGGACACATGCCAGGTTTTATATGGCTGCCAGTGACTAAGCTTCCTCAACTTCTATCACTACTAGTCAAATGCCACACACCACTTACTACCTCTATCTGTGCACTATCAAATAAAACAGTCATTAGTCACATGTGGCTATTTTGATTTACATAAAAGAAAAGAAATTTTCAATTCTTCACCCCAACTAGTCTTATTTCAATCCCTCAATAGGCTCATGTAACCTCTGGTTATTAAGCTAGATGGCCCAGATAGATGGTACTTCCATCACCACCATTAATTGAACAAAGGTGATCTAAGACATTCTCATACCATACACATTGTCTTCAACTTCACATACACAAAATCTTTAGGAAAAAGTACAACAGCATGTATGACAAAAAGGTGAAAGGATATTTTATAGATAGCTTTAAAAAAAAATAAACCAATTTTGAAACCAATAGTAAGGCAGAAGGTCCAGATCCATTTTCTTTACTTGGTTTACAATGAAAACTACAATTATGAAAAGTATATAAAGAGAATAGTGGCAGAGGGGAGTAGTGGTCAAAGTCAACACAGTGAGCCATAGAAGTTCTTTCCAAATACATGAGATAATTCCATAGCTTCTCTTCTATTACCTTTGTTTTAGATTAAACAGAGCACTGGTTGTTGGGTCAGTCAGACCTGGGTGACTTTACTAACATTCACTTTCATAGATAGTTGCTACAAGGCAAATTAACCCACTGCTCTCAAACTTACTGGCAAAACAAGTAAATAGTCACAGGAAGGAAATTTAAAAGAATCTACAATAAACCATCTAGTAATATGCCAAACACAAAAGGGGTAGCAATTATTTACATTTTCCCTTTAGATCTTTACAATAAAACTCCCTCTAAACAGATATTATTCAGAACATGAAACAAGTCTTTAAAAGCGATTACCCCAAAATACTAATGCTGGTCAGGTCAATGAAGTAAAATGAAAATATATGGATGCTGGGCAACTTTTCCAAGCCACTAAATGCAGGTGATATTTGTGATTCTTGTGTATTGCAGGGTGATATTAATATTTTTGTTTTATTAATGCAAACTGTGTGGCAGAGGAGGAAGTGACTTATTCTAGGAACATCTCAGGTCCTAGTTGGTTCAAATAATCAGCATAGTCTCTATGTGTTCAGAACTTTGAATTTACGGATTAAATTAAATTACGTAAATTGAATTTACGGTATTAAAGGCCAGAAGACTGAAGAGCTGGCTCAGTCATAAAATGCTTACTGTGGGCTGGAGAGATGGCTCAGTGGTTAAGAGCACTGGCTGCTCTTCCAGAGGCCCAGAGTTCAAATCCCAGTACCCACATAGTGGCTCACAACCGTCTATAATGGGGTCCAATGCCCTCTACTGGTGTGTCTGGAGACGGCTACAGTGTACTTATATGTAATAAATAAATAAATCTTTTTAAAAAAATGCTTACTGTGCAAGCATTTGGACTTGAACCCAAAATCCTACTGACAAACAGAGGATAAACAGTGACAGGAAGTCCCTTTTGGCTTTGTTGCCCAACCCAGCTTAGGCAAATTAGTGAATTCCAGGTTCAGAAAAAGATCTCATCTTAAAAACCAGGAGGAAAGGGGTTGGGGATTTGGCTCAGTGGTAGAGCACTTGCCTTGGAAGCACAAGGTCCTGGGTTCGGTCCCCAGCCCCGAAAAAAAAAAAAAAAAAAAAAAAAAAAAAAAAAAAAAGGAAAAAAAAAAACCAGGAGGAAAGTGAATAAAGAAGGTATGATTTGACAACCTCTGACCTCTGCACACATGTAAGTGTGCATCTACTTATATAAATATTCTGTAGCCAAAAGAAGACTAATTTGTCAAGGACTGTCAACAAGTATTGGAACACTGGGAACCTGACACCTGTTCAAGAATAAAGGAAACTCTATTCATTAGATTTACTTATTATTTTTAGAGAGCCTGAGCCCTCATACATATAAATGTCAGTGCATAACTTGTAAGAAGTCAGGTCTCTCATCCACCATGAAGTTTGAGAACTGAACTCAGGCTGTCAGACTTAGCGGCAAACATCCTTACCCAATGAGTCATCTCATTCTACTTGAAAGGGCTATTTGAACTTAGTTTATTGTGAAGATTGAATGCAATGAGCAGTACCTCCTCCCAAGGCTTGGTGATATACATTAAGAAAAACAGAACAGCATGCCAAGTGACTTCTACTTTGACTACAAATTTTTTTTAAAGATTTGTTTATTTTATGTATATGAGTACACTGTCGTTGTCTTCAGACACACCAGAAGAGGACATCAGATCCCATTACAGACACCATGTGGTTGCTGAGATTTGAACTCAAGATGGCTTCTGGAAGAGAAACCAGTGTTCTTAACCACTGAGCCATCTCTCCAGCCCTTGACCACAAATTTTAACCCCAAATCTATCAACAAAAGAATCTGATGAGATTCTTAGACTGTAATACTTTTTTTTCTCAACCAAACAATTCCAAACCTCCTTAGTGCAAGAAATATATTTCAAGGTTGGTAGACATATGTCAGAATTCTGGTTCTACCACTTATAGACAGTGAGTATTGAATGAGTCCCTTTCCCCTCTATCACAGTGTCTGCATCAATAAAACAGAAATACTGTCACCTACGAGACTGCTTTAAGGTTCAAGAATCACAAATATGAAACACCTAACACTGGTTCTGGCACATGGAAAACAAATTCTCTCTTAACTTCTAAAGGCTTTCAGTCCAGATTAATATCTGATACCTTTCCTGGATACAGGGATTGAAAACAGAAGTGTTCCACCCTGTTCACAGAACCTAGTATTCTCTGTTTAAAGTTAAACGCATGAGTGTAAAAACAATTAACACTACATCAGGTATTTAAATTTTTAGAGAAAAAGACTAGATGAAATAACTGAATTAATATATGAAACATATTTGAAAAACGAGGTAGGATGTCAGATTTTAAATACTTACATATTTATCATTTAATGTCTGAGTGATTTTGTCTGCATGTCTGTATGTGCACATGTGTGCAGTGCCCACAGGGAAAAGTACATTAGATTTCTTAGAACTGGAGTTACAGACAGTTGTAAGCTTACCATTAGGTATCAGGTTGCAATAATGTAATGGATAACTTATTGTTGAAACAAGTTTAGTACTATTATTAGATCTAAAAATGGAGACTGCTTTTTCCCTAAACTATTCTCACTATGAATTGAGGCTGGCCTGGAGTTTTCTACATAGCCCAAACTAGACTTGGATGTATACTACTTCCTGCCTCCAGAATATCAGAACGAAGAATCTTTTCCTTTAACAGGTATTATTTTCTAAAGAGTCTTTCAGAACATACTTCTATGGACTCTTCTTAGTTATTATAATAAATACATGTCCTAAAATACATACAATCCATGGTTAAGAAACTAAAGTAGCCTATGATTGCATGGAAAAGAAATTTCTGACTTTTAAAAATTGAAGCTATATACAAAGAATTCCTAGATCCAACTGCATCTGTGGGACATGTCAAGTTGAAAACAACTCAGCAGCAGTAAGAAGTAACAGGTGTCCTTGACTAATGCTGAGTGACTGGCAAAGGGCAGATCTGACACAGGAACCTTTCAGAACATGCAGGGTAGAAGATGTGGTAAGAGAGATAACATGGTACAGTAGGCAATCTTACTAGTTTGTTTTTCTAACAGAAATAGGCAGATCTAGATGTTATATACCCTTAGCTCTTCACTAACTTCCTGAAAATAACCAGAACAAAGTACTTTAGATCCTTATTAATGAATCTAACTAATATTAAATAATATGATCATATACACTGTAAAATTTAGACTAAATAGTGGGCTGGGTGTGGTGCTGCATGCCTTTGATCTTAGTGCTTAGGAAACGGAGGCTATAGGATCTCTGTGAATTCAAGGTCAGCCTCTCCACAGTAAGTTCCAGACAAGCCAAGGTTTCAAAAAATGAACAATGGCAACAATAAAAGACTGAATAGTGGAGAAGTTTTAAAAATTGAAACAAATATCACCTGCCTTTATGGAGCAAATCAGCTATAAACTTAGACAATCAAAAGCTAGAATACATGTCATTCAAAAAATGGTAGGGAGATGAGCTTAGAAACTTTGAGAACAGGTCTAGTGATTGGAGACACTGTTCTGCCATGTGTTGGATTTTAAAAATTTATAAAATAATGAAATATATATACTTAACTACAACTGATTCAAGCAAAAAATATTCAAAACTATAGTATCTTACTAGACTCATTAAGCTATTAAGGAAATGAAACATTTTGATGATTCCCATAGGCTGGCTTTACAATGAACATTAATCAGATCTGTGATAAATCTGTGTACAAAATCTACATATGTACAAAATCTTTGATGGGCATTTAAAGGTAAGAGAATTTCTATACAGATTGAAATATAAGTGACCTGGAAGGCAGGGAGCGCTGTTCTGCTAGGACTGATTTTTTAATATACTGAAACATAAAATGTCACCCCCATTCTGCTTTCCCTAAGACCATGTTCCTACATTAACCATTTCCTTTAATGACACTCAATAGGATCATTGTGACTATACAGCTGGCTAGCAATCAACCCACAACTAAGCTGCCTCTTAGTTATCAATAGTATGTAGCGACAACTGAGGTAGCTAGAATCATTGCTGTGCTGTGAAGGCTTGGGGCATAAACCAGAATCACTTATGCTTACAAAGTATGGAACTATTATTAATCCTTCTTTCAGTTCGAATTTACTCTGTTGTCACAGGAATGTACAATGAAGCTGCTGTTATCATGACAAAACGATACAATATTACCTCCACAGAACCTGGTACTCCTAAAAGAAAAACTTATAATCCACAGAACTCACATTCCAACTACTTGCTGTTTCTAGAACTTGGGTTTCCATATACATTTCTCTCATTGATAAAGACTAATTAACAGCAAGAGCAGCAGGTATAAACCTAGATTGGGCAGCTGAGGCAGAAGGCTACTGAAGCCAGCCTAGGCTATCTATGTAGGCTATCACTCACATACAAAGATCTAACTTTGTGAATCTAATTTTGCTTTGTTTTCTTCAAAAATTGAAGCAATCTGGCAAATAGACTGAGAGAAACTTAGATATCCTTAAGAACTATGGCAGAGGCACAGAACACGGGGCAGGATTCTCCATCCCTCTTTTGGTCTGAAACAAGTTCTTAGGACACAGCTCTGACTGGCCTGGGACTGCTGCTATGTAGACCAAGTTTGTGTCAAACTTACAGAGGCCCACCTGCCTCTGCCTCCCAGAGCTGGGATAAAGGCGTTTGCCACCACACCCTGCCCCAGGGAAAAAAAAAAGTCTTCAAAAGAGCTTACCCTGGTATCCTCTTAAATTATTCAACCTAGCCAGGTGTGGTGGCACATATATTTAACGCTAGCACTTGGGAGACAGAAAGCAGGTGGTTTGAGGCCACCCTGATCTACAGATTGAGTTCTAGGACTGTTAAACAGAGAAATCCTATCTTGAAAACCCTTTTTAAAAAATTCAATCTTTTCCCCATTTAACTGTTGAAATGTTATGTTGGCAGGGGCCAACAGCTAAAGAGACTGTATTACACATGATTTTTAAAATCAAAATTTCTTGAGGAAAAAGTAATTCAACACAATCTAGTTAAATAGGTTTCATTCACATGGACTTTAACAATGTATCATATTTATCCAAGTACCTATAGTCAAGAGAAATGAAAATGTTAACAAGAGGGGGAAAAATTCATCCTTTAGGAGGCTGGAGAGATGGCTCAGCAGTTAAGAGCACTGCTCTTTCAGCGGTCCTAAGTTCAATGTCCCTGTCATAGCAGGGACAGTATGGTGGCTCTTAACCATCTGTACTGGGATCTGATGCTGTCTTCTGGCACACAGGTGCATATGAGAGAACAGTCATACACATAAAATAAAATAAATCTTTTTTTTAAAAAAAGAATAAAATTACCTTCATATTTTATTTTCTTCTTTGTGATTTTTCTCTATGAATCCTGCTTATGGCTTGTGAGAGTGACTTGTCAGAAAAGGTTTCAGCTTTGCTGCAAATGCTGGAACACATGTACTACAGGAAACAGTAATCGCCACAGTGCCCACAGGCATGAGCTCCAGACACAGAGGCTGTCAGCTCAGTGTGAAGTCAGGATCCTCTCTGAGAGTTACACTGGCTTGAGAACTCTAATTTCTACATATGCTTAGCCTCCGCAAGTAGTAAAGGCCATTTATGAAGGATCTCCTGTGTGTCTGGCAGTGTGTGGTGCTCTTCTCAACATGCTATTTAATAATCAGTCACTCAGTAAGACACCACTATCAGCCTATCTTATTGATGAAGACTCCAAGGTTCTCAAAGAAATGACTCACCTGCTAGCATAATCTGAATTTACACTCAGATATCTAACTCTGGAACTGTTCATTTCACTATCCAGTTTGTTTTTCTATGGCTTAGAACAACTTATTTGCCCATTTTCTTTTATTCCTGCCAAAGACCAGATAATTTCTTCTCTGTTCCTAACAGTGAACAGAACTGGCTTGCAAAATAATCATGGATATGGAACTGTACAAGATATTTCTACATATGATGAAAATAGATTTATAAATATCAGCAAGTATGCTATTTAAATTATGCATGAAACTTTTAAAAATAATCAGACTTTATGTATGCACGTATGTATATATGTATGTATGTATGTATGTATGTATGTATGTATGTATGTATGTATGTATTTATCTGGCTTCAAGTCTTGGAAAAGAACTATATAATCTCCTTTAAAATGTATCAAAGTGGACTGGTGAGATGGCCCAGAAGTTAAGAGCACCGACTGCTCTTCCAGAGGTCCTGAGTTCAATTCCCAGCAACCACATGGTGGCTCCCAACCATCTATCATGGAACTGGATGCCCTCTTCTGGTGTGTCTAAAAAAAGCAACAGTGTATTCACATATATAAAATAAATAAATCTTTTTTAAAAAATGTGTCAAAGTATAAGGAGTAGTCTAATTTAAAGAACTATATTCAGTACTTTTTAAAATAGCAAAAATATTCCATCCTGTTAATGCTGCTATTAAAATTTATAATATCTTTAACAATAACATCAACGTGAATATAAAAGGCATTTGTAAATAGAGAAGCCAAATCATCATTAACACATTTATTTATTTGTCTATTTATTTATTGGTTTTTCAAGACTTATTTGCCCATTTTCTTTTATTCCTGCCAAAGTTTCTCTATGTAGTCCTAGCTGTCCTGGAAGATATACTCTGTAGACCAGGCTAGCTTTGAACTCAAGAGTTGGCCTGCTTCGCCTCTAGAGTACTGGATTAAAAGTGTGGAACACCATGCCCAGCATCATTAACATAATTTTAAAGACCCTTTTTCTACCTTAAAATAAAAACTAAAAATTTATAGTTAATTAATTTTGTTAACACATTACTAGGAACTCAATAAATAACATCCTTAATTTGAGGCAAACAGCAAATTAAAAAGAAAGGGAGTTAAGGTAAACTAAATCAAAGATTTATTACTAAATTTTAACTCAAGATTCCTAAATATCAGTTATCTCAGGCATAAAAGAAATCAGAAAATACTGTTACCCATATAGATACATGAGTCTTCTAGTGACACAGTGTCTATCCTATGACCAATACAATGTTCAATTATTATTTGTCCTCTTCTCCTTGTCTGTCTGTCCCCTTTAAAAACTTTATTTGATGAGTGTTTGGACTGCATGTACATCTGTGTACAATACACAGGCCTGGTAGTGGAGGTCAGAAGAACATGGCAAATATGCTAGTACTACTGTTAGTGACAGCTGTGAGCTGCCACCATGTGAGCGGTGGGATTTGAATTGGAGTCCTCTGTGAGAGTAGCCTATGCTTTTAACTACTGAACCATCTCTCTAGCCTTCTTCCATCTTCCTCTTTATCGGGTTTAAATAGAACTCCAAGTTTACTAGTGAATACACAGGAACGAGGACTAACTATACTGATCACCACTTATGGACAGAAGGCAAATGATTCTTTCACTTGTCTTCTGGTATTCATTTCATTCAGGCACTTGCTTATTGAACTTTCAACATAGTATAATTTATTCAAAGTTACTGAGTTACTGAGACTAGGCAATGGTAGTACAGCCTATAATCAACATTTAGGGGATTAAAGGAAGACCAACACAAGTTCGGAGTCAGCCTGTGCTATAAATGTATATCTGACTTTAAAATATTGTAAGTCACTGAATGCTTACTCTGTAGCATGCTAAGGACAGTAAGGCCTTCAAAATTCCCACAAAGAGCTCACAGTCTAATGTAAGAGACAAACGTGATTATGGACACTGCTAAGAAAAGTCTAGGATGTGGGAGGCACAAACTAAAAGCACTTAATCTTCTACTGAAAGACAACTTTGAAGACAGAATGCCTGCAATGAGTTTGAAAGGTAAGTAGACTTTGCAGAAAGAAAGGAGAGCTGCTCAGACACTAGCAATATGAAGGAAAGCACTCATAACAGATCAAATTGTGAACTTAAGAAATCGAATATGCAGCTTTGCTTAAGTTCAGAGAAAAGAGGTTGAAAAGGTAGGAAGAGGCCTGTCAGGGTCGAGCTATAAAAGACATCCAGCCTCAATGCAGTATTTCACTAAGCTTGTATTGAAAGACTGACTTAAAGGATTGCAGAGATGGCCAAGGAATCAAAAACACATACTACTTTGCAAAGGACCTGAGTTCAGTTTTCAATACACTCATATCAGTGGCTCACAAATGTCAGTAACTCTAACTCCAGGGATCTGACGCTCTCTTCTGGATTCCATAGGCAACTGCATTCATACCTACACATAATTAAAAATTAAAAATAACTTTTTAAAAAGAGAATTTAATTTCACTTTAGAGGTCACTATACAGCCAGACATGATGGTGCTCACCTTTAATCCCAGCACTCAGGAGGCAGAAATAGGCAAATCTACGTTTGAGGTCAGCCTGGTCTACAGAGTTAAGTTCCAGGACAGCCAGAGCTACACAGAGAAATCTTGCCTAAAAAAAAACAAAAAACGAAAAGGATGAAAAGGAAAGTTTGTTTGTGGTGTGACCAAGGAAAGTAAGGAGAAAGGAAGAAAGGGAAACATTTTGTTCTAACTAATCTCTGTAAAATGCCTTTGCCTTGCCCTCAGTTATAAAATGAATAGAGCTATAATGGGATCTCATTTCCAGGAGACCATAAAGTTTAACATGGTCTCAAATATCTACCCTATTACTTGTAATGCTACTTAACATATCCTCAACACAGCCATTCTTTCTTTTAAATAAACAGAATATTTAAAATATCAAAAAATAACTCAAAATGTGAATTAGAAAGAAATTGTAACCTAGGGCTTGGGTTGTTGTAGCTTCATGGTAAAATGCTTATTTAGTGTGCCCAAGGCCCCAAGTTCCTTTCTCAGACCACAAAAAAAAAAAAAAAAAAAAAAAAAAAAAAAAAAAAAAATCTTAAAAAAAAAAAAAAAAAAGAAAGAAAGAAAGAAAAGGAAAAGGAAAGCATGTAGGATGTGTATGTGTGTGAAAACTCTGCTACGTCTCTCTTACAACCACACTGTTCTCCTGACAAACGGTTCAGAGCCTAGTTTAACAAGCCCTTGACCCCAACACTTTAGCTTAACCTTTTAACCAAATTGCTGCCTAACTTAAAAAAAAAAAAAGTATTTTACTCATGTCAAAATTCAGTAAATATATACACTACAAATATATAGATCATGATGCACAGCTTTACAAAATGAACACATGTGGAAAGTCAGCATGTAAACACAGATACAGAATGTTAATGAGAGCTCAGAATATTGCTAACAACCTGTGGTTTCCCAGTCATTTTATTCCCCCTGTAAATGCAGTGTAGTCAATGTATTCTACCTCTACCATCTAATATTAACTTTGTTTATTTTTTAACTTAATGTACAATGATACAAGTGTGTCATGACACATATATTGAATGTACTTTCTAGATCTGCCTTGAATGTACGCAAATTCGAAAAAAGGAGGCCTGTATGCCACAGACGAAAAGTAGCCATTGTTTCCTATGCTCACCTTACAGGAGCCTAACAAACCAAACAGCCACAGCTACATGTACATGCTCAGATCTTTCTTAGATAAAGAAAAGACTATTTAGACTAGAACGATCAACTCTAAAAGCTTATGTCTTAGAAATGCCTTCCTGTGCTATACTAGATTTTACAGTTGTGACATTCCACAAATCGTCAATCCTGGGCAAGTCACAACAGGAGGGTAAAGAAGCAAAATGCAAGCAAATTTGCATACTTTAGAATTAACACGAAATCCCATGCTTGTTCTTAAGGGGTCAATCCTGTAAAGTGGCTACCATTAGCTGATTTACAAAATAAAATACTAAACTATATGAGCAAAAATACAATTAGCAGGCTATTAATTATCTGCTTCAGAAGCAATCCTTCGCCAGATGGTAGCTTCTTTGGGAAAAAAAGAAAAATCTTAATTCATTTTCAGTCTTTATGTGGTGTGCAGTCCTCACAGTGGGTATGTAGTAAGTGCTGCGTTTAGTTTGAGAGCATTTCCCCTATGTGCAAGGTAGTATGAGGTGCCAGAGACCCCTAATGGTTAGCTTATGTTTAAATGGAATGAACAGGTTCTGTTACAATGTAGCAAGGCATGGTTAAGGGGCTGTAGCTGCCTGTTCCCATCAGAGATTTCCCAGCAGCAGCACTCTCCCTGGCATGCCCACTACTCTTTCTCTTACATGCTCTGGTGCTCCGTAGAGCTCCAGCATGTGACTTTTTCTGTTCAGCAAAAGGAGCACACTCCAGAATCTTTTGGTCATAAAAATATGGTTAACAAGACAGTAAGTCTACTGCACTTCAAAAGCTTTGAAATCTGGAATTCTGAGTAGCAGGAACAAGACTGAATCAAAAACATCTGACTTTGTTTAGCTGGCTTCAATTTTTCTCTAAGAGAAACAGGAAAAATTATGTAAATAATTTTTTACATATTTTGCCTGTATGTAAATGAGCGATTCCATACTCAAAAACTACTCTGGGAAAGAGTCTATGACACAGCAAATGGATGGGATAAAGCACATGGAATATCTAAATAGACCCATGCAAAGAGCAGGACACACATGGGAAGTACAATTATACAAGCTGTGAACTACTGCCCTGTAATACTAGTCTGAAGAATTTACTCAGAATAGTAAGAACTTGGGAATTAACCAGAGGAAACATTTGGAAGTACATCAAAGGCAAACTAGGACCATTACTTTGGAAAGCAGCATATTTATGACCCCTTATTTTCCTTGTTCCAGTGAAATAAAGGTGTGATATTGTGGCAAATATGGGGAGACAACAAGCTGTGGACTCTTGCAGACTTCAGCCTGCACTGAAATGCAACACTGTGGGCTTTGGCAGCTACAGTATGTACTCTGAAATTCTTACATCATTACTCTGGTAAGGGCCTAGCACCAAGTCAGCCTGGGTTCTGATGTGGTTTAAAAGAAAGAATTTTTCAAAAACTTAATGAATAGTCATTACATGCTACAGGAAATATTTCACTCCAGGTTCTTTTTAAAGGACAGGGCAGTATTTCCAAGTTACTAAAGAAATAACTTTTGTGGTACAGTATGCCTATAATCTTAGCACTCAGGATTACAAACTAGAGGCCAGACAGAGCTAATTCAGGGAAACCCAATCTCAATAAATGAGTGAGTGACGAGACTGCCTCTAAGGAGTTTAAGTGACCTTAATGGGCACTTTTTAAAGAGTTCTGGAAGAAGAATGTGAGTGCCTAGTAAGGAGCCTAGGCCTGGAATAGGCATGGGATGTTTGCAGACCTGAGGGGGACTGGAGCTTCCACCACTCTCCTTTGCAATGCTGCAAGTCACTCTGGTCTAGCGCTTGACTGATTTTTGTAAAGTTTTGTTTTTATGTGCTCTGAGGAGCGTGTCCAGAGGCTTCAGTTTTGATTCTATAAGGAGAGCAGCTCTTTCTGTACCGTGTTCCATGGTTCACACCAGACTGAACTAAAAAACACAATTACAATAGCAATTTACATAAGGTACTTAAATATCTGCAGGGCTTGGTATACTCTGTGTGGAGGTGGTTCCTGGGGTGCCTGAAAGGAAAATGGACCATACAGATGCAGAGTGTTCTATTCTGGGAGCCCAGCTGGCAGGAAAGTCACTGTAGATACAAATGCAGGATATGGACAGACTCATACTAGTGCAGACACAGATGTGCAGGGCTGGGGGCTGTGGACAGACACAGTCATCTTCATGGGGTTCTTCCGAGTGAGTCACTCTGGGTTTAAACTCTTCCTGTTCAATGTTGTATATTGAGTGTTTCTTTTTCTTTCTTTTTATGTGCCTTGGCTAACCCGTGAGTAAGTCTAACAGTTGGAAGAGCTGTACATATGAGCCTTATAGGCTGACCACTAAATGTGTGGCTTTGAAGAAACACAGTGGTCTCGATGTGCTGGCTGACTTACTGACCTCAACTACCACATTAGAACTAGCTTGGGAGGTCAGTGTTTACTATTTTTTTTTTAAAGTCACTGTTTGACAAAAGATTCTCTTTAAAAACAAAAAAATTAAGCCAGAAATAAAGCTCAGTTGGTAGAGTATGTGCCCCAATACCATATATATAAATCAGGTATGGTGGTACAGAGCTGTAATTCCATCACTCAAGAGGACCACAAGTTCAAGGCTATCCTGAAATCCATGAGACCCTGCCTCAAAAAAACAAAATAAAACAAAACAAAAACAACAAAAACCCCAAACAACAAGTCTCCAAATAGTGATTATTTAATTGTAAAAATAGTCAATTCTAAAGAATGACAATCACCTTGATATTTCTACTACTCTTGACATGGAATGCTGAGGTGTCCTCCAGAGATGCTGAGAAACCCCTCTTACTTCACTCACAAGCCCATAGACTAGTTATTTGACCTAAGATCTCAGTCATCCCACAAAACAGTTTTCACACGAATACATGGGAAGTGCTTATGAAAGACAGAACCCTTTAAATAAGGGTTCTTCATGGTGCTAAATGATCTGACTTTACTCTTGCAGAATTGAACTTACAAATTAGCTGAAAGATCAAGACTGGGGACTGACTGAGGCCGTAACTCAGTGGTCCAGAGCTTGCCTTAGCAAGTGTGAAACTGTTCAATGCCAGGTTGTGGATTTTGTTGTTGTTTTGTGGATTGGTGGGGTTAAGACTGGATCTGTTAGCTTCCAACATTCAGTAACTGCTTTTGAGAGAGTGAGATGGGTGGCAAGATGGCTTAGCAGATAAAGGTGCTTACTGCCAAGCCTGACAACCTGAGTTCAAGCTCTGGAACTTGCAGGATAGAAGAAGAGATCCCAGAAATTGTCATTAGATCTCTATCCAGGTCTCATAGCATGAGACTTTTCTATTTCCTTGGTGACAGCAAAAAAAAAAAAAAAAAAAAAACTAAAAAAATGCTTTAATATAAAATATCTTGATCTTTTTGTTCCAAAATATTTCAAATTTCATAAAATTTGGTAACTATAACTACCATGCATATTTAATTAACTATATTTTCCTTTGATGTAATTACTATCTTACTTTTTTAAGTAGAATTTGCATGACAAGGTGAACCATCTTAAGTTTTGGTCTGATGGCTTGTCACATCTGTATACTCATAAACAACCACTGTCCACATTATTATTCTCATTAGGTCTCCCTTTCATCGTGTTGATTGTCAGCAACAACTTTTATCAAATAGTTAACCTGACCTCATTATAAGGAGGGAAGTCTATATAACAAGAAAAAAACCTTACATATTTAGAAAGCACAAAGCCTCCCCATACCTAATGGAACAGAATGAAGGCTAAGGATTCTAACAGAAAGGAAATCGGTGGGGAAACTAGGAATCATTTTGGATTAAATAAATCCTAAGGAACCTGTGTTAAAATTGTTTCTTCAATAAAACAGATTATAATCAGTATATGTTCCCAAATCATTTAGTAAAAGTTAAGCCAGAAGTGGTGGATATACCTGTAATCTCAGCACTTAAGTAACAGAGGAAAGACTATTTCCCCTACACTACATTAATGATAAAATAAAATAACTTGAGTGACCTACATGAGCCCTGAGCATTTTTCCTCTTCTGCACGCCTCATCTACAAAGCCCACTGCAGGTCCATTTTCTCTGTGGATATGAAGGCACCTGCATATGGAGGTCGGAGAACAGCCTCAAGGTGGCGTTCCTTCAGCCCATTCACTTTATTTTCCTTTAATAATAGTGTCTTTCATTGGTATAGAACTTGACCAAGTTGGTCACACTAACTGGGGAACCAGTCCCAGTGATTGTTATGTCTTCCCCTCCCTGATGCTGACTTTACAAAGTTTGTGCCATCATATGTGAGATATGGAACTAGGCATGGTAGTGCAAGCCTTTATTCCAAGTACTCAAGAGGCAGATGCAAGCAGAACTCTGTGAGCTCAAGGCCAGACTGGTCTATAGAGTGAGTTCCAAAACAGCCAGGAGAGATTGTGATAGATGGATGAATGGAGATATGGGGTATTGAACCCAAGTCCCCCCAACTGAACCGTCTTACCAGTCACACAACTACTTTGTCTTTAAAATTCCCAACCAGTTTAAGAGTATGTTCCCATGCCTAGAAGCTGAAATCTTTCACAAAGAGCCAGATCCATAAAAAAAAATTAGCACTTGTTGGTGGGATTAAACCAAATTGCTCTACAAATAAAGATGATTCCTCCTTTCTCCTTTCTTATTCTTCTCCTTCTCTTCATCTCCTCCTATTCTGTTTGAGACGTGGTCTCTCTATATTTCCCTGGCTGTTCTGGAACTTGCAATGTAGACCAGGCTAACCTCAAATTCACAGAAATCTGCCTGCCTCTGCTTGCCAAGTGCTGGTATTTAGTGGTGTACACCACTACTCCTGACTAGTGCCTCAACCATGCCTGGCAAAGATTTTTCTAACATCAAAAACATCCACTAGTGTCTGTATAATAAAATACAACTAAATAAGAAACTTGGGGAGAGATTCATATCTCTCATATAGCTTTGTCAAAACACCAAAATAAAATTTTGATACAGTATTAAGAAAACCCCAAAGGAGAAGGACTCAGTCCTAAGAACTTCCTAGAAGGAAAAAAAAAAAAAAAGATTTTGAAAGATAATGTGCATGTGGTTTAAAAAGAACTTAATCTTCCTCTTCTCTTAGGCATCAGCCTTCCACTTAAGATGCTATGAGGCATTTATGGCTAGACTCTTCCAGAGGTTACACTTTAATTTTACAGAATTTATAGAAAATAATTCAACAATTATGTAACTGGTTGGTTCAGAATAGTTTATTTTGCTTTGGTTTTTCAGTGCTGAGAATCAAACTCAGGAATTCCTAGCAGTCTACACATCTCTGTGATGTTTCTGTACATCTACAAAGAACATGATGCTTGACATGAAAAGAGGAATCAGAAAATTTTAAATAAAAGTTACTTTGTGTGGAGGTGTTTGCCTGCATGTATACAGGCAGTGCCTGCAGAGGTCAGAAGAGGGTGCTGGAACCCTCTAGAAACATTGTCAAAATTTAAGTTTTTAATCCAGGTGTGGTGCTGTATACCTTTAATTCCAGCACTAGGGACACAGAAGCAGAGGGCTCTTTGTAGGTCTGAGACCAATCTGGTCTACATGGCAAGTTAAAGGTCAACCAGAGCTAGATGGTAAGAAGGACCTTGTCTCAAAAAGAATTTTGACCTTTTAAGCAAAAGTTCAGACTTTGAAATTTTTGTATAATATACTGCGAGCTTCATAGCTTCCTAATATTGTATAACTTGTTTAACAGCTGTGTTCTAAATTGCCAATGCATGGAGTTGCAAAAATAATGAACAGCTAAAAAGTCCACGCAACGGATTTTTTCTTACCTTTTTTTAAGGATTTGTTTATGTATTTTATGCATATGGGTATTTTGTCTGCATGCACAGCTGTGTACCAGAAGAGGACACTGAATCTCATTATAGACAGTTGTAAGCTGGTCACCATGTGGGTGCTTGGAATTAAACTCATGAACTCTGGAAGAACAGCCAGGGCTTTTAACCACTGAGCCATTTCTCCAGCCCCCATGAATGGATATTAAAAGACATAATAGATAAAATTCAGATACCCAGCACCTACATAAAAATCCAGGTATAGCAAACACATCTATAATTCCAGTGCTGAGAGATTGCTGGCCAGCTAGTCTAGTCAAATCAGGTCAGTTCCAAGATCAGTGAGACCTTGACTCAAAAAAATAAAGTAAAAATTGATAGAGGAACAACAACAAAAAAGCCAGGCAGTGGTGCTGCACACCATTAATCCCAGCACTGGGGAGGCAGACAGATCTCTGTAGAGTCTGAGGGAAGCTTGGTCTACAAAGCAAGTCCCAGAACAGCCAGGGAAACCCCATCAAAATAAAATAAAATAAAATGAAAATAGAGGAAAGGACACCCAGTGTTGATTTCTAGTCAAAATACACAAGTACATGCACACACACACACACACACACACACACACACACACACACACATATACATCACACACACACACACATCATATACATCATCACACACACACACACATCATATACATCACACACACACACATCATATACATATCACACACACACACACACACACACACATCACAAAAACACATATGTTTTTGTTTAGTGACTTGTTTTGTAGTGTGGGGGTGGGGGTGGGAGGGCTCAAATGTAGATTTAATCCATGCCAGACAAGTACTTATCTGTGACATACAACTTCGGCCGAGAAAATACATCTTACTGGGTTTTGTTGTTAGTCTGCTTGACTGTTATCTTAGGTAGAGCTAGTGCACAGCCGAGTAGCACATGTACACATGTACAAGGCTCTGGGTTCACTGCTCTGTACTGGGTGAAGAAAAGGTACTTATGTTAACTGTGTAATAGATTTACTACAGTTTAAAATTTTCTTAAACCTTATCATTCTGGGGATCAAATCCAAGAAGGACATCACTGGTTCTTCATAAATGGTCTATTACTGAGATACATTGACCAAACTTTATAATTTATCTAAACAAATTAAAATCTTTTAAAATCCATCCATTTTCATTTCCACTGCAAACTTAAGGAAAATTAGAGTTCTGCAGACAATGCTTTCAAGAGACCTTCAGACTCTGATTCTGTTTCTGATTGGCATAACCTGCTTCTTTATATGAATATGGGAGCTGAGTACTAAGTGGTATGATTAAAACTGGGCCTTCTGGCTTAAACTATGTTTTTCTATATAGTAATTGTCTGCTAAGACACTTGCTACAATGTTACAAGTCACTTCAAATTAAGCCAAATTATTATAATACTAATTGTAACTGAAATTTGGATATTATATGCCAGAAATTGTTTTATTATTCTCATTTAACTCTCAGAAAAACTCAGTGATAAACAGAAGTATAAATTTCCATTTTGCATATGAGAAACATGCTGAAAAATCACAAGGTTGTAAATTGCTTTATATATAAAAAGAACAGATCACTAGCCTAAAGTATAGTCATACAAATTCAGTTTTATATATAACAGCAAAAAAGGGAAATGCACTAGATATAACCACACTGCCTTACATCCAGTATCGCTCCATCAGCCACTAAAAAGTTCTGACAAGAGTCTAGGGTGAAGGACACATCACTGACATATAGTCAGGACAAAGGAAACTCTTGGTAGGTTTTCTCTAAACTATAATTCCTCTCCTATGCAAATTAAGCACCAACCTAGGTCTTCCCAGCTTTATCATACTAAGCCTTGACAACAGCCATCATTAGCGTCCAAACTCCACTTTTCCCAGGCTAACGACACGTGTCAGGTCTTGATTTCTAGTGCCACTTTCTCCTGCCAACATAGGAAAGGCTTCCATAATGCCTTTGGCTTTTCTGAAATACCTTCAAGTCACAAGGCAGCAGCTGACACTAAATCTATCGTGAAGATGGACACTTGGCCAAAAGCCCAAGCTGAGTGGAGTTGAAGGTTTCTGAACTTTATTAAAATCATCCCTACCTCCTCACTACCAATTAAAATAAAATCTTCTCAAGAGCAGCCACAAGTTCTGCAATGATCCATCTAGAGGGAATCAGTCACCTTTGATTAGAGAAAAGCAGTAAGTGAAGCAGGACCTGGTAAATATCAGAGCCCCAAGGACTGCCGGAGGGCTTTGATCACTTAACAGCTGCTTCTCACTTCATACCATAGGCAGTTTTTAACACAACACCACTCAGCATTACTTAGGCAAATGCTTCAGAAAAGCTTACCAAATATTTCAGAAAAGCTTATCAATAGTCCATTGCCTCTAGTCTGCATGCATCTCTAAGTCTAAGATGTTTGACCTGTCAGGAAGAATAACTTGGAAGCTATGTATATACTTTGCAGATGGTCATTAAGGTTTTATGAAACTTCTGCCAAAAAACAAAACAAAATGCATAGGAACCTGCATTACTAACAAGTTACAATCCCACTATTAATGCTTTAAAATATAATGTAAAGTCAGTTTAGAAACCATCAGACTACTAGTCAGAAGTCTGACTAGTTTGGAACTTAGAGAAAATCAATACCTAAGTTGGAGACTTAGCACAGTGATAGAAATTATACCTTCCGTGAACATGAGAACCTGGAAAGAGGAGTGGCGGAGGGAGTTAGTGATAAGTGAGGGGTTGGGGGATCTCTGTAAAAGCAGCCAGTGTTCTTAACCACCAAGTCACCTCTCCAGCCCTATTGCTTTATATTAGTAATTCACCTAATCAGTTTAACTGAACAAACAGTCCCTGGTAGTTACTCAGAAGACCTGTTTACTGAGCATAGATAGCCTAGGAATTAATTTAACAAAGAAAAGGAAAAGACCTATGAGTATGCAAAATTTAAAATACCTCAAACATATAAAATCAATGTTAACTGTGGGATAGAAAAGTCAGGTGGTCCCAGAGTATTTTGACAAATACTGAAGTACATGTTCCATTGGAAGAACAGAAACTGCCTTTAATGCTGTGCCAATTTGCCTCTTGGTGGCCTGGTCTAACAACTTCCTCTTTAACTATTATGTCAAATAACAAAGTATTGCATTTATGGAAGATTTATTACTTTTAATTATGTGGAATAGGGCGGGGCGGGGTGTGTGTGTGCATGTGGGTGCCAAAGGAAGCAGAGCACTCTGGAGCAGGAGTCAGACACCCATTGTGAGTCCTAGGAATGGAACTCAAGCCCTCTGCAAGATAACTATGTGCTCCAGTATCACTCCAGCCACCTAAGTTTAAATTTCAAATTTCTATCCTTACTTTGGCAAAATTCCTGCAATGTTTTTAAATTTAAATTTTATTTTATTTAGTGTGTGTGTGTGCGCACACACATTCTTATTAGTGTACAGGGAGAGCAGTATGCATCCCATGAGACAAGTGCAGACATCAGAAGCCAACCTACAGGAACTGGCTTTTTCCATGTGAGTTTCGGGGATTGAACTACAGATCAGGTGTGGCAGCAAGCACAGATCAGGTGTGGCAGCAAGCACGCTTACCAATGGAGCCATGTTGCTGGCCCATTGAACCTAAGCTTGGGAAGCTCTCTTTCCCTTCTTCCCAGTACCAAAGAAGACATTCTGCTTTCAGCAGACTTCTTTCTGAGCATTGTACTTAAGTAACATATTTACAGTCTAACTTAAAACCAGAATCAGAGTAACTGCACTGGATCACTTCCAAAAGTTAAATCCATTCAATATTTGTGTAATTCTTCATTTGTTTTAGAAGTTATGATTATATAGGTAGAGTGACTACTAATAGCTGGTGTCTATAATTAATACAAAATGTGAAGTCTAAATAGCTCCTTTTGCAGGAACCATCACTGTCCAATTCTACGTTACAAAGAAGGTAAGACTGGCTGGCAGCAACACAGTACCTAAGCCATTCCTACCAGATGGAGACCAGGTAACAGAATTTCATCCCTCAACTCCCCAGCAGTGTTGGATAAGTTCTTAAACTGTATAACTCGAAATTGCTTTCAGAATTCTGGGTTTTATGTAAAATATTTACAAAGACAGACAGTCCATACCTTTGCATAGGGTTTTTAATTGCATAGGGTTATCTTAATACTCACAATAAATGAGGTTGGCAATTATATATTCTCACTTTATAGATTAAGGAAAATGAAATGTATGGGAGAAGAAAACATTACTAAGTGGTAAAGCATTAACTTAAAATGTCTTTAAACATGTGTACATGCCAAGTGTGTTGGCACACTCCTGAACCCCAGCAATTATGAGGTCCAGCCCAGTCCACACAGAAAGTACTGGACCAGCCATAGCTACACCGTAAGAAGAATAAGAAAAACACAAATACACAAAACCCTATATATATGTAACGCTGATGCAATGCAAGGCTATCTCATCAATTTTATTTAATAACACTTAAAGAATGGTTATAATTGATTTTAATAATGTAAATCATTTTGAAATAGCATAAAGATAATAGAAGTTATAAATTGAGGTTATAAGGTTTTAAATATTTGCAATTATAGTTCTACAAACATTCTATGAAGCATATATTATCTCTAGTTTATAGAGAAGAAAATAGGAAGAGATGATATATACTTTTCCTAAGTCTACAAATTTAGTGTTCCAAAATCTCTGATCTTATATAATACTGCTTTTGCAAACATGCAACATGAAGAATTTAAACTAGTCATTTTAAAGAAATGATAAAGAAAAGCAAGCATTCATTCAATTTGGAAAAAAGTCTACTATAATACACTTCAGTTGTTCTATTTTTGCATAAGGCAAGAGCGATGACTGGAGAGAACACAGTAGTTACATGCATTTTTTTTTTTTTTTGGTTCTTTTTTTCGGAGTTGGGGACCGAACCCAGGGCCTTTCGCTTCCTAGGCAAGCGCTCTACCACTGAGCTAAATCCCCAACCCCAACACATGCATTTTTATATGTACTTTAACTTACAAAGTTGTATATGCAGTAAGTGTTGTCACACGTTTTAAACAGAGATAACTAACAATCTAAGAGGTTACTATCACTGCTCATCAGTGTCTGCACACTCCTTTTCTAGACACCCTGTCAACACCCTTCTCCTCTATTGGAGTACCTTTGCTTTTCAGTTTAGTGAAGATCCAACTAAGTGTTTAAGACCCAGTGGAAATCCAACTAAGCATTTAAGTGATCTGTTTATATAGAGCATTCCTAGCATTCAAGGCAATGTTAACACGGTGGTTCTTATCCTACCAGCAGCAGCCTCTTTGTCATCTGCTGTATTTCTCATCTAAATGACACTCGCTCATGATGTCAGGGGCTGTAAAAAGGACAAGGCTTCTACAGCTTCAGTCAATAAAAACGTAAAGCAGTAGCCAGCGCTTTGGTTGACATACTTCTATCTTTAGTTATTATTAGTTTTTCCAGACAGAGTTTCTCTGTGTAGCTCTGGCTGTCCTGGAACGCACTCTGTAGACCTGGCTGGCCTCAAACTCAGAGCTGCCTCTTCCTCTGCCTCCTGAGTGCTGGGATGAAAGATGTGCGTTACCACCACTTGGCCACTGAAATCATTTTCAAAACAAAAATGTATCCTCATGTAAATAACCACAAATGTTTCTAGCAACGCTCCCTGCATAGTACTTCAGAAGTAACTATAGAGACTCACTCACACCTGTGACAGGAACTCTCTACTAACTATGCAAACAGAAGAGTTTATACTTCTTGTTTCTCACAATTTTCAGAGGCCCAGAAAGACTTGGAAACATTTACATCTCTGTGAGTAATACCTTGGTATTCGAGGTATATCTAGAAAGGAAAGGAGGTAAGTGAAATTATAATGGCTTAGTAATTTCAGACAAATTCGAAACCAGGTTAAATTAAGAATTAATCACTGAAACCAAGTTAGGAAAAGTTCAGCTATGTAACTGTCAAACAAGGTGGCCCTGAGCTTTTTAAATCCTTTAGAGTCCATCATTGGGTAAGTCCAATAGGCAAATTCATTTGGATCCACTGTGAGGTTGCAGAAGTGACCCACTGACTAAGAGTGCTTGTTGCATGTACCTCCCAGAGGTTGGGAGTTTGGTTCCCAGCAACATCAGGTGGCTCATAACCACTTGTAACTACAGCTCCTCACATGCAATACCATTGTTTTCTTCTTTTGAACTTCACAGGCACCTGTTCATGTGTAGTGTGTGCATGTAAGCACACATACATTTAAAAAAAATTAACAATAACAATAAAGGGAAAGTAACCAATGTGTACTTTCATTGTGAATGATGAAACTAAAATTAAAGGCTTAAGGGAAATTGAAGGAGTAAGGACAATAAAGACCTTTAAAAGATAAAAAGTAGCTGAACGTGGCGGCATATGCCTTCTTTAATGGTATCTCTAATTTAATTGTATCTCTAAATTTCAGGCCAATCTGGTCTACAGATTGAGTTCAGGACATCCAAGACTACCCAGAGAAACCCTATCTCAGAAAAAAGAGGGGGAGGAGGGAGAGGGAAAGGGAGAGGGAGAAGGAAAAGGAGAAGAGGAAGAGAAAGAGGAAGAAGAAAGGGAAAAGTATCTCAAATGCAACCGGAAATACCTCCATATCAAGAGCAGGATTCTCGGAATGCTGTACACTGAAGAACAGTGGGTTTATTTTTTAATTTGATGCAGCAGATATCACTATTTCTGATTATCTGTCCTAAGGAATATGAAGCTTGACATCTCTTATGAGACAAAGAAAAAAACCATTTAAAACAAATCTAAACCGGAGTTTTTAAAATACTACACAGGAAGATATTGATCCTTTCATTTTTTGTGCTTCCACTTCACAACAATTGAACTCAACAAAGATCCAAAGCAAAGAATTTTGATGGAAGATCAAATATAGTGATACAGAATGTAAACAATTTCATTTGAACCAAATTCTCGCTGGTTCATTTTTTTTCTCTTAAGAAGTGCCATTTGGCTACTTTAATCTTCAACTAGGTCAGCTATCAGTATTCAAAGCCAAAGAGGATGGAGAATGGCTCAGTGGTTAAGATGGCTGCTTTTCCAGAAGACTCAAGTTTGGTTCCCAGCACCATATGTGAGCTTATCATCTAATTCTAGTTTCAGGGGATCTGACACATTCCTCTGGCCTTTGAGGTTACCAGCCACACACTTAGGCAAACAACCATACACATATAAATAATAAATGTACTAAATACATTTAAGAAAATATTTAAACACAAAGGATCCCAGATTAGAGATTAACCTCAATTCTTCCAGCAGCTCTACAAGCAATGTTTCTATGTTGCTTAATATAAGGCTAATAATATTCTGAAAAATACTTAATTCATTTTCAGGATTTTTCACAAAAGATATTCAATAAATAGCCAGGCACGGTGATGCACACCTGGTCCTAGCACTCAGAAGGCAGAGGCAGCAGATCTCTGAGTTTGAAGCAGCCTGCTCTACATGGAGAGCTCCAGATAAGCCAGGGCTACAAAGTGAGACTCTGAGAAGGAAAGAGGGGAGGGGAGGAAAGGGAAGGGGAGAGGAGGGGAGGGGAAGTAAGGGGGGAGGGAAGGGGAAAAAGAAAGTTAATAAGTAATAAAGTAATTAAGTCAGTTAATAAGTAATAAAAATAACCACCCAAACAAAGATCAGATACATCTGGCATTTTAGTTACTCCAAGTTCTTTCAAGGATTTTTATTTATTATGTGTATGTATGTGTGTATATTCATGTGCCTGTGAAGGTGAGAGTTGACAGACTCCTGCAGCAGAAACTGGTAGTTACAGACGGTTGTTACGATAAGTTCAGGGATCAAAGTCGGGGTCTCTACAAGAACAGTATACGCTCTTGGTTGCTTGGTCTTATCTCCAGATCTATTCTCTGAAGTACACATAGAATGTTTGCTCTTTCTATATGGAAAAGCATTCATGGAGTATCACTGGCACTTCCGTGGTAATTCTCAACTAGGAAGTTTATTTCTCACCTTTTTCTCTAAACCATACATACAGCTTTTGACCTATTTTCTATGATTACAGGCAAACAAGAAGGAATTTGCTTGTTTGATTTAGCTGTGCAGTCAAGGTTCAACCCTGAGTTATGAGTGTGTTCTGAGACAGGTAAAGGGGGAAGCAGCATAAACAATGAGTACTGGAACAATGAAGTCTGGTGTTCAAGTTCTGGCTATGGAGCTCTGGGTAAGTCTCTGTCTGTTTCTTCAGGGAAGTAACAGTTGGAATTAAATATATAAATCCTACTACACAGAAGTTCTCAGTATATGTCTTTCTTGGTTTTGTACATTAATAATTAAAATATTACTATAAAATTGATACATTGGTGTTTTCAGAATACCACCATTGGAAAACATTTCCACAGATGTCCATTTTTAGTCAGCAATGTAAACTGCAGTCTCAAAACCCTGTAGCTTATCACCTCTCTGCTATATGCAAACTAACATTGCAGTTTAAGTACTGTTAACTTGAAATCTTGGAGAAATTGAGAGACCCAACAGTAGTGGTCCTTAGACCATGAGAGCAGGCCAAAGATGGGCAACCAAGGCAGCCTTAAGAGGACTCCATGGAACATTCAACGCTGTCGGTGAGTTTGGGATTCAAAAACAAAAAAAACCACCAACCGTTGACTGTACCTTGGGATTCTTACAGACAACAAGCTTCCTGACGCAACAGATATATCATATGACATCACAAGAGACAGTCCTGGGGCCTCTTCTCTAAAGGGAACCAGCAACTTTTTTTAAAGCTCCCATGTATTGTCTAGTTTTTTTGTAATATTTTTATAAATACGTGTTTCATTTGAACAATTTATAGGGAATGCCATCATGGTATCAAATGCACTCAAATATCTTCTAGAAATGTGCCATTCTAGTCAGAAATAGTGTGCATTAAAAATGTCTATTTAGTATAGAAATAAAATCTAGTTAAGTCTTCTATTCTCATTTCTCCCACATCCTTTCAAATTTTTGCTTTAGGGTCAAGAATTAGATTTACTCAGCAAAAATGGCACAAAACTACTCAGTGTCTATACAAATCATATTGTACCTCCAATTTCAGTTACTGTGGTTAGGATTTGACAGCTTCATGAGAGAACCAGATACATTTCCATCTCCGTGTGCTTATTTAATAAATTTTGGGTCATCTCCAACTGTGTAAGCCTGCGCATCCAAGTACGTTTTCTCCAGTGTAGAATGGGAGAGGAGCTTCAGAGTTTTGGTTTAATGTATATGTCTATACAGGGGTACTTTGAACTACTTCTAGCTCACAGCAAATGCTTACTACAAAAACCTTTACTTAACTGCAATCATCATCTATTACCTTCAAAAGGGGTACTTACACTTCTCAGCTTGAAACAAAAGATGAAGCAATGTCTCTGAGGGCTGCTATACAGATATCAACACCCAGTCCCAGACCATGTGTTCAGAGCTATCTACAGGTTCTCACACGGTGCCTTCCCCCTCACAACTTTTCTGTTTTGAACAAGTTCTTGCTGTACAGTCAAGGTTATCTATATTATGAGTCCTCAACCATACAAATGCTAGTTATAAACATACAACAGACTTCAAAGAAGCATAGTGGGAAGAAGACCCAGGAGATGGAAAAGACCAAGACAATTTCACCAGACGGAAACATTGATGGCTGCACTCAACATTCATTGCTGTCGGTGGGTTTGAATGTCAACCAACTCACTGGTCAATGAATGCAAACTGCGGGCCAAAAAACGCAAGGAAACAAAGCACTCTCCGAAAGTCACCAGAGTGTAGAAGTACTCCTGCAGGTGGGACCTTTTATCTAAAGTCTCTTTAGTGTCTTTGCTTCTAATATGGAGGAAGCTCTATAATCCCTAGTATTTCTTATTTTCTTCTCAAATATTCTAAGTTTTGAGAAATTATATTATCACAGGCAAAATGACTAATATACCTTCACATATTTAAAAACAATGCTTTCATAATTTAAAAAGTAACATACGCATACTATTTTAAAATACAAGTATATGAAAAGAATTTAAATCTATCCTCATCTCAAATGCATCCTTTCTATGAAAATCACGTTAAAAACATCCATTTGATAATATTACTTAGACAAAAAAGACATAAAGTAAAGTTTTATACCTTTGAGACTGATCTACATGTTTAGAAACAGAGACATAACTGTAATTCTGGGGAAGTTCAATGGTAACAAAAGGAACTCCTTGCTCTTCAATTTACCTTCGCACTCAGCTATATACTTTAACAAACAACATTTACTACTTGTTAATTGTTTTTTTTTTTTTTTTTTTTTGGAGCTGGGGACCAACAGGGCCTTGCGCTTTGCTAGGCAAGCGCCTACCACTGAGCTAAATCCCCAACCCCTGTTAATTGTTTTTGAGACAAAGTCTTACTCATCCTATGCTAGATAGCTGAAAGTGGCCTTGAATTTCTGATCCTATGTTTTCCTAACTAGGATTACAGGTGTATATCACCAAGTCTGGTGTTGAACCCAAGGCTTTGTGTAGCTGCAGCTCCTGTATTTGTATGTTGGTGCACATGTACATATTTTGGTGCATGTGTAAGCCAGAGGTAGGTGTCAGGTGTCTTCCTTAATCACTCTCCATTTTATTGCCAAACCTGAGGCATACCTATTCTGTAAAACCAGCAGTCAACCAAGTTCCAGGAATCATCTATCTCCACTTTCTCAAGTCTTCATGCTTCCATGGCGAATACTCACTGAATAAGCCATCTCCCCATCAATCCTTTCTCATTCTTTTGAATGACTGTGTATCTTAGTATGAATACTGTTTTTATTGTTCAAACACATTTAAAAAACCTCTCTTGACCAAAACCATCTATTCTTGTTTTTGCAAGGTAAGTTCTTTAAAAAAACCAAGTGAGATGGGAAATACCCATTTTATAGTAACAAAATCTAAAGGACAGACAGTATCAACTCTCCAAATCCTATACTGTAGCCACAAAATATTTCCTGCTGATGAGATAAAGACATGAGCCTTAGTTGTAAATTAATTATCATACAACTCAAGTCTAAGAAAAAGACGACACAAGTGTCTTGTCAGTTTAGCGTTCCAAACTTTCTTCTCATGGACAGGATGGAAAGGAGAGAATACAGTTGTACTGAGACAAGAATCAAAATGACAAAAGAAAAGAACTGATTACAAGAAAGCAGGGAAAGTGTGAGATTCAAAGAGAGTGCTTCCCTAACTGGCTGTATACCATGACATTTAGTGTTGCTGTCAAAATTGCATGTTCCTCTATATTTCTGCAGACCAGAGACAAGGCCTTAGCAGTATTTTAGTAAGTCCATCGGGTGATTTCTCCAACACTGAAGGCTTCCCTAAAGCAAAGCAAGCGTACTAGTGCAATACTGACTCCCTATCCCCTGTGGCCACACTTCGTGCTGTCCGCTTTCCAACCACTGCCTGAGATTCCCCGCACCACTCTTCAAGGTGCAGACACTGGTGCTGCTGTTGAGTACGTTACTCCCAAACACGATCTGGAGTTTACGGAAGTAAGTACATACATATTCATGTCTTCACAAAATATGAAGGCCGCTGAATGCAAGTTAAAATTCAGATGACTGTGCCACCTGACAGCTTGTGACACAATCAACAGCTTTGCTTTCACAGGTCAAATTGTTGCTGCTATGTCAGAACCCATGGGACTGAGAGAACCAACTTCTACAAGTTATCCTCAGACCTCTACAATATGCTGTGGTAAATATGAACAGTTTTAATTTATATTATATATACACATTAAAAATTAGGTATAATATACATATTATTCCACTTAGATGAAATACCTACAATCCTTACTTTTTTAAAAAAAATTTTTTTGAGACAATGTTTTTCTGTCCTGGAACTCACCCTGTAGACCAGGCTTGCTTGAACTCACAGATCCACCTGCCTCTGCCTCCCAAGTGCTGGGCTTAACGGCATGCACCACCATTACCTGGCAAATCCCTAGAAATTAATGTTTTGTTTTGTTTTTTAAGAAAACAAAAGAAAAATCTAAGAGCTTTCTTTCTGACATGCTGGTAGATGGTATATAATTTTCTTAAATCTAGAATATTAGTAGGCCTAACTACAACTCTATTTTAAAAGTCAAAAACCTTATGTGGCTTCTCTTGGAAAAAAAATTAAATCCTAGTTACAGGAGAGAAGCCTATATGAATTTAAGGGTGTTCCCTAAACTGGAACTCAAATAAATACCCATATCATAGAAAATTAAAGCACAGGGAATTAAAGAAACATCCTGAATCTGTCATCATCACTGTGAGTGAAGCCATGTAAAGAGCTTTATAAACAGCACCTAATCCTGCCCAAAGTACCCTGGCCTCCCTTGGAGCCCCCAGAGCAGTGGTTCATCCTTCCTAATGCTGCAAACCTTTAATACCATTCTCCTCATGTTGTGGTGACCCCAACCACAAAATTATTCTTATTTTTGTTTATTATTACTATTTTTGTTGTTGTATTTTTTTTGAGACAGGGTTTTTTATCCTGGAACTAGCTCTGTAGAGCAGGCTGGCCTTAAACTCAAGGGATCTCTCTGCCTCTGACTCCAGGGCGCTAGGATTAAAGGCATGCACCACAACCACCTGGCTCATAAAATTATTTTTGTTGCTACTTGATAATTATAATTTTGCTAGTGTTATAAATCTTAATGTTGAGTCTGTGTTCTCTGATTAGGCTACTCCTATGAAAGGGTTGTTCAAACCCCTAGGATGATTCTCCACTTTGAGCAGCACAGGCACAATCCCTCTATTCACCAACCAGCAACATACATATATAAAATGTCTGGAAGGAGGTAAGTTATAACCCAGGGTTTGAAGGCAGTTTTTTTCCTACATCAGCCTGAATGGGATGTGTCATTAAGTCTGGTTCCCTCAGAACCACATGCCACATAACTGTTTCTAAACATGTTTCTAGTGGATTATGTAAGGGGAAGGTTATATGAAGCACAGGATAAAGCTTACAAAGTACAAACTTCAATGGAAATTAGAGTAAGAGAGCTCACAAATCTTAAAACCATTTAACCAAAGTTTCTTCCTTTAGATCCTTCCAACGAATCATAAATATTTTAAAAAGCAGAGTTTAGGTGTGTTTTACATAATGTAACAATTCACCCACTGTAACTTAAAACACTTTTATTAATTTAATTATGTAACTATTACCAAAATTTAAGAACAAACATTTCTATGGCCCTACAAAAAAAGCCATTTATTCCCCATCACCCCTGACCCTGACACCAGGTCATGGATAATCAGTAACCTGCTCTCTCCACAAATGTGCATCGTCTAGGTAGTAACAGGTTTGGCCAGATTACTTTAAACATTTGAAGCACTCTTTTATAGCACTGTGTTAAGGTTACTACAGTGCAACCATCACCACTATCCACATGCAGACTTTGCTGTAGTCCTAAAGTGGAAACTCGTTAAACAATAGCCACCTATTTCCAAAATCCCCATGAAATTGTTTTACTTTGTCTTTGAATTTTGCCTATTTCTAGTTATTTTCAGTACATGGAATCATGCAGTATTTTGGGTTTAATTTAAAAACTGGTCTGATATTTCATTGTAAGAATTATTTATAAAGCAGGCACAGCAGTACATACCTTATCATTTTTAACCTTGGAAGGTGGGGGCAGAAAGAACACTCAGAGTGATCCTCTCCTAATAACCTATCTAGGTCAGCCAATACGTTTATATATTCTGGATACATTCCTTTGAAAGACATTTAATTTGCAAATATTCCCCTTTAGACAGTACCTATCTTCCCATTTTCTTAATGTCTTTTGAAGTCCTAAGCTTTATACTTTAATATTAACATTTTTCTTCATGTTTGCCATTAGCACAAGGTCACAAAGCCATTCAATACGATTTGTGATTTTAGCTTTTACACTAAGTATATGAACCCTGTGAGTTACTTTGGGGCCTAATATAGAGTCTGGTTTTGATGTGTGTTGTTTTCTGTCTGCAGGCTAGCTGAATTTTTTGATGTCTTATTTCTGTATTGCAACTGGCAGCTTTTTTGGCACAAACATAACCCAATTTCCCCAGCATCGTATGTATAGAAACCAAGTTCTCCACACCATATTGTCTAAGTACCTTTGACAAGTCTCAATTGGATCATCAGGATCTATGGCTGAACACAGTCTGGCTCCAGTGCCCATCATGGCCAGCAGCACAATGTCTTTTGACTTTACAGTAGTACTTGAAACTGCACAATTATGTCCTCAAACTGTCAATTTTCGAAATTGCATTAGCTACCTTAGGCTCTTTGCATTACTACCAGTTTTGGGAGCAAGATGACAAGTGTTTCAGGAAAAGTAGCTGAGATTTTCATACAGAGTTTACCAAACAATTTGCAAAACGTATCTTAACATTTAAACTTCTAATCCAGGAACATGGCATGCTTCTCCATTTATTGTCATCTTTTAAATCTCTCTTGGCAATACTTACAGTTTCTAGTGTATAAATCTGTACATGTCAGACTTAGTCATTTGCTGCAATGATAAATTATGCAACTTATTTATATTATTTTATTTCTACTGTTAATATATTAAAAACACAATTTTGTACAGTGATCTTATGACACTGCCAATTCAGTTCCATCTGTTTCGGGGAATCCTTAGGACTACATATAAGATTATGTTATCTAGGAATAAAGAGTTATAATCCTTTCCACTTGATTTGGATGCCCTCTCCCTTCTCTGCCCTGGCTAGAACCAGTGCTAAAAGATTTGCTATCCTAAGCTGGTCAAACATATTTTTGGGGAATTATACCCAAATATTGTAGTACCTACATAGCTAAACACAAAACTCAATTAAGAAAGGAATACACTAGGGAGAAAAGTGAAGAAGGATAGAACTGCTCTGGGATTGTAAAGTCATTCTCAATCACAGGATACAACAGTTTAAAACAAACTTGGGAGCCATGTTTAGTTCCCACTTCCACTAAGCTGTATTAGAAGTCATAAGTGCCTTCTTGTGTGTATAGATCAGCTGGATAATTGATCTCAAGTAGGGCAAGAGTACGAAGATCGCCTCAGACCTTGTCACCATACTGATACTCAAACAGGTCCTGGCAAAAAGTACAACAATGTTAAAGATGATCCTGGCCACTACAACTGAGCCCACTAAAAAATAAGTTAAGAGCTTGAAGTCTAAAAGACAAGAGCAGAAAAACAACAAAAACACTTGTGTATTTTTAATTCGTATTCATATATGCTCTTATAACAAGCTAAAGTTATAATCTCCCAAATTTTGAAAGCTAGCGGCATTGTTTTTCAGAAAACATTGTTTTATGGTTCCATAGCAAGTAACATTATATCTTGTTTCTTTCAAGGACCTCCCTCTTCATTCTTCAGTTAGGGCCTGTCACCACCTAGTGGACTATGTAGGAATAATACATACAACAATGCATCACCGCAGTGCCCACCTCTCCTGTTCCAGAACAAATCTCTAGATAAAGTCTTCAGAATCAGATAAGATACCTATCTAAAAAACCAGTTGGGAAATTTTTAACTACATAAAATACAGATTTATACAAATAAAAGATATGTACTCAAGATAATGAATGGGTTAATAAAAACAAAAATCGTTTACAGACAGCATGATCCTGAGGTTAAGATAAGCTTTGGTTCCCAAAGATTAACCTGTTTAACAAAATTAATTTCCCAAGCTTAATCTATCAAGACATGAAAATCTTAATACTTCATAACTACATGAGTTCCCCCCCCCCAGGTTATATGGCTCATTCAACTTTCAAATCTGTAAAACTACATCAACAAAATATATACATCAAGATACAGAAACTGTATTTAAAAACTTGGACATTGTTCATAATAAAAATCCTACCAAGCTACAAATAGAAAATGAAGTTTCCAAAAGCTGATTATATTTTGTCTTTTTTAATCTATAGTTTCCTAACTTCAAAACTAACTAAAAGGCTAGGAGTGCTGTCACATGCTTGCAATCCTAGTATTTGAAGACTGCAAATCCCAAGTTGGTCCAGGATATGCACTGAGAGATTCTTTCTCACACACACAAAAAAATAGAAACTGGGCCTGGGCATGCTGATATACACCTTAAATCCCAGTACTTGAGAAGAAGAGGTAGGTGGGTTCTCTTATGATCTACACAGCAAATTCTGGCCAGCCAAGGCTAGTAAGACACTGTTAAAAAAAAAAAAAAAAAAAAAAAAAAACCCTGACTACAGACCTACACCGAAGCTGTGACACTGGGCAACAGGGTTGTAGCTCGGTGGTAAAGTACTTAGCTAACATTTTCAAGTCCTTGAGTTCAAACTCAAGTATTAAAAAACAAAACAAGGGGTTGGGGATTAAGCTTAGTGGTAGAGCGCTTGCCTAGCAACCGCAAGGCCCTGGGTTCAGTCCCCAGCTCTGGGGGAAAGAAAACAAACAAACAAACAAAAAAACCAGTATGCTATAGACAGGCAGGCCAATAGAACGTCTGCATCTTATCAAATATCTGTGTGTAGTTTGTTTGGTAGCATTTTGTTTTGTTTTTTGTAGTGTTGGGTATTAAACCTAGAGTATTATATATGCAAAAAAATTAGCAAATATAAAATATAAAGAAAAACAATAAAACTTTTATGAGAAAACAGGGGGAAGCTTAATGACAGAGATGGCACATCTTGAATATCCAACTGAGTGGGCTAAAATGCTTTTACAAAACCTCTGGGTGTGCCTGTGAAGGAACAGGGAAATAGGCTGGGGGCTCAAATGCAGTAGCAGAGGAAAACTGAAGGAAACACACATAAGTAGGTATTGGCTCTTTGCTTCCTAGCAACAGTGAAGTATAATTAACTAATCAATCCATCCTGCTTGTTCAGCTGCTATCAGAGTGACAAAAAGTACGACTAACAAGAGTTGTTACGAAGGAAGTGGATCATCATCGACCTGGGGTTTGTAAGCTTTTGGAACTGGCTCTCAAGAGAAACATGCAAGAGTCCGAAGAAACGAAGCAGGACGGTGACTCTGGTAAGCGCTCAGAAGACAGGAATGCTAGCAGAGATGCACAAAGTCAGGTCTACACTCCTGAGGTCTCAGATGGACTGAAATGTGAATTACAGAGATTGCTCTTTAGGTTCCCAGTGGGACTCAGGACTCTATCGGGAAGCCATTCATGTTACATTCTGGCAAAGAGCTTTGTTACATGGCCTGAGACTCTGCATAACTCCAAGTTTAAAGGCAGTGAACTAATTTAGACTGTGGCATGGTTATGGCTGATTGTTTTTAGTCAGATTAACAGTGACAATCATGAACAAAGAAACAGTCAAAAGACAAAAACCTTTCCACAGAGATTAAATTCCCTAAGCAGAAACCCTACTTGCAAGGTACCAAAGATGGCCTAGGGCATCATAGAAAGTGCCAGAGTCTACCCAGGGAATGAATGTTTTAACCTCATCTCAAAGAATTCCTTTAAGTGAGACCCCAGGTACCCAGCTAGTGGCACAGGGCTGCCTAGGGAAATGGATTCAAACATCTGGGTACTCACAGGCTGCTGTGACTGTGGTCCAAAGGATTCAGCTACTCTAGTACTACATGGACAACACCAAGGTCTGCTAATAGCGTGAGTATTACCCTCATGATAGTAGTTTTGCAGACATACAAAACTCAAGAGTTAGCAAAGATAGAATAGAAAATCCCTGTAAGCTAGAAATGCCAAGAACATGGAACAGCCACTAAAAACTGCAAGGAGCAAGCAAAGCCAACCCAAAGGAGAAACTGTGCAGACTAAAACCTGAAAGGCCATAGGGTGGGGTTGCACAAATGTCTTGGAGTTTACATCATACTTTCTGTACCTCCCAGATAACGCAGATGCCAGATAAAGCACTATAGAATGTAAATGTTTGTCTTAATAGGTTTCTCTCTTGCTTCGGTCTGGTCTCTTCCTTCTATGTCCCTGCTCCTCTCTTCTGGGTGGAAATATGACATTGTGATCTTGGGAGTGTGCAGCTAGCTTTTGATAATTCAGGTAATTCATCTAAGAGTTTCTCAAAGAAGGAATTTCAACTTTTGAACCATGTTGGAATTGCTAAGATTTCGGGGAAGTCTAGGAATTAGATTATGTACACTGTGCTTTACAAGATGACTCTGAGAGTCGGGGGTGGGGGAAGATTATTATGATTTGAATATGAAATATCCCCAGAGGCTAATGTGCTATCACTATTTTGAGAGGTCTTAGAAAGTTTAAGAGATGAAGCATACATAGGGAATTATCAATTCAGGAAGGGAGTCTCTGAAAAATAAACCTGGTCTCCCATCCTTTACTTTCTCTGGTTTACATTATAAAACAAGTGACTGCTGGCCATATGTTTCCGCTACATGGGGTGACCAAAGATATACATGTGAGTCTGTGGGGTATTTCATATTGAAACTGTAACAATGACTTTGGACTGAGCAATGATTTTATGGCTATAAAACCCAAAGTATAGACAAAAATAATAAGAATAAAGTATATCAAAATTAAAATTCCAGGGCAGTGTGCAATTCAGCTGTTGAAGAAATTCTTGGAATGTATGGTGTCCTGAGTTTGATATAAACACAGGAAATTCAAAATGAAAAAAAATTAAACGAATGTGTCTATGAACATATTCAACAAAGTAAAAAGTCAGTATGCAAAATGGGGGAGGTTGCAAATTAGATATTTGATAAGGTGTCATAACTAAAACAACCAGGCAACCCCACTGAGAAAATAATTTAAAAAGAAGCATAAAAGTTGAATACACTACGGATACAAATGGCAATTAAGCACATGAAAGGATGTTAGTACCACTAAAGAGTAGGAAAAATACAAATAAAAATAAAAATACAGGACAAGGTAAGAATAGAGAGAGACTGGAATTCTCATGTGTGTGTGTGTGTGTGTGTGTGTGTGTGTGTGTGTGTTAGCAAAAATATAGAATAGTAAAACAATACAACATATATACATATAACTATACATAACAAAAATTAAAGAAAAAGAGTCCATGAATTTGAAAGAAAGTCGAAGGTGGTACTTGGGAAGGCATAAGAAATGGGGGTTTGGGGGGGTGAATGGATAAGATCTCAAAAAATAAAATATTATATAAAATAATTTTTAAAAACCAGAAGTTACGGGGTTGGGGATTTAGCTCAGTGGTAGAGCACTTGCCTAAAAAGCGCAAGGCCCTGGGTTCGGTCCCCAGATCCAAAAAAAAAAAAAAACCAGAAGTTACTTAAAAACAAAGAACACAATTACCACATGGTTCAGCAATTCAACTTCTGGGTATAGTCCCAAAAGAAATTAAAATAGGAACTCAGAGAAACACTGCTGTACACCCATGTTCACAAGATTATTTACAATAGCTCACTGTTGAAGAAAACCAAGTATCTACTAACTGGTGAATAAATAAAATATGGTATATATATAACATTATCTGGCCTTAAAGAATAAGTGAATTCTAACAGATCACACAACAATATGAATAAATCTTGAGAGCATTATTTGCTAAGTCATAAAAGAACAAATATTATGCATCCACAAATAGGGGTATCTATATGGAGTAAAATTCATACAGAAATAACTTCTAACAAAACTATAATAATCAAAACACTGTGGTACAGAGGTAATGACATATAGATGAATAGAATAGGATGCCCAGAAAAATGTCTTGACATATATAGCCATTGTGTTCCATTTTAGTTGACAGATCTTAGGAAATATAGGAAGTTACTATTAATATAGTCTGAATTTCGGTTCTAAATACAAGTTCTGTAGATGGATGCTCATGGCATTACACACTGATGTGAATGTAGTCAATTCTACAGAATGGCACACGTGAAAGTACTGAAAGCAAACGGCACCCGTTTTCTATTACAAACTTAAAAGATACAAGGAAAGCCGTGCCCCGGAGTGACAGTTAAATGGGTAAAAGCAATTGCCACAGTTTGAGGACCTGAATTTAAATAATCAAAACCCATGTAAAGGGCAGTTCTGTAGCACAAGCATCTACAACCCTGATGCCACTAACAGAGATGGGAGGTCAAAAGAGGAGACTTTCCAGAAGCTCACAAGCAAGCTAGTCTGACTTATGTAGTAGAAAAAACAGACCCTCTTCTCAAACAAGTCAGAAAATGGGGACTGATGCCAGAGGTTGGCACTGAGCTCCACATGCACACAGTGGTACATGTCATGCACATACTCATATACAGGCATACATACACACAGACTCACAGACACACACACACACACACACACACACACACACACACACTGTTATACGCCACCTGGAACTTGGTATCAATTATATGCATATGCACATACACACACAATTGAAAAAATTGTTTAAAATGGTAACTGAAAGAAAAATGTCTATAGAATTAACATCATATTTGATAATGGAAAATGGACTCTTTCTACCTAAGATTCAGAACAAGACAAGAATATCATTGCCATCAATAACTACCACTATACTGAAATTCTTAGCCAGTACAGTAAGAAAAATAAATAAACACCATAAACATCAAAAAGGAAAACATAAGGTGGTCTTTATTCACTATTATGCACACAAAAGTCCCAACAGATTTTTTAAGTGACTAGCAGAACTAGTAAACAAATCCAACACAAATTCAATACACAAGATCAATTGCATTGCTATACAACTAGGCAACAATTGAGAATTAAACTTTAAAACCAGTTTGGTTCATAATAGTATTAAAAAGCAAAATAGTTACAAATAGTTTTAAAGAAAAGCATGATAAACATTAATATTTTTTAAAACATTAATGAGAAAAAATAAGCATGCTGCATTAAGTGGCAAGACAAACTGAATCCCAGGGTGAGAAGACTGCTATTGTGAAGTGACCATCTGAGCCAGGGATAGATCACTTTGCCTCACAGGGCCAAGAGCCTCAGGTTACCCTGCACTGAAAAGAAGACAATTCTTCTGATAGGATCAGTGTGACTTAAAAGAAATCTCAGTAAAATTTTTGTTTTTTTAAATAAGCTGATTCTTCTAAACTGTATATGGACTTTTTAAAAACAAAACAAAAAACTAAGCCAAAATAACTTTGAAAAGGAAGAATGGAAATACCCTTAGTTTGAAGACACTGTGGCTTTTGTGAGAGGATTCAAAAAGATGAATAAAAAAATAAAAACCCCACAGAGGGTTGGGATTTAGCTCAGTGGTAGAGCGCTTGCCTAGGAAGGCGCAAGGCCCTGGGTTGGTCCCCAGCTCGAAAAAAAAGAACAAAAAAAAAAAAAAAAAAAAACCCCAGATTCATTTTTTTTTTTTCTTTTCTTTCATTTTTTTTCTTAAAAAAAACTTCAAAATATTCATTGAGACTTTGACAAGAAACAAATTTCCATATGAAAAAGATTTTGATTCCTATTTTATAAAACATGCCAAAATTATGAACATGAATATAGTCCTAAAATCATAGTTTCTAAAAGAAAATGGAATTTGGTTAAACTAAGATTTCCTAGTGAAGATATAAGAATCATAACAAAAGATTCCAAAAATAAGGTTTCATAAAAATTCACTGTATTAACATGTTAAAAATGAAAACAAAAACCATAGACTAGGAGAAAATATTCATACTACATATATCAAGTCACAAACCCACAATATAAAAATGCCAACAATACAAAAAGTAGACAAAAAGTTTAATGTTTTTAGTGGTCAAGACTTGAGCCATTTAAAAAGGTGACATAGGAATAACCAACAGGATATGATAACATTACAAGAAATGCAGATTTAAAAAGCCCATCCCATTACCATACTCATTAGAGTTCTAAAAATAAAAACCCTGACAATACCAATTACTTCAAGCATATGAAAGTGGAATTCACATGGTACTAGAACTATAAAATGTAAAAATCATTTTGAAATACTGGTGACTCTATAAAAGAATCTAATGTGTATTTACCATATAAACCACCAATTTTTATTATGCCTTAGAGGATCAATAAGCATGTGCATATACAAAATTTTGTATAAGCCCAGGTGTCAACAGAGGAATTACCTGTGACAGTGTCAGCAGAATACTACTCAGCAATAAAAAGAAATGAACTACTGGGCTAGGGAGGTGGCTCACTGGGTAAAGTCCTTTCACATCAAGCCTAACAACCTGAGTTCAAATCCTGGATCAACCCCATGCAAGGAGAGAACAGACTCCCACAGATTTGTCCGAACTCCATATGTACACCCTGACATATTCACTCCCTCAATATTAAACAAATAAATATTAAAAAGTAATAAAAAAAAAAAGGAAAGGAAGGGAAGGGAAGAGAAGAGAAGAGAAGGGGAGGAAAGAGAGAGGGAGAGAAATGAACTGTTAACATGTGCATCAGGATTACAGTAAAAAATATTGGGCTACAGACACACAAAAGAGCAAATGTGTGTGAAATTATGCATGTAAGACTGGAGAACAAGAATTAAGAAGTTACTAGATTTTAGGGATTAACTAGTGGATCAAAATGAGAAAAAGCATAAGGAAATTTGAAGATGGATTACAAAGATTAACAACCTTGTGAACACTGCTTCCATTTACATTTTCAGATAGGAACATTTCTTTGTATGAAAATTTCATATCTCAATTTTAAAAAGATACAGTGAATGAGGGCTTCAGAATTGCATAGAGCAGCTCTACCACTTACCAGGTATATGGCCTTGGCCAAGTGTTAAACCATCAGTCTCCCCATCTGCAAAGCAAAAAGAACTAGAGTTGAGAATAACTGCACAGAGCTGCTAAGAAAAGTAAACAAGTAATACATTAATGACATAATACAGTAAATATTCATTAAATATTAACAAAAAAGTCAGAAATTTTATTCCCATATTTCAGCTAAGGAGAAAGACTCAGGAATAACTAGTGGGTAAACATTGGTAATTTACATAACCTACCAGTACTTGTGTTTTACAGTAAACCCTAGCAGGTTTTACGGTTCATTCAGTTTTACAGTTTCAGGAGATGTCAGCATGCAAACTTCTGCTTGTGTGTTCTCTTTTCTAACATGGCCTGATGTATTTCAGGCTGGCCTGGAATTTACTGTGCATCCCAAATGATCCTGAACATTCCGAGATTACAGGTATGTGTCAGTTCATGTATTTTCAACTGCACCATGAACTCCAACAGGGTCACTTTCAGCAGTTAACTCTGTAATTGCCAGTATAATTCATCTCATATTAAAAGTGTTCCATTTATTCTTTCTTTTCTTCTCTTCTCTTTTTGAGACAGGATGTCACTCTATGCCCCTGGCTGGCCCACCAGCCTCTGTGCACTGCCACAAGGGCCAACCCCCATTGTTGCCAGTACTAGGTTCAAGTCTCCTGACAAAAAATAGGAGGCCAGGGGCCTGGAGAGATGGCTCAGTGGTTAAGAGCACTGACTGGACTGCTCTTCAAAAGGTCCTGAGTTCAATTCTCACAACCATCTGTAATGGGATCCAATGCCCGCCCTCTCCTGGTGTGTCTGAAGACAGCTACACATACATAATAAATAAATAGATCTTTAAAAAAAATTGAAAACCAATTCTGGAAGTGGGGCTGTAAGTAGTCATTTTAGGCTTTAAGTTTTTAAAATACACTCTTTTTTTTTTTTTCTTTTTTTTTTCGGAGATGGGGACCAAACCCAGGGCCTTGCCCTTGGTAGGCAAGCGCTCTACCACTGAGCTAAATCCCCAACCCCCAGGCTTCAAGTTTTTGTTTACATTGTGAGTGTGTGAGTACTTGTATGTGCACATACATGTATACATATATGCATGTACATGTCAAGGTATGCATGTGTAGGTCAAAGGACAACTTGAGGGAGCTGGCTTTCTCCTTCCACCACGTGGGTTACAGACACTGAATTCAGAAGGCCAGGGTTTGCGACAAGCCACTTTACCTGGCTTTACCATCTCACTGATCTATTCTAGCCTTTTTGAATGTTCCTTCCTCAGAGCAAGTTCAAAAGAAAAGAATTCTGGCTTGGTATGACTGACAGACACATGTAATTCTAGCACTTAGGAGGCTAAGGTAAGAAAATCTTGAGTTAAAGCCAGCCCTGTATCAGCCCAGCTACATAAAATTCCTCCTCAAAAAATAAAATAAAAAATAAATAAAAATTGAGGGAAAGGAAGGTAAAAATGAATGCATATAATCTGGATGTGAAGCCTGTGCTCTAAGAGAGCCAGAGCTAAGGCTTGAAATTATTTGGCAGAATATTTTCAGAAACTTGGTGGCTGAAAAGGGAACCAATTTTTTCATTAAAACTATATTCTATTTTCCTTAATCATGCAAGATTCTTACTTTGAAAAAGTTAAAATGGTGGATGTGGTAGTGGACTCCTTTGAGCCTGGCACTTGAGAGGCAAAAAAATGAATAATAGCTCACTGAGTTAGAGGCCAGCCTGGTCTTCCAAGTGAAAAACAAAAAACTAAAGTGAAAGACCACAACAGGATGAGAAAAATTCTCACGCATTCTGATACCAAGGTATTGAACTCAAACAACCATTTTCAGCTTTTTAAACACATGAGGGCCAGAGATGACTCAGTGGGTAAAAGCAGGTGACACACAGCCTGATGACATGCAAGGGGTCCCTGGGACCCACCCAAAGCCAGAAGGAAAGCATCAACCCCACAGAGCTGTCCTCTGACCTTCACCCATTTGCTTTGGCAGATGTGCCACTGCTCTCACACACAGACACGGGGTTGTCTCAGCTCCCCATCATACACATGACACAGGGTTGTCTCAAACTGTTACAATATTGCTCCCACAGGAAAAAAAAATAATTGCTAAACTCTAGCCTCACATTTTTTTTACATTCCTTCTTAGTCATCCATTACAAATCTCCAAGCATTCCCTGCACCCACCAGATAGTAACAGGCATCCATGGCTATACAAGGACTCAACAATTGCCTTTGAATCCAACTATCTTTTCACCAATTGTAAACAAGCCCTAAACTCTTGGCTCCATAGAGAATGCCTACAAGTCAGTATAAACTCTGAAACAGGGGCAGAGGTCAAGTGACTGGGAGAGTTCAGCCTGAACTGTCAATCTCATCCCACCCCCACCTTGTTCAAAAGAATCCTATCAGAAAGCACCTCCCAGCAAAAGGCCACATTCAGGAGACCTGATGTGGCAGCATTGCTACATCCTAAGCTGGGGCTTTAGAAGCACAGGGGAAGCACAAGAAATCAAGCAGGGCTGGAAGCAGGAGTTGATGCAGAGGCCGTGGAGGGGTGCCACCCATCAGGGAACCACCTAATCACCAAGTGAATGCTATGGAGGAGGAGACATTAAGGGAAAACAGGGAGACTTACAAATTTATCTTAATATGCTTTAGAAAAGAAGGAGCCTCCTTTAAGGAAATGCCTCCAGGAGATCCAGCCGTAAGACATTTTCTCAATTAGTGTTCAGTGAAGTAGAGCCCAGCCTATGATGGGTGGGGCCACTCCTGGGCTGGTGATCCTGGATTCTATAAGAAAGCAGGTTAAGCAAGCCATGTGAATTGGGTCAGTAAGCAGCACCCCTCCACGGCCTCTGCATCAACTCCTGCTTCCAGCCCTGCTTGATTTCTTGTCCTAACTTACTCCAGTAATGGACTATGATCTGAAAGTGTAAGCTAAATAAATCTGTTCCTCCTCAGCTTGCTTTTTGGTCATGGTGTTTCGTCACAGCAAAACAAAATACCCTAAGACAGCCTCTGACCTCCATACATGTGCTGTGGCACACACAAAATGAGATAAAATAACTATTTTTTTTAAAAAATAACATTTATCTTTCCTTTCTTTTTTTTTTTTTTTTTTTTGGTTCTTTTTTTTCCGGAGCTGGGACCGAACCCAGGGCCTTGCGCTTCCTAGGTAAGCGCTCTACCACTGAGCTAAATCCCCAGCCCTTTCTTAATATCTACTATTCAATTTTATATTAATTATCTGCAGACAATGGTTGGACCTATCTGTGCTACCTGCACACTTTTTTGAGGCTTATTTTATGTTTGTGGAGATTTTTGTCTGCATGTATATATGGGCACCATGTGCGGACATTGCATGCAGGAGAGTCAGAAGAGGATATCAGATCCCTTGGAACTGGAGTTACAGATGGTTGTGACCTGCCATGTGGATATTGGGAATTGAACCTAGGTCCTGTGGAAGAATAGATAGTAATCTTAACCACTAGTACAGCACCTGTACTACTTTTTAATATCAAAAGTTATGATATATTGCCAGGTTTGGTGAAACATATCTTTATTCCAAGCACTCAGAAGCAGAGGTAGGTGGATCTCTGAGTTCCACCAGCTTGGGACTACATTCATGCAGGCAAAACATTAATGCACATAAGGTAAAAGTAAAATAAATTAAAAATGAAAGTAAGTTGGCAAGAAAACCTAGGTTAAACCCACAATATACAGTGTTTTAAAAATAATGATCAAATTTTAAATAGTGCAAAATCTTTCCTGAATATGCTATTAAACCTTGCTGGGATGGTTTGTATATGCCTGACCCAGTTTTAGAGTAGGTGTGTCACTGTGGGTGTGGGATTTAAGACCCTCATCCCAGATGCCTGGAAGCCGGTATTCTGCTAGCAGCCTTCAGATGAAGATGTAAAACTCTCAGCTCTTCCTGCATCATGCCTGCCTGGATGCTACCATGCTCTTACCTTGATGATAATGGACTGAACCTCTGAACCTGTAAGCCAGCCCCAATTAAATGTTGTCCTTTATAAGAGTTGCCTTGGTCATAGTGTCTGTTCACAGCAGTAAAACCCTAACTAAGACACTTGGCCATTAATCAGTAGAACATGTATAATGTGAATACTTTTAAGAATAATCTGATAGTTAACTTCTTCAGGCTATTAAGAAGTTAAGTAAATGAGTAATTGATAATTTATCCTATGCTGGAGGAATGATGACAAATCCCCTATGAGCCAAATGGTAAAAAACAAAAATGCCAAAATGTTCAATAGTTCATCAGCCTGTGGGATGATGTAATGGGTGAGGCAGGTACAAGATAGAAGGAGGCCTGTCATTAGACAAGAAGGAAGGATGGGTGGGAGAAAAGTTTGAAGGAAGAGAAGGAGACTGGAATGGAAAGGAAGAAGAGACAGGAGGGAAAGGGAGAGAGGCCATGGCAGGACAATATGGGAGGTGATGTTAAGATTCCGCACTGTACCTTTACAGGTTGTTACGAATGTTTTTAAGGGATAGATGTGTATTGGGCTTTGTATGTTTAGGTGGGCAATTATACCTTATCAATTAGATCAAAGGTTATTGTGTTGTATGTTTTCATGCAACAATTTAAGTGTAAGAAAGTGTGTGGCGGCTGGTCTGGGCTGCCACAGAGTTGGGATGTGTGTTTCTGGCATGGAAACCTGCCTTGGGAGCTAGATAGGTAGAGAGATTGCTGCCAGGCTCAGAGAGAGGCCTTTGGCAGTGTGATATGGGATGGAGCAGAGCAGGTGAGACGCTTTGCTGACTGAAAATTAAGATATCCAGCAGATATCTTGGGGCACTGCAGTGCAGACCTAGAGTGGGTAAAAGACAGCCTTTTATTTTTTTATATTTTTACAACAGCATCAGCCTGTACAAATAAACTATTTCTGTGAAGCAGTAACATATGCTAATGTGTAGAATGGCTCATGTTTATGTCATTAAATAACATGGGTTGATGGAGAGATGGCACAACGATTAAGAACTGAGCTCTTCCAGAGGACTTGGGTTCAATTCTCAGCACCAACATGGTGGCTCACAACTGTCTATGACTCTAGTTTCAGGGGATCTGACGCTCTCACACCAATGCACATAAAATAAAATTAAATAATTTATTTTTTTAAAAACATGGGTTACTCTACTAAATAAAATGTGATTACCATAGCCCATGAATACAGACTGAGAATTTCAACAATACAATGATAGCCTAGAACAGCATACACTAGTATTTGCCATTTCTTAAACACTGTTCTAAACCATTTACATACATTACTTCACTTAATCCTCATAATAAGCTTAATAAACTCTGAATACCTTTACTATTTGCATCTTCAGATGAGAAAACTGATACAGAGATTACATAATTTAATCAAAATTGAAAAGATAACAAAATACTGAGGCCAAATTGCAACTAAGCAATCTTGAGCCTGAATGCATACTTTTATTTCTTTGTTTATTTATCTGTGGATGTGTGTGTGTATAGGTTTGTGTACATGTATACATTGTTTGCAGAAGCAGAAGCTGTCATCAGATTCCCTGAAACTGGAGTTACAGACGTTTGTGGGCCCGCGATGAACATAACCCTGGTTCCTCTAGGAAAGCAGTCAGTTGCTCTGACCAACAAAGTCATCTCTCCAGCACCCAGACCATGCCTCTTGAATTCAGAAGTTTTTGCTTATATTAAAAAACTAAAGCACGCATTTGAAATGTGAACTTAAGAACTATGAACGTGTGCATTGGCACGGTATATAATGATGTAGGAAAATAGAGATCCATCTGAATGCCCAGGAATGAAACCTTGGCTACATAAACCATGGCCCAGTTGCTCCCCTCAATGACGCTGCCATCCTGCTAATTAAAAATATTGATTAAAATGAATGCCTCATGACTTGGGGAATAATGCTCTAAATGTATAAAGTAAAATGTGGTATTAAAAGATGATCTCAAACACAAACCTGGGAAGACTATTCTCAAATGATAATATTTACTTCTTAGTGGGAGATCAGGGATTTTTGTATTTATATTTTAATGTTTTAAAGAAAAACAAAAGTAATACTACCAACTGAAACAAAATTGTCATTGTTCTCTTAATTCAACTGTATCATTAACTTCAGCCAGTTTGGGAAGACAAACATGCTAAGCCAATTTGAAACCTATCTAATCCAAGCGGCCATTTCCTTTGATTTGTGCTCTTTGCACATCACAAATAAACATAGACAAAAAAGAACCTTCAACTTCAACTTTGGAAACAGGATGAAATACTTTCATTTTTTGTTGATGTTTTCTCTGTGGTTATTTTAGGATCACAGTACAAGTAAAGAAATACTTTGTTACATATACGCCAAAACACAGAGTGTCTTTGCGGAAGTAGATTAGAGACAAAAGTTGGACTAAGGAGAAAGAACAGCTGTTGCTAATCCAACTGTTTACCCTCTGACCCTCTATCTGCCCCATAACTGAACAGTACCAATTGTTTCCCTGTGTGATGGGGTGTTTACAATCCCTGAGAGGCATGAAAGGAATTAATAATTTAGCCTAGAAAGCTGACAGCCTTTATGGGGAGCCCCTTGTCTGCAGGTCAGAAATCAGAGTGAGTGCTGTCTTGAAATCACAGGTTCCTTTACTGTTCCAGTTTTACAGCTTAATTGGCCCCCAAACATAAATCACTTATTTCTCCTGTTTTACAAAACAACGACTTCTATTCTCTATTTCCCTTGTACCAAGGCAGCCCTTGTTCCTTTGAGTTTTACAACTACATGGTAAACAAGGTAGCTGAGGGGAAACTCAGGGAGCAGAGCAAACTGGAGTTACTTGGACATAGCACAGAAAGGTTATGGTGTTTTGAACTTCTCTCGACCTCTGGCTGCCCTTGCACCCAGCTCATGCTAAGGGCACAGTGTAGAGCGCTTGTAGAAATGAACTTAGCCTGAACCTGGGCCATAACATTGGACTCTGGGAAGCCCAGGACTTGTAGGGAGGAGCCAGAATGTGAACAGAAGCTCATATTTGAACCACACTGCCCATCTATCTGCTCTATCGCAGAAAAGGTAATTAAAAGAACACCTGGTAGATAAAATCTTCCCTTAAGTTTCCAACATATTCCACCTGCTGTACCAAATCTACTATCTACAACCACTACCCAGTACAATTGGAAATTAGCTGCAAAGGTGTTCCTGTCACAAAATCAACAGGACCAAGCTTTTCCCACTGGGAATTTGCAGTGGGAAGACATTGGATCTCTAAATTCCAAAGATACAATGAAGAGAAAGCTCTGTTATATTCAATTTAGTGTGTAAAAAGACTAACATGGAAGTTATTATTCCTTCTAGTCAGAATACAGAAATGCAGCATCGAAAAGAATGATCAGGGACCTGGCAGACAGCTTGCTCAGATGCTTGCTACTCTTACAGAGGACCTGAGTTCCAGTCACAGCAGGTGTAAGGTGACTACAATCACCTGTAACTCTAGCTACTCCAAGGGATCCAACACCCTCTTTTGGCAGTGATGGTCACCTATAGTCACATACAGATATACACAGATGCATACACATAATTAAAAATAAAAATAAAAGGGGTTGGGGATTTAGCTCAGTGGTAGAGCGCTTGCCTAGCAAGCGAAAGGCCCTGGGTTCGGTCCCCAGTTCCAAAAGATAAATAAATAAATAAATAAATAAATAAATAAATAAATAAATAAATAAATAAATAAATGTTAGAAAGATGGTTCAGCCATCTAAATCCTAAAATCATTATAATCAATATCATCACTATCATAACCACAACCATTATCATCAGGCCTGGCCTGGTAGAACACACCTATAATCCACGCACTCAAGAGGAGGAGGAAAGGATTACTTTCAGTTTGAGGCCAGAATGGACTATATAGTGAATTCAAGACAATCCAGACTACAAAGGGAGATCCTGTCTTTAAAAAACAAAACATCAAAATCTGATACAATTTGCACGGCCCACCTCAATCTTGCAGCTTCCTATAACTTGACAGAATCAAGTTTGTGCACACTCAAATTCCAACACTAATATAGACTGAGATCGTAAATTTTACTTTTGTCAACCCATAATTATAATAATTATATCCTTACATGTTTCTTCAAAGACATAGGACAAAATTAAAATACTAAGTTCACAAAAGTGATGTAGGAACTGAGACTATTACCCACAATATAAGTAAGTACAACTTTAAAAAGAAAAGTCAGCTTCTGTAAGGCGAAGGACACTGTGGTTAGGACAAAACGGCAACCAACAAATTGGGAAAAGATCTTTACCAATCCTACAACAGATAGAGGCCTTATATCCAAAATATACAAAGAACTCAAGAAGTTAGACCGCAGGGAGACAAATAACCCTATTAAAAATTGGGGTTCAGAGCTAAACAAAGAATTCACAGCTGAGGAATGCCGAATGGCTGAGAAACACCTAAAGAAATGTTCAACATCTTTAGTCATAAGGGAAATGCAAATCAAAACAACCCTGAGATTTCACCTCACACCAGTGAGAATGGCTAAGATCAAAAACTCAGGTGACAGCAGATGCTGGCGAGGATCTTGGAGAAAGAGGAACACTCCTCCATTGTTGGTGGGATTGCAGACTGGTACAATCATTCTGGAAATCAGTCTGGAGGTTCCTCAGAAAATTGGACATTGAACTACCTGAGGATCCAGCTATACCTCTCTTGGGCATATACCCACAAGATGCCCCAACATATAAAAAAGACACGTGCTCCACTATGTTCATAGCAGCCTTATTTTTAATAGCCAGAAGCTGGAAAGAACCCAGATGCCCTTCAACAGAGGAATGGATACACAAAATGTGGTACATCTACACAATGGAATATTACTCAGCTATCAAAAACAATGACTTTATGAAATTCGTAGGCAAATGGTTGGAACTGGAAAATATCATCCTGAGTGAGGTAACCCAATCACAGAAAAACACACATGGTATGCACTCACTGATAAGTGGCTATTAGCCCAAATGCTTGAATTACCCTAGATGCCTAGAACAAATGAAACTCAAGACGGATGATCAAAATGTGAATGCTTCACTCCTTCTTTAAAAGGGGAACAAGAATACCCTTGGCAGGGAAGAGAGAGGCAAAGATTAAAACAGAGACAGAAGGAACACCCATTCAGAGCCTGCCCCACATGTAGCCCATACATATACAGCCACCCAATTAGACAAGATGGATGAAGCAAAGAAGTGCAGGCCGACAGGAGCCGGACGGACAGATCTCTCCTGAGAGACACAGCCAGAATACAGCAAATACAGAGGCGAATGCTAGCAGCAAACCACTGAACTGAGAATAGGACCCCCGTTGAAGGAATCAGAGAAAGAACCGGAAAGCTCGAAGGGGCTCAAGACCCCATATGAACAAAAATGCCAAGCAACCAGAGCTTCCAGGGACTAAGCCACTACCTAAAGACATACATGGACTGACCCTGGACTCTGACCTCATAGGTAGCATTGAATATTCTAGAAAGAGCACCAGTGTAAGGGAAGCCCTTGGTCCTGCTAAGACTGAACCCCCAGTGAACGTGATTGTTGGGGGGAGGGCAGCAATGGGGGGAGGATGGGGAGGGGAACACCCATAAAAAAGGGGAGGGGGTGGGGTTAGGGGGATGTTGGCCCGTAAACCGGGAAAGGGAATAACACTCGAAATGTAAATAAGAAATACTCAAGTTAATAAAAAAAATAAATAAATAAATAAATAAAAAAGAAAAGTCAATTTTGGTGATTCCCTTCTATAGTAATATATAAAATCAATGTTTATTTTCATGTAATGGAGAAGTGTCTGTAAACAACCATATTCAGTAAAGGAACTCATCTAATCAAGGCTTTTCTCAACAAATGGCATGAAAAAGAAAACTATTTTTCCACATATTTCCAGTGAACTATACTTGGTCATTTGTGCAGCTAAGGCTAAGAACTGAGCCTGAAGCACTTTGTTTTCAATTATTTGGTGTATTTTCTGTAGTGTCACATAAACATTGCTTACAAAATATCAGTGCCTTCCTGGTACTGAAAAATAGTTCTATAACAGGACATTAGAGAATAACAGAGACAAAACATTGTATTAACCCTCAGCTACTATACTGATACACAGTCTGCAGTCATAATATAAAACTGATTCCAAATTTTGTGAATTTCACAGAACCACATCTAAATGCTCAGTGGGGTAAGATCTCTGCTGCCAAACATCCTACATTTGATCCCTAGAATACACATGGTAAAATGAAAGAACTAACCCTCACAAGTTATCCTCTGACTTCCACATATATGTTGTGGCATGCACATGCCCCTATGTACACAATTAAGTTTAAAAAAAAATTTTAATTTCCTGGCATTTGCTAAATATCATGGATTTATTCTGCTTGGCAATATAGTACTAGTTGAAAATATATGAATATTTATCTTAAGGTCTATGGGAAAAATACATGAGAAAGCCCATCTTCTCAGGGATGATATTAGCCAGTGGGTAAAAGATAAGCTTCATCATTTACCTAATAACATAATGATTAGTTGGCCCCGTGACTCTTTAAAAGTCCTAGAACCAGGAGGTGGCTAGACCATCTCCTAAATTTTAAATCTATAACATTTGACCTTTTAGCATTATAGAAAAATAAGATCAATATACAGTAGACACACTCATGTTTATTTCTCTAACAACTTTAACTATGTCCCAGAGTATTTCATGTAATAGTATGGGAGCAGAGGAAATTTAGATGACTATGACCAAGACTTCCGTAGTCTTGAAAGACATCATTTAACTAGATCTTGAAACAGTCACTCTTTTACTTTATTCTCAATAACACAGAAGCAAATGCCTTACAAATTAAACTGGCACAAAGATTATCACTTATAAATTTATAAACAAACATAAAGCTGAGCCTGGTGGCATACATTTGTAACTCCAGCACTCAGGAGAATTGGGAACTCACAGTCATCACCATCTACATTAAGTTTGAGACTAGCCTGAACTACAGGAAAAAAAAATATATCAAGAAATGAGGAGTAGTTGGGCATGGTGGTGCAAACCTTTAATCCCAGCATTTGGGAAGCAGAGACAGGCAGATCTCTGTGAGTTTGAGACCAGCCTGGACAGTCAGGACTGTTACATAGAGAAATCCTGTCTCAGAAAGGAAAAAAAAAAAGGAAAGGAAGGAAAAGAGAGGGAGGAGGGGAAAGGAAGGAGGGAAAGAGAAAGGGGAAGGGAAATGAGGGTATTGGAGAAAAAAATGTTCAATGGGTAGAGTATATATTGTACAGCATGCTGGGTTTAACTCCCTAACACCCATGTAAAAGTCAAGCATGTGGTGTGTGTCCATTACCTCAGCACTGGAGAAATGAGAGACAGATCTCTAAAGCTTGATTCAGGATTAGTGAGAAATCCTGCCAAATAACAATAATAATAATAATAATAATAATAATAATAATAATAATAATGGCAGCAGCAACAACAAATAGAAGAGAACATATAACTGTCCTCCAAGTGCACATGCACAAACACACATATGCACACACACACACATAGACACACATGGACACACATGAAGAAGGGATGCAGAGAGGGAGAAAGGACAGGAAGGAGGGAAAAATTAAGAGGAAGGATGGAGAAAGAGAAGGGAAGAGGAGAAAGAGGAGGACAGGAGGGAGAGAAGAGGAGAAAAAGGAAAGAAAGGGGAAGGGAGAAGAAGAAAAGGAAAGGGAGAAGGGAGGAGGGGAAGGGACAGGTAACAAACCTATGGGCATATCTATGAGGACATTTCTAGAAGGCTTTAACTGTAGTAAACTAACCCCTCATGGGGGCAGAACCATCCATGGACTGGGGTCCCAAACTCAATAAAATGTACAAAAAGCACTGAGCACCAGCACTCATGTCTCATCTCCTTCCTGAATACGACATAAATATGACTGCTTCACATTCTGCCCCAAAAACTAGATCTGCTCTAGCTGCCATGATGAACTATAACCCAAACTATGAGCAAGAATAAACCCATCCCTCAATAGTTTCTTTTGTTAGGTATACAGCAATGAGAAAAATAAGTAATAAATAAATTCTTTGAATAAACTGTGAAAAGTAATTTAAACATTTTTGCCAGATATAGTGGCAGATGCAAAGGCAAGTGGACCTCTGTGACTTTAAGGCCAGTCTGGTTTACAAAGTAAGTTCCAGGACAGGCAGGGCTATATAGAAAAGCCCTGTCTGTCTTGAAGAAAGAATGAGTAGATGAAAGAGAGAAGGGAAAGAGAAGGAAGGAGAGGGAGAGAAGAAGGGAAAAAAGAAATGAAAAAAGGAAGAAACAAAGAAAAATTTTGAATATGGTTGTGTATGTACATAAATCTAACATTGTTTATTACTAATTTCACTGGAAGATGGAGAACTGAGCAAGGGTCATTTTAAAACAAAAATTTTCAGCAAATAATCTTCTATTCAAAGGATAGACCTGACCATCAAACAATACTAGCGAATAAGAGAAAAAAAGTCAGTAGAAAAGACAGACTATCATTCCTATGGTTGTTAGAAGATACAATGAGGGGTTGGGGATTTAGCTCAGTGGTAGAGCCCTTGCCTAGGAAGCGCAAGGCCCTGGGTTGGGTCCCCAGCTCCAAAAAAAAAAAAAAAAAAAAAAAGAAGATACAATGAATGTAAGGGCCATTCAAGTAACAGATCAAAGAGCCCTGAAGTCTGACACAGGCAAGTACACAGTCACCCCTTTTCTCCCCAGCAAACACTGGGTAACATTTAGAACTTACTAGTGCCTGGATCAAGCTCTGCCAATTCATCCTGACAGAAACCTAAAGAGAGAACAATAGGGAAAAAACAATTATTATTTTTCAATTACTCCAAGCTGACTCTAAATATTAAAAATCAAATACCATTCAATGGGGGAGGATTCAGAGTTCAGGCTAGGATGTTACACAGTTCTTGCTGAGGATGAGCAAAATACTGGTTTGAATTTCCAATAACACTCCCATACTCTAAGTTAGACTCAAAACTTAGTTTGGGTTTAAATCCTAGTTCTAACAATTGATTACTGTAAGGACCCCTTCCTCCTTGGGTTTCTATTCATCACCTAAATATAGAAATGGTGCATGTACCAGAGCTGTACCAGGAGAGAGTTTAGAAATATTCCTTAGCACACAGTAGGGACTCAATAAACAATAGCACAGTAAATATAAATGCCAATGTCTATTGGAATAAAAACTAGTAGGAAAGTTAAATCTCATTTAATATTTATGGTTTTTTTTTAATGGTATCAATTATGTCCCAAAAGAAAGCAAAGCAAACAAGAAATTAAAACAAATATACAAGATGAGTTTACTAAAGATCATCACCAGTTAGGGTCAGGAATAAAACCCAGTTGTTACAGTGCTTGCTTAGCATACATGATGCCCTCAGTTTGATCTCTGGCACTGTATGAACTAGGCAGGGTGGTACATGCCTACAATCTCAGTACAAATGTAAATGTCTCTTATTTCCTCAGATGAAGGGATGAATGAGAGACATGTCCAAGCTGTGTGAGTGAATACAGGGCCTGAGTTGAACCCAGTATGTTTCTCTACACTAACTATCCCTAGGCCTAGGCTTCTAGCCTCCTTTTTTTTTTTTTTTTTTTTTTAATTTATTATATATATGTACACTGTAGCTATCTTCAGACACACCAGAAGAGAGCATCAGACCTCATTACAGATGGTTGTGAGCCACCATGTGGTTGCTAGGATTTGAACTCAGGACCTCTGGAAGAGCAGTCAGTGCTTTTTTTTTTTTTTTTTTTTGGTTCTTTTTTCCGGAGCTGGGGACCGAACCCAGGGCCTTGCACTTCCTAGGTGGCGCTCTACCACTGAGCTAAATCCCCAGCCCCAGTCAGTGCTCTTAACGCTGAGCCATCTCTCCAGCCCAACTTCTAGCCTCCTTACAAGCTAACCTTCCAAGCTGACTAATTCAATCTGGCTTCTCTTGGCTTCTGACTGAATTGTTCTGCTTGGCCTCATATGTACCTTGGCAATATGGTCTAATCTTCTGGCTCCTTCTGTCTTCAACTGTGTCTATCTTGTTCTCTCTGAAACCTGTTTCTGTAAAACCGCCCTGACCAAACACCTGCCATACACACACCACACCTTTTTTCCCCTCTCCCTGCTCTTAAGTAGCCTCTCTTCCTCTGTTGTTCTCCTATGAGTTGTGTGTATCCTACCTCTTGACTCATTCTGCCAAATCTTTTCTTGATTGTTACTTGTCTGCCTCTTAATTAGAGGTTACTTTCAAACATGGCTGCTTCCTTCTACAAACTAACCTTCATTGTTAGGGATTAAAGAATATGTCTATATTTCAGCCAGGTCATACTATAATCCAGGGCATGTTTGTATTCTAGACAGATCATATCTTTGCCTGTGATCTCTTGCTAGAGCAGCCATGTTGCTGGATTAAAATTTCTCTACATCCCAGTACTCAATAGACAGTACTCAACAGACACAGGAGAGCCAGAGATTTAAGGTTATTCTTGATAACATAGCAAATACAAGGTCAGCCTGGAATATATGAGATCCAGTCTCAAAACAAAACTCTCAAAAAACTTTACATACACACAAATAAAACTAATTTTTCCATTACTAAGTATGCTTATCCTATGCTTGCTCACAAGACAGTGTACTTAGCAAGAATAAAGCCTTGGACTTAATTCCCAGAACCAACAAAATAAGCATTAGAATTAACATTACAAAAGATATTTCATATTAATAACACCTGTGCTTTGTATCTGCTTGGCATGTAAATAACACTCTATAGAGAAAACAAGCATATTAAGTGGCAAACACAGTGAGTCCTTTGTACACACTTGATGAGAGTTATTTTTTCAGACAATAACTACCTTTCTCTTCATTAGCTTCTACTCATCTTTAGCTATTTTCTCAGAAAAGTGTTCTCTAGTATCCTTAACTATTGTCTCTCATATATAAGGTCAAAATCATAGTTAAAACTATCTGTAACACTTGTAGCTGTTTCTCCACTGTCCTTATTGTTGGGGTCTGGAAATCGCTGCACAAACCACTCACACACCAATCTCAGTCAAACAGGGCTGATTTATTGAGTGCAAACCCCAAGACTGATAGAGCAGGGATGCATTCTAGACTCAGGAGCTGAACTGTGACTGGGAGCCGGGATTCTATAGAGCTTTTAAGCCTGAAATTCACAAACATCTGTGCCAAGTTATTCCACCAATAAGGATTTAGGGATAGGGGACTTCTTTAGGAACATGTCCTTGTACATTTATCCTGCCCTCGTTGGTTGGGTTATTCAACTGTGGTGAGGGGCTTGCCTTGCCTAACATTCATGTCTTAACTTGCCAACCAGAATTTCCGTTACCAATGTACATGTCTCTTTCTGCTAAGTAGGATGCCAATTCCCAGAGAGGTCTTGGAAACTTAAAACTTTATTCAATCCCAACTTAAAATGGAAGTCTCAATCCAAATGGCTTCTCATATTGGTGCAGGTGTCTCTTTCATGTTGGGTCCATCCCAGGGGCAGCTTATCATACAGGTGCAGGAAGGGCTCCTGGGTGACTGGTTTGGGTCTAAGCTTATTGTGGCTAACTATACAAAGCATAACTGACTTCTAATGTGATTGGTTTCTAAGAACACCAAAGCACAGAACATAACAGAATATGCGATCAACTTGGAAATGAGAATGTTTCCTAGTAACAGTAGTTATATAGGGAAGTAACAGTTCAAAATTGATGGCTAGACAGGCATCAGTTTCCCAGGCCTTAGCACTTATTATCATAAAATTATTCATTTAATGTTTGATTCCACTGTTAAGACTGTTCCCTGGGAACAGGGGTCCTGTCAGGTTCTGTTCACATGTATTCCTTTACCTTACACAAACCTAAAACACAGCTGGTCGATAAACATCAACTGTAGTAATAGCAAATACAAAAATAATGGAGCAAAACTCAGAGTAAACCACACATAAAAAAATTCATGTCATCAAGGCAAGCTGCCAACTCAGAGCCACATGCAACAAGGATTCAAGTCGTAAGTGAACTGCTTAAAGGCCCTAAGTCAGATGTGGTGGCTCCTACTGGCAATCCCCATTCTCAGGAGACTATGGCAGGAGGATCAGTACCAGTTCAAGACCAGACAGGTCTCCCTCCTTTCCCCACATCTCCCACCACCAGGAGGTCAAGGCCCGCCTGGGCTAGTACCACCACCTACCTACCAAACATGCTATATCACCTTCCTTACTGGCAGTCTCCCCTGCTGCCACCACCGCCACCACCACTACCACCACCACCACTACCACCACCCTCCCACACACAGTCTCAAGTTAAAATAAGTCAAATCACAATTACAACTATGAAACAGGAAAGACTTCCATATTTACAAAGTAAACCATACTTATGGTTTAAATGCCTCTTTCACTAGGTAACAAACTCCTCAAATGTAGGGACTATGTTTAGCCAGTGAAACCGCTTCTATCTCTTGATATTACAGAAGGTACTCAAACCCAAGATGATGTAAACAGAAATGCAAAAAGACTATTGCTCCAGTCTAGGGTAGGAAAGTAATAGAATGAGAAGATCTATATCTAGCTTGCACAATGCAGAAGGTCTGCAAGAGAATGAACCTCAAACAATAGAATTCTGAAGCCACTGAAAAGTAGTAATCTGAGAAGGCTACTTACAGTGTCTATAATACTTCAAGTACCAGCAATGGGGACTGGAACAGCGGTGGTGAGATACCAGTCTCTGAGTCCACAGATTGCTTCTAAATAACAGAATTTATTTCTCATAGTTATAAAGGCTAGGATTCAGCAGATCCAGTGTCTAGTAGAAGCCAGCCTTCTGGTTCACAGGTCATACCTCGCTGGTCTTCACATATAAAACAGACATAAATGAGTCCAGCGGGTTCTCTTTTATTCAGAAACTAAGATCCCTGATTACCTAACCACCTCTTTCCCAGTCTTAATATAATCACCTGTGGGTAGGATTTCAACATAAGAATGTTGGAGGGACACAAACCTTCAGATCATAGCATTAGGCAATAAAGAAATAACCATTTCTATATACAGGTTACAGAACATACCAGAATCCTGAACGTTAACATGAGACTAAGCAGTCATTTGCTTATGAACCTATATTGCCCTAAAAATACAGTGAGTGCAAGAAGACAGAAAGGTACAAGGATAAAAGCCATTTTAATTATATGACTTGGCAAGGCAAGGCAAGGAAACCCTGAGTTGAGGCTTCAAGTTTTCATTAGGCAAAAAGACTGCATTTGAGGTATCAAGAAAAGATAGAGCAGGGCAGAAAGAGATAGTTTAGCTGCTAAGAGAACTGGTTGTTCTTCCTGAGTTCAATTCCCAGCAACCACATGGTGGCTCACAACCATCTGATGTCCACTTCTGGTGTGCATTCATTCATACAGATATATAAAATAAATGAATAAATCTTTTTTTAAGGATAAAGCTTAATACATCCTCTAAAAGTAACCAACATTCTGAACTCGACAGAGTGACGCAAAACCTGAAAATTCCAAGAATGATGGGTTAAAGCAGTGGTTCTCAACTTTCCTAATGCCATGACCCTTTAATAAGTTCCTCATATAGTGGTGAGTCCCAACCATAAAATTATTTTTTGTTGCTATTTCACAACTGTAATTTTGCTGTTATGAACTATATCATATTTTGAGAGACAGAGGTTTGTCAAAGGAGTCAAGATTCACAAGTTGAAAATCCTGGATTGAAGAGCAAATCCATTCCTTTTATTTGTCTGCCAACCACTCCCTCCCTCCTATTAACAACTAACTTTTCTTTGGAGACTTATTTCTCTTTGTAGCCATAGAATACAAGAAAGATTAACTCCAACCTTGCTATAAGATGGGATGAACAGAGAACTATCCTATCTGTGGTCGTCTAAACAAAAGTTGAGGAGGCAGAGGCAGAGAGGCAGAGGCAGAGGCAGAGGCAAGTGGTTCTCTGAGTTCAAGGCCATACTGGTCTGCAGACTAAGTTCCAGAACACCCAAGGATTCACATAAAAACCCTGTCTCAAAAAACAAACAAAAAGGAAAAAAAAAACAAAACAAAGGACTGATAAACAAACAATTCCCTAACTATCAGAAAAGTATATAAGCAAGCAAACTATAAATATATGGCAAAGTTTATATTCCCTTACCATAGCTGGAAATAAATACATAGTGAAAAGGAATCCTACACTCGCCTGTCTCTTTAACAACCGAAAGCCAACGTGAAATGTCAATACAAATAGCCACCATGAGCAACTAGTTTGGTAAATCAGCTATGACATGTGGTCCCTAAATGGCTCTAAGTTTAGGACTCTTCCTTTTTCTTTTAAATTTGTATGTTTCTCAAAACAGGGTCTTTGTGTAGCCTTGGTTGTCCTGTAGATAAGGCTGGGCTTAAACTCGAGACCTGTCTGCCTCTGCCTCCCCAATGAATGTGTATGTATGGCATGTTTAGTCAGAACAACGCTGTGGAGTCAGTTCTCTTCTTCCACTTTTATGTAGTTTCCAGGAATCAAACTCAGGTCCTCAGGCTTACATGGCAACAACTTTTCACTCTTAAGTCATCTCACCAGCCTCAGAAAGCTTTGAATTCTGGCACCATTACTTGTGTTGGTTTAGAGAGTGACTTCACCATTATGATCCAATCTTTGTCTAAGGACTGCTATAAAGATCCAATGATATGGAGCACTCAAGGCAGTGAAAGCACTTAATAGCTATAATCAGTACTGGTGAGAAAAGAGAAGTAGTAAAACATGGGGGTATCAGAAAGAAGACAGCATTTGACCCAACAAGACTATAAGACTATCCAAGGAACAAAATTCAGAGAACATGGAAATGAAAGCAATAAAAAGAGAAGCAGAACGCATGGTTGTATCATAAAGACCTTTATTTAACTACCATACATGAAAGGTTTGGGTCTTTTACCCTGCAGGTAAGTTGCTTACCAGGTACATATCTAAGAAGTTGGTCAATGGCAGCCCAAATGTACTTCAATATAGTGAGTTCTAAAATATAAACCAGAAAAGTCAAAGTACATGGAGTTTTTATAAAACAAGGCTTTCTTGGAGACGCTTACAAATACGGCATAGCTGAAAGGGTTCTACTTACAGGAACTACCACCAATCCCACCCATCTCCTAGATTCTTTCTGGTGTGATGACTGACTGACTGTGAGAAGAGAAGTAGCTTGACCACAGCCTGCCACACTGTTTGTCATGTCTGTGGTCTACAAGCAAGCTCCACATCCAAGCAGATTTACCATTTACCTTTGCATTGGCTGTGCATTAACTTCACATCTCTCTTGCTCTTCTGCCCAGCAAGTGAGGTGTCATTTTATACCCATTAGCTTTTTGTTTTACACAGGCAACCTAACAAGCCATACTTTAGTAATAGCAAGAAATACTTTTGAATGAAAAGATATTGCACTTCACATCCACACAAAAGCCAGCTGGCAGAGCTTCAAGTAAATAACAAGCCTTCTCCAGCTTCACAAATGTCAAGGTCACATTTATAAATACCAACAACAAAAATGCCCATCTCCTAATGTCATTTCATTTCTTTAATGTGTTATCTAAGGAGATACACACACACACACACACACACACACACACACACACACACACACACACACACACAGGAAGTGTGAAAGTGTACAGGACATAGCATATTTAGGTTCTTAGTTATATAACCTAGTATGCCCACATAGTCATCTGTTAGGTGTAAATGCAGCTTATGAGGAATGCCTGAATTTCTATGGAAACATTAATAACATCCCTCTTATCAGCCTACATCACCTTTCATAACATTCTTCAAGCTTCTAGCTTTGTAATTATAGCCTTGAAAGCAGATTAAGGGTAGAAAAGCCAAACCAAATTTACAACACTTCAATTAAAATATTAAAAAAAAACAAAAACAAAAACAAAAACACACAGCTTCAAGGCTATGGCTACAGAATCTGAAAGGAAAACAGTCTGGGACGCAACTGGTCTAGTGAGTAAGAGGCCATTACCGTTTCTGTGGGAAAACAGTACAAGTCTTTCTCCAAAAACTGTGTGTCTTGATGAGCCTCTAACATTTTTTATTTAGCACTTCTGGATCTTTGGAGGAACAAGAATTAGTAGTTCTTTATTTGGCTTAGAGGTCAAAGAAACTTCAAAATCCATACATAGAAAAAATATAAAATAATTTGCCAGATGCCATTTATATAATTTTTAGTGTGTCTGACATTGCCTGGATGCTTCATAAGAATTCTCCCCAGGTAGCTACTGTTATCTCCATCTTACAGATTTAAATAGATTACTGTACAGCATTACATGAAATGACCACAAAAATCAGAAAGTTTTCCATATCAACCTCAACAGATAGCTTGATGGAACAGCAAAAGCCAAATCTTTAGGAGAAAAAGATTACTAAGGTGAGATTCAACTGAGGAAATGACCCCAGAACAATGGATCTCGTTCTTATTCCCACTGAGAATCCCTTCTTGCCAAGCATGGTGACATTCTTCCTCAATCCCAGCACTTGGGAGACTGAGTGAGAACCTCCAAGAATACAAAATAGCTGGATCCTATAGCAAGTGTAAGACCAGTTTGTGCTAAACAGTGAATTCAATGCCAGTCTGAGCTACACGAAACTTTATCTCAAAAAACAAACAAACAAACAACAACAACAAGAAAACCACTTCTAATATAAAAGTATAATATGGAAGCATGATGCTTTCAGAGTCTAATCTCAGGAACAGAAATGATAAAGAACAAAATTGAAAGACATATAAAATTAACCATAGGAAAGGATTACATTCTAGTGTACATATTGTTCATTAGGGTATTTTCTGAACATTACATATGTATAAGAGTTGGTGGTGGTATAAGAGGCCAGACATGGTGATGCACTTCTGCAATCCCATGGAAGAAAGAGGCAAAATTATGAGTTCAAACCAGCTTCAGCTACATAGTAACTGCAATACAAGTGTAGACTACATGAGACCCTGATTCAAAACAAAAATTACAAAACAAATGGAAAAAAAAACTGTATTTTAAAAATACAAGCCAGGTGTGGTAGCACAAGCCTTTAATTCCAGCACTTGGGAAGCAGAGGCAGATGGATCTCTGTGAGACAAGACCAGCCTGACAGCCTGGTCTACATACTAAGTTCTGGGAGAGCCAGGGCTATACAAAGACCTGTTTCAGAGGGAAAAGAACAAAAAACAAACCCAAAAACTATTCTCAGGATGAATTTGTAGCTACCCAGTACCTATATCCATGAGAAATCACATTCTGATGGTAAGAGTATCAAGTTAGTAAAGTAGGAAAAGAAGGACTAAATATTACAAGAAAATAAACCATCCGACCTTTTGGATTGCTCACCGTAAGTAAATACACACAACAAATAAGCCCTTCTGTAGGTTCCATCAAACTCAAGATAGCAAACTAAGTCTATTTTCTTTTTTCTTAATATTTATTTTGTATGAGTACATTGTAGCTAGCTGTCCTCAGACACACCAGAAGAGGGCATCAGATCCCATTACAGATGGTTGTGAGCCACCATGTGGTTGCTGGGATTTGAACTCAGGACCTTTGGAAGAGCAGTCATTACTCTTAACCACTGAGCCATCTCTCCAGCCCCTCTATTTTCTTTTTGAAACCTGCTTTCCCTATACTCCCCCAACCCACATTTCAGATACCATCAATTTCCATTCTCCAAGCCAAAATTGCTCAGACTCCAGCTCCAAGGAGTCCAATTGCCCCTTCGAGCCTCCACTGGCACACACATGGGCATACACACATGCTGGCAAAACACTTGTGCACATAAAATAAATTTTAAATCATAAAATCCTGAGGCTCAGCAGTTACGATCACTTAACTCCTTTTGCAGATGATCCCAGTTAAGCTCCCTGAACCCATGCATGTGCTGACTCACAGCTGTCTGTAACTCCAGTTGCAGGGCATCTAATTCCTCTTGCTTCCACAGGCTCCCAGATACAACTAGTACCCAGACACAATACTCAGGCACATAAAACTAAAGATTGTTTTTTTAGAAAATCATAAAATTCTAAGGCAGGCATGGTAGCATATGCCTTTAATCCCAGCTCTCAGGAGGTATAGTCAGGTGGATCTCCGTAAGTCTGAAGTCAACATGGTCTATACAGAAGTTTAAGACTAGCCAGGGCAACAGAATAGAGAAAAAACAAGATCCTAAAATCACATTGCTACTCTTCCAAATTCCCTTTATAGTCCATCTTATCACTCACAAGGGCACTTTCAGTGTTTCTCAAATCTGGACCTAGTTCAAAAGCCTTCCTTACCCTACAATCCTAGACCATTAAAATTGTTCTTTCTCAGCTGATGGTGAGATTAAATGGTGGTGGTGATTAAAGGTTTCATGCCTTTAATCCCAGCACTTAGGAGGCAGAGACCCAGAGATCTCTGAGTTCAAGGCCAACTGGTCTATAGAGTGAGTTCTAGGAAAGCCAGGGCTATATAGAGAAACCCTGTCTCAAACAACAATCAATAATAATAATAATAATAAGAAGAAGAAGAAGAAGAAGAAGAAGAAGAACAACAACAACAACAACAACAACAACAACAACAACAACAACAACTTGTTCTCCCTGCCTGTGGTGTATACTCTCATGTCAACTTGATACAAGCTGAGTCGCTGGAGAGGAGGGGGCCTCAGTTGAGAAAACGCCTCCATAAGACTGGGCTATAGGCAGGCCTACTGGGTATTCTTAATTAGTGATCAATGTGTTAGGGTTCAGCCTATGGTGAGTGGCTGAATAGGCCATGGTAAACAAGGTAGTAAGCAGTACTCCTGCATAGCCTCTGCATGAGTTCCTGCATCCAGCTTCCTGCCTTATTTGAGCTCCTGTCCTGACTTCCTTTAATGATGAACAGTGATATGGAAGTGGGAGCCAAGTAAATCCTTTCCTCTTCAACTTGTTCTTGGTCATGGTGTTTCCTCACGGTAATAAAACCCTGACCACGACACTGCCGCTCTCCTCTCAACTTCTAGTGGATTTCTACTCCAGTCCAAAGTCCTATTCCTTCCCTATACAGTATGGCACTTGATGCTTTTAAATTACAAAAATAAATTTTATTTACACAACCTTATTCTTTTTCTGACATACCTTCAAGTTTGAAAACTCCTATTCACAAACTCCCCATAATTTACATAAAGATTTAAAAATGCCAACTTCAATGTTGAAAATATTTTACATGAAATACCATAAAGTGATATACCAGAGATGTTAGACATCTAAGCACTAGCCTTATTCTGGTACTAGGCAGCCAGTTGGTACACTCTGTACCTCCACTTTCCTCCATTTCTTCAGTAAAGGACACCTACTCTTTTGGCATCCCTCTCAGGTCTGGAATCTACCAAGAGTATCAAAACAAAACAAACAAAAACAGAAACAAAAACGAACCTGCATCTTAGGATTGGAGAGACAGCATCATGGTTAGGAGCTGCTCTTTCAGAGGATCTGGATTCTGTTCTCAGCATCCACATGGCAGCTCACAGCCCTCTGGAATTCTGGTTCCAGGAGAGCCCACCTCTGGTCTCATGAGGCAGGACATGGATTTTGTCCACAGACACAGATAAAGACATAAAATACTAGATATAAAATACTAGAAATATTAAACTCCTTTTTTGGGGGCCAGCAAGATGACTCAGTTAATAGTGACCGATGCCCGATGCCCAATGTTGCTAGCATGTCAATATGAACTCAACCTCTGAAACCCACTCAGAGGCAAAACCAGAAAGTCAACTCCACAAAGTTGTCCGTGGACCTCCATGCATGTGTTCATGTTCACACATGTACACACACACACACACACACACACACACACACACACACACAGAGGAAAATTTGTTTTTCTTAAGTCGCAAGCATTGTATTACAGAGGTTAATGTTATCTTGACACAAACTACACTCATATGGTAAGTTAGAAGAACCTCAACTGAGAAAATGCCTCTGCCAAATTGACCTGTGAGCAAGCCCTGAGGGGTATCTTTTTGATTGATGATTGATCCGGCTTAGACCATTGTAAGCAGTGCTACCTTTAAGCAGGTGGTCCTGAGCACCATTAGAAAGCAGACCAAGGGCTGGAGAGATGGCTCAATGGTTAAGAGCATTGACTGCTCTTCAGAGGTCCTGAGTTCAAATCCCAGAAACCACATGGTGGTTCACAACCATCTGTAATTGGATCTGATGCCCTCTTCTGGTGTGCCTGAAGACAGCTGCAGTGTACTTATATATATAATAAATAAATAAGTCTTTAAGGGCTGGAGAGGTGGCTCAGTGGTTAAGACTGACTGCTCTTTCAGAGGTCCTGAGTTCAAATCCCAGCAACCACATGGTGCCTCACAACCGTCTGTAATGGGATCTGATGCCACCTTCTGGTGTGTCTGAAGACAGCTACAGTGTACTCATATAAAATAAAAAATAAAGAAATAAAGAAATAAATCTTTTTTAAAAAAAGAAAGGAAGGAAGGAAGGAAGGAAGGAAGGAAGGAAGGAAGGAAGGAAGGAAGAAAGAAAGAAAGAAAGAAAGAAAGAAAGAAAGAAAGAAGAAAGAGAGCAGGCTGAGAGAAGTAAGCCAAGAAGCATTCTTGTATTCTTCCATGGCTTCTCTTCATTTCCTGCTCTGCTTGAATTCCTGCCCCTTCTGTGACAGGTTTGTTACCTAAAAATAAACCCTTTTCTGCTAAGTCATGCTCTTCATTGGCCATTGGAAACCTACCTAAAACAATCATCTAATACTAACACGTGAGGAGCCTGAGTTAAGAGGCAAGCACCCTGTGTTGGAGAGGAGGGCACTGTTGCTCTGGAAGTGGACCTGGACTCAGTTCCCAGGTCCACATGGCAGGTCACAGCTGTAACCCCAGTTACATGGGATCTAACCCCTTTGGAGGGGTGTAGTGGAGGAAGTTTTGTTTTGTTGAGATAAGGTTTCTCTTATGTCACCGCCCTGATGGTCCGAGAACTCCATCTGTATAGAATAGAGACCCAGGTTGGCCTTGAACTCACAGATCTGCCTTTCTCTGCCTCCTGAGTGCTGGGATTAAACGATGTACCACAATGTCCAGCCCAGCCTCCATAGATACCAGGCATGCAATACATATATGAAGGCAAAGCACTCATACAAATAAATTAATCTTAAAAAACACAAATATATAAGAGATAATTACATTCTCTCAGGGTGGTAGTGGGTAAGCCTTTAATCCTAGCATTCAAGAGGCAGAAATAAGCAGATCTCTAAGTTCAAGGCCAGCCTGATCTACGGAATGAGTTCTAGAACAGCCAGCGCTACAGAAAAGCCCTGTCTCAAAAACAAACAAAAATATTACATTCTTGTTTTAAACTAAACAAACAAAACATGATCTCCAATCTCTTCCATTCCATCCTAACTCCCATTTTACAGAAGGGAAAATAGCATTATTCCTGTGATTTTAAAAAAACACAATTTCAAAGAGTTCAGAATTTTCCCAAGCTAAAAACAAAAATAAGACTTACTTCAATCATAGAACTGTTGGAAGGCTCAAGTTAAATAATAAAAGTCAATAATACCAAGAACACAGTAAATGCTCATACTAAACTACCCATTATTATATGTGACAAAACTCTAATCTTCACCTTATAAAACGCAATCATAAATAGACTTGAGAAAGACTTCTTAATTTGAAACAGTTCTAAGAAACAAATTCCACTCGGCAAACACTTCAGGAACAACATTATTCAGCATTACTAAGTTATCACCCAATGATACTGAGATGTTGGCTCCTTAGTGGGGCTACAGCTCTTTGATCATCAACCTCAGATCCAAGATCTCAGCTGAGCCAACTAATGAAATAATTAGGTGCCACAGATACTACTAATCTACCTGTCTTACCCCATGTACATGTACATGATACATGTTTCCTTATAGTTTCGTTATACTTCTGCACTTACAGACAAGTACTACCATTACTATGTATAGTGGCAGTACAAACATGTTACTAGATTCTATCTTAACTTCCCTGTGCCTCAAAATCACGTGAAATACCACAAGTAACTGGATTCCTGAGTAGAATTGTGAGGCAGACAGCTGCTCTGGTCTGACTTCAGCAACCCTCTGAATAGGATTCACATTCCTGAGTGACAATTTTAGTAAGTGACCATAATTGTCCGAAAGCTAATGCTGTAAGAGCAACAAAACAGATTGAAACACAGGATGACTTGGAAACAAAGCTTTATACCACACTGGTTGCTTATAACCCGATCACATTATGCCTCTCGAGATTTTAGTTTCCATTATTCATTCCTCATCTTGTTCCCACTGGCAGGCACTCAGGTAGCCTAATGCTTTATTTCCTAAAAGGCATCAGGTATCAAAAGAACTTCCTATTGTACTCAGATCTGCTTCTTTGCCACATACCCAAAGACAGCTATTTAAGCAAGGACTCTTAGCTTCTTTGCCCCCTAAACTGGCAAGCATCTGTCTTCAACTCCTTACCTTTTTTCCAAACCAGAAACTGTAAACTGACTTTCTAGTTACATAGAGGTATCCAAAACACCAGCAAAAATGAAAAATTAAGTCAGGACTTAAAAGCAGTAATTTTCTGAGCATATCTGTCTCTGTCATTTAAAATGGAGAAAGCATTACTTGTAGCCTTGGCTGTCCTGGAACTCTCTGTAGACCAAGCTGGGCTCAAACTCAGAGGTCTGCCTGCCTCTGCCTCTGGAGTGGGACACCACACCCAGATGACTTTTGTATGCTTTTAATTCTCACATCACACTAAAGCAACATTTTCTAAATACTAAGACCCTTAAGGTACAAATGGACCCTTTGGCTCCTCTATCAAAAACTTGCAGATTCAAAGAGCCCTGAAGGTGGAAAGTGTGGACTTGAGTTCTATCTCTGAGCAAAGACATTTAATTTAATTTAATTTAATTACTGTCAATTCTCCCACAGGTAATCAGACAATAATGCCATTCTCCTTGTAAAACCGCTACATGTTAACACATGAGAACAGGATAAATCTCAGTTTAAGAAAAGAAAAAAGCAAACACAGGACTAGAGAGTTGTCTTGGTGGCTAAGAGTACTTGTTTTTGCAAAGGACCCAGGTTCAATCCCCAGTACCCACATGGAAGCTTACCAGGCACCAGGCACACATGTGGTGTTCAGATCTATACACAAGTTATACATTCACATAGACAAAATAATAAAAATAAATTTAAAAATTTTTATAAAGCAAAGGCAAACTATTTACTACACAATTCTCACAGAAAAACATTACACCTAAGATTTATCAGGCTAACATTTACCATTAACAAAGCTACAAAAATCACAATTCAACTAAAAAATCTGTTAGACAAAACCTTTCTTTTTATATTTTTATGTTTTTAAGATCTATTTATTTTATGTATATGAGTACACTGTAGCTGTCTTCAGACACACCAGAAGAGGGCATCAAGATCCCATTACTGATGATTATGACACACCAAGTAGTTGCTAGGAAATAAACTCAGGACCTCTGGAAGAGCAGCAGTCAGTGCTCTTAACCGCTGAGCCATCTCTCCAGCCCCCTTTCTTTTTTTTTTTTTTTAAAGATTTATTTTATTTTATTATATATAAGACACTGTAGCTGTCTTCAGATACACCAGGGCATCAGATCTTTTTACAGATGGTGAGCCACCATGTGGTTGCTGGGAATTGAACTCATGACCTCTGGAAGAGCAGTCGGGTGCTCTTAACCGCTGAGCCATCTCTCCAGCCCGCCCCCTTTCTTTTTAATTAGGAACAATTCAATATATACTCTAAGTGAGAAAAGAGAAAATATGAGTTCTGTGTGTAATTTATAAAGTGATAAAAAGTTCTGTAGATAGGACAGCTAGGAATACACAGAAAAACTCTTGTCTTGAAAAAGCAAAAGAAAAAGAAAGGAAGGAAGGAAGGAAGGAAGGAAGGAAGGAAGGAAGGAAGGAAATTACAAAAATTGTAACTACGACATATGAAAGTTTCTGATAATTATCAAATGCAAATACTTCAGACTGAGGCTGTGTGTTTTGAGAGTGGCAATATTAGGAAGTATGGCCTTGTTGGAGTAGGTGTAGCCTTGGAGGAAGTGTCACTGCGGTAGGCTTTGAGGTCTCATATGATCAACCTATGCCCAGTTTGGCTCATGGTCACTTCTGCTGTTTTCAGATCAAGATGTAGAATTCTCAGTTCCTTCTCCTGCATGGCACCATGACGATAATCATCTAAACTTCTGAAACTGTAAGCCTGCCCTATCAAATGTTTTCCATTATAAGAGTTTCCATGGTCATGGTGCCTTCACAGCAATAGAAACCCTAACCAAGTTTGTGTAGTGGTACTTGCCTTTAATCCCAGCACTCAGGAGGCAGAGATAAGCAGATCTGTGAGTTCAAGGACAGCCTAGTCTGTGGATCGAGTCCCAGAACAGCCAGAGCTTTCCATAAAAACCCTGTCTGAACAAACATAAGTAAAAAAGTTAAAATACAAGAGTGGTGGTGCACACTTTTAATACCAGAACTCAGAGAGAGTGGCAGGTGAATCTCTGAGTTCAAGGCCACCCTGGTTAACAGATTGAGTTCCAGGACAGCCAAAGATACACAGTGAAACCCTGTCTCAAAACTGTAAAACAAAATAAAATAAAATCCAAGCAATCACCTTTTTAAAAAGAATAGTATCTTTGAAAAATATCAAATGACTCAGCAAGCAAGAATATCTGCTATGCACAACTGGAGTTTGGATCGCAGCACCCACAAAACAGCCCTGGATATCCAGCAAATGCCTGAAACCCAGATCTCAGTGAGTTAGCACACTTCTAGCACTACACACGTGCTTAACAATGTGTGCTGACAATCACATACATAATTTAGTAAGTCTTTATTTAAAAATCAAATTATGGAGCTGGAGAGAGGGCTCAGTGGTTAAGAGTACTATTTAGGGCTCAGTGGAGCGCTTACCTGCTGGTCCCCAGCTCGAAAAAAAAGAACCAAAAAGGGGTTGGGGATTTAGCTCAGTGGTAGAGCGCTTGCCTAGGAAGCGCAAGGCCCTGGGTTGGGTCCCCAGCTCGGAAAAAAGAACAAAAAAAAAAAAAAAAAAAAAAAAAAAAAAAAAAAAAAGAGTACTGGCTGCTCTTTCAGAGAACCCAGGTTCAATTCCCAGCACCGACAGGGCAGTTGACAACTCTGTGACTCCAGTTCCAGGGAATCTACGTCTTCATACATGTAGGCAAAAAAAAAAAAAAAAAAAACACAAAATAAAAATACATTTTTAAAAATCAAATTAAGGACTAGAGAGATAACACAGCAGTTAAGAACACTGACTGTTCTTCCAGAGGACCTGGGCTCAAATCCCAGAATCCACGTGGCAGCTCACATGTATCCTATGCCTTCTTCTGGCCTTTGCAGTCACCAACACAAATGTGGCACACAGACACACATGTAGGCAAAATTCCTGTATTAAATAATAGGCTTTTTAAAAGATTTACTTAATGTGTACAAGTACTTTGCCTGCATGTATGTTTATGTACCACTTTCGTGCCTGGTGACAAAGTGGGTGAAAGAGGATCATCTGGGACTGGAATAACAAAACAGACAGTTATGAGCTGCCATGTGTGTGGGGGAATCAAACCTTTGTTCTCTGGAAGAACAGTTCTCTTAACCACTGAGCCATCTCTCCAGCCCCATAATAAGTTTATTAAGTCAAATTATAATCTAGATTCTAATCAAGATAGTTACATCAGGTATCTGTTTACTGTCTCTAACAAAATAATTCACTAAAGTGACAAATTTATAGTAATTATAGATTACAAAGCTGCAATGCTTTTTAATTATACAAGATGAAAACTACACTAGTTGGGCATGGAGGCACACATCTTCAATCCCAGCACTCTCAGGAGGCAGAGGAAGGTGGATCTCTGTGTGTTCAAGGCCAGCCTGGTCTATAGAGGAAGTTCTAGGACAGGGGCAGGCTACACAGAGAAACACTGTCTTGAATATGCTTGGCCCAGGGAACGGCAGGATTAGGTGTGTAAGACCCGCATCCTAGCTGTCTGGAAGTTAGTATTCTGCTAGCAGCCTTTAGATGTGAAGATATAGAACTCACAGCTCTTCCTGCACGATGCTTGCCTGGATGCTGCCATGCTCCCACTTTGTTGAAACTGGACTGAACCCCTGAACCTATAAGCCAGCCCCAATTAAATGCTGTCCTTTATAAGAGTTGCCTTGGTCATGGTATCTGTTTACAGCAGTAAAAACCTAACTAAGCCACTAAGCCATCTTTTCAATTCCCTTTTAATCTTTCTGATACATCAAAAGAAGTTCAGTTTGGTCTTGTGCTGCCTCTCTAATGCTTACTACTAATCATTATTATTGCAAAGATTTAATCAGAGACTTTGGTAATTCCCCATATTACTAGAACTTAGCACAATTTTGTTTTTATCATAATTTTAGTGTTCTATATTTTGGCAAACAACTTTTTATTTAGGATAGTTCAAATTCTTGAAGTGAAAACTTAGGGTTCTTTGGAAAGTCAGTTGTGTCAGATGGTGTTTTGCTGGAGCAAACACGTGAAGGAGTGTTTTTCTGAAGTGGACACAGGAGAAAGAATGTTCTGCTAAAGCAAACACGTGAAAGGACTTGTGCTGAAGGATTCTTTGCTAACAACGGACATGTATTGGTTTGCTGTACATTGAGTAGTGGAGCTCCTGTCAGGACCCCATAGAGAGAAAAGCACCAAAAAATTGTGCTGCAGCTTCTTGCTGCTTCCTCAGACTCAGGCTGATTGGCAGAGTGATGTCAGCTGATACAGACTCTGGAGTTTTGCTAAGACAGACTCATGTGCTGAGGCAAGATTCATAACAAGGCAAGTCTGTGAAGGACACATGGTGTTTGGAGGGAGTACAAATAGAACTCAACAGACAGAGAGGGGCACACCTGAAGAACAAGCTATGCAGTGCTTCTAATCTTCACTTCGCTGACAGACCTGTGCCAATTTGGCTGAGGCCTGGTCTCTGATAAGTTAAGCAACTGCTGCGATTGTGTTGGCTATCCCAACTCTACCAAACTGTACTGCTGGTTTATCTGTGAAGGGTTTGCGAGTGGACTGAGTTGCTGCTGCTGACCTGTGAACTGAACTGCCAATTTCCTGACAATGCAGATGGGATTTGCTCCAAAGAACCATTTCTAAACAGATCCACTTTCCCCATATCCTTTCTTTTCCACTACTTCTGGTGGGTGGAGGGCTAGAAGGCAGGTTAAAGCATTTTAAAAAACCATCATTAAAAGTAGGCTTTAAAAAATTAAAGCTAACAAGTTCTCAAACGTGTGGTAACTAAGCATAGTGGCCCATGTTTTGATCTCGGCACTCAGAAAGAAGGGGTGGAAAGATCTCTGTTAAGTATAAAGCCAGCTTGTCGGGGTTGGGGATTTAGCTCAGTGGTAGAGCGCTTGCCTAGCAAGTGCAAGGCCCTGGGTTTGGTCCCCAGCTCCAAAAAAAAAAAAAAGAAAAAACAAATAAAGCCAGCTTGTCTACGTCCTGAGTTATAACCAGCAGGAAGTTATTTAATAAGTTTTAAGTTTACCTAGTACAGAGAACAAACTCCTGAAAGCTGTCCTCTGAACTCCACACAAATATTGTGCCACGAACTCATGAATGCACATACATATATAAATAGATAAATGTAAAAACTGGAGTTTGCAAACTATTACTATTCAATATTTAAAATGTTAAATAAAATAATATATTATACAATTGCAAAAATTATAATACTGATACAAGAAAGACTGAAGTTTGAAAAAACTGGTGTAGAAGACATGCTTAGCATGCAGGATTCAACCAACCCCCCCAGAACTTGGAGGGACTGCTAGACTGGAATAGTTGTATGAGTCATGTTATTTAATTTCCACTCGAAGTCTCAGTTCACTCATCTATAATATGGGCTTGTATCATCTTTCAAGGAAAGTGGAAAGGATGACGTGAATTAATGTAGCCCAATGCCTGGTTCTCAGTGTCTAACACCTATCTGTTCCTTCCCTTTTTAAGGATACGGTCAGAAAGCACTTACAGAGAACTCCAGGGAAAAGCTCTGAGTGGAGACTGGGAATCAGGCTTCCTGTGTATTAAAGGAAGAAGCCTATGTTTTAGTTGAAATGCTCCCCACTAAGAACCTCTGGGGACCTTGTTTTGCTGCTAAAGCTGCAGTCTGCTCTCCTAAGACTCATAACTCTAGTAGCACACAAGTGACTGGGAATAAAGTGCTACAGAAAAAGTGGTACTTATCTTAAATCACAGAGAAGCCTGGTTCCGGAAAGTGGGGTAGGAAGAATAGGCAATTCTACAACAAAAGCCCAAGCTAGAAGACCCTGAAGGGCTGGAAATTCTTCAGTGGGTTAGGCAATTATCCCCCAAACTCTCAGGAAGGAGAGAATGACTCCATAAGCTGTCCTCCAACTGTCACATAAATGCCATCACACCAATACTCTCACTTTCGGTTGTCACTGTTGTTTAAGGCAGTTCACTTGAGCGAATTCAGTAAGAGTCTAGCTCAGTGGTTTTACACCGTCCCAATGCTGCAGTCTTTTAAACACAGTTCCTCATGTTATGGTGAACCCCAACCATAAAATTTTCATTACTACTTCATAACTGTAACTTTGCTATGTTATGAATCATAATTAAATATTGTACTTTGCAATGGTCTTAGGCAATCCCTATGAAAGGTTCTTCAACACCCCTCACCCCCTGCCAAAACAAAAGAAGATCCTGACCCACAAGTTGAGAACCGCTGGTCTAAATTGTCCACAAACCAGTCTTGATCATTTCATCATCCGCTACTGTGCTAGAGCCCACAAGTGAGGAAACCCTTGTGGGGAGCTGGATCTAGAGTGGAAGTGCTTCAAGAAAACCTGACCAAAAAGTGAGAAGGGAAGAGCACAATCAAGGAGGAAAAGGTAGGAACCTGGGAGAGGTGACAGTGGGGAGGGAAAAGAGAAGGGAAAGACAAAAACAACACTTAGTACAATCCTACCACTGTGTGGTAATAGGCACTTGACACAGATGGCTTCACTTCTCCGAAACCCCTCTACAAGGTTAATTCATCAAAGGATCAGATATCCAGATTAGCCAACTTCTAGATTTACCAGTTTATAACAATTCTCACTCATGAGGCAAGTTGCCTGCTTTTTCAAGATTTCCAACAAGTTTAAAATCAAACAATAAGGTAACAAGCTCTTTCAGAAATGTTCAATTTACCAGAGAGAACTGGGACAGAGAGGTCTTGGCTGGTAGAGAAATGTGGTTGGGTTTTGCTACAGAAAGTGAGGGAGAAACCAGGAAGGAAAATGGGAAATCGGTAACTAAGGAGATTAACAACTGTAAATCCTACAAGGCTGATTCAGCAAACTGATCACTAAGTCAGACATAAGTAAACTGGCCGTGTGGCAAACTGGTTTTCCGCAAGTTGGGTTTCAGTGAACTGGCTTCCTTAACTATCGTGTTAACTTTAGCTTCAGATTGTGATGGCTCTTCTTGGCTGTGGGGGACATGCAGTGAGGAATTTTTGCTTAATTTGAAGTAGGAAGAGCCACTTCTAATCCAGACCTGAAGGTAGAAAGGTTTATTTATCTTTAACCTGAGCCACACCCTCTGCCAGAAGCCTAGAGTGGAAGAAGAAAGCTCTGCTCCGCCTGGAGAGCAAGTGCTTTCCTTCGCTGGCATGAGAGCCCATTTCTTCAGGATTCTGGTGAAGACTCAAGACCGACCAAGACACACAGCCCTGTGGACGGAGCAGCTGCTGGAGTCTGGGACTTTCTGTTCATAGCCAGCCATTGCTGCAAGCTAGATGCAGCCTGTAAACCATTCTAATAAATCCCCTTTCTACATATAGAGATTCATTTTGTAAATTCTTACTCTAATCTGAGTAAAACACAAATTTAAAAAAAAAATTACCAGGAGTTGGTGGTGCCTGCCTTTAGATCCAGCACTCAGGAGGCAGAGGTCAAAGAAGGTCTGTGAGTTTGAGGCTAGCCTGATAGATGAAGCAAGTTCCAGGACAGCCAAAGCTTCACAAAGAAACCTTGTCTTTAAAAACCAACAACAGGGAATACCATTCCGTCAGTATTATGTATATAACCAACTTTACTGAAATAATGCCACCTAATCTCTAATAACAGTTACAAATCGTTGTAGAGTTGAGCAGCTGAGAAACTTCAGCAGTGGGGAAACTATTTCAGCAAACTGTTCTGCTGTAGTGACTGTTAGAGGAGTACTTGTGCATCGCAACCCCCTGTGGGGTTGAACAACCCTTTCACGGGGATTACATAGCAGATATTTATATTATGATTATTAACAGCAAAATTACTGTTATGAAGTAACAGTGAAGTAATTTTATGGTTGAAGTAACCATAACATGAGGAACTGAATTAAAAGGTCACAGCATTGGGAAGGTTGAGAACCTCTGTGTTAAGAGCATGAACCTCAGAGTTAGATCTGAGTTAATTTGGTTTTTTTGCTGTTTTGTTTTGAGGAAGGGCAGTAGTAAACAATATAAAATCACTAGTCTTAATGGACCACAAAATGACATAGTATTTGGAGAATCTAAGCAGAGACATTATTCTTTTATTTAGCCAGGGCAAACCTATTGCTCATGAGATTACAGATCCTATTTTATAGCACAGAAATTGCCCCATCACCATCCTTAGGGGCGGCCAGGACTGGCAACAACGGTTTTACTTTTATTATATTGGTTTCATTCACATACATGTAAGCATACAATGTTATGGTCAATTATTCTGTCAAAGTACGGGTAGTTTTAATCTTATTAAATATATGTGAGAATCTGCTGGGCCTGGTGACCTGACAGAGGTAGGGTGAAGAGTTAGAAGCCAGAGCCTAGGCATGGGGCTTGAGCCTTTATTCCCAGCACTGGAAGGCAGAAGGTGGATCCCTGAGTCCAGCCTGGTCTGCAGAGAGAGTTCCAAAACAGGCAGCACTGTTCTGAAGATATAGAGAGACCCTGTCTCAGAAAACAAAAAAAAGTCAGAAGCAGACTGGTCTATATAGCAAGACCATGTCTCAAAACAACAGAAGAAAGTAAAAACTAAAACACCCTAAAATCTGTAAACACACACGCACACACAAGACATGAGTGCTTTACTGTACACTTCAGGAATTTATCACACATACATGATGTCTCATATCACCTAGAGACAAATACAACCTGGCTTTTTCTTACAAAACTTCCTAGTTCCTTCTATCATTATGATTGTAGGTCAATACTTTTGTCCAAACACATTCAATTTGTTGTGTTTTTTAAGACTAGATCTCCTGGAACTCTTGCCTTCCTGTACTGGGTTTGCAGGAATGCATCGCCATGCCTATCAAGCAAAAGTACTTATTCACAGATCTTACAAAGTATGGAAGGGTGCCAGTTTGATGTTGGGCTCCATACATTTTAACCACATGCTTGATCACTGAGTTTGCACATCCCAGCTCCTAAAGCTTTATAAATATTGTTTACTTTACACTGCCTGAGTATTAAAAAAAAGCAAACAAACCTTTACCACCAAAGTTCCTGCTCATTCCTATGAGATATTGAAGAACCATTAACTGTTACTTCTAAATTGTGTTGAAATATTTCTTCTGATTTCCCACTGGGTTCAAAAATCTCTCTTTTTTTTTTTTTTTTTTTTTTGTTCTTTTTTTTTCGGAGCTGGGGACCGAACCCAGGGCCTTGCGCTCCTAGGTAAGCGCTCTACCACTGAGCTAAATCCCAGCCCCCAAAAAATCTCTTTGATGTTAAGATAGTAAAGACAGATCTTTCAACAAATCTGAACAGCACAAAATGATACTCTGTAAAATGCCACCATACCTTAAACCCTTTCAAGTACACATTTTAAATGCTCAACAAATAAATGACGTTTTTATAGTCTATTTTGAGCTTCTCTTTTGTACTTAAGAGTATCTTATTAATTATTTCAATGTATACCCACGGCTATGATTAATGTTGTAGCTAATAGAAGAGATTCTACTTCATTTCTTTTGAAATTACCACAAGATATAAAATTAACTTGACAGCTTTTACAGTTCCGTTAGACTCAAGGTCATTTCAAGGCTTTTAATTACCAAACGGGATTTGAAGAGAAGCATCCACTCCATCCCAGGGAAAGAGCAGATGGCTAATTCATTTTCTTTCTTTTTGTTTTGTTTTGTTTTGTTTTTTGAGACGGGTTTCTCTATGTTTATTAATGCCTGTCGTAGAACTCACTTTGTAGACCAGGCTGGCCTCAAACTCATAAAGACCCCCTGCCTCTGCCTCCCAAGCTCTGGAATCAAAGATGTGTACAACCGCCAGGCCCACTTATTAACTTTTTTTTTTTTTCAGAGCTGGGGACCGAACCCAGGGCCTTGTGCTTGCTAGGCAAACGCTCTACCACTGAGCTAAATCCCCAACCCCACTTATTAACTTTCTTATTAGAAAAGTATTATGAAAGAATAAATGAAATTTGTAGCTGAAGAGATGGCTCGGCGGTTAAAAACACTAGCAAAAAAGCAAAGCAACACTCTTCAAATGTCTATGCTCACTCTCAATCAATAAAAACTTAAGTGATGGGGCTGGAGAGAGGCTCCGAGGTTAAGAGCACTGACTGCTCTTCAGAGGTCCCGAGTTCAATTCCCAGCAACCGCATGGTGGTTCACAACCACCTACACTGAGATCTGGTGCCCTCTTCTGGCCTGCAGACATACATGCAAGCACAATGCTGTATACATAATAAATAAATACATCTTTTAAAAAAATTAAGACAATGGGACTCCTTGATTTTTAACTTGCCTACCTCTATTTAAAAATCTATAAATAACTAGGCTCCCAAAATATTTCAATTTCCACTCTGAAACCACCTCTATAAAATCTTCTGATTATGCCAAGGCCTTGGTGGTACATCCCTTTAATCCCAGCACTTGAGAGGCCTAGGCAGCCTGCCTGGTTTACATACAGAGAACTTGTCTCAAAACAAACAATATACTGTTGTATCTTTTAAATTATTCTGAGATAATTTAGGTCCTCTAACCATAAAACTCCAGGCACAATAAGCAACCTACAAAATATATACTCATTTCTAAAAAATTCATTTAATTTCTCCTTCCATGTGCCTAATTTTCCAATCCCACTCAGTTGTTTCTTTTTTTTTTTTTTTTTTTTTTTTTTTTTTCCCGGAGCTGGGGACCAAACCAAGCCCTTGCACTTGTTAGGCAAGCGCTCTACCATTGAGCTAAATCCCCAACCCCAATCCCACTCAGTTGTAGTGAGAGTCTTTGTAGCTTTGTAGTTCAATTGTAGCTTTGCTTCTTCGCGCCTGTTACTAGTCAGCAAAACTTGAAGTTTGTCGACAGTTTTTAAATGATATTTTAATTTTTATTTCATGTGCATTGGTGTTTTGTCCGCTTATGTATCTGTATGATGATGGCAGATTCCCTGGAACTGGAGTTATAGACACTTAAGAGAGATGTCATGTGGGTGCTGGGAATGAATCCGGGTGGGTGCTCTGGGAGAGCAGCCAAAGTGCTCCTAACCACTGAGCCATCTCTCCAGCCCCATGCTGAAGGCACTGTGGAAAATGATAAACAATATTCAAACGCATACTATCCTTTAAGAATAACAACTAGAAAAATGTTTTTTGTTACTTATTTAACAATAATCCCTGAGAAGAAAGATCACAACAGCAGAAGGGTCTGAAAGCACTCCTCTGCCCATGATGACAAAAAGGAGAAAAATGAGTGCTAGAATCTCAAAGATTCAGAGAGAAAGTAGGGCTGGGGAAATTGGGGAAAGAGGAGAGAGCATTTGCAATACATGTGTGAAAACCAAAATTCAGACCACAGCACCCAAAGCCAGCTAGCTTGTCTGTAATCCCAGCTGGCTGGCTGGACTAAATCTCCCAATAAAAGACCCTGTTTCCAGTAAATAAAGTGGAGATGTATTTAGGAGTCATTCTCTGGCCTCCAGGTACACACCTGCACCACACACAAACACACATGCATACTTCCTGTCTTCTCTCATACATATGTAAGTATGTACATATGTATGTATGTATGTATGTATGTATACACGTACATATATATGTATATATGTATGTATGTAGAGTATATGTGAAATTAGAAATTATTTTATCTATCAAACAAAAAATAAGAACAAGACAAAACAGCCTACCAATGTCACAATGCTATCTGTAGCATACCTATTTCTTTCTAAATAGTATTGCAGCCCTAGTTAACAGAAGTATCTCAGAATGGATTAAGTCAAGTACTAGTTAAAGAACACTAAGGCAGATCTTCATAATTCTAGAATGTCCTACAATCAAAGCCAAGATAAAAGAAAGCACATGACAGTATGAGTGTTACTGGTTTTTGGTTTTTCATGATTTATTTATTTTATGTATATAAGTACACTGTGGCTGTCTTCAGACACACCAGATGAGAGCATCCGATCTCATTCTAGATGGTTGTGAGCCACCATGTGGTTGCTGGGAATTGAACTCAGGACCTCTGGAAGAGCAGTCAGTGCTCTTAACTGCTGAGCCATCTCTCCAACCCCGGTGTTACTGTTTTAAGAGTGAAAAACTATTTACTATGTAGACAGTAATTCATATGCCAAAAAAAAAAAGTTTCAAATAAAGTCATGCTGAATGAATGACATTTTTAACATTAAGAAAAAATAAACAGCAGAAACGTTTTTTACCATTTGTCACAAGAACAGGCAAAGACAGACAGACAGACATAATTTAAAACCCCCCAAAAAACCTGAACTTGGAAAAAAAGTTTTAAAAAAGTTGTTTGAAAGTAGAGGTGTATTTTCAACCTTAAAAACAGCAAATTGTTAAGGAGCTCATGCCTAAAACCTGAGCACCAGCCACCACAGCCCTCCTCCTACCGTTATTTACTTATATGCAAGCATTTCCAGCTGTTCCTCCCCGGAGCACACCCATTCCACAAGGCTCTAGCCCTGTTTACAAGCAAGGTCTTTGCAAAACTAGATTTTCTCCAGCCATAAGTCTGAGATGCTTAACAAGTAACCCATAAATTCTGTTTTAATTAATGGAAACATTGTGTGAAAAACAAACTTTGGGGAAATATTTTTGGAAAAGGCTCACAGCAGACAGGAAATTTCAGCTTCAAATGTTAACCTAACTTCATCACAGTATTTCAGTAACTGACATAATCCACTGAACCCTGAATATCACCCATCCCAACTATTTTTGAGATTTATCAGCAAGAAAGGGAATATTTGGGGAGAAAGCAATTGTACTTTCCCACATTAGGTGACTGATTAAGCTCTCTTCTCTAAAGGCTGATTGGCTTCCTGGTGCCAGTAAAATGATTGATGAGTGCTTCGAATGCAGCTCCAGGCTGCACGCCCCCCTCGGCCCCTCCCCCACGACACTGCAGCCCCTTTCCTGCTGAGCTCCCTTTCACAGTCCTGCAGCAGTAAGGTTTCCCTTCTGTTTCCCAATTTTCCTTAATGAATCAATGTTTTCAAATGCAAGGCACTTGATCTTCAGAAGTTGGCCCTCTTCTCCATGCTCAATGAGTTTTACAGTTAAAAATCCCTTTACACACAGAGGGAAAGCTCTGAAATTAACTATGGACTTGGCTTAGTAAATAAAGCTGAACTCACAAAAGAGAAGTGTGACAGGAACCAGCTACAAATGGGAAGAAAAGTGATCCCGTTTTAAAAGAAATATTGAATTTCTCTCACATTACACTACAAATCACCCTAACATTAGCATTCTAATTGTAAACAGAAAGGTGACTTGCACAGGCATTTACATATACGTGTCATGACACTGCACCTTTTGGAAACCAAGCCTTCTAATATAAAAACAGACAACTTGTATGTAAGAATGATTAGACAGTATCTGAAATCCAAACCTCTGAGACTCTGGGATGTGAAGGCTTGGTTTATACAGAGCACGGTAATCTCAGCTTCCTATTCTGCCCAACTCATTCCCACCAGAAAGCTGGAAAAATCATTCCAGGGATTAACTTAGTTGCATTTTAGAGGTGTGCCCATAGAAACAGATGGTTCCAGAATCTCCATCCAGGCAACCACTACGTGGGAGTGATTGAGTCTTCTCTGGGTTCATTTAATTTCCCTGCTCAAACTACATTGCTATCCCAATCTATGACCCACGGTGCCTTTTTTGCACTAGTTCTCTCTTTGTTAGGACATCACCTGCTGTATCCTACAAGCCTTAGGCAACCAGCTTTCATATTTGCATTTGGGAAAGGTCAGATCAACCTCTTGGCTGGATCTCCCTCTTCATATAACCAGCTTTTATGTAGCAGAAATGGAACAGGTAGTAGGGACAAAGGCCACATTTTCCTAAACTACATCCTCAAATTCAGTCATGCAAACAGGCAGTTTATTGGCCATCTGACCTTAACCTGGGATATCTAGTCTCCTAAGCTTTAAGGAGAACCAAGTTTCTAAATGGGAACTTTATTCTAGTTTTAGGAGGGCCCATCAAATTTTAGATTTAGCTGCAATACACTTGTTAAAAACACTGCTGACACAAATTTTCTCAATTTGCTTTTCTTCTATTTTGTAGACTGTTTCTAACTACCAGCAAGGTCTGAAGAGATTGAACTGTTTCTTTAATTCATTCAACACTCATTAAACAGCAATTTCATGTATGTTGTACAAGAACATCAGGAGCTCAAAATCCCTTCTTTCCTAAGTACCCAATGCTCTTATTCAGCTAGAATTGCTCCTTTAGTGATAAAATTATCTTCTAGTCAGTCACTTAGTAAATCCATGATGCAAGAAGAAATAGTTGTTTGCAACTCAGAGTGGATTTTGTGACTCTCATCTGTAAGAGCTAACTGAACTTTCTCAACAAAAGCATGTATTCTCGGGTATGTTTTGGGGTAAACATATGCTTACCACTTCACAGATCTTGTCCCTAATCAGGCAATTTCAGAAATATTAGAATATTTAAGAAGAAAGGGATGTTCAATCTAAAAAAATAAATTATTAGTACTGTTATTGTGAAATGGAGTGGGGGCTGAACCTCTATGAGCTTCAGAGCTGTTCTTTCTTTTCCATTGTTTTTTAAACAATCACTGTGTATGTGAACATGGGCAGGCGTGCAGAAGTCAGAGAACAACTTGAAGCAGCTGCCAGCGTCCTCAGTGTTGGGAGGCAAGAGCTATTAACAGATGAGCTCCTACCTCCCTAGGCCCCAGGCCTCAGTTTCTAAAACCGAAAACGGGGATAATGGAGCTCATGGTTCACAGGGTGTTAAAGATAAAGTATATGGAAGAGGCTTAAAGTAGTATATAAACACTACAAGTTAGCTGGTATTAAAGGGGAATACTGAAATTCAGAGAACAAAGTTACACTGGCAGAATCTTTATTGAGTCACAGTCCTATCCAGTGGTTTTCAACCTATGTGCTGCAGTCCCTTGACAGGGGTCACCTAAGATTGACAGAAAACACAGATATTTACATTACAATCATAAAGATAGCAAAATTACAACTATGAAGTAGCAACAAAAATAAAATTATGGCTGAGGGTCACCACAACATAAGGAACTGCATTAAAGGGTTGCAGCATTAGGAAGGTTGAGAAGCACTGCTCCAGATCCTGCTCTTTGCCTCACACACCATTTAACTAAAATCCTTCCTCCCTGGCTGGCACTAGCAGCACTTCCAAAAAACAAAGCCCTCTAAATAGATGTCAGTAGGGGGTTCCCCCAGGTGGTTTATTATCCTGTTGAAAAGGCATCTCTGGTGAAAGGACTGAAAGGATAAGTCAGATTTAAAGGGTACAGTATCAACATGAAGGAAAAAAGGATTGGCTTCAACAATTGAGTTAAAATCATTTGACTTGACTAAAGAATCAGTTTAAATACTTCATTGCAAATATAAAATCTAGGCATCAAAATCAAGAAATAAGTTTATAATTTCCTTATAACCAAACTGCAAATACCATAGAACAACACATTTGTACCAAACATGAACTCTCAGACACCAAGATAATTATAGAACTCAAGACAGAACCCCAAATACCTAAATGACGTTTCCTTATCCACTCAAACTAAGTTCTGATGCAGTAATTCCCAACTATTATTCACACATTATGTGACATTTCATTTCAATCTTCATTATGTGACATTTCTAACAAATGCTACAGAGTGAGTTCTACCAACCCTACCCAAGGGTGTATCCCTAACCCTTAAACAGCACAGGAACCGACTTACACTAAAACGGGATTCACTCTTAGAAAGGTCTTCTCAGGCCATGGAAGGAAGGATAAGCTTTTTCTATGCACACTTCACTACTATCTCAGTGAAAACCAGGCTCAAAGAAAACCAATCTACAAAATAGCATTGCCAAATCACAACTTTAACAAGAATCTCTAAAGACAAACTTGCCTTAGGAAAGTAAATCAGTCAAATTCTTTGCTACACTTTTTTTTATTTTTAATTATGTGTATGTGTTTGTGTTGGGGTACAGATGCCCATAGTCAAAAGAAATTTGAGCCCCTGAAGCTGAAGCATTTAGGAGCGGCCCAACTTGTACCAGAAACTGAACTCTGGTCCTTTGGAAGAACAGCCATTGCTCTTAACTGCTGAGCCACCTCACTAGCCCACAGAATTGTTAGTTTTAATTGTCAACTCAATTGAATCACCTGGGAAGAAAGGCTCAGTAAGGGATTATCTAGATCAAGCTGTACTTTGTATAGCTTCTGAGTAGTTAACGTTTTGTAGCAATGAACCTTACTATTTTTGTTACCAGATGTGGTTCCATAACTTTAGGTGTATACTTCTTGCAGAGAATGTGCATGTTGGAAAACTGCTGCCTAACACAGCAGTCGGGCCACAGGCTTCACGAAGCAGTAACAAAAGGATCATCAGAGCTCAGTGAGAGCAGACTGACACATTTCATTTGGCTTCAAACAGCGAAAACAAAACAATATGCACTCTTTCCCAGTAAAAGATAGATCCATTATGGAAAAGAAAAGAATCTAAGTCAGGCTTGAGGGTGGTGCTTGCCTGTACCTCAGTACCTGAGACCCTAAAGAAAGAAGATAAAGTGCACCCGAGGCTACATTTGGCAGCAACACTATCTCAGGAAAAGTGGAAGGGGAGGGAGATGATAGGGAAGACAGAAGGAGAGGGGAACTAAAGAGGAGAGAGAGGACATGAGGAAAAAGGAGGAAAAAAAAGTCAAGTACTCGTAATAGTAAAGTCATCCTCTTCTTACATATGAAATGTTTTCCACTTACGTCAGGGACCTCTCATATTTTGGTCTCTATGCTATAAGAACTCTTTCTGGGGTTGGGGATTTAGCTCAGTGGTAGAGCACTCGCCTAGGAAGCGCAAGGCCGTGGGTTCGGTCCCCAGCTCCGAAAAAAAAAAACCAAAAAAAAAAAAAAAAAAAGAACTCTTTCTACACTCTGAAAATTTCCTGGAGACCCCAAAGAGCTGGTACTATATGAATTTACGTAATGATATTTACCATACTGGAAAATGAACCTGAAAACTATTTTTTTCTTAAAAGTAATTAGTAACTCATTGCATGTTATATATTAACAAGGCCAATTGCAATTATAAAATTGTAGGAATGGCACCATCCTCCAAATCTCTCCAAAGTCACCTTAATAGCTAGATTCCTCCACTCCCCCGTTCAGTATATTTATGTACACTACAAGTGTAGGCTGAAAATCTGGCCTCACAGATTTATAACTAGAAAAAGAATACTTGCTTTTTAAAAAAAAAATGGATATTTTTCTTTTATGTCAATACTAAAATTCAGTAATTGGTGGTTTTTTAAAGGTTAGTTCGAGGTAGAGCTTTAAACCTTACCATTGGTTCATTTGTAGGGTGTTGCTTAGCAAGCACAAGGGTCCTGGCTCCAATACCCAGGACTGCAAAAACTAAAAAACGTTACCAGTAAACTATGTGCCCTTGGTTTCACTGAATTTCATGTTGAATGATCTTTGACCCAGATAGAACTCACTTCCTCCTGCTTCAACCCCCATTACAAGCACCACGACCAGCCAGGCAGTTATTTTCAAATAGCATGCCTATACATGTTTTGGTAAATAATGTATCACTGAGTTACTCAGATCCTATAAATGATAAGCACCCTTTATTATGCAATACCAAAATTTCTATTTTTAATATCACTACCTATCTCACCATAACGTTTTAAGCACTAAGAAGCTGTGAAGCTCATAGCAGCAGGCCCAAGATTTTAAAAATCTCATTATGCCTGGCAGTGGTTGTGAATGCCTTTAATCCTAGCACTTGGGAGACAGAGGCAAATGGATCCCTCAGTTTGAAGCCAGCCTGGCCTACAGCAAAAGTTCCAGAACATCCAGAACTATATAGAGAAACACTGTCTCTAGAAGAAAAGGAAAAAAATTTAAAATCTCATTACTTGCAAACTCAAACTGTAATTACTGACAACAAATGCTGTTTTCTTTGTCTAACATTGATATTACATACATATATTTAATATATGAATATATAAATATGATAGACAGATAAACTTTGACCTGGAAAACATCACTGAAAGAGTCTCAGGAACACACACACACCCCTTCCCAGAGGTCTATGGACTACATTTTGAAAACCACTGGTTTAAATGCAAACTACATTTAAAGACTCAACATGTTGGAAAAGATTAAGTGTAAAGCAATTTAGTAATAAATGACAAATGATGAATGATGAAAAATGCACTACCTCATTACTTTGTAACTACATTATTTAGTATACATTAAAGGCTCACAGTGGTGTTCAGAATTTTCTTCTCTGAAATAAACTGTAGTAATAAGAATATTGAATCTGATCCAGTAGACTATACATTATCAAAAATAGTCAAACTGAATCTTTTAATTCCTCCAAGATGATGTGCTTCAACGCTGAAATGAACACATGAATTAGAGATGCTTTTAAGTGAAAACTAGGGAAGCTAGTTCTCCACCCTGAGCCAATCTCATCTTTATTTTAAAACAGAAGTTAATGAGCTCTTTAATAAATCTTTATCAGATTATGTCTCAAGGAAACATAAGCAAAATATCAAGGGAAGTTCAACTATCTCTTTACCCAATTAATCTTTTAGAGGAAAATAAAAAACATGGAAATCTTAGCTATAACAAAGAATTGGAAAAACAGAATAAACTAGACCTCTGAAATGCTTTTAGAGAAATCTAACATTTCATGGTTCTATCAAATGAAAGGAGTTGAAAATTAAGAAACTAAGGAATTCCACATGATGAAAAGTATCCTCAATTACATTTCATAGTTTCCAAGGAAAATAGTAGTCCAAGCAACTGTAAGCACATTTGTTACAAGACTACAACCACAGACCCTAGGTGCTACCGCTACTATTCTAACAACTATTTTAATTACCACTATCAATTAAAAAAAAAAAAACTCACCCTTAACAGCAACTATTTAACTATTGTGACACAAACCACCCACCCACAGAGTGTTATCTCCAAATCAGATGCTGGGATCTGTTTCTCAGAATACAATACATGCTGCTGTCCAAGGAAATATTACACCTGCCAGACCACTTACCAGCAACGTCCATAGAATTGACGTCTGCTTAAAAGCAAAAAAAAAAATCAGTCTAGAAATTGGAAAAATACACTACTACTGCCATCTGTGGTTGAATATGCTTTATAAATATGTGGTTGAGTATTTATGGCTGAATAGCTTTTCTGTTGTAAACAAATTTAAGGGTTCAGAGCTTGCAACTAGGATGCAAAGATGTTTTTAAAGATAATTTTCAAAGATAATTCTTAATATAACAAAGTTATAGCATCTACTTGTAGAAACTAAAGGATTTATAATTTCTTAATGTGGGATTATATAATGCCACAGGAAAACCACCAACTACCTAAGTAAAAAGTCTCTGTCACACAGAGGCTAACTTTTGAAAATTTTAAAACAAAACCTGTATTTTTTTTTTTTTAAGACAATCTGGGAATCTTCTCTTAGACAAAGTAGTAAAGCCACCTTGCTTCTAACATGTTAAAAATTCAACAATTATTCCTATAATTTAAGAACAAAAACTAAGAATGCAAATGAAGCTCAAGTAGGCTATTTTCCCAACTTACTCTCTCTCAGTTTGCTCTCTCAAATGACAACCAGGGTCGTAGCATGGGGATCAAACGATTCTGTGCAGCTGGGGGTGGGGAAAAAAGCAATTCAGCTCCCCAGCAGCCAGCTGAGGAAATCCTGGTCCCTCCCAAGCTAAATCACTGTTAATTAGAATTGCTGGGTACACTAGAAAAGTCTCATTAAAATAATTTAAATAACTGTAACCCACAGAAACCAATCTGTTTTCTTCAGAAACTGTTCTAGAAAAAAATGTTGTTTAACAGGTCATAAGAACAGAATACAGCAAGAACAAAATACGCAAGAAATATTTCATTTGAATAAATTACACCTACTTATTTCTAAACAATGGATATCTCACAATGCTATGGACTTGGATGTTGGCTTTTTTTCCCCTTCTAATTTTCCATAAGTTACAATCAAAGCCCCTAAACTATGATGTAAACACTAGGAAACAGAAAGACTGGGGTTGATTTTGGGAATATTGTACAGCAACATTATATCCAGAAATGTTTCTAAAATGTACAATTACAATGAATCCAAAACTTCAGCTACAAAAACCTCTATATCCAAAACAAAATTTCCTGGATCAGTAACAAACCTCCTTGACAACTTAATAATTCTGACATCTCTGAATCCCACTTATCAAACAGAGACATCCATAAATGTTCAAGGAATTACCTGAACCAGGAAAACATTTAATAAGAAAAAAATTTTTTTAAATTTTAAGTTGCCCTCAAGAATACAAAATTTGAAAGCAAACACTTTCCTTCATAATTTCTCTGGCTTGGAGAAACTATAACTACTCATTAGACACATTAGGAAGCTATCTGTTTATCTGTAGAAAGAGCTTTCTCTAATTCTGACTCTTCCACAAACAAGATGACAATAATCTGGTTTTTAAATACAAATAAGTCATTGTCTTCTACTTAAAAAGTTTTTACCAACTGTACTAAAAAATTATGTTTTAACCTAAAATATATTTTCTACCTTGGCCCCCAGAAGAAATCAAGAAATACCAATAGATGAATGAGCAATGTTTTGAAAATCTGCCAGCACTTGTTTCATTAGCCTCCCTTCTAACACCTTTTTGTGTACTTCCACAAGCATAAAACTTTCTGCAACAAAATACAGAATCAAATTAGTAAGCTTGCTAGACTTGCTGTGCAAGGGGAAGGCATACTCAGCATTTGGTGAACGAACGGTACAGCCGAGATAGAAAATATGGCCATTTAACACCTCAGATTTCTCAAGGAAACCAGAAATTTCTCTCAGTTGATTCAGAATTAAGTTTTCAAATCCCAGAACTAAAAAGTTAAATTTGTGACATAATTTAATTTGTTAACTTGTTACTTTAAGAAATAAGCATTTTGTTGGTAAATGCCTGTGAAGGGAAGCACACAGTATTTAGTGAACTCATTTTCTGCAAAGTATAGTAACAAGAAATATGCTTTTAATTCTTATAATGGCTCTTGTTTTGCTTTAAATAGTTAAAAATCTATTCCCTCACCCTCTTGAAATAAAATGAACAAATGCTCCCTCAAACCATTCATCTTGCTTTGAAATCCCAAAAGGGAGCAATCACTATTACAACTGAATGAGTTTGTTTGTTATGAAAACCGCAAGCAACGGCCGAAAATAGCAGAGTCAGCACAAGGAATTCCTGGCGGGGTGATGGTGCATCAAAAGGCTAGCAACTCTGTTCTGATGGAATCATAAAAACATCTGGAGGACTGTAAATTCAGCATCAATGGACTTTACTTCTTCACAACACAGACCAAAGACCTTCTCTCTAGATAACGACCTCAAGAAAATGGAAATGTCACCAAGATGGAAAGTTAAAGAAGTAATTTTCTCCGAAGAAATCAAACAATTTCATTTCTCTTTGGAGAAAAAAAAGTCATAAGGAAGGAAGAAAGAAAAAGAGTCCACTATTCCAAAAGCAATTTTTATCTTATGTTTTGAAAGTTCTTCTGAGCACTTCTTGGGTACTAATTAACTAGCATAAGCTGTAAAACACTACATAGACCATGTTTATTTCTGTACTGAAAAACAAGCTATGCTACAGAAATTTCCTATTATCTTTTGAACCAATTAAGCTGCCAAAAGTTCCCATTGTATCACTAACTTGGACTGATGTGATATATTAGAGATATTTCTTAACCTTAACAGACTGATTGCTCCTTAAAATTCTTTTCAATGGTTCTGACCATTTGAGGAAAGGATGCGTATTAACAAATAATCTGATTAGGAACTAAAACTGCCACTCAGTTCTTTAAAATGTTCTAATGAATAATTAATAGCAAATGCATTGTTCTCTGGCTTTCCTTACAATAATATTCTCAAGTAGAATTAAAAGTGATGGCTGGAATGAAATCTGTCATCTGATAGTAAGCACAGGTGGGAACAGGAACTGTTAGCAAACAGGAAGGCATTTCCAAAATAACAGGGACACCCGATAGATCTGGAGACGGAATTTAAAAAACTGCGTGGCAAACCTTACATCAAGAATTACAACATTTACAAATGAATACCAAAGCAAATCTGTGCATAAATTTAAAACGCCAAAAGCACCATCATTGTTCTTCTACACACTGTCCCTTTCTACCCTTAACTATATTCCTTCCTTCCCCTTTGTGACGTGGGATTTTATTGATCCCAAACATGCTCACATTCAGATCAGCCCGGACCGGATGCCCGATCACCTAGATCCCACACATCATGCACATCTTTAAAACTCACAGGCTTTGAAAACGTCACCATTTGATCACTATCATATCAAATTAACTAGGCTCTCTTCTAAACAGACTTCTCCTTTTAAACGGCTTAAAAGAAACTAAAGATGTACCGAATTAACGATGAGTGTTTAATGAATTTATAAGGTTATGAAGAACCAAATCCAACTCGAGATTTCTCTTCTGTGCCTCCTCATTCATTCACCTATTCATTCACCTCGATGACCTATTTTCAGGTTGCTTTCCCCACACCTGCCAGGTCACTGTCCTGATTGAGAAACTTCTTACCAAAGCAATTAATTTTTAGTGCCTCCTAACTGTCCCCAGTGTTTGCATTCAATCTGAAATCTGTTACTCGTTAGACACTGTTCGGATCCTAGATCTTCCAGAGAATTGCGCGTTTATGGCGCAGAGAGGGGAGGAGGCAGGGATCTCTGAGAGCCTGCCCTTTATTCGGAAATGAGGAGATGTGAAAGGTGGAAGGCAGGGCAAATAAATAAATAAATCGGGTTTGCCGCGGGAGCGTTTGCTAGCCGCAACGAGCACCCTTTGTAATGCAGGCCTCCCGGGGCTATCGCCTGCGCTAATTGCTCCAGGGCGCTTTCCAAGTTCAAAAGTTCACCTTTTACGACCTCACAAAAGCTCCTTACACTTTACCAATAAAAACATTCCGCCGCAAACACCGAAGCGGGGGGGGAGTATCAAACAGAAACAAATAAAACATTGAGCCGGGGAGGGAGCGGGAGCCAACCCCGAGGAACCTGAGGACTGGGCTGGGACAAGGGGACTCAAGCGGCCGGGCCAGGTGAGGAATTCTCAGCACCCCGGAAGAGTTAGGCTGGGCGGCGCGAGAAGCGTCCCGCAAACACCGGGAAAAGGCAGGTGTCCCGGAGCCCTAGGATCCCGCTAGAGACCTGAGCCAGCAGAAAGTCGTCTCCTACAAGGAGCCTGGATAAAGGAAGGCCAGGGGGACAGGAGCGAGCACCGAGGTCCGAGGAGGACCACTACCGGTCTGCCCAGAGGCGGAGGCTCTCAGGGCTGGGAGGAAGCGCGGGACTGCGGAGGAGGAAAACGCTCCAGGATAGGTGCAGGGTGCAAAGGTGTGGCGTCCGCGAGCTCCCCGGTGAAGGAAAAGGGTGCTCCGTGCACCAGGGCCTCCTGGGGGAGGAGAATGGATAGGCGCAGAGGGACGGGGGGGGAGGGGAGGGTCCAAGCAGAGGAGACCCGGGACCCTGCCCAGAGAGTGCGAGCCCAGGGTGGAGTCCATTCTGAGGAGCTGCCGGGCATCCCGGAGCTAGAGCCAGCTTAGAGAAAGAGGGGGAACTCGGGCGTTGGGGCCGCCCGGGCTCAGAAGGCCCCTTACCCACCGTTGCGCGGCGGCGGAGGGAGCGCGGCGGGAGGCTCCAGGAACCCCGCCGAGCCCCCGCCGCCTCCCCCTCCGCTAGGTGGCCGTTCGTCCCGCTCCATGCGGCGGTGCTCAGGGCCCTTGCTGGCTTCGATGTTCCGCCATGACTTGCGCCCTCGTAGTCGTCGTCCTGGTCTTCCACCGGGGGGGAGGGGGCTGTCAGGGGCCGGCAGGCTCTCGGCCGCCGAACACTCTGGGCCCCTGAGCCACCCGGCTCCGCGCCCCTCCGCGCCGCGCCCCCTCAGCACTGGCCAGCTCCCTCCTCTGACGTCACGCGCCGCTGCCACGCACATGCCCGTGGGGAGTGCTAGGAAATGTAGTCCTCCCGGAGAGGCTTGCCACACGGGACTCTACCAATGGAAGGGGTGAGGAAAAAAATAGGAAGACCTGAGTAGGGAGAACCCAAACCTATCATTATTACAAACTCTAAAAAAATTTGGTATATTCTGATAGTAAACTATTATGTCACAGTTTTCTCTCTATTGTAACTTATCCATGTTCACAGTTCTCTATGATTCCAATTGTCTCCCCGCACTAATAATGAGCCTTTCCAAGGAGGCGGATCCTCCGGGAACCGGGTGAGCACGTGCAACCAAGCCCAGCCCTGTCGGGGAAGGCCCCAGGGGGCGGGGTGTATAGGTACTCATGAGGGCTTTCCTCCCGGGCTGAGCGACAAATTGGACCAGAGATTAAAGGACCCGAGTTTAACCCGAGGTGACTGCGTTCGTATGCAAATAGAATCTATACAGCTCTGCTTTCCGGAGAAGTGTTTAAAGCCCTTTACCTCCGGGTGGGCGGGAAAGATTAAAGTTTCTCTTCCTCCTCTTTCATTCCCCGCACCCTGCCCATAGAACAGATGGACAAACTAAGATCACTTCCATTGATGCCACCAAAGAAAACTTGACACTCCTGACTCCGTGTGTCTTAAAGAGCTCTGTTTTAAGAGTGTCCCTTTCCCGGAGTGTTCTCCTTCCCACCTCCGTACAGTCACCTGTCTGAAAAAAATGAGAGTTGTAGTAAGGACCGGGTCCATTGGTAAGATACCAACTCTTACAAACACACTGTTGCCTCAGTTTACCGAAGTTCCCACCAAATAAAATCCTGGATTTTCTTCCCTTCCTCCTCCAGGGCCCACCTCCCGCTGCCACCAGATGGCGCGCGACCACGGGCCCTCAGGACCAGCGGTGGTGGTGATTTTCAGTGATACCGCACCCCCCACCTCCGCCCGGGCTCTCGCTCGCTTGCTTGCCTTCCCTTCCCCCTTACCCCTCTACACACCTTCCCTAGGAAAAGACTTGTTAAGTTTCAGCCCAGACCTTAAATGCTGTCTGGCCTACTATAAAACAAAGAACCCTAGTGCTTTGCCGGGCTTTCCTCTTCTGGGTCATACAGAAGCGTCTTCATCCTGTCACCTCATTCTGCCCCATCTGCCTCTGCAATCCTCTAGCTCTTGTGAGTCATTCTTTACTTAATTGTTTAAAAGACTTTCTCTTGGCATACGAATTTAACCCGTTCCGATTCCTGCCCATGTTGCTCCCCATGCCTCTCCCCTTACCTGATATTGAGGAGGCTTTGCCACACCTTCCTGCACTTTCCAGTAGCTGTCCATTATCAATATTTGTTAACCTGGTTTCATCCTTAATCTGTGCCAGCAGCTGTTATGACAGATTTACACTAATGCTATGTGGTTTAAACCTTCCACACCTGCTCACTGAGATAGTGCTGATATTGGTGCTCTCATATACAAATGAAATGGCACAAAAGTCATGTCCATTATATACTCAGTGGGTCAGAAAGCTGAAATGCCCTTGGCCTGACCTCTGTAAAGTCTTTAACTCATCTTTCTAGATCCTGTTCCAATTCTTCAGTAGCACCTTCCTTCTACCTCCCATCAAGGGACAACTAGGTCCCTCTGTGTTCCCATGTGGCCCTATCTAGGTAGACTGTAAGAAGTGATTTTGAAGTGGTTATGTCCTTGCCAAGGTTTCTGAGCTTTCCCAAGGCCAGGGAGCAGTGCTCTGCAGCAGGCCCCTGCAATATAAGACGAGTCCTTTGTTTCATAGGGAAGATATCCTTCTTCAGCTCTGGATTCTAAAGTGTGTCAGGATCATGTAGCCTTCCCAGAGCCAGAGTTTCCTTCTATCACAGTCCCCTGGGTGCAGAAGATCCCCCTTCTCTGGAAGGTTCTTCCCTGGAAAGCCAAGTGGCTCTGCAGACATCTTGTGCCTGAGGTTTGAAGAGAGGATGAAGACTGAACGTCAACCCAAAGAAGACTTCAACCACTTGCTCAGCTCCTGCAAACAACTCTTGATTCGTTTCAGCTCTGGCTTCCTCCCTCCTTCCCAAAGCCTTCCCTGATACCTCAATACCTCACCCAGCCCAGTCTTTACTCTCACCATTATGTCCTCTGCTGCTAGTCAGCATGCAGAAGACCCTCACTAAATAGGCATCCACTAAGAGTCCAGCACCAACACTTGGTCTTTTTTCTAATTTCTTGACATTTTCCTCACAGCCCTAAGAAGTGGGTGCCCTCTGCTCTGAGTTTACAGTTATAGAGACAGGTTTAAAGGGCTCTCGGCATTCACAGGGAAGACGGAGGAAATGGATGAAATGTATGTGAGGATTAGTCTAAGCAAACTCATCCTGAGGTCCTGAGGCTAGATCTAGTGAGACGGGGGCTACAGCTAAAAACAAGGTAAGTATGGGCCTCATCGTGGGGGACCCTTACTACAGTGAATGGTGTAGACAGAAATCATAATTGCATGAGTGTTATAGCTAAGAACTATCAGGACTTTTGAGATGGAAAGCACCAAAAGTAGGGTGGTCTAGCATGAGTGAGCCAGCCTGAGTGAGAAGACTGTGGACGTAACGACACAAACCAAAGGTCCTGAGACCTTAGGGACTGGGTACATTTGAGCTGTGGGTTACTCATGGCGATAGAGACGTTGTTGGAGGTCATCATACGTTGTCCAGAGGGGACAGAGTTCCTCCCACGGTCCCTGCCTTCGTCTTCTAGAAGGGCCTTCCATAAAGAGTCAGCCAGGCTACCTGCCTCCATGAGAAAGCTAAGAAAGAGAATTCTTGCCTTGTTGAGTTTGTTTTAAGTATACTTTGTCTATGTTTTGAAAAGATTGGACGCATGTTACAAAGCCTACAATTATTTTTTTTTTAAAGGAAAGTATCTAATGAAGATCTTTAATAAGATCTTCTCTTTGGAAATAACCTCAATGCTGGTGTCTCGTGTGTCCTTTCAGACTTGGTCTGTGTACAGAAGAGCATGCCCAATAATTGTTTTTATACTAGGCCTTGACTCCTCTACAAGGACCTCTAGAAACTTGTTTATAAACAGCAAATGATGGCACACACCTTTAATCTCAGCATTCAGGAGGCAGAGACAGTTGGATCTCTGTGAGTTAGAGGCTAGCCTGATCTACAGAGTGAGTTCCAGAACAGCCAGGAGCCAGGATTATTACACAGAGAAACCCTGTCTCAAAAGAAAAAAAGAAGGAAGGGAGAAAGAAAGAAAAAAAGAAGAAAGAAAGAAAGAAAGAAAGAAAGAGAGAGAGTTGGAGAGATGACTCAGTGATAAGAGCATTGACTTCTCTTCCAGAGGTCCTGAGTTCAATTCCCAGCAACCACATGGTGGCTCACAGCTCACAACCATCTGTCATGGGATCTGATGCCCTCTTCTGGTATCATATACATAAAATTAATAAATCTTAAAAAAAAAAAAAAAAAAAAAGCACTGACGGCACATATGACTTTTTAGCTGAAGTCAGCTGAGAGTTAATACAGTAATTATATCTCTAGCTAGGTCAGTGGTTCTCCAACTCAAGAGCCCCTGGGAATTTCCTGAGAACACAAGTTACAAGATCCCCACATCCCGTGAATCTCTGGTTTAGTAACTAGGCTGAGGCCTGTGAGTTTTTATTTCTAACATGTTCCCAGGTGATCCTGAGGCTGCCGACTGGGGGTAGAGAGTCCGAAAGCCACTGAGCCTGCTGCAAGGGGAGACAAAGCATGAGTACACTGGTGGCCTATTTGCCTCTCTACGGGGAGCTGGAAACTCAAAACACCCTATGGGATACTGGCAAGGAAGAGGTGCAGTTCTTTAGGGGAAATACTTGTGAACAGAAGTAAGGAATGAATGGGTGTGGCTGAATGCAGGGCACAAGTCAGTGTTCCTTGCTTGTGTGATACAGGCTCAGTAAGCTGGGAAAATATGCAAGTGAGCAGAAGAGGGGTCACCTTCAATGACAGTGTAGAAAAGGAGTCCAGCCTCTAAGGGTGTGCAGAGGGTTGCAAGGGCCTACAAAAGAGTCTGGGAAGGACCCCCCTACTGAGATAAAAGGGGGAAACCAAAGGGAAACTGAGGTGGGAGGCAGTTTAACAGAGAGTGAGTCAGATCTCAGAGTGACTGACTGAGTCCACAGTTAATTGCTTGCTTTGCAAATGTAAGAACTTGAATTGGGATCTCCCAGCATCACATTAAATCATTAAACATGGTTGTGTGTGTGTGTGTGTGTGTGTGTGTGTGTGTGTGTGTGTGTAAGTAGTATCAGAAGTGGAGAGGCAGAAACGGGAGGGGCCCTGGAACTCACTCTCCAATCAGTGTAGCTAAAAGAAAGAGCTCTAGGTTCAGTGAGAGGCCTTGTCTCGAAATAACAAGCAGCAATGAAGGAGTGTGCTGGCCTAACCATCAGGGTCACCACGAACTTTCAGGAGAGCATATGGAAATACTATGAGACACAGACGGACTGATGGACCGGGGTGGGGGGGGTGGGGGGTGGAGAATATGGATATGGATATGAATTAGGAAGGGTTAAGAAATACTGTCCTGGATTTCATTACAGTGGATCTCAAAAGACCCAAGAAAGCACCTCGGTGCCGCAGAAGCCTAAGAACCCTGGAGCTAGCAATTGCTGCCTGGGAAACTGAGAAGTCAGATGCTCTTCTGAGGATGGAAAGGAAAGGGCTGTTCTCGGCACAGCAGAGAGAGGAGAAAGATGGAAGATGTGGCAGAGGTTGGGACCTTGAAAAGGCTAGAACCGGAAATGTTGGGGAGAGGGGACAGGATGGTTTTGTCAGAGCAAGGACTGAACTGGAAGTACCACTTGAACTTTGCAACCATTTCAAAGAGACTATTTTTTCCCTTTTATCGATGGGGAAACTGGGGCTCAAAAAGGTAAAAGGACACGTGCAAGGTCCTTCATTTCACAGAACGGGACCCCAGTCCGTCGTGAGGCTGCACTTCTCTTACTGCCAGGCTGTTAGTACAGTCCTCTCTCTCTCCCAGAGACACTTTGCAAAGACGCGGGACTGCAGAGGATGGGCGGGGAGGGGAGAAGAGGGGCGGGCACCCCTCCACCCTAGCTCCGCCTCTAGCGGAGCTACTAGGGCACCGAGCTGGGGGGCGCCCCCTCGGCAGAGCTGGGCTGCAGCGCCGAGCTCGCAGTACTGCCGGCGCTCCCTAGCGTGCGCGCAGAGGCGTCGGAGCCCACACAGCTATGGAAGCCGCAGCTGTCTTGCCTAGATGCCTCCAGCTGAGGCTGCTGCTGGTGCTGCTGCTGCTGGTTTTGCTTCGGGCTGGTCCTGTGTGGCCCGACAGTAAGGTACTGGAACCTGGCACAGCTAGGTGGTGACTGGCGCGAGGGGGCGCTATGGCTGAGGGTGCTTGCCAAGGAGGGTGCATTCAGCCGGGAGTGGAGACTAAGGAAAGGGGGATCAGAATTGGGACTTAGTCTGGACTCTGCTGGAATCAAAGCCTTGAGAAAGGAACATGTGCAGGAAGAAGTTTCTAATAGGGTACTTCGGTCCTGGAGCCTGAGGAAGAGGTGCTTTGGACCTTGTCACTATACTCAGAAATCCGGCTTCAAACCCAGGATCCCGCTGGGAAGTCCCAGGTGCTCTGGGGCTGGGCAGGCAAGAGAAAAATGGACAATAAGAGCGACTGGTTGAGAGTTTCCATGGAAGGCTGACCACGTAAGGGTAATTGTTACCAAAGGACTCCCATGCTTACAGTAGGCCTTAGACCAAGGCTTTCAGGAGAGGCTGGGATCACGAAGTTCCTTCTTCACTAAATCTGGCCTGTGAGACTTGAGTTCATATACTGTATTCACCTGTCAGCTGTGCTTTACTCTCTCTCTCTCTCTCTCTCTCTCTCTCTCTCTCTCTCTCTCTCTCTTCCCTCCCTCCCCCCTTCCTCCATTCTTCCCTATCCCCCCCCCCATTTTATTGAAACAGGATCTCTGCGTATAATTCTGACTGGCCTGAATCACAACATGTAGACCAGGCTGGCCTCAAACTCACAGAGATCCTACTGTATCTGCCTCCCCAGTGCTAAGATTAAAGACATTCACATTCATTATAAGCACGGGGAGGGGGGCTTTGTACTCACTCGCTACTGTTGATTCCTAGACTCCCGAGGTATACCTGCACTGTGCTTAGTAGTTGCCCAACAGATGAGGCTATGCTCCCCAGGAGTCCCAAAGGCCAGGATTAGACCCAGAACAGACGCAGCGAGCACCCGAGACACATCAGAGCCCCTTAAAGGCATTCTAGAAATGAACTGATGAAGATGGACCTGGAGTGGCGGGTTCTCAACCTGTGGGTCATGGTCCCTCGGGTTGAATGACCTTTTCACAGGGGTCGCATATCAGATTCATTATGATTCATAAAAGTAGCAAAAATGCTGTTATGAAGTATTGATGGAATAATTTCATGATGGGGGGCAGGGGTCACCACAATGTGAACTGTGTTAAAGGGCCACAGCATCAGGAGGGTTGAGAACCCCTGGCCTAGAGGGAAACTGTAGGGGATCTGGTTGCTAAGGAGAAGGGCAGCAAAGGCTTCTCCAGATGTCATTCCAGTCTTTGTTTTTTTGTTATTTTTGTTTTTTAATAGAACTTGAGTCCACCAGTGAGTAGGTAAAGGGTGAAAGCTTTTCTTTTGCTGTGCGAACTTGGAAATGTGATTGGTGTCTCTGGACTTCAGTGCCTCTATCTGAAAAATCCATGCCCCCTTTGGCTCAGATAGCACAAGTGAGCCAACCCTCTGTGGCTCAGAAAAGACATTTAGACTTGGGCATTTCTGAGCTTCTCAAGGAGGGCTCACATCCAAAACAAAGCTAAGACAAAGAAAACCCAACACCCTGTTTATGTAGTGAGTCAGCCAAACACTTGCTAGGTTGGGAAGGGGGTATATTTACTTGTCCCAGGGCAAGCTGGGGCTGGTGGATAGGGGAGGACAAAGCAGCTGGGGACCCGGCACAACCCTCCCCCAGACACCTCCCAGGCCTGCTCCACTTCAGCCAGCTGGGAAAAATAAAAATCTAGTGATGGGTGAATTTACTCTGCATTCCTTAGCCCAGCCAGACTCCTGCTGGCTCTGCAGAGCTGTTAGTGTTGTTATCACTCTCTCTCTCTCTCTCTCTCTCTCTCTCTCTCTCTCTCTCTCTCTCTCCACAATAACAGCCTCAACTTCTCCCCCCACCAAAGCCTGGCCTATTTTTGTTGGGGTGGGATGGGGGGCTTAAGTGGACCCCGTCGGAACTTGAAGTGAACTCAGGCTCTTAGAGCTTTAACTTGGCCCCTCTGCAGGTTTCTTCTTCCTGGCAGGCGTCTACCCATGATACAAGCCCGGGTATTCTGTTGGTCTCCCTGCATTTTAAGTTGATGTTTATGGTGAGGCTGTCCTAAACAGGATTTGGAGTTTCCATCTAAGGAAGTGCTTTGTCTGACCCGAAGTGGGAGGGGGAACTCACAGCTGCCCTGGTATTTCTGCATGCCTGCCCAGCATTGAGACTGGGGTGGACAGGCAGGTAGCCCCAAGACACCACGGCAGGACAGCAGACACGCCTGGGAAGTGATAATTTACCAGTCTCTCCATCTGAGAAAGGGCTGCCCCGACCTCATTCTCTGCATATGTGCAGGGGTGGAAGGGGCTTGAGCAAAGAAAGAAGACTGAGGCCTGTGGGACCCTGAGCAAGAGAACAGAAGGAGCTTAGCCTAGCAGGCTATGGTTTCCTGGGCCAGGTCAGATGTTCCAGGCAGGCCAGTCCCAGGGGCTTAGGTGTTGTTTCAGATCTACTCCTGGAGTTTCCGCATGTGGGTGTAATTGGAAGCAGGCCCCCTGAGCAGAAAAAGCAGAACAACCGAGTAATGGAGTTCTCTTCCTGGTCCAGTGTCAGGCCAAGCCAAAACCCACCATCTCTCCATAAGAAATGGGCCTGCTCCACGTTCCTTCTGGGAGAATAGCAGGACCGAAGTCCGTGCCCAGCATCTTACATTCAGCACCACACACCACTCTGCTGTCACTGCCGAGTGTTAGTGGTCCCACCCCAGGGGATAGATTTGAACACCCTAAAAGAATCACACTGCACTTTCCAAGTACAACCCCAGATAACAGCTCCCCGTGGAGCTGGAGAGCAACACGGGTCATCAAAGGAGGTGATTTTGAAAGATTGATCAGCATAGAGGAATACATAACTGACACATCAGTCTATAGTCATGGAGCTGCCGGCAAGGTACAAACTTGAGAAATACGGTAACACCTCTGAAAACCTCATGTCAACTTGCTCCACCATTATGAGAACATTCCCTTAGCCCAGCCAGATTTATCCATTCCTCTCAAAAACAAACAACAACAACAACAGCAAAAAAACAAAAAAATAAAAAAGCCTCAAGCTACCCACTATCCGTCTCACTTTGAGCCTGCAACTACCCAAAGGCCTCTGCAGCACAAACCACCTCCACTGGGAGCTTTGGCAGGAGTGCTGCTGAGCAGAGGCCAGGAAAGATGTGGGCTGAGGCAGGGACTTTCCTATTCGACAGCAACTTTCAGCCTTCATGCTGAGGGATACACCCGGGAGGTAGCCCCAGATCTCATGCCATCCTTCTGTATAGACCTCTGTCTATCCCAGCTCAGTTGCTGGGGAGAAGCCTTGGCTTGGTGACCGTTAAGTACTCAGAGAAAGATTACCGTGTAAACAACATTGTTGAACATCAGACTGTGCTGAGTGACCCCGCACAAGCGTTTAACCTTCCCTGATGTACCCTGGAGTTGTGGTAAGGTCGAAGAGAGAAGAGAAACAGGTAATGAGGCCGGGGTGGGGGTGGGGGTGGGGCTTCCAGAAGCAGCATATGTAGCACGGATTGCTTAAATTAGCAGTTACTTTGGGCCAGAACAGCTGCTCTGTGTACAATGACTGTTGGCAGTTTCATTGACAAGTTCAGGAGGGGATTGATAACCACCCCATTTTACAGAGAGGGGAGCTGAGGTTCAGAGGGCTCAAGGCCACGCAGGAAGGAGTTACGTGTGCTGAGACTGTAGCCCAGACTTAGCTTTCCACTGTTGTGCCTGGCTGTCTCCAGCATTACCCCACTAGAGGCAGGACCCTGCTGCATTCCTGGCACCTGGGCCTGGGAGCAGTGGCCTTCTTCCAGCTCCCAGCGTGTGAGGACTTTGGCCACCCCCATCAGGACATAGCACCTCATCTGAGGAGGAAGGAATGTAGCAGTCTGATGTGGAAGCAGCTGCTGGGTGGGTGGGGTTAGTGTCCATAGATTGGGGGGGGTCCTCCAGGAGACCCCCTCTCTGGTGATTCCCTCTCTGATGGGGTTCTGGGGCCAGTAGAAGCCCAGGAAATGGATAGTCCTCTGAGCCTGACTGTTCACAAGCAGGGGAAAATTAGCTTGCAGCCCCCGGAGTACACTTCACCCACAGAGGACCAGGGCAGAGGGCAGGACCAAAGCATCCTCTCTAGCTCTCCTCACCGCCCACTGTTCCCTGTCCCCTGCATAGCTGCAGAAGAAACAGAGGAAATCTATACAGCCCAGGCTCTCCCTCTCCAACCTGGCACTTCATGACTCAGGGGGCGGTTTCCTCATCTGTAGGATGTGGCTAATAAAAGGAAAAAAAGTAGACCAGCACGCCCACACAGAAACTGATAGCCAGCTCCCCTGCAGGGTGCTGAGCCCCTGTAGTAACCATTGCAAATGCTGTACAGCCCAGTGCAGTCCTCCCTGAGTGTGGGACTGGCACTCACTCCCACTTCCACCTCTCATTCTGCCTGTCACCAGTCATAGGCTGTGCCCTCAGGTGTCAGCTCAGTCAGATGAGCACAAGTAACCTGGCTTGGCCGTAGACACCAGCCAACTTGGGCCTGCCAAAAAAAAAAAATGGCAGGTTGGAGAGGGTGAGCTCAGATTGTGTGGACTTCCTCTGTTTCTGCTGAAGCTACGGAGGGTGCAGGTTTCTGTGAAAGGAGTGGGGAGGGGGAAAGCGAGGAAAGGAAAGGCGGAGGAATGGACTGGGGAAAAGATCCACTCTTTAAGGGCACACCCTCGGTGGCCTACTTCCCCAAACTGGGCCCCCTCCTGAGGTGCAGTGACTCCCAAAAATGCCATCCAATTATGAGTCCATCAGTGGATTAAGCCATGGATGAGCTCAGAGCCCTTGTGATTCCACCTCCCAGGATCACCAGCAAGCAACTGAGCCTTCAGCACAAGAATCTTGAGTGACATTCCAGACGTACACAGAGAGCTGAGATCCTCAGTCAGCCGACTCTGGTACCCTCCAAGACTGCGTTCTGCCATGCCCTAGAGCCTCACCTCCTGCCACCCTGCACCCCTGAAATCACCAGCCAGGGAGACCTCCCACCCACCCGCCCCCAAGGCCTCCTGAAAAGCCCGCTTGGTTTTGCCTATCTGATTTGCTTCCCAGCAATGCCTTCTCCACAAAGGACACCTTTCTTCTCCTCGAGACCCTCAAAGTGTCAGTGTGCTTCAGAGCTTGCTGTGTTGGTCCTCTGTGGCTCAAGAAGTCAAGAATGCTCCCTGGTCTAGTTCCCTTGCACCTCCAACTGTCACCCATTCAGGGCCTGGTATCTGAAGACCTAGAAAGGAAATAGATGTCTCAGTTCCTCTCCTTAGGACCCCAGTGCTTAGCTGAGGCCCAGGGTGTCATGCGCTCATCTGTGTCCTTACGGTTCCTTCTCTGGTGATAGCTGAGCAGCCACAGGTCTGGGGTGAGATTTATGGACTGTGCTGGAATTAGCTGTGCGCTAAGGCTCAGAGCCCAGGGTTTGGCCATGCAAGGCACCTGTGTCTCACTGCATCGATGTCTGAGAATACAGAGCTGGTGGTATCCCAGAAACAAGTGGCCACATTTGGTCATAGGGTGTATTGTATCCAAGGGTGGAGTTGAAGAGGAAGGGGAGGAGGAGGAGGAAACCACTGGCTTGAGGTCATGTCTCATGTGAGCCCCACTTTGAGAAGGCTGCATATTGAGAGTCCTCCATTCTGCCACTGAAGAAGTGGGGATAGAACCTGCTGAAGGTCACCACCTCACAGGGCACAGGAAAGCAGTGGGAGTCACATAGAAAGGGGCGCTCTTGAGGTCCCTCTCCATTCAATGAGACAATAGGCAGTTAATGGTTGTGGAGGGAGGGAGTGTGATTTTCTTCAATGGTGCGGCCCTCATTAATCTCAGTGGAACACACACAGACATACACACACTACCAAAGCAGGAGGGGAGCTTGGGAAGATGAAGGGTTTCAGCAGGAGAGAGCAAGGGATGATAAAGGGTCATAGGGGGAAAATGACCAAAATGTATCATATCTATGTGCGACGCTGTCAACCAAAAAAGATAACAATGATATTTCGGAGATAATCTTCTACATCCAAGGCATGTGACGTTACCTCTCTGAGCCTGTTTCCTTATATCTTAATAATGGCTCACCCACTGGTACATTTTGGATGTGCCAGCTCCTGGTTTCCGGCGTTTTGTTTTGTTTTATATTTCATCACAAGTCACTGAGTCAGGACCACACTTTGTAGATCCAGAAAGAAAGGTTACAGAAACAGAAAGCTTCCTGCTGTGTGTGTGTGTGTGTGTGTGTGTGTGTGTGTGTGTGTGTGTGTGTGTGTGTGTGTCTATGCAATACCCAAGGAGTCCAGAAGAGGGCATCAGAACTGACGTTGCAGATGGTTGTAAGCAACCATATGGGTGCTGGGAATCAAAACGTGGTCTTCTACAAGAGCAACCAGTGTTCTTAATCATGGAGCCATCTCTCCTGCTCTAAGGCCCTTAACTCCTGTACTTTTTTTTTTTTTTTATTAACTTGAATATTTCTTATATACATTTAGTGTTATTCCCTTTCGGTTTCAGGCAAACATCCCTTCCCCCTCCCCTTCCTTATGGGTGTTCCCCTCCCCACCCTCCCCCATTGCCACCCTCCCCCAACAGTCTGGTTCACTGGGGGTTCAGTCTTAGCAGGACCCAGGGCTTCCCCTTCCACTGGTGCTCTTACTAGGATATTCATTGCTACCTATGAGGTCAGAGTCCAGGGTCAGTCCATGTATAGTCTTTAGGTAGTGGCTTAGTCCCTGGAAGCTCTGGTTGCTTGGCATTGTTGTACATGTGGGGTCTCGAGCCCCTTCAAGCTCTTCCAGTTCTTTCTCTGATTCCTTCAACGGGGGTCCTATTCTCAGTTCAGTGGTTTGCTGCTGGCATTTGCCTCTGTATTTGCTGTATTCTGGCTTTGTCTCTCAGGAGCGATCTACACTTCTGTACTTCTTTGCTTCATCCATCTTATCTAATTGGGTGGCTGTATATATATGGGCCACATGTGGGGCAGGCTCTGAATGGGTGTCCCTTCAGTCTCTGTTTTAATCTTTGCCTCTCTCTTCCCTGCCAAGGGTATTCTTGTTCCCCTTTTAAAGAAGGAGTGAAGCATTCACATTTTGATCATCCGTCTTGAGTTTCATGTGTTCTAGGCATCTAGGGTAATTCAAGCATTTGGGCTAATAGCCACTTATCAAAGAGTGCATACCATGTATGTCTTTTCTGTGATTGGGTTAGCTCACTCAGGATGATATTTTCCAGTTCCAACCATTTGCCTCTGAATTTCCTTAAAAGTCGTTGTTTTTTGATAGCTGAGTAATATTCCATTGTGTAGATGTACCACATTTTCTGTATCCATTCCTCTGTTGAAGGGCATCTGGGTTCTTTCCAGCTTCTGGCTATTATAAATAAGGCTGCGATGAACATAGTGGAGCACGTGTCTTTTTATATGTTGGGGCATCTTTTGGGTATATGCCCAAGAGAGGTATAGCTAGTTCTTCAGGTAGTGAAATGTCCAGTTTTCCCGAGGAACCTCAGACTGATTTCCAGAATGGTTGTACCAGTCTGCAATCCCACCAACAATGGAGGAGTGTTCCTCTTTCCACATCTGCTGTCCACCTGAGTTTTTTTTTTTTTTTTTTTTATTATAGATGGTTTGAGCCACCTGTTGCTGGGATTTGAACTCAGGACCTTTGATCTAACCACTGAGCCATCTTTCTAGCCATTCTAACTGGTGTGAGGTGGAATCTCAGGGTTGTTTTGATTTGCATTTCCCTTATGATTAAAGATGTTGAACATTTCTTAACCCTGTATTCCAGCAAAGTGCAGCAGGTGTTTATAGAGAACTTTTATTGGGTAGGTGGGCACAGAAGGAAATTAGAGAGAGCCCCTGCCTCTAAATAATGCCCCCCCCACCAAGATGGAACCCAGGCAACCTACATGCTAGACAAGTGTTCTATCAGGGCTCCACTCCTCATCCCCCTCCCTGCACATGAGGCTGAAACTAAGAAAATATGGATATGTTTCAGGTATGAATTTGTAACAAAGGAAAAGGCCATAAAATGAAGAGATATTCGATAACACAAGGTTAGGGAGGGAGGTGGTGGCAGTGCTATGATGTGATATGATGAACTGAACCATATAGTGAGAGCAGGGAACATTTATATACACAAAGGATCTGAGTCTGAGCCACCGTGAGAGTAGGGCAGTAGAAAGCAGAGAGGGAGCGTCAGCTCACATGTCTTAAAACCCACATCTCCACACACAGATGTTATGCAGCAGGTACATGCAGTACCCAGGACCAGAGAGCTCATTAGATCCCCAGAACTAGAGTTGCAGATGGTTGTAAGTGACCCATGGTACTGGGAATCAAAACCTACACAAAACCCTCATGATGCACCCTTTCTGTTTCCTCTGCCACTGTGGCTCCCATGGAAAAGCTTGTGGCAAAGGGGGACTGAAAAGAAGAAGGAGAAAAGGAAGAGGCAGGGTTTAGAAGTTCACCCCTGACTGAACCCACCGTGTAGAGGATAGAATGTGAACGCTACCAGTTTAGAGCAGTTCCTCCAGGAGAGAATCAAAGTAAACAGAAAGGTTTGGAATCTTGGTGGAGGGGTTGTGAGCATTGAAAGAAAGATCTCTATCACTTCTGAAAATGCCTTTCTCCAAAAGGTCTCCTCAAGAATTACATGAAGAGGGGCTGGAGAGATGGCTCAGCGGTTAAGAGCACTGACTGCTCTTCCAGAGGTCCTGAGTTCGATTCCCAGCAACCACATGGTGGCTCATAACCATCTGTCATGGAATCCAATGCCATCTTCTGGTGTGTCTGAAGACAGCTATAGTGTACTCACATACATAAAATAAATAAATCTTTAAAAAAAATTTCTTAAAAAAAAAAAAAAAGAATTACATGAAGAACTAGCTTCAAGACTGGTTGCATGTTGTCCCCAGAAGCAAAGAGAGCTATGAGCCAAGTTACTTCCAGACTAACCAAGGTGAAGAGGGTTAAGATGACTGGTCTGGAATGTCTTGGAATAATTTATAAGTAAGACTTAGGAACAACAACAAAGGACATAATGCATTGCAACACTCAGAATACGATGAGTGTTCAATCAAAAGTATTAATGGGGGTGGGGCATGTGCACATGAGCACAGGTGCCATGGGAAGCCAGAAGAGGAAGTCATACTGCCTGCAGCTGGACTTACGGAAGATTTTCGAGCTGTCCAATGTGGGTGCTGGGGACCAAAGAGCAGTGTGTGCTCTTAACGGCTGAGCCATCTCTCCAGTCCCCATAAATCCTGCTTCTTTCGTTTAGCATAAGCCTTCAGAGTTGATTTCCTGCTGCTGAAATTCATCCTATTTAGATGCTGGAGTCTCTGTCTGTTGAGTAGCTGAATAAGTGTGTTGTTTCCTTGTGTGACTATTGTGAACATAGCTGTTATGAACACACGTCTTTGGACATTACTTTCCAGGCAATTATTAAATCCTGTCATGTCTCCTTATTATTCTGTCTGTCTGTCTGTCTTTGAGACAGGGTCTTACTATGTAGCTTTGGCTCTCCTGGATCTTACCATGTAGACCAGGCTGGCCTCTAACTCCCAGAGATTTGCCTGCTTCTGCCTACTAAGTGCTGGGATTAAAGGGAAAGCTAAAAGGAAACCTGCTGGACTTTGCCACAACCAGGTATTAGCATTTGAATTGTCATTGTGATGATGATGCTGAGTCCCTTGTCCTTTCTCTGCTACCTCTAAGCGCCACCCAGAGACTAGCAGGCTTCATTCTGCTACACCCACACGCCAGGCCTGCCCTCACAGCACTGGCAAATGGAGCCCCTCTTACCCACCCTCTGCAGGTGTTCAGTGACCTGGACCAGGTGCGGATGACCTCGGAGGGCTCTGACTGCCGCTGCAAATGCATCATGCGACCGCTGAGCAAGGATGCGTGCAGCCGGGTGCGAAGTGGGCGCGCACGAGTCGAGGATTTCTACACAGTGGAGACACTGAGCTCAGGGGCCGACTGCCGGTGCTCCTGCACCGCCCCGCCCTCCTCACTCAACCCCTGTGAGAACGAGTGGAAGATGGAGAAACTGAAGAAGCAGGCACCCGAGCTCCTCAAGGTAGGCTGACAGTGAGGGCGTTAGCCTGGCTCTCCCATGACGTTTGTGTCTCTCGTTGGAAAACTGTGGCTTCCTGAGTGAAGCCAGTTTCATATGCCTTCACCTAACTGTATTATAAATACTGGGGCACTTTATTATCTTGCTTGTTCTGTCTTGCTTTTTTTTTTTTTAACATTTATTTATTATTTATTTCATGTATGTGAGTACACTGTCGCTGTCTTCAGACACATCAGATGAGAGCATCAGATCCCATTACAGATGGTTGTGAGCCACCATGTGGTTGGTGGGAATTGAACTCAGGACCTCTAGAAGAGCAGTCGGTGCTCTTAACCGCTGAGCCATCTCTCCAGCCCCTGTCTTGCTTTTTGAGTCAAGGTCACCCTCTGTTGCCCACACTGGCCTGGAATTCACTATATAGGATAAAGTGATATATATTCACTAGGATAGCTAGCCTGGAATTTGCAGCTGTCCTGCCTCTGCCTATCTGAGTTTCAGGGACTATAGGCATGGGCCACCATACCAGGCTTAATTTGTTCAGTTACTTTAATTGAGATAGGGGTTCATGTGTAACAGGCTGGCCTCAAACTTCCTATGTAGCCCAAGATGACCTTGAACTTGGGATCCTCCAGTCTCAGCTTACTAAGTACTGACAATATGGTGCCATGCCAGAACCCAGTGGATTTGGTGGGGCTGAGATCCAGATCCTGCTGTGTCCAAATCATGCATCTGAACCATTCATTCCTTTGTTCTTCTCTAAAGGACCACTTCGTTAGGTCTTATAAACAGCCAGAATATTCCATATGCCCCGCCCCTCACCCTCTTCTTTCCCCTGAGACAGTGTTTCTTTGTGTAGCCCAGGCTGCCCTGGAACTCACTCTGTAGACCAGGCCAGCTTGGAACTCAGAGATCCACCTACTTCTGTCTGTCTCCCAAGTGCAAGGATTAAGGGCATGCACCACCACCATCCAGCCCGTATCTTTATAAAATAATGTACACGAGTGTTTTACCTAGATGTATATAAGTACATCACATGCATGCCCGCTGTCCATGGAGGCCAGAAGAGGCCATCAGATCCCCTGGAGCTGAGTTACAGGTGCCGAGAGCTGAACCCAGGTCCTCTCTAAGAAGTGGTCTTAACTATGAGGCCATCTCTCTGCCCCCCTGCTGATATCTTTGAAAGTCTTTTTCTCTTACAGTCTCTCTCAACCATGCATCGCATTAGTCTATTTGGTATCAGAAACCATGAAAGGTCTGAGATGCTGCCCTACTTGTTGTCTACATTTACAAGTGACAGAGCCCAGGATGCTGGTGACACACACGACATAGTGGGCCTCGCCATTCTCTTTCCCTGGCTTGCTGTGCCCCAGTGTACTGTGTTCAGAACGATGCAGGGTAGAGGAGTCGTGAGCCCAGAGAACTAACCTTGTGTCTTTCCTTGCAGGAAAATGCTGTCTCATAACCTAAGGCTACTCTCTAGCTAGATGGCTCACAAAGTAAGATGGTTGACTCATTTGCACGCAAGACGCACAGGAAAGCAAGAGACCCATGGAGAACTGTTTCCAGCGTGTGGCTAAAAAATGTTTTCTTTAAATTTAACTTTAAGTTTATTTTTATACCACGCAAATTGATGCCAAAATTATCAAACTTGGAAGGAGCAGCACATTTTAAGCCGAGTGGCCTCCTAACAGTTTGGCAGTGCCTGGATAGCAGTGTCTCCCTGGGGTCTCCCCAGAGCCTGTGGATTCCAGGCATCTAACCCAAAGGCCTGTCTGCAGTTAAAGGGGCAAATCCGGTTTCTTCTCAAATCAATGGTCTAACAACTGGAGGTTGTGTTGTTCCTGTTTTGGTTTGTGGATCTGTGATCTCAGACTGACCTCATACTTGTAGCAACGATCCTCCTGCTTCGGCCTTCCACGTGCTGGGATTGCAGGAACGCGCTATCGTGCCTAGTTTCTACAGCTAAGTTATGAGCATGCTCACTGTGAAGATGCACAGGGCTCCCTGTCTAAGCAGTGCCTCGTGTCATCCTTGCTGGAACCCTTTGGGAAGGGAGCTTATGGGGCCAGTTTTACTCGTGGCGGACTCTGAGCCCAAAGAAGGGATGAAAGTTGCCTGAAATCATAGAAAGGTATAACAGGACAAAGTCGAGCCCCGAATTCTCTGTTACATTCCATTACCCACCTACAGGGTCACTAAGTGAGGTTCTCCCACCAACCCATTGTCCCTTGGGTCTTTTTGGAGCGTGGCAGACATAATGTTTCGTTCGTATATGCGGTCTAGACTTGGCCTTAGAGATGGAGTTACCTTGCCAGGTAGGACTCTGCAGGGCAGACGAGACCACCTACAGCTCAGGGCTTCTCCCACTCCATTGGCTCTGCTGCCCTCAGCAGGAGGCTCTGTGTAAACATCCCAGGGGGGAAATTAAGACGATCCCCTGGGTACAGAGTTTGCCTTGCAGCCTACCTTTTTATACCAGACCCTTGGATCATGCTAATAACTACAGCTAGGATCTGGTCTAGACCTCGTGGTTTTATAGGAGAGGATACTGCCCCATTTTTTTGGGTAGACTGGCCAAGAGAAATGCCTCTTTTTCTTTCTGGACATAGGTCAGCTATAGCCTCATCCTTGAGGAATTGCCAGGCTGAGGACACAGCTGCTGACTAGCAATGGCAGTGTGCTCTGTACTGTGCCAGGAATTGTGCTAGGGATCATGGGAGCCCCAAAGACGGGATAACATTGGGCCTGGGCTTGAGAGAGCCATAGGACAGCATTCTGAACAGAGGTTGGTGGTGCTGTAACAAAGGCAGCCTTCTGGTCCATACTCTACCCCCCACCCCCGCCCCCAGTTTAGCGCCATGGCTACCTGTCACTTCCTCATATACATGGCTTTTGAAACTATCTGTAGTGAAGTGAAGGTCTAATTAAAAAGAAAAACAAAAACCCAGATATCTATTGGGCTAGAGAGATGGCTCAGCAGTTAAGATTGCTTTGCTCCCCTTCAGAGGCCAGCGCTTAGTTCCCGACACTCCTGTTGGATAGCTTACTGCCTGTAATTCCAACTGCAAGGGATCTGACATTCTCTTATGGCTTTTGACTGTAGCTGTACTCATGTACACACACACACACACACACACACACACACACACACACACACACACACACAAAGGGTAGTGTTAACCCTAGCACTTGGGAGGCAGAGGCAGGTGGATCTCTGAGTTCGAGGCCACTCTGGACTATGTAGTTAGTTCCAGGATAGCCAGAGTTACATAGTGAGTATCTGTCTTGAAACAAACAGACAAGTCTGCCAAGGCCTAATACGTCATGAAACACTCTAGAAATAGAGTTTAGGAAAATGAAGCTGGGAGTGTAGCTGGGCGGTAGAGCACCTGTTCGGTGTGCATAGGCTCCATCCCCAATGCAGAAAAGGGGAAGAGAGGGGGAGAGGGAGGCACAAGAACAGGAAGTGACTGAGGAGAGAGCGCTTGATGGGAAGTGTTTGCTAGGGAAGCATGAGGGCCTGAGTTTGGGTCCCCAGCACCCATAGAAAAGCCTGGCATGGAGGCCCATGCTTGTAACCCAGTACTCATGGGAACAGAGGCAGGAGGACACTGGAGCTTGCTGACCACAGTGTAGACAAAATGGCAACTTCCAGGTTCTCTGTCTCAGGAGACAAGATGGAGGCAGACACCTAACACTGACCTATAGCCTATACAAATGAGCTCGCCTGCATTATCCAAGGGAGGAGAGAGGAAGGAAAGCAAAAAGAAAGAGGAAGCAGGCATGCTTAATCTTAAATCCAATGTCTTATAAATTGCTCTGCCAAGTGACTACAAAACATCGTGAAAATCCAGAACCTCTTCTCCCACTCTGTGCTGATTTTGCCCACAGTCATGACAAGCAGTTTGTTCCCACGCCACTCACAGAGCAGATTCATGGCCACGGCTCACCCCAGCTCATCCTCTCTCTGCTCAGAGTGTCCTGTCCCGATAGCTCTGCGAGTGTTTGTCCCTCCTCTAGAGCTCAGCTCAATGCTAACTGACTGGGGCTGAAGAGATGGCTTCCTGCCGAAGAGCAATGGCCGCTCTTGTGTAGGACCAGGGTTTGATTCCCAGTATCCACATGGTAGCTTACAACCATCTTACAACTCCAATTCCGGGGATCCAATACCCTGTGCTGGCCTGCACAGCACCTACATGGTGCACAGACGTATGCATGCAAACACCCATACATGGAAAATAAGAAAACCTAAGAAAGAAACGAATAAAAAGGCCCGTGCTTTGGGTTGGGCAGATCAATTGAAACAAGCAGGCCTTCAGGCCTGTGACTCATGACCAGGTAGCCCATTATAAACTCACTCCCCAGCGGCACTACACCAGGTTACACAAGGCAAGGCCGTGAGGGGAGACCTCCCAAATAAGGATGTGGCCCCCACCAAGGTCAGCTTCAACCTGGCCCCTCAGTAGCCAGGAAACTGGCCTTACAGATGCCCACACTCTCAGTTATAGTTCAGGACTGCCTGTAGGGGACATAGGGTGTCTTTGGAGTTCAGCCACGTTGTCATTCAAAGGGGAGGTGTGTACAGAGAGGATGATATCAGGTTACAAAGTACAGATCTGCAGAAGAGCTCTCCAGGTTCCATCATACGGAAGGGTGATTGTGGGAGGTAATAGCTAAATGCCTATTTTAAAATATTTTACCAGAGCAGAATTTGATTGGTAACATCACAAAGAAGCTAGATTTATAGTATACATTATATTTATAATTATATTATATATAACACATATCTCATATATATTTATAATTATATCTAATTATATATATATATATATATATATATATATATATATATCCCACATGTATCTCTTTCTGCTGGGGATGTGCCCAATGGTGGAATGTGGAATATTTGCCTAGTGGGTAGGAGGCCTTGAGATTCATTCCTAGTTCTTCAAATAAAGTATAAATGTGCATATTTGCAAAATGCCTCAACGAAATCCAATGTGCTACTTGTCCTGTGATTATGAGCAGGTTGGCGCCCAAGTAGCCACTGTGAAGTTCTAGGATTCTGGGGTTCTTTGCTGAAGTGGCGCTCCCTGTGTGTCCTCTGGCCTGTTCTGTTCATATCCTTGCTTAACCGTCTGTCTCCTGGCTCCACCCACCACCTCTAGCTGCAGTCTATGGTGGATCTCCTGGAGGGTGCCCTGTACAGCATGGATCTGATGAAAGTACATGCCTACATCCAGAAGGTGGCCTCGCAGATGAATACGCTGGAGGAGGTAAGGGCAGGGCAGTGCCAGGGGCTCAGAGCTGTATCCAAAGGGGCCTGGGCCATTCTGTTTCACATTGGTGGCCACCGGAAGCAGAACTCAGCAGGGAGCTGGGAAGAGACCTGTAGGCTACAGAGTCCTGCCTTTGGGGAAGAGGTCTGGGGTTTTCAAGACCGGAGGAAGCTGAAAGCTGGACGACAAGCTGAGACACTCTTTGGTAGTATGGAAGGAGTATTGAGGAGTGCTGCTAACATCAGGGTCCACGCTGCACAGCACTGGGTACCATTCACAGTGAAGGACTATATCAGTGATGCCTCTGGGTTGGTACAACCTAAGCAGGAGTGATCAAACCTCCCCCGTTTGACAATTCCATTACGACCTGTGCGGAAGCAAAAGCGCCTCAGACTGCACAGACTGTGTGTGCTACAAGATTACCCTCTCAGTACAAGAACAGTTGGACAAGCCTGGAGGTCCCAGCTGAAGGTTCAAGGCTTGCCTCTCTCCTGGCATTGCCTGCCCTCCACCCATTTCCTGCATCCGGCCACTGCTGAGCACCAGGGGTCTGGGGCCATGTAGCTGCCAGGAGCAGGCGTCGGGACTTCCTTTCCCAGTTTCCTTTCTAGAGGGAGGCCGTAACTGGGCATCCTGTACCAGAGGAGGGAAGACTAACCCCTGATTTAACCAGAGCTGAAGGTCACAGCCAACTTAGATTATCTGAAACCTGTTGGAGTATGTGCTCCTGGCTGTCTGACCCCAGGGCAGCTGGGGAAAGTGACCTGAGACTTTTTTCCTGGCCCAGTATTACCTGTGCATTGCAGGCTCACACTGCCCGCTCTCCTCCTCCAACCTTTCCCCTTCTCATCTCTGCAAAGGCAAACCAGTCCCTCAGAGCTCCGTCCGAGTCTGCTGATTGGCTGTTGAATGAATTTGGTTTGAGTGCTGGGATCACAATCCAGCAATACCACACCCAGCTCTGAACATCAATAATATTAAATTAACAGATTACTAGAGACTTTCAGGGGCCATCCATAGAGACTGACTAGATTATGGCCTAAGCATATAGCGACATATTATGCATTTATAAAAAGGAGTAGGGAATGCTTTGTGGACAGATATGGCATTGTTCAAAAATAGGCTGTTAAGTGAAACCCAAGTGTTGAAAAATAAATGGGTATATATACATATATATACACACATATATATACATACATACATATGTATATATATATGTATATACATATATATATATATATCCCTACCATAAAAACATGTAACATTGTCATCACTGAGAAATAAACAAACATGAGAGGCCGTTTTTGTTTTCTTTTGTTTTGTTTTGTTTTGTTTTTGTAGACCAGGCTGGCCTCAAACTCACAGAGATCCACCTGCCTTTGCCTCCCTAGTATTGGGATTAAAGGTGTATAGCACCATATCTGGCCTACACACATCTTTTTCATTTATTAATATAAACATGTCACCTATTTTTCATTCATTTTCTCTTAAGAATGAAATTCATTAACTACAAGGTCTTATAGGGCATGCTTGGTTCCACCCCTGTTCACTAGTGCCGCTTACAGCTACGCCCCTGAAATCTCCACGGCCAATTCGGGGTTCCCTTCTAGGGTGGCAGCTCAGAAGAAACAAGGCCAGGAATGACTGTGGATCTCTGCTTGATCCCACAGAGCATCAAGACCAACCTGAGCCTGGAGAACGAGGTGGTGAAAGACAGCGTACGCCACCTCAGCGAGCAACTGAAGAGCTACGAAAACCAGTCAGCCATCATGATGAGCATCAAGAAGGAGCTGTCTAACCTGGGCCTCCAGTTGCTGCAGAGGGATGCGGCTGCCATCCCTGCCACTGCCCCAGCCTCAAGCTCCGACAACAAGGCTCAGGTGAGGCCATGGCTCTGATCACTGGGACAGAAGGTGGCTAGGCTTGAGGACACAAGGTTGTGTGTTTGGTTAGCCCTCCTAAGAGAGGGCTAACCAAAAGCACAGCAGGAGGGCCCATGGCGTGCAGGGTGTCTGTTCCACTTTGTGGCTATTATAGGTAAGCCGGAGCAGAGTTGCAGGTTCAGCTCAGAGGGATGGCTGGGCCCTAAACTGGGTATTTACTCTTACTCCCAGTTCCCAAAGTACTAGGAATGAGGTTATGGGAACCTGCCCGCCTGGCCCTAGAAGAGTAAGCCAGATTTCCTATAGTTTTGCTTCTACTCTCTCCTGCTGTGACTGGGCCCCTGGGTGAGTACAGGGTAAGCGGGCAGTACCTCGGGGATCCTTGAAGACTAATATCATTTCAACCATAGTGGATAGCATATGTGCACAGACAAGATGCCCTTGTTCTAGTAGATACCCTTGTTTCAGTAGATCTCCTTGGTGTAGTCTGCTTCAAAAGTATAACTACGATAAAGACCCCGTCCAGAAGCAACGTGGGTAATAAATGGGTTTAGTTTGTCTTATAGCTCTCAGGTCACACTACATCGCTGAGGAAAGTCAGTGCAGGAACTTAAGGCAGGAACTGAAGCAGAGGCCAGGAAGGGGCACACTGCTCACTGGCCTCTTCAGCCTGTTTTCCTATATAACCTGGACACCTGCCTCGGGGTAGCATTACCCACTGTGGGCTAGGCCCCATCAACTCCATCATTAACCGAGAAAAGGCTTGCTTTAAGGCCAATCTGGTGGTGGAGGCATCTTCTCAATTGAGATTCTCTCTTCCCAGGTTGGGTCAAGTTAAATAATAGCCAGCACACCCCTGTAGGCAGACACACTGACCTAAGCAAGAAGCAAGCATCATGGGGTAGGCAGCCCATGTACAGGTCCCTTCCTCTGATGGCACTCAGCGTGCCACTTGGTACAGAGTGCAGTAGGTAATCAGTGCCCCCCCAGATCAGTCATCCAGGGGCAGGACACGACCCAGTAGCCTCATTTTCTGGTGGTATTTGTAGGACTCCTTTGAACTCGACTTCCTCCCGTACAGTATGAGTTCATCCCGCAACCCGCAAGTACAGTTGGCCCCTGCCTACTTGGCACATGAAGACACATGGAGAGGGCACACAAGGAGAAGGGGGATAGCTGAGCCAGGGCTGTAGCCAGCCTACGTGACTGACTGGTCCCAGCCCTTCCTCCTCAACTTGCAGCCTCCTGTGCTGACACTATGCTAGTGTCACCTTTGGTGACTGCAAGTGGGACCGCCTAGACACAAGCAAGCATGAGGAAGCCGGTGCCTTGGCCTGAGCGGGCTGCCTGCTCAGCGAGATGCCAGCTCTGCAAGTGCTCGTGAGTCTCACTTTGGCAGCTGCCCAGATGGCGTCAGAGACCGTCCAGGCCTTATCTGCCCGAGCTTCTGTCTCACAATGGGTGGCGTCACAGGCCCTGTGTTCTTGTGCCAAGCCAGCCTCAGAGCATTGGAGTAGGAAGTGAAAATAATGAGGCTCGCAAAATGTTAGACACGGCACTCCCCAGGGGTAGCCAGACCGACATGGGACTGAATTGCTCAGAATGCTGGGATTTCGGTGCTAACATGGGGAGCATTCTGGGTACTCTGTAAAGCAACCTAAGAACCTCTCCCTTTCCCATATACCAAGACCAGTGAGTGAGAAACAAGGCTAGGAGGTCTTCCCAGGAGCCAACAAAGCCAGTGGACGGGAGTTGGGAATGAGTACGTAATCTACTAGATTGGGTCCCAAACCTGCCGAGGAAATCTGAGTGGAAAAACAGAGGCAAACAACTTGTGGATGTTTCTACTCTGGAATGCCACAAACTCTCCACCCCCTGAGCTTCTGTGACTCCAACCCATCATGCTTACTGTCACCTGAGTCTGGCATTTCTGTCCCTCCCAGGACACAGCTGGAGGGCAAGGTAAAGAGCTCAACAAATATGGCGGCATACAGAAGAGTTTCTCAGACAAGAGCCTCGCAAAGCCTCCCAAGGAGAAGCTGCTGAAGGTGGAGAAGCTGAAGAAGGAGACCATCAAGGGCAGAATACCCCACCCCACCGCCAGGCCACGAGCTTTAGCTCAGCAGCAGGCGGTGATCCGAGGCTTCACCTACTACAAAGCGGGCAGACAGGAGGCCAGACAGGAAGCACCCAAGGCTGCCGCTGGTGAGTGGAAGGGAGCGGGGCCTGGTTGAGGGATGGCTGCCTCCAGAGATCCACCTGCTACTGCAGCCCAGTAGCACACACTTGTAAACCCAGTACTAGGAAGACAGAGGCTGGGGTTGGGGATTTAGCTCAGTGGTAGAGCGCTTGCCTAGGGAAGCGCAAGGCCCTGGGTTCGGTCCCCAGCTCCGGAAAAAAAAAAAAAAAAAAAAAAAAAAAAAAAAAAAAGACAGAGGCTGGAAGATCCCTCAGACTCACTGGCCAGCCAGGCTAGCCTAACTAGTTTTCTCAAAGGAGGTGGATAGTATTTCTGAGGATAACTGCCATTGTCCTCTGCCTTGCACACGTACGCACACACGTGTGCACCTATATGCAAACATGGGTACACATATGTTCCTAAAGAGAAAAAAAAAACCACTGGAAAAGGAAAGCTTTAATTTCTTAGCCCTTCAGGGTACAACCTCCTCCCCTAGTCCCTGATGCCAGCTGTTGTCCTTGAATCCTGCCAGCTCACGATGGCCACAACACAGGGCCTCTGACCCCTGCTGGCCACTGCCCAGGCACAGCATTGGGCATCTCACTCTGCCAAGAAGGCTGTGGGAACAAGCTTCCTGCCCAGATAGGCTGCCAAGGCTATGTCCCTGTGAATTCCCTGACTAAAGTGTCTTTGTTTGATCCCACTGGGTCCCAGGTACGGGGTCAGGCTGGCCGGTCCAACTACAGGCAGGGAGAAGCCTGGGCAGCTAAACCACTGGTGGGACGGGGAGGGTGCAGACACAGCTAGAGAGGTAAGTGTTGGAGGTGAGCAAGGGTCAGAGATCTGTGGCCTACAAGTGACCAGGCTGTATCCGTCCCTTCCTCGCTTGAGGTGACAGACACTAGGTGAGAGAGGCTCAAGGTTGTCAAGGTCCCCAGGAAGGTGACCAAGAAGTCTACAATTCCTGAAGCAGGAAGTTCTGCCCCTGACTAAGCTCAGGGCACAACAGAGGTGGACAAAGTATGTCGTAAGACTCAGGAGAAAAGAGAACTTCGCATTTAGCACCGCGTATTTGCAGAATCAGTGCAGATGTCATCTATGCATTTACCTCTAATCAACACCGTGGTTATAGCATTCATTTTACAGAGGTGGGAATACAAGAGGGCTTGCTCAGTAATAACCTGCCCAGTTGGGAAGGTCGAAGTGATCAGAAAGTCCTACCCTGTTTACTAGGAAGCCCACACGTTTGAGGTCTTTCAACTCCATGGTCAGAGAAGGGAGGTCTGTGGCAGACACATGTATCAGCACTGTGGAGACGTAGACACTGAGTTGTTTTCTCTCCACAGACAACACCCTCAAAGGTGCTTCCTGGCTGGAGAAGTTACCACCCAAGATAGAGGCCAAGCTTCCGGAGCCTAACTCTGGCAAACATGATGACATCAGGCTGCAGGCTTCAGAGGGAGCCAACTTGGCCCCTGATTTCTCCACTACCACCACCACAACCCCCACTACCACCACCACCACCACCACCACCACTACCACCACCACCACCACCCCAACCCCTATCACCACTCCCTGGCCCACTGAGCCCCCTTTGCATCCAGAAGTCCCCAGCCAAGGTGAGTCTCCTACGCGTCAGAAAACTCAGTTTAAGACTAAATCCAACACATGTCTGCTTAGGTTCCTGATCTGAGAATGTTCACCTTTATCAAATTGTTGAGGGTGTTTGCTTGCTTGCTTGCTTGTTTTGCTGTTGTCTTGAGTTTTTGTCATTTTGAAACGGGGTATCAGCAGAGCTCATACATTCCTGCCTTAGCCTGGCCAATTTGGAAATTTTTAGTTTTAAGTTTTTTAAAAAGACATATGTATGTGGGGGGGGAAGGAGAGGGAGAGGAGATGGGGGGGGAGAGGAGGAGGGAGGGGGGAGGGGGAGGGGGGAGGGAGAGGAGGACCGGGAGGGGAGGGAGAGAGGGGAGGGGAGGGAAGGGGGGGGGGGGGGGGGGAAGGGGAAGGGAGAGGAGAGGAGAGGGGTGAAGGGAGGGGAAGGGGAGAGGAGAGGAGGGAGAGAGAGAGAGAGAGAGAGAGAGAGAGAGAGAGAGAGAGAGAGAGAGAGACCTTCTTTCTATCTAGTCTATCTAGTCCTAGGGGCAGAGCTACACTGTTCTGAAACTTACTATGTAAACCAGACTGGTTGAACTCAGAGATCCGCCTGTCTCTCCTTCCCAGGTGCTGGGATTAAAGGTGTGTGTCACCACGCCTGGCTCCTATTCCATTTTTGAGACAAGGTTTCTCCCTAAACCTGTAGTTTGTGTTTTCTTGGCTCAGCAGAAAGCCAGAAAATTCCAGTGGTGATTCTCCTGTCTCTGTACGCCTTAGAGCTGGGATTACAAGCGTGCGGGGGATACCCTACTTGTTACAAGGCTACTGGGATCCACGTACAAATCGTCAAGGATGCACAGCAAGTGATCAGCTGCTGAGTCATCCTTCCAGCTCATGTGCTTTTAAAGAGTTATTAGGAAAAAGACTGCAGGGAAGAAGTCTGCCCTCTCCCCAGCCTAACAGTTATCCCAGGATCCTCTACAGAATAACTGCCAACATTTAAAGTAGCTATGAAACAAATTATATTGCAACAGATTCTCTTTACAATATGACCTGGAACCTACGTCCTCTCTCCCGTCTGCTTGGTTTTGGTTTCAAGTTGCTAGAACCGAGCTCTTGGCCTCCAGCTGCCACCTCTAGACTACATTCCCAACACTCTTGGGCTGTTTTTTATGTCCACGTTTATAGCTGTAGTTCGTGTCACACAGTAGACACTGTCCTCAGTAAACCACAGATCTGTCCTTCTGAAGGGCTCTTGACCGTATGATTGTAAGCCTTCAGACCCTTCTTCCTCTCTCTGGCCCAAGTGCCAGCTCCTTCACACTTGTCTTTCCAGAAGGATCCACAAACAATGTGGACAACAGCTGTGATTAATGTGGTTTCCTCCCAACACAGTTTCTGGTGTCAGAAAACTGGAAATAACCTACAGAGCTGACACTGGGTGAGCGTGGGGGTGTTGAATGAATTAAAAGGCACAGCTGTCTGGTGGCTTGGCAGGACCCAGAAGTCACATCATCAAAAGGCTATTTAATGGTGTGAATGGTATGAGCATCAGTCAGTGGAAGGAGGAAACAGGACATATAGAACCGTGTGTTCAGAGGGATCACAGTTTCTTCTCTTTTTTAGATTTATTTATTATATATAAGCATACTGTAGCTGTCTTCAGACACACCTGAAGAGGGCATCAGATCCCATTACAGATGGTTGTGAGCCACCATGTGGTTGCTGGGAATTGAACTCAGGACCTCTGGACGAGCAGTCAGTGCTCTTAACCACTGAGCCATCTTTCCAGCCCAAGGGAATCACAGTTTCATAACAGTCCGTGTGACTGCATGCAAGGACGAATGAAAGGGAAGGAAGCTTATCACATCATTTTTCCTTTTCCTTCCTTTTTGCTATGTAGCTTGACTGACCTGGCACTTTACAGCCCAGGATGGCCTCAAATTCACAGCAAGAGCTATCTTCCCACCTTGGCCTCCACATGGAAGGGTTAAAGGCATTTCCCACACAACACCAGCTTCAGTTTTCAAGTATTCGGCAATACCACGAACTCATCCCTTCTGCCAAACTGTACTTTTGAGGCTTTGGCCAAAATCTCTCAATCCTATTATTGCCCACCACTGTACCCTCTGCTTCTCAGAGATGGGCCCTTTTGTTTGGTTTTGACATAGGGTGGATGCTGGATTTTTGAATGGTGTGCATCTCATCTGTTCTTCCTCTGACTGTTCATGCTTTTTCCAGTGACCAGGCATTGCTTTGGGCCAAAGGTCACCAGCAAAACCATTAAGAGAGAGTTAAGATGGAGTGGGGTAAGTCAGATATAGTGATGCACACGTTAAATCCCAGCACTCAGGAGGCAGAGGCAGGCAAATCTCTGAGTTCAAGGCCAGGCTGGTCTACAGAGTGAGTTTCAGGACAGCCAGGTCTAGAGAGAGAAACGCTCTCAAAACAAAACAAAGATGGTGAGTGCAATGGTTTGAACAGGTATGGCCCCAATCGATATTCTCCTCTGTTTGAATGCTTGGCCCACAGGGAATGACACTGTTAGGAGGTAGCTTGTTGGAGGAAGTGTGTCACTGTGGGGGTGGGTTTTGAGGTGGGTTTTGAGCTCAAGCTATGCTCAGTGTGGCACGCAGTCTCCTTTTGCTGCCTGAGGATCAAGATGTAGAACTCTTGGCATGTTTCCCTTCATGATGATAATGGACTAAACCTCTAAAACTGTAAGTCAGTTCCAATTAAATGTTTTCCTTTATAAGAGGAAATGATGCCTCTTCACGGCAATGAAACCTTGACTAAGGCAAGTGGACTTGGCACACAGTTTTAGCTTGCAGTTGGTGGTTCTGCGTACCAAATGCTCCCTTTGCTCCCTACAGGTCGGCAGGACAGCTGTGAGGGCACGCTCCGAGCTGTGGATCCCCCTGTGAAGCATCACAGTTATGGGCGCCACGAGGGAGCCTGGATGAAGGACCCTGCAGCTCTAGATGACAGGATCTATGTCACCAACTACTACTACGGAAACAGCCTGGTGGAATTTCGAAACCTGGAAAATTTCAAACAAGGTCAGGGAAGCTGGGAGGGAGAGAGGGAAGGATGTGGGTGGTCTGGGGAGGGGCTCCTGTAAGACTCAGCCTTCCTGTGCATTTTCAATGTTCACCCTGCCCTAGTTCCAGATAGCCACCCCCGCCCCAAGGAAGGGTGTCTGGGGGCCCAGAGAATCCTGTCATCCACTGCCGTTAACTGAATACAGGGACAAAGGATATCACAGATGCCCTCCCTCGTGAGTGTGACTTGCTATCAAGGAGAATAGTGAGCTTCCCCTTGCTGAGTGCTCTGTGCCAACTGCCTGTGTATGTCTGTCTTTTAGGGTTTCATTGCTGCAATGAAACACCACGACCAAAGAAACTTAGGGAGAGGAGGGTTTACTCAACTTACACTTTCATATCACTGTTCAACATCAGAGGAAGTCAAGACAAAATCCCCAGCAGGGCAGGGACCTGGAGCAGGAGCTGATGCAGAGACCATGGAGGAGTGCTGCTTACTGGCCTGCTTCACATGCCTTGCTCTACCAGCTGGCTTGCTTGTTTTCTTTCTTTCTTTCTTTTCTTTTCTTTCTTTCCTTCTTTCTTTCCTTCTTTCTTTCTTTCTTCCTTCCTTTCTCTTTCTCTCTTTCTTTCTTCCTTTCTCTTTCTTTCCTTCTTGCTTTCTTTCTTTGTCATCTGTCTCTTTCTCTCTTTCTTTCTCTTTGTTTTTTCGAGGCAGGGTTTCTTTGTGTAGTCTTGACTGTTCTGCAACTTGCTCTGCAAACCAGGCTGGCCCCAGACTCAGAGCTGTGTCTGCCTTTGTGTCCCGAGTTCTGGGATGGAACAGGAGCACCACCACCATCCAGCTGGTAACATCCTTTTTAAAACCGACTATGTCTGTGTCTGTAGCAGCTCACAGACTGGTGGATGTGACAAGTGTCAATACAAAGGATTAGGAGGAAGCCCTTCACTATATCCTAGGGAGGTCCCATTGGCTAAGGATACTGAAAAAACAGGCATTCCCTTTGCAGACCAGATGGGGAATAGCAAACCTGACGCAAACCTGCAAAGTCTCCAAGATGGAGCACAGGGCTGGCATCACCCTGCATCTCATTCCTAGGTGCCAGTGTCACAGCTGGGGACCCAGAGCCCGGGACTCACAGACACATGGATAATGTTAGTGCTTGACAGCACTTTGTGAACTAGATGATGGACCTAGGTTCAGCCCCATGGTCAAGTTTTGTGCAAAGTACTTGTGGGGCACTGGTGAGGCCTTGGTGGTCTCTGGGGTGAGTGGGTGATGTTCTTTCTAGTTCGCTTTCTGTTGCTGTGATAGGCACCATGCCCCGAAGCAACTCGATTCAGAAAGAGGGGTTACTTCATACTTCCAGGTAACAATCCATCACTGAGGGAAGACGGGACCGGGAAATCAAGGCAGGAACCCCTGAGGAACACTGCTTACTGGCTTACTCTCTTATTTGTTCAGAAAACTCAGCTAGCTTCCTTATTTGTTTGCCTTTTTTCTTTTGTTTTTGTTTCTGAGACAAGGTCTCACTGTATAGCTCTATCTGTCTTGGAGCTCAGTCTGCAGATCAAACCGGCTTCAAACTCACAGAAGCCCGCCTGTGCCTGCCTCCCAAGTGTTAGGATTAAAGGCATAGATCACTATACCCAGCTAGCCTTCTTATACAGCCCTGGCCACCTGCCTAGGCATGGAGCCACCCCAGAGGGCTACCCCTCCATCATCAAGCAAAACAGTCTCTCTCAGATAGGGCCACAGACTGGGCAGATCCTCTAGATTGTGACAAACTAACCAGAACAGGGTGTCCTGGTATGACCTTCCACTTTCCACACGCAGGCCGATGGAGTAATATGTACAAGCTACCCTACAACTGGATAGGCACAGGCCACGTTGTGTACCAGGGTGCCTTCTACTACAACCGTGCCTTCACCAAGAATATCATCAAATATGACCTGCGCCAGCGCTTCGTGGCCTCCTGGGCCCTGCTGCCCGATGTGGTCTATGAGGATACCACACCCTGGAAGTGGCGTGGCCACTCGGACATTGACTTTGCTGTGGATGAGAGTGGCCTGTGGGTCATCTACCCAGCTGTGGATGAGCATGGCGAAACACAGCATGAGGTGATTGTGGTGAGCCGCCTGGACCCTGCAGACCTCTCCGTGCACCGGGAGACCACATGGAAGACGCGGCTGAGGAGGAACTCCTATGGGAACTGCTTTCTGGTGTGCGGCATCCTCTACACGGTGGACACTTACAACCAGCACGAAGGCCAAGTGGCCTATGCGTTCGATACCCACACCGGCACTGATGCTTACCCACAGTTGCCCTTCCTCAATGAATATTCCTATACCACGCAGGTTGACTACAACCCCAAGGAGCGGGTGCTCTATGCCTGGGACAATGGCCACCAGCTCACCTACACTCTCCACTTTGTGGTCTGAATGGGGACCCATGGTCACAAAGGAGGGCAGCAGAGGAGAAGGGGCTATCCTTAGCAACCCCTGCAATTGATATAAGTATCAGTTGGGGGTGTCCTGGGCTAGGTATTGGCTTTGATGGCTTTGAGTACTTTCTTAGTGCCCAGTAGGTGACACTTGCACAGCAATGCTGTGCTAGGAGCTTTTCCTGCGCTTACCCTTTTGACTCTTTCTACTTCTTCCCTTGAAGGCAGAGGTCCTTAAGCCCATTGAGCAGATGAAGTGACTAAGGCCCAAAGGATCAGCATCCCAGATGGAGTAGGGCAGGCTACGTCCTCACAGTAGCCACATTTGACAGATGAGATGACCTTGCCACAGTCTTCCCACCTCCAGTCTCCTTCCAGGGCTCTGCAGAGCCTGAGGTCTTTGGGACCTATGCAGTGGTGTCCTGTAGCTCCAGGCCTCTCCTCTGGTTGAATGCTGGTAACCTTGAGCTTAGAGCCTCTTGACCTGTGGTTAGCCCCTGTGCTCTCTTGCTCTTCTGTCTAACCACATTCCAAAAGTTCATCATCACAGACACTAAGCAGTAACTGAAGCAAATGCTGGCCAGGTCCATGGCCCTCCCTCTGTAGCGACTTCTTGTCCCTATGTTCCTTGCACATTTTGCAGCAGATGGGAAGATATAGGCAGCTAAGCTCTGGCAGTGTTGGTGCTGGCCTGAGCTTCCCCCATTTCAACTCCTCTACCAGAAGTCCTCGCCTTGGCCATCCACTAGGCCTCGGCTCCTTCCTTAGCCCTTCCCAAAGCCTTGGGCCTGGGGCCTTTTCTGGGCCTTGAAAGCTATTCTGTTCACACTCAGGGATTGCTAAGAGTAAGGCCTTTGTCCCCAGAGAGGGTGGCCCCAAGATCGAACAGGCTCCGTTTCCCTTGTTGATCTTAGTCTGGTCATTTGGTGGTTGATTCAGCATCCTCGGAATCTGAGGGAGACAGGACAGCAGGGTTCAGAGGAGACTTCTCAGTTTGCAGGACAAAACCCGGAGGTAGGGGCAGGGGAGGGTAGACTGGGGTCTCAGCACCAGGATTTTCTTTGAGATGGGACTTGGGTTTGTGGACACAGAACTGAACATATATAAGCTACCTTAAAATAGGATTGGCAGCTAGCTGCCCTGGTACAGCTTGTGGCCCTCAGAGCCTTCAGATCCAGATAGCCCTGAGAACAAGACCTTGCAAGCCAGCCTGTGGCAGCTTTGGGCATTCTTTTTAAAGCTGGAGGGAAGTTCTTTTGCCCATCTTGTTTTACCAAAGAAAATATAGGTCCCAATGGTTCTAGGGTATGGACGGAGTCATACAGGGGTATAGCTGATCTCCTTTGGAAAAGCCCTATACTGAGACAGCTCTGCCTGCAAAAAACAACAGATCCCCAGTACCTTTGAAGGTGTCTACTGCTGCCCCTGGACCCTGGACACTTCCTTGTGCCCTGTGCCCGCTCCTAGGATACCCGCAGTGAAATATGAACCAATTTATGAAATCCCGCTGTGCAGTACTCGGTAGAGAGATTCAGGTTCTGTGCAGCCTTGCTGTCTTCTGGACATTGTTGGGAGATGTTTTACTTAAGGAACAACTCCCTCCTGAAATAAAGAGGGACAGTGGTAGCCAGCCCAGCCAGGTCTGACTCACAGTGGTAGCCACATCCAGCTTCCCCCACCCAGCTGACCACCACAGGCTACTCCTCCAGCCTCTTCAGAGAACTTGGAGGCCCCGGCCTTCCCCTTGGCCCTGGGTGTGGGTCTTTTCAAGACTGTGTTTTGTGATGTCATAGCCCAACCATGTGAGAGGTGCTCAGGCAGCAGCCCGAGTAGAGGGAACGCTAGGACACATTGGTTTTGAAAAGTAAACATGTGGCATAGTTTCCTGGGGTGGGACACAGGGCCTCAATTGTCCTCAAGTGTCCTCCAGGCCCCTTCAGGCCTTTGTGTGTTGTATGGTAAACACAGTTCATTTCCTCACTTGTAAACGGTCATACCGGATGCCAAGTAACTCACTTGTCACATAGGCTGGTAATGAAAGAACCAGGCTTCCAAATCAGGTAAGCTGTCACTGTCATCTGGAAACCATCAGTGTGCTGGACATACTGTGGAAAGTAAACTACAAAAGGGGCCATGGACAGGTGAGGACAATGACAGGAATTTACTCAGGATCACACAAGTAATATGGTCTGGGGCAAGGCTAGGGGTTCAAGGCTCATCAGAGCATGTTTCCTGCTGTCAACAAGTTCCAAAAGTTTGCTGGTCGTTGCAGTCAGTCAAGATGGCCTGGGCAAGAGCTCCCCAAAAGGCCCGGTTCTACAAAGCTTTGAACACCAAGCCAAGGAGGGCCACATCTAGCCTTGTCTAGGACACAACTGAGTCAATTAACAGAGCCAAGGAAATTCCAACAGTTTCTAATTATGAGAAACATGCAAGGGGTTTTGCTAAGGAGCCTGAATCTGCCAATCTGTGAACTCTAAAGGAGACCCAGCTCCCACTACCACACACGCAGACACACACACACACTCACAGACACCTATGTACACCACATACATGCCACACATATACACACTATGCACATCTTCACACACATACACTTCTCACATCCCACACGTACACATGTGTGCACTCACACATACCTTGGGTAGCATTTTTCTGGGCAATAGATATTTCATAGAAGGAAGGATCTGGACTGTACAGAACTGCCCACCGACCTCTCTATAAGGACAGAGCATCCTGCACCTCTGAACAGCTCTACAAGTGAATGGGCTTTGGCTTCCATCACTGATTCCTCTCTGGAGGTTGCCAGGCCTTGAGTGGTGCTGGGCACAACTCGGGACCCAGTAGAGAATCTTATTCTTCCTCCTGCATTGAAGATCCAGCACTGTGTGACTGTCAGAGTCCTGGGTGCAGGGGAATTGGGAGCCCGGGTTAGTTTCCAGTTGGCCTCCTTCTCAGGCTGAGTAGGGGTATTAACTCCCGCACAGAGTGGGACTAAGGCTTAGTGAGAACACAAGACTTTAGGAGACCTCACAGCACTTCCCAGAACCGGAAGTCACTTTGACCTGCAGTCTATACTAATCCACCTTGGAATCCCCAATTGGCAGTGCCTTCTCTCATTATAGGTTATGAACCTTGAGTTCAGAGAAATTGAGCTATTCGGTCAGGGTCCGGTACCTGGCATATGGAGGTGAGATTCGAACTAGGTCTCTTTAAACCAAAGCCCCCAGCTAACTGTTGAAGTAGTCATGTTTTTGTTTTTGCTTTCTTGGTTTGGAACAATAAGAAGCTCAACGACAAGTTTGAGATTATTTTAAACGCTTATATGGAGTTTAACCAGCTTCATTCTAGCTCTTTGCGTGTACCTTTACCCCGATTTATTTTTATTCTACTGTATTTTTTATACTGTATTTTTTGTAAGGTGCCACAAGATCTTTTTGCAACAGGGTAGCATATACATAAATAAAACCCATGACTATAGCTGGATGTGGTGGCTCAGGCCTTTGGTCCATGCGCCTGGGAGGCAGGGGGCAGACAGATTTCTGAATTCAAGGCCAGCCTGGTCTACAAACCAAGTTCCAGGACTCCCAGAGCTACACAGAGAAACTATCTCAAAAAGAAAAAGAAAAATGTACTGAAAGCTTTATTTAAACTCTTAAGCACTGTGGACTACAACCGTGGGTATAGCTCCATGTCAGAGCGCTTGCCTCGTGTGTATGAGGGCCTGAGTCTGGTTCCCAGCATCAAACATCAATCAATAAATAAAGTGTTTCTGGGTCGGTATAGCCTTGGCTGTCCTGCATTTCCCTTTGTAGACCAGGCTGGCCTGGAACTCACAGAGATCCACCGGCCTGCCTCTGCCTCCTGAAGCCATCACCAGCCGGCTTTTCGACCCAGGCTGCCCTCAAGCTTGGTATGTCTCAAAGCATGGCCTTGAGTTCCTGATTCCCCTGCCTTTGTGCTCGCTTCGGCAGCACATATACTGATTCCCCTGCCTTTGTCGCTTTCGTGGCTTGCAGACATGAGCCACTGGGTCCCGCTGTTTATTTGTTCTAGTTAGGTCTATGTTGGTGGGAGAGACCATGATTAGAAAATAAAACGGGGGGCTGGAGAGATGGCTCAGCGGTTAAGAGCACCCGACTGCCCTTCCAGAGGTCATGAGTTCAATTCCCAGCAACCACATGGTGGCTCACAACCATCTGTAAAGAGATCCAATGCCCTCTTCTGGTGTGTGTGAAGACAGCTACAGTGTACTTATATATAATAAATGAATAAATCTTTAAAAAAAAAAAAAAAAAAAAAAAAAAAAAAAAAAAGAAAATAAAACGTGCAGGGGAGAGGGGTTATTTTATCTTAGGTGCCCATGTCTAGGTAACAGTTTATCACTGGACAAAGCCATGGAAAGACTCAGAGAAAACCTGGAGTGGGGAACTGTGGAGGAATGCTGACCGGCTTGCCCAGCTTCTTACATAGCCCAGGGGTGGCTCCGCCTACAGTGGCTTCAACCCTTCCTCCCAATCGAATTTTCAGACTGAGCATTCTCCAACCCCTTGCTTCTCTGTTCTTTTCACAAACGCTTCCATTCCTTTTATGGAAATACTTTTAATTCCCAAATGAGCTTATGTAAGCTGTTAGCCAAAGCAATTGTTTTTAATTTTAAGGAGAAAACTTAATTTTACAGTAGTAAAAAGGAAAGCTGGTATCAATGAGCCCAAATAGACACTGGCTGTCAGCCACTTGAATCTGGGCAGTGCTGCAGCATTCTGGGGCTCTTAGCGATGGAGCACTGGATTAGCACTTGCTAGGTCCCGGGCCTCACTCCCAGCACTGCAAAGAAAAATAAAACAAAGAGACCAGTGAGATAGTTCTGCCAGTAAAGGTGCTTGGCAGCCTGATGGTCTAAGTTCTATCCTGGAGTCCCAGAATCCCGGACTTCATGGTCCTTCACAAGATGGCTTGGATACATACCACCATGCAGTGCTTAACTGATTGGTTGCTCCAACCCCCTTATAACAGCGATATCGTCTCTTTTTATAAACATTGATGTATATTTATTTTATGCGTATGGGCATTTTAACTGTCTGTAGGGATGTGCACCTTGTGCATGCATGTGCCCTTGGAGGACAGAAATGGGCAACAGATTCCCCTGAACTAGAGTTACAGACAATTGCAAGCTGACTTATTGGGGCTGGGATCTGAACCCAGGTTTGCTGGAAAAACAGCCAGTGCCCTGAACCACTGGGTCATTTCTCCATCTCCTACATAGACACCTTTGGATCTGTTTAGCTGGGCTTTGCTTTCCGCTATAGAGCCCTTGTCACATCAGGAAGCTAGGCCCTGTCCCTGACATTTGGGGGCCTCTGGGGCTACACACTCACCCTACACAGAGCCGACCATAGATGGGCTTTGGGTAACCTTGATCACAAACCCTTGGGCATGCCTCTTCTTCTGTAACCCAAGATTCTGGCCAACAAGGCCTTTCTGTCAACTCATACCTACCCCTACTGTGGATATTTGAATAAGAATGGCCTGGAGAGACTCAGAGGTTAAGAGCACTGGATGCTCTTCTAGAGGACTTGGGTTCAATTTCCAGCACCCACATGAGAGCTCAGAAATGTCCATGATCTCCAGCTCCATGGGATTCAACATCCACGCATACATGCAGGCAAAGTACCAAAGCACATAACATAAAAACAAATAATAAATCATTAACAATATATAAGGCTCATACATTTGAATGCTTGAACATCAGGAAGTGGCACTGAAAGGATTAGAAGGATTAGGGGATGTCTCTGTCTGTTTCTCTCTCTCTCTCTCTCTCTCTCTCTCTCTCTCTCTCTCTCTCTCTCTCTCCCTGCCAATGGATCAGGATACAGCTCTCAGTTACTGCTCAAATGCCTGCCTGCATGCTACCATGCTCCTTATAATGATGATAATGGACTAAGTCTCTGACACTGTAAGCAAACTCTAAATTAAGTTATACACATATACCTATATACATACACATATACATATATATGTTGCCTTGGTCATGATTGTAGTGAAAATTTTTGGAATTTTGGTTTCTCTAAACACAGAAATAGTTCTTGCTCTTTTGTTCTCTTCCCTCTCGGTCCCTTCTCTCCTCATTCCCCTTCCCCACCTCTTCATGAGTTCATGGCTGACCTCTCCCCACCCCTCTCTCTCTCTCTCTATCTATCTCTACTACCCCTTCAACTCCCCTCCCCATGCTCTAAACTCTATTCCATACAAAACAAAACAGAAAACCCCACAGAAATATGAGAATATGTTTTAATTTTATCACAGATGTGGGACATGGGGCTGCTTCAGGTTGTCCAGAGCAGCTGACTATGATTTACCTCATGCTCTAGCAGAGGCATGATTTTTGCCAGCCGCAGAGAGTTCCTGCAATTGTGTGGTGTTTGGAATTCTGGGAACTTTTCAGAGTGTATATAAATGCTAGGGCCCAGAACGGTGGGGCGGACTGTTGGTTCGTTATTATTGGTTGTTGTTGTAGTTGTTAAGTAGTCATGAGCAAAGAAAAAAACAAGAAGAAATTAGATATCCTGACAGCAAAGATCAAACTTGCCCCAAGGAACTCAACACCCCCAATAAGCAGGAAGTAGTCTAATGATAACATCATCGTCTTTCTGACCCTGAACTTTATTCAGGGATCTCTTTCCTTTCCTCTCTGTCCTTTTATCTCTCTTATCTACAGTTAGGGGGTTGAAAGGTTGGAGGGAGGGCTGGAGAGATGGTTCAGTGGTTAGGTCCTGAGTTCAATTCCCAGCAACCACATGGTGGCTCATAAATAAATGTTAAAAAAAAGAAAGAAAGAAAGAAAGAAAGAAAGGAAGAAAGAAAGAAAGAAAGAAAGGAAGTTTGGTTGGAGAGAAAAGGGTGGAGAAGGGTGGAAAAAAGACTAGCTTACAGATGAGACACGGAATATGCTTATTTTATTTGGTTTTGACAATTACTGAAGGGTAACTCCTAATCTACTGTTCTAACTGCTAACTCAGCAGTGTATCCCAGATACTTGTTCTTTCTCCTAGCCATGTGCTCAAGGCCCATCTTCCCTCATGGCAGCTTCCTCTTGTCTCTTCTTCATCTTCCTCCTCATCCTCCTCTTCCTCCTCTTATTCCTCCTTCTCTTCTTCCTCCTCCTCTTCTTCTTTCTCCTCCTCCAATCAGGTCACTGCAAACCCACCTACCTCTAATCCTTCCAGTAACTGGCAGTAGCCAATTTTATTTAACCAATAGTTTTAAACCAAGGAACAAGGTTTTCACAACAAAAGCTTGTAAACAAGAGAAGTCACTAATGGGCCTAGACCTTCTAGTATAGAATTTGGCATTACAATACACAGCAATAGACCAAACCCCAACACAGTCTCTTCACAGCAATAGATCAGTGACTAAGACACATACCCATCCTGCCTCGCTTGGGGCATTCCAGTTCTGTTGAAATGCCACCTTCCCAGGAAGCTGTCCTTGAAGGCAGCTCTAAATTTGGCTTCAGCTCCATGTTTTCTCTGTTCATAAACCAGCATCCACCAGTTTATTGGCTTGGAGTCCACCAGAGTTGATCCTGTTTTCTCCTCTGCCCGCATACAGACCTTTGGAGAAAGGGGATGAGTGAGAGATTGAGAACTTTGGGGGAGTTGGCCATAGATGATAGCATAAAGGGAAGCAATTCTTTGATTGGGGAACTATATGCCAGACTTAAAACCAGCAGGGCTGAGTGAGGAGGGAAAGCTGGGAGCGGGAGGTGACCTGAGAAGCCTCAGCCTCTGAGCAGGCAGGAGTAGGAAGGTAATCATGCAGAAGGGAAGGGACTGGGTTAGAGATAATTGGCGTGGTAAAGCAGTTCATCTGACAGAAGATCTTGAAGGGAAATGGGTGAGCAGGTGTTGGGATGTATAGGAGAGCAGGGCAGGGCATCTATAGTCAGCAGAGACTGGACTCCTCCCCCAAGCAAGTCCTGCCTCTGTCCTGGGGAAGAAAACCTATAGAAGAGATGATGAGGATCCAACCACCGAGGGGGTATGGAAGCGTTGCACCAGAATTCAGTTACCAGGGCATCACCTGAGTTACCGTGATGGGGCGGGAGACTTTAAGGTCGTAGTGTTCATATTGTGGGAACCTGTTGTGAGGATGCTGGGAGAGAGGAAGTCTGGCAGAGAGGCCTGAGGAGGAGGTAAAAGGCTGTGAAGTGATAACACTGCACACTGCATGCTCCTCACCCACCTCCTGAGCTCCATGGTCCGACATCCTGGGCTAAGATGATCTGGGATCTTCTGAGGCACCACTGGGTCCAGGACTAAGGAGGGGCAGTTGCCTCAGCTCGGTCAGATAGCTAGCAATGAACACATTCAAGATAATAGGGCTCCTATCTAGAGACCCCCACCCCACTTTCTGTTAAACTGTACATTGGTCCTGATTGTATGCTTAGCAGCGATGAACTCCATCCATTGCTCCTGATCATGGTCTCTTAACCTTCCTCTTTCCCATCAACCAATGGGCCTAAGACCTTAGGCCATGCTCGCCCTCTGTGCTGCCTTAGGCCACCTCCCCACAGCTCACTCAGCAGCACCCTACCTTTAGGATCATGCTGGCGTTGGGGATTTAGCTCAGTGGTAGAGCGCTTGCCTAGGAAGCGCAAGGCCGGGTTTGGTCCCCAGCTCAAAAAAAGAAAAAAAAAAAAAAAAAAAAAAAAAAAAAAAGGATCATGCTGGCGTGACCAGCACATGGGGCCTCTTTCATGAGGATGGGTTCTGTTGACTGGGAGCAAAGCTCAGAGGCTTGGGGGGATTTGGGTGAGGGCTGCTCCACAGAACAGCAAAAGATCACCAGTTATTAAACAACATCCGCTCCAGCCTTCCGGGTAAGCAGATGTCAATTTCTTCTGTTGAAGAAAAAAGCTTGAGTGTTTAACAATTCTGCTGTGTCTAGTGCTTGTCTGTGAGAGCACAGACTTGTGCTCTCCTGCAATCTGTCCTGTCAGGGAACCACCCAGAGTGGGCTGGGCTCTCCTCCATCACTCAGCAAGGAACAAATACCCCACAAACATGCCCACAGGCCAACCCATTGAAGGAAATTCATGAACCGAGGTGACGCAACTCCAGGTGTGTCAACCTGACAAGGGAAGCTATGACACTTATCTGACTTCAGAGCCCTTCTAACAAAGATATCACGTGCTGGCACAAAAGCAGAAATGCAGATCTGTGGAACACAACAAAAGCTGTACAGATGCCAAAAACTACACGTGGGAGAAAAGCCTTTAGAAAAGACATGCTCTCATGTAAAAGGATAAAATGACCCCTCTAGTTCAACCAAAGGTGATGGAGACATGGCACAGGGGCCTCTGATGCAGGGCTGTGTAAATCAAATTAGCCCATCCATTTTCTAAGTCCGGGAGGCACAAATCAAACCAACCAACCAACTAAACAAACAAAAAACTTAGCAATAGGCCAAGCACATGACTTTAATCCCAGCATTTGGTAAGCAGAGACAGGAGGATCTCTATGAGTAGGAGGCCACTCTGATCTCCATATAGTGAGTTGTAGGCCAGCAAGAGCTATATTGGGAGACCTTGCCTCAAAAACAAACAAACAACTTCTCACAATTGGGTCCTTGAGATGGCCCAGTCAGGAAAGGTAGAAGGAGAGAACCAGCCACACAGAGTTGTCCTCTTGTCCTCTGCCACATATGCACCATGGCACATGTGGCATGCACACACACACACACACACACACACACACACACGCACACACACACAGAGGTTGTTTGCTATTGATACTTTGACACTCCTGGGGTTCCTAAAAGAATGCAGAATGTGGGGTTGGGGATTTAGCTCAGTGGTAGAGCGCTTGCCTCGCAAGCACAAGGCCCTGGGTTCGGTCCTCAGCTCCGGGGGGGGGGGGGGGTTGCAGAATGTTGTCACTGCTGTCTGTTACCCACCAAAACTAGATGGTAAACCTTGTTCCTGAACATACTACACAATTTTGTTGCGTGATATGGAGAAATAAAGTGAGGACTAAGAGGAAAGCCTCCTCCCAGCAGCCCAATTCTCACAGTTCTGGTAGGTGCTGTGCAGGCTGCTGGGCTCCTCCTAACCAGCCTTATTTACAATGAATCTGCGTGCTAGAGTACACTACTGTCCCACCAGGGGGGTTGGCCTACAGGTTCGATTGTGGCTTGACTGGGAAGCAACTGACTGCTTCTGATTGGATTTAAGGCCCACTTCCCAAGAAGTAATTTATGTCTGGTGTGGTAAATTTGTTTGAAAGTCTGTTACTGCAGAGGTGATAGACCACCTTCCATTCCAGTTTTGCTAAGTGGACATGGTATGTCTGTGTCAAATCACCTTCTAAATGTATTTATGCCTATACATCAGTACGGATGCCAGCTTTAGTCAGAGAAGTTGAGTGTTTGCGGTGGTCAGCAGTTACTGCAGATAAAATCACAACTGGTCAAGTGCTGACAGTGAGTGACTGTTAAACCCTGAGCCCACACATCTGTGTTACTTTTCCAAGGTTCACAAGTAAAACAAACAAACAAAAACCAACAACAAAACAAGTTGACCTTCAGCTTGAGATATGATTAGAGAAAAACACCATAAGGAACAATATAGAAATAAGCTAAATTCTAACATTATGTTTAACTAGGAAAAGAAAGAAAATGTGAACTCAGCTGACCCCCAACATTTAGCATACAAAAAGCTCTTGGTCTGACCCTCAGCACACGTATGTGGCGTGTATAACTGTGTATAACTGCATAGGCATAGAAATGTATAGCTCTAATCCTATCACCTGGGAGATGGAGTCGTAGGGTCAAGAGTTTAGGGTCATTCTCAGCATCCCCTAGCATAGCAAGTTAGAGGCTAGCCTAGGCTACATGATACTCCATCTCAAAAAACCTCCAAAAACCAAATAAACAAAGCATCATCATCATCACCACCACCATCATCATCATCACCATCACCACCACCATCATCATCATCATGATGTAAGAGCTCAAGGAAGGGATGAACGTTATAGATGCTCTCTTTTGAGCACACCATTCTCGCTTTTAAATTCTCAGAGCAGCTGCGGTCACCTACCTAAGATGCACCCAAGACAGGACTGGCTCATCAACATTCCGTCATAGAAGTGGGTAGGGCTGATTAGGTACTATCCTTCCCTAGTGATTAATCCCAGACCCTAAATGGTTACTGAGACATTTTCTTCAGAAGTGTACCACTGTTAAATCGTTATAAATAACCCCTTCTCCGTGCCTTAACTCAATGTACTGTTTCACAAAAAGGAAGAAAGGAAAGAAAGACTAATATAAACAAACAACATTAATGTAAAATAAATGTTGGAAAGGCTCTGAGAAATTACAATTCGTGTGCACCCAAAGCCGGGAAGGGTTGGCAACGTGCCCTGATGGCCGCAGGGGAACGGATTTGGGTTGGCTTGGTTTCCCCTCAGGTTTCCACCCTCCAGAGAGACTCTGAAGTCTTTCTTGGAATCTTGAACTTTGCCCTTGAACTCCCTACCACTTGGGAGACAAGAGTGTCCCAAGTCAGGCTCCCTGGGATGAGCTGCATCTATAATGTGGGGGAGTTCCTGGGAAACTGAACTTCACAGCTGGAAACCTCCCCCAAACCATCTCAACCTGAGGTCCTGAGAGCCATGGGGTGGACACGAGGCATTTTTGAAGCAGCTTTTCATCTTTGATTCTCCGGAGACTGATCCATATTCATGGAGTTAGGGGTGCTGTTTGCATAGGTTTGGAGGATTATAAGGACTCGTCTCTGAGATGGTGTTTGGACGGTGCCCTTTCTGCTCCCACAGTTCTAAGACTTTGCCTCTCCCCACGGATACGTTGATTCAGGAAGTACTGGTGTGTTGTTATTCTAATAGATGTGTTAGAAAGGGCCCCCTGATGGAGCTAGCACAAGTTCTTGGATTTGATCCTAGCACCACATAAATGGGGTGTGGTGGTGCATGTCTGTGATTCCAGAACTCAAAAGGTAGAGGACTGAGGATGAGAAGTTGAAAGCCACCCTCAGCAACGTAGTGAGTTTGAGACCAACCTGAGGTGCACGAACCCTCGCCTAAAAATTAATAATTTTAAAAGCTTGGGGTTGTGAGTCGTGGCTCAGTGATAGAACAATTGTCTGGCATACACGCAGACTGGATTCGATTTTTTTTTTTTAATACCCTGAAGGCTAGGAATGGTGGTGTGGACCTTTGGGAGGTAGAAGCAGATCATTTGAGACCAGTCTGAGCTGCATAGAAAGACCCCATCTCAAAACAAAAGCACAGAATCACAAAGGAGACAGAAATGTAGAAATGCCTTGGGAGAGTGCCAAGTGTGATTAGGAAGAGAGAGGTCACCCGGGAAGATCACCGGGGCCATTGGTGCTGTGCCAGCTGCTGCCTCAGCCTGTCAGGTCCAAAGTCTGCTTTCTCTGTCTGCAGTACAACAAGGACCTAACCAGAGAGCGAGACACCCTCAAGCTGGAGCTGCACAAGAACAGGTAAGAATGGGAAGGCGGCTGGGCTCTCTGCAGCCTCAGTGTGGAGAGTGGAGACTCAGCCCAGACAGGCTTGGGTTTGTGCAGAGCTGAGCTCTGGTCCCAGCCATGCTCCTGACTCATGGTGTGGCCCCAGGTAACTCAGTCTCCAAGGCCTGTCGCTTGTGACTCAGTCCCTGTGAGGCCTGTCACTTGTGACTCAGTGCTTTGTCCTGTGGCTGTATGATGAGGCTCATGCGTCACTCTGAAATGGATTCCTTTCTGTTCTGCCTCTGGCCACAGCAAAAGTAATGAGGACCTGAGGCAGCAGAACTCAGAACTGGAAGAGAAACTTCGAGTCCTGGTGGCAGAGAAAGCAGCTGCACAGTTGGGGGCAGGGGAGCTGCAGAAGAAGTTAGAGATGTCAGAGCTGCTGCTGCAATAGGTGAGAGGTGCAGCCCTCACCCCTAAGTTCCAGGCACAAAGTCTGTGGCTCCTTGGGGGTGACCTGCGGCCAAGTGTGGACAGTTTGGAACCTCCTGTCCTGTGCTGATGCTGTTTACTAATTGCTCAGTGGAGCCCCGGCCACACCTGTGAATCAGAGTCTTAGTGAGGGCGATGTGGCTGTTGCATCCTTACTTTATTTATTTATTTATGTTGTTGAGACAGAGTCTCAAGGGTAGCCCAGGGTGACCTGTAACTCCCCAGGTGAACGAACTCATGGTAATCCTCCTACCGTAGCCTTCCAAGTGGGAGGTTGTAGGCATGAGCCACCAGGCCTGCTGAAATGCCAGCGTTCTGTTTCATTTAAATGGCCCAACAGCCTGCTTAGCTTCTCCTGACACTTTCTCCTATGGCAATGACCTGGGTTGTCATCCTAGCTCACACTCTTGTGGGGAGCACTGCAGCAGAACAGCATAGGCTCCCAGACCTCTGGCGGTAATGAGCAGTTGCAACAGGCCATAGAGGAGCGGTCTCAGCTGGAAAGCCATGTTGGCCAGGTGAGGATCTGTGGGGGGAGGGGAAGGGCATGACGCCCAATGGCTAAGGGCCGGTGAGGACCAGTGACAGCCCTTCATAACTCGTGCAGCTGATGGAGTCGAGAGAGACCAGTATGCAGAGAACCTGAAAGGAGAGAGTGCCATGAGGCAGCAGAAGGTACAGCAAATGGCCGAGCAGGTGAGGCCTGGCCTCTGCTATCTTTGTGCTTCCTGGGCATCAGTGTCGTGGAGCTGAGGGCTTAGGGGCTTCGGTTTTGCAGAGGTGGGACTGGGGATGGGTGGGCCTGGGATCTCCAGTCTCCCCGCCCTGTGCCTTGGGCAGGTGCACGCACTGAAGGAAGAGAAGGCGCAGAGCTGGAGACCAGCTGGACAAACCGTAGGAGTTCAATCGAGGGCAAGTAGGTCAAGGGTGACCTGAGAGCAGCAGTAGGTCAAAAGTGACATGAAGGTGGCTTCTATTGCCCGGGGTGGGGAGGGGGAGGTTTGGGGCAGGTGGGTGTAAGTGCATTGTAACAGGGGCAAAGGGTCTCTGCCAGGACCAGGTGACAAGCCTTGCCATCTCTCTGAGCGTGTGTCTTTCTGTGCAAAACAGGGTGGCATGCCTACTGGTAGCTCCTGCAGATGACTGAGCATCCCAGGATTGTACTGGAGTGGTTTGAAATACTTACCGCTTATCTGAGACCCTGACAGAAAAGAAGCCAAGGCTTGGGGCGGGAGCCTGACTCACAGTGGAGCCCAAGAAGCCTAAGGTGAATTCCTTCACTGGGCCTGCTTCCTTTCTCAGAGGAGCTGCTATCTCCAGAGCCTCCCCCTGGGGCCTCCAAGGCAGAAGAGTGGCTGCAGGGACAGGTTGAGCAGCTGCAGAAGGAACTGGAGGGTCTGACGGGTCAGCTGCGGGCCCAGGCGCAGGACAATGAGAGCCTGAGCCACCTGAACTGGGAGCAGGAGGTGCGGCTGCTGGAGCTGGAGCTCAAGGCCCAGCACTGGAGCGAGCAGATCCTGGAGAGCATGCAGAGTGACCGCACCACCATCAGCAGAGCGCTGTCACAGAACCGAGAGCTCAAGGAGCAGCTGGCTGAGCTGCTTTGTCAGGCTGGTGCGGAGCCTGCAGGCCCTCCTTGCTTACAGGGAACACATTCACCCCTTTTGGTCAGCACCGGCAGAGGATGGGGTGCTGTCCGCCATACGTTAGGTGGTAGTGGTGAAAGCACCCCACGATCCCGAGCCCTAGGGTGTGTGGGAATGATCCAGCAGCCTTCCCTACTCTGTGAGAGGGAGTACACATGCAATTCTGGGGACTCCAGCCACATTAGGTCCTACTGTTGCTTTCTGTCCAGACGAATGAGAACATGGAGATTACCAGTGTGTTACAATCAGAGCAGCATGTCAAGAAAGAGCTGGCCAGGAAGCTGGGAGAGCTTCAGGAGAGGCTGGGAGAGCTGCAGGAGAGGGTAAACCCCTGGAGGTGGAGGCAAGAAGAACTAGAGTCCAACATTACTACCCTTAGCTATACAGTGGGCTCAGCATGAACTCCAGGAAACCCTGCCTCAAAAAAAAAATCACATACGACAGGCTGGCCAGGTGACTCAGTGGATAAAAGTGCTTGCTGCACAAACCTGGTGACACGAGTTCAATCCCCGGAACCTATGTAAGGTGGAGAGAGAACCGAAGCCATAAAGTGTCCTATCTGGAAGACCGTTAGAGCAGTAAGTAACTAGTGTGCAGGAAAGCACTCCTACTCTGCTCACCCCAGACACTTCAGAGCTCTCAGGCCCTGCCTGGCCTGGCATGTTGTCGGCCAGTTCTCTTCAGTGGGCAGTCTGCAGGGTTGAGAGTGTTCCCAGGGCACAGAGCACAAAGATTCCATCTGGCCCCGGGCAGTGCCCAGACGCTGCCCGCCCCCTGCTTTGCACCAGCCTGAACTCTGCCTATGTCTGCTGACCCCTGGCATTCCTGCAGAGACCCCCACGAGGCAGAAACAGTCAGGGCTTTCAGAGTGTCTGCCCGCTGGAGGGATGAATATCTCTGAGATTATCTGCCATGAATGCAGGGTGGCCCTTCACGTGACTAAGGTTGGCTGGCTCTGCCCTAGCCCTTGACGTTTGGCTCCAGAGCCCTCATTCCAATGGAGGAGGGGGGGTAGGACAGAAACCTTATTCTCTTCTTGAAAGGGAGGCCCCCATACCCTATCTGTACAGAACCCTACCCCCAGCCTCAATCACCACTCACCCCCCACACAGGGCCTGGAGTTTCCCTGTTTATGGCTTGGCACCGGAGCAGATCCAAAGTCAAGCTCCCCGAGCTCTTTGAAGGCGGGCATTTATTGGTAGGGAAAGTCACTGTTCCCAGGATGTCCACCCAGCCTGCTCTGGCTTTTCTGGATAAAGTCCTGACGGGTCCTAACAGCTGCCACCGCCTGGATAAGCCCCTCGTGGGACAGCTGGGCTTTTGGAGACTCTGCCCTCCACTTGCATCTGCCTCTGCCATCCCTCACCTGCAGAACCCAGGCATTTGGCCTGGTCTCTAATATCATTTTCCCCATCTGTAAAGTGGGGTGATGATGTTCCAGATCTCCCAGGAATGTTCTAAGATTAAAATGGGTTCTTGGATGTGAAAAGGCTCTGTGTGGGGCCCATGGAAGACACTTAGAAATACAAGGCACAGGGCTGGAGAGATGGCTCAGTGGTTAAGAGCACTGACTGCTCTTCCAGAGGTCCTGAGTTCAATTCCCAGCAACCACACGGTGGCTCACAACCATCTGTAATGAGATCAGATGCTCTCTTCTAGTGTGTCTGAAGACAGCTACAGTGTACTTATATATAATAAATAAATAAATCTTTTTTTTTTAAAGCATGTCTAGCCTTTTGGGTCTTAGTTAAGTTCAGATGTAGTTGAGTTGATGACCAAGAACAGCAATCGCAATTACTGAAAGCAACTTGGGAGGAAAGGGTTTAATTCAGTTTAGTTTGTTGTTGTTTGAGACAAGGTTTCTCTGTCTCAAAGAGCTCAAGGCAGCTCTGGCTGTCCTGGAAATCACTCTGTAGACCAGGCTGGCTTTAAACTCAGAGGTCCACCTGCCTCTGCCTCCCCAGCACTATGACTAAAGGTGAGGTGGCCTCTGCCTCGGCTAGCTCTTTTACAACCCAGAAACAACTGCCCAGGGGTGGAAACAACCACACTGAGCTAAGGCCCCCCACCCCAACTCAGTTTCCAGTCAAGAACACGGGCCATTCTGATGGAGACAACTCCCCAACTGAGAGTACTCCTCTCAGATATGTATAGGCTTTTGTGTCAAGTCTGAAAACAAAACAAAACACAACCATCAACTAGCACACTTGCCTTAGGTGACAGGCAGCAGAGACAGCAAAGCTCTTTCCTCTACTCTCTGTAGTCTGGGATCAATTGGTAGTGGCTGTCTATTTGAGTTACACACCAGGCCCAATGCAAAGGAGGACTGAGTGATTAGCAATGTCTGTAATATCAGTAAGTGGGGGGCAGGGAGGTGTGTGCTACACTAGTCCTTTCTTTTATGGAAGAAAGTCTAAATAGTCCTCAGTCTTGTGTGCTGGATTTACATGACATCCATACCTGTCTTTCTATTTCTCTTCTCACCCCCTTAACCTCAGCTTCAGCTATGTGGCTTGAATACGATGGAGACCTGACAGTTTTCCTCCATTACCTTTCTGTCTCCTCCCTGTAGTCCTTTTCCACTGTCATTCTATCCAGTCCAACCTTAGGGGTGACATTGAAGTGCTCCCCTTGCTTCTAAGTCTCATCCATGGTCACTGACACTCACACATCCCAACTGTTCTAGTTCTGTCTGTTGTTGCCAAGATAAATACTCAGACCAAGAGCAAGTCAGAGCAAGGCAAGGTTTATTTCAGCTTACACCTCCAAGCTGCAGTCCATTGCCTGGGGTGGTCAGGGGATAACCTTAGGCAGAAACCTGAAGGTGGGCCTGGCTGCTAGTCCATGCTGCTTCACCTCTGACAGAGAAACACACAGCCAAGGGGTACAGCATGGAGGATGATGCTGGCTGTTTCATGCTTAACTACCTTTCTGATGTGTTCAAGTACACGAACCTACAGGAGACATTTCTCATTCAGACCATCACAGGCCATTATACGTTTGGTGTGCAACTACACAATGTGTACATGCCACACGCACGTATGAAATATAAGATACACAGATAACATCACAGTAGAACAAGTTCTGGTGGGACTTTAAGTGCTCACAAGTTAAAGCAGAGGCCACTGCAGAGGGTGGCTGCCTACGTTGGAAGTCTTGGAACCACTAGAGGCATCCGTTCCTCTGTGGTAGTATTCCTCCAGGTAACTCTAAATGGCACATGCCTTCTTTGAAGAACCTTCTGGAAAACTCCCTTTGCTCCCTGAGTCTCAGCTCCTTTACCTCCTGGGTTAAAGGTTGCTCCCTAAAATGGGGTTAAGGTTAGCAAGATGGTTTAGCAGGTTAAGGCATTTCCCCCAGAGCCTGATGAGGACTTGAGTTCAATCCCTGGGACTCACAGATGAGAGAAGAGAAGAGACCCAACTTCCAAAAGTTGTCCTCTGACCTCTGCATATGTGACATGCAGGCACACACACACACACACACACACACACACACACACACACACACACACACACACGATGGGGCTAGAGGAACCCAGAACGGTTTGGAGGTGACAAATAGCCCCATTTACATTCTCCACAGCCTTGACTTTCACCTTCCACATCTGAGTAAAACAACCTGCTCAGTATGTAACTGCTGCCGGCCAAACCCTTAGTCACACTTCCAACTAGACTGACACCTCCAGAACTGAAACTCAAAATCATGTACACAAGGAAACCTCCTTCCACAAGTTCTGGGTAAGGGGGCTCAGGGTTGCTTACCCGAAGGCTCAGCGACATCACTGCGATCCAGATTCTTGCTTTCTTTGCTCAGCATCCTCACCCTTCGACCTCAGCCTCAGGGCTTCAAGATGGCCGCAGCACATCTGAACCTCACATCTGCATGGTTGGTGTCCAGGGGTAGGAAAAGGACTAGCATCTGATCTCCGACATCAGAATGGGTTACAATACCTCCCTCTGACTGTATGATTAGCCTGATCTTTGCCAAGGTTTACCTGAGTATATTGGAGAATGAGGGGACAGAGGGTAGGCCCTAGAACAAAGCTAGGTCTGTCCCAGGTGGTGGAGGAAGAGTGGCGGGCAGCAAACACTGCGGTCACATCACAATCCCCTCCTGACACAATACACTTTCTTCGTCTCTCCAGACTATTGCCTCCTCCTTCAGATCAGCCATTACCTCCTCCAGAAAGCCATCCCTGCTGTCTCTGGCTTCCTTGGAGAACCAGACCCCACCTTATGGCTCTGGCCACAGTTGCAACCATATACTTCTATGCGTCACTATTTGAATTCAGAGCAGCCCCGCCCTGACTCCCCAGAGTGCAGAACCTGGCACAGGGCTCCCTTCATGACGTTTTCTTTTCTACAGTGCTGGGGATGGAACCTCAGCCCTCACACAGGCCAGGGAAGCACTCTAGGACTGAGCTGCTGCCTGGCCTCAACAGACAGGCACTTGAACAAATGGACGAGTGGGTTACAGGAAAGCGACGTCCAGTCCAGAAGGGACCTCACAACATTCTCCGGGTCATGGGAATTGTTGAAGCATCCTAGGCGGAGCTCGGCGGCTGAGCTCAAGAATAACTTTCGTAAGTGGTTGGGAGGTACCGGGGAGAGTAATTTTATTTTTCTTTTGGTCCTCCCAGATGAGTTAAATATTTTTTAATGATGCCATGACCATCATTTATGAGAGGTTGTGTCATTTTTACCAAAACAAAGCTTTTATATTTTTTAAAAAATGAAGAAAAACAACTTTTTTTTTTTTGGTTCTTTTTTTTTTTCAGAGCTGGGGACCGAACCCAGGGCCTTGCGCTTCCTAGGAAAGCGCTCTACCACTGAGCTAAATCCCCAACCCCAATTTTTTTTTTTTAAACTGTGGGGGCTGGTATAGAATTTGTGGAGTTCTGTGAATTCCTTGTCTGGGGCTTCTCCCATCAGGAGCCCATGTAGAGTCTAGGGTTCCTCTTCGGTTCTCTCCCTTCCTTCCCCACTACTTCCAAGTTTATTGAAAAACCAGAAAGGATGTGCAGGGCTCAGAACTGGAAATCAAGGCAAACGATGAATTGTGTGAGAAAATGGCACAGGTATGCTGTCAGTGCTTTGATAAGACACTGACTTGCACGTATTGCAAATAGGGAGATAATTTTAGCTTACAGGTTACAGTCCTTCTGCACAGCTGAGGCAGGAGTTCAAGGCGGGAACCTTAAGGCAGGAACAAAAGCAGAGAACGCGAAGAAACACCGCTCACTGGCTCAAGGCTTATTCCTCCTGCTTCTTATACCACTCAAGCCCACCTACCAAGGAGGGCTATCACCGGCCGGGGGCGGAGCCTTTCCATATGAACCCCAGACACTCCCACAGGCCAATCTGAGGAATGTAATTCCTCATTTGAGGCTCCCTCTTCCTAGTTTGTATCCCGTTGACAAAGTCCATTCAGCAGGAGGTGTTTATATTTTCTGTTTCTCCCACAGCTGGAATTTGTTTGGGGCAGGGGTTGTTGGGAAATGGTCAAAGGAATGGTGAACAAGACCTTGGGAACCTGTGAGAGAGGCTCCTGGGGAAAAGGCAGAGGGAGAGCCTGTACTGAGGTGCATTTCCTTCCCTGGATTATTATTGGATGTGGCTGGGTGCCTCCTGCAACAAACATTTACATTCAACGTCTAAGACGTGTTCGTTGTTGTTGTTGTTCTTGTTGTTGTTCTTGTTGTTGTTGGACATGGCTGTAGAGCCCAATCTGGTGAAAGGAGGTGCTGAGTGCTGCCCTCGGTGCACCTGAGCCTGGATATGGCCTTCGGCCTTGCTTTCACGCTTTCCCAGATATAATCTCGAGTACGTGCCAGGCGATTGTTTAACTTGCTCTGTCCTGAGAGCCAGGGCTGCTCAGCTAATATTTAGTATGTGCTCACTGGCGTTTATTTGTGGTTTTCTGATCGTGTTTCTTTTTCTGAAATCAAGCAGCCTTCCTTGGATCATCGCGTACCTTGTTACATTTGTGCAAAAACTACTCCTAACAGCGCTTCTTAAATGATTTCACTTCCCTTCTAGCCCACGGCCCACCAGAGCTAGTGGAAAAGCAAGGTCATTAGGATACGGGGGAAGTAGACCCGTTCAGAAATGGTTCTTTGGAGCAAATCCCATCCGCGTTGTCAGAAAATCAGCAGTCAGTTCACAGGTCAGCAGCGGCAGCTCGCTCTACTCGCAAACCCTTCACGGACACACCGGCAGTCCAGCTCCGTAGCGTCGGGATAGCAGCGGTGGTGGCATGACATGGCAGGAGCAGCCAGGCCTCAGCCGCTCCAGTCAGCAGGAGGGATTAGGACCAGCAGGGATGGCAGGAGAAGCTGTGCCGTTCTCAACAAAGTATTTACCAAGAAGCATCGCAAAGCCACCTTCACAAGCAAGCCCCTGTCGCTGACTGTTGAATCCTATTCATACTCTCTCCGAGCATCACGTGGCCGCCACAGGACTCGCCTCTCCACCTGTTTTTGCCTCAGTCTTGGCAAAACTCGAAATGAGTCTGTATCAGCTGACATCACTCTGCCAATCGGCCTAAGTCCGAGGGAGTGGCAAGAGGCTGACAGCACACCACCAGTTTTTTGGTGTGTTTCTCTGTATGGAGTCCCGGTAAATGGAGCTCAAATATTCAGCGTAAGGCAGACCAATATATATGTGTCGTTAGCGAAGAATCCTTTATCATGAGTCCTTTTATGTGCTTACTTTAGCAGAACATCCTTTTTACCTGTGACCACTTCCAGGAAAACACTCCTTCATATGTTTGCCCCAGCAAAACACCCTCTGACACAACTTTCTAAAGAACCCTTAAGTTTCTACCTCATAAATGTATTCTGAAACTGAAGTAAAGATGTCTACAGCATTAGATAGTAGTCTGCCCCACTCTTTAAGGTCCTCAAATGCAAAATCTTGCAGACAAGATCAACATAGACAGACAAAAGTTGACAGGGTGATTGAATCCCATCCCCCCCCCCGCCCTTTGCCTGCACTTATGTTGTGCATTACATGCATGCAGTACCCAAAGAGGCCAGAAGAGGGCATCTGATCTGATTCCCTGCATATGGCAGTTGTGAGCCGCGATATGGGTGCCGGGAACCGAACCTCAATCGTCTGCAAGAGCAGCCAGTGCTCTTAACCATTGAGTCTCTCCATTCCCAATCTGATCCTTTTGATAAAGCCTTAGAATGGGTTTTCAAAGCTATGCCCTGGATAATGACGTGTATGGGATGAAGTCGTCATTTTTTCAAATTCATCTATTTTTTTCATCCGCCCACTCACTGCTTGGCCATCTTCTCCACATCAGTACAGCGTGGAGAGCAAAGTAATAGTTCTCATCTGTCACCAGGGAGACAGGCACAGGTAGTCATAACAACCACTTCAAACCATAGGAGGGTCCGGCTGAGTGTGGAGCCGTAGCTGACTGTCATGGAGGGATGGGACGGAGGATTGCCAGGCCAAGATGAAAGGGAAGGGCACTCCTGGAAGAGGAAACAGCCGTGTGGCCAGGACAGTGCATGGATACAGAGAGGTCCAGCACCCGAGGGCTCACACACATTGTCTGGTCTTAATTTTGCAGCAGCACACAGAAATGGGTGAGTATGGAGGGCAGAAAGGGGTGGTTCTGTTTCAGTCCTGAAGGGCACATCCATGGTGTGAGATATCCAGATACAGGGAAGATGTCTGCTCATATTACACAGACCTAGTGTGTGAGGCTGAACCCCTAGGCTTGGCTCCTAGGCCCTGCCACAGTAACACTAGGCTGCCCCATGATACCAGTACAATCTGGGGGAGGCACAACCAAGTGGGTTCAGCCTCCCCATGAGGAAATGAAGGTGGGCCAGGCCAGGGGAGGGAAACTGCCCCTAAAGCATGTCTCCATATCCACAGCTGGCTTGACCCAAAGCGGTAGTTTATTGGAAGGCCATTAGGCTCTTCTTTCATTCTGGATGGTGCTAAGAGTACCCACGATGTAGGGCTCTGTCTTAGTTTCTTTCTCTGTTGCTAAGGAATGTAACTTAAAGGAGAAAGGGTTTATTCAGGCTCCCAGGGTTACATCTATCATGGTGAGGCAGTCAAGGTCCTCACTGATTGAAGTGCTGGTCACATTGTATCCACAATGAACACGAGCTGTGCAACTCCGGCTTACACAGTTCAGTCCAGCATCCTTGCCAGGGAATAGCACCTCCTAGAGTGGGCAGACCTTTCAACCTGAAGGTGATCAAGATGGCATTCTCATCCCCCAGACATGCTCAGAGGCCCATCTCCCAGGAGACTCTAGGATCTGTCAACCTGACAACGTGAATTATGACAGGCACCACCACTGTGAGCGTTGTGTTGGCAGTAAAATCTAGGTCCTTGTCTTGCTAGGTAAGTGCTCTACCAGTGACCTATACCCCCGAGTCCTTATTATATTTTTAAGTCCTTATTTAATTGAAACACAGTCTGTCTCAATATGCAGCCCAAACTGGCCTCAAGTTTGCAATCTCCTACCAAGTTTTCCCAAGTGCTCAGACTAACAATGTCCCTGTTCCCGCCAATTTATAGATGAGAAAAACCGAGGCTCAGAAAGATGAACAAACTTGCCTAGGCTTGCACAGCAAGTTCATCAGACCAGCCCACACCACAGGGCTTTCAACCATTCTGAAGGTCAGCAGTAGTCCAAGTTTTCTGTCTTTGTCTCATAATTTACACAAAACAAGATCTCATTCTGTTACTCAGTAGCCCAGGTTTATATGGAACTCACCATGTAGCTCAGGATGGCCTGACCTCTAATACAGGACAATCCTCCTGCCTCAGCTTCTGGATGGTGAGGTTATAAATGTGAACCACCATGCCCAGTCTCATCCCAAGTTTTCTTTCATGGCCAGGTTTGGGGATGCACATTTTACAGTAACGGAAGCTTGCAGAAAGCATGGCTGTCACATGAAAGTCATTTCTGAATACATGCTTTTACAGTTTGCGATTAGGAAATTCGGGGGCTGGAGACACTGCTCATAGGTTAAGCGTACTCGCTGCCCTTCCAGAGGACTCAGGTTTGATTCCCAGCACCCACCTAGTGGCTGACGAGCCTCTGTAACTTCAGCTCCAAGGGATCCGATGCCCTCTTCTGGCCTCCTTGGGCATTGCAAGCATGGGCCGCAGACATATAGGCAAAACACCCATACATACAAAACTAAATATTTTTTAATTGTTTGACCCTGCAAATTTCAGAGAATACACAGATAATCCCAATATCTTGATATTCTCTGAGTAAAAAAAAAAAAAATCAATTTTAATTTACGATGACCTAAAATCCTAGTGCCATGCCTATAGGCAATAGGAGGAACAGTCATCAAAATAAATATTTTTTTTAAAAAGGGAGAAAATTAGCAGATGGCAAGATGATTCATCCAGAAAAAGACTCCTGCCACCAAGCCTGACAATTGAGTTCCGGCCCTGGAACCCATGCAGCCAGCGCCTGGAATTGCCATCCTGTGAAACCCGCAGGAGAGCTGTGGTTTATATCCATCCATATCCACACACGTGCACATGGAAACGTCGTAACTTCTTAACGGAAGTTTTTGTTGAGCGTAGTGGCCTAAATCTATAATCCCGGCATTTGGGTTCTAAGACAGGAGGATGGCCGCAAGCTTGGGACCAGATGTGAATACATGAGTTCTACAATAGGCTGGGCTTCCAAGTGAGACTGGCTCCAAGGAGAGGGGTGGAGGGGTGGTGTGTGTGTGTGTGTGTGTGTGTGTGTGTGTGTGTGTGTGTGTGTGTGTGTGTGTAAACAGCCTCCTGTTGATGGGAAGTACAAGACCCATCTGCAATAAACACTGGAAACTTGGGAACTGCTGGAGATGGGAAAGCCACTCACTACAAACACTTGATGGCCCCCGATGCCTGCCAATTCGAGGCTTGCTTGGGAGCCCCAAGCCTTGCCCCTCTGGTCCTTGGGGAGCCCTCCACCCACTTAGGGTTCCTAGCCAAAGCCACTTCCGTGGGCTCATTTGCCTGGAAGCTGGCCTACTTCCCAGCTGCGGTTTTTTTTGCCTTGTCATGAAGGAGCCATCCCACAGTCTGAGGAGTGAGCCTGTTTCTTCGCTGTCTCCCCAGGGAAAAAGTGGCCTGAGTTCAAATCCCACCCTACCTCCAAGAAGCCCATCATATCTGAGTGTGTGTTCTGTGGAATCGAACCCTGGGGAGGACTACAGGTTCTACTTTCCAGCTTGGTGGCCCTGAGCACCTCACTGCCCCCTGAGATTTTGTTTTCTCACCTCCCCAGTGAAGATTGAATGGCGCCAATGTCAGAGATGTGTGTGTGTGCGCACGCGCGCGTGTGTGCACACATGCACACTGAATGGTTCAATATACACAAAAGGCTCAGAATAGATTGACATGGATGTGGTGCCCAGTGAACATCCACTGCCTCTATACCTCTGAGCAGCAGTATCTTTCTTTCTGCCTCAATTTTTCCATCTGTAAAATGGGGGTGGTACTGGTCCTGTCTCAGGATGCTGAGAAGCCTGTAAGTGACTTGATACTTGAAAAGAGCCTGGCATGGCTGGATATTTGACAAAGCATTCACAGATATTAGTCAAAAGCCTTCTGGAACCTGAGAAGATGAGCTTCACACAAGCAGCAAAGCCATGCCCTAGGCCAATCTCACCAGGAGACCCATTTCTGCTACAAGGGATGTGGTCGTCACAAGGAGTCCTGCGAGGGGAAGGAGGGTGTTAATAAGGAGACTGGGAACTTGGCAATGGCAGGCAGGTGGCCAATGGTGGGGTGGGGCTGGGTGGGGCCGCTTGGAATCTGAACTAGTGGGTGGAACAGCAGCAGGGTGGCCATGTGGCCTTGAGCTCAGCAAGCCCCTCCCCTCTCAGCCTCAATTCTCACCTTCTCATGGGGCCATGATGTACGGATGACTCCATGAACACACAGCAGGATGGGCTGGTCGGACACCCTGGGAGCCTGGGCAGGTGTGTTTAGACACTGTCCTGCCTGGTTAGAAGGCAGCCCAGACAGGAGTTGGAAGGAACCCCAAACTGGGCCTTTCTGGATGGATACTTTGGTATATACAGCAGCTCAGTGTCCCCAGCAGAATAAAAGGAAACAGGCTCCTTGGCTGAGGGGTGATTATGGTCCTGAATGCCTCTGGGCTGGCAGGTACCCACCACCCTCTGTGCCCTGCTGAGTCCTGCGGAGACTCACGGGCCCTGCCTCCATCCAGCTGGCCTCTGGATATTATAATGCTGCCCCTTAGGCCCTCAACTCAGGCTCTGAGACTTTCCCCAAGACACTGGCTCTCTTTCTAGTGCCAGACTTCAGTCTTCTTCCGCACAGGCCCTGGGGACCTGGCTCAGGACTGACATTGATTTATAGCCTCAACAGTTGACACTTGCTGGATGAAGCTCCAAAATGCACAACTGACTGTGGTGGTGCCCTGTTGGCTTGGGCTCTGCAATCCCTCCTTAGGGCAGCCTTCCTGTGCTTCCCCCAGCACCGCGGCAGATGGTGAGCCTAGCCCCCAACAGCCCCAGCCCAGGGAGGCTTGCTCAGAAAAGAAGCAAGGTTTAGGTGTCTGTAGGCCTGGGCTCTGCCTCTCCTTGTGACCTTGGGCTGCCTTCCCACCTCAGAGGCAGCCTTACCCTGCTTCCTGTGGATCTGGGTTAGAGAAAAAACATGTGTAACAACCCCCTCCTGCAGTGTGCACGTATGTGTTCTGGCATGACTGTGTGAGTGCGGATACCCTATCCCTTTCTGTTCAGTTTTCTGAGGCATCGTTTATGGAGCTCAGACTGCCTTACATTCGGTAGGTGGCTTCGAGGTCCTGACCTCCCTACTTCTGCCTCTTGTCTGTAGTTGTGAGGATGGAATCCGGGATATTGCCACATTCTACTACTGAACCCCACCCTGGCTCCAGCCTCACGAAACTCCTCATACAAGCCAAGACGGCCTCAAACTTCTCTTGACCTTTTTCTTTTCTTTTAGAACTTTTATTTATGTTCTGTATATGAGTACACTGTAGCTGTCTTCAGACACACCAGAAGAGGGCTTTAGTTGCTGGGAATTGAACTCAGGACCTCTGGAAGAACAGTCAGTGCTCTTAACCAATGAGCCATCTCTCCAGCCTACCATTGATTGGTTTTAGTTCTTGGTTTTAAGTGCTGTGCCCATATGTTCCTATTCCTTATTCCATGAAGGTGGGAAGCCAAGAGACCAGGAATTCAGGCAGGATTGGTGCTTTTGTTGAGACAAAATGTCCCTTTGGCTCAGTATTTTGCTCTTAAAGGCCTTCAGCTGCTCTGAAGAGGTCCACACACCCACTCACAGGGAGTAATCTTTACCTCAGATGGAGATGTTGACTTAGGCACACGAAGAGCACCTTAATGGCCAAACTGTATAAGTGTTTGATTGGATAACCAGTCACCACGGCCTGGCCTAGTTGATAGGGAGAGCAGCCAACACAGCCATGGCTTCACACTGATGACCCAGAGGCTTAGAGCAGTGACATTCACAGCATACCTTTAGTCCCACCAGTCAGGAGGGAGAAGCAGGTGGATTTCTACAAATGTGAGGTCACCCTGGCCTACATAGAGAGTTCCAGGACAGCCAGGGCTACACAGTGAGACCCTACCTCAAACAAAGAAACAAAACAAAAAAGGGAGAAAAAGAAAAAAAAAAAAGAAAAAGGACCAAGCACACCAGCGCAGAAATGTACATTTTTGTTGCTGACATCTTGAAAATGTTTTAAGTTACATTTACTAGTCAGGCGTGGTGGTGCACACCTTTAATCCGAACACTCAGGAGGAGACAGAGGCAGGTAGATCTCTGTGACTTTGAGGCCAGCCTGGTCTACATAGTAAGTTCCAAGACAGCCAGGGCTATTGCAGAAGAAACCTTGTTTCAAAAAACCAACTAGGTAGATAATAGTAAGATGATAGATACATAGATAGATAGATAGATAGATAGATAGATAGATAGATAGATGACAGATAGATAGATGATAGATAGATGACAGATAGATAGATGATAGATAGATAGATGACAGATAGATAGATGATAGATAGATAGATAGATAGATAGATAGATAGATGACAGATAGATATAAAAATTAAGTCAAACATCATTAAAATTTGGTCTGAGTGGCCATGGTAGAACATGGGAAGCTGAGGCAGGAGGATCAATTTTTCAAGGCAAATCTTGTCAATTGAGTTTGAGTTCATCCTGCACTATGTAAGAACCTGTCTGAAAAAGTAAGAACAACTAAACTAACTAAAAAGTGCCCCTCTGATGGGTTGTGCCCCTGCCCATGAATGTCCACCGATGCCTGTCCCTCACTCATCAAAGACCTGAACCAGGCAGTGGTCGTTCTTGGTGTTGACTGGAGCTCAGTTACCTCAGTGCCTCAGGGCTCCAGCATGTGGGAGAGGCCTTGGCCTGAGAGCAGGGACTGCAGTCCCAGGGCTGCAGCCCACACTGGGAGAGTGGGATGGTAGTCAGACCCCTGAGCATCTCAGATTCCTTGTGGCATCTGTGTCATATTGCTACCCAAACAGGAAAACCATCCTAAAAAGACATGCTAAAAATAATAGATAAATAAATAACACTAAGTTTTCAGGCCACGGAAGTGGCGTCTGGAGAGAGCCAGAGCAGGCAGGGCCCAGTGGTGTGAGCCTGCAGATCCAGCTCTTGGGAGGCTGAGTGGGAGCATCCCAAGTTCAAGCCAAAGTGTGATCTCTGTGCGATTCCAGCTCAGAAACAAAGAAACAGGGCTGGGGATGTGGCTGGCGCCGCTGGGTGCTGGGTAATCGCACAGGAAGCCCCTTGACAGATCCTCAACCACACATAAACGTGTGGGGTGTGCACATTCGTAATCCTGGAACCCGTGAGGCGGTAGAGGGATCCAAAGCTCAAGGTCATTGAGGAGAGTATGGGTTACCACGCTCACCCTGCCCTCCCCCAGTGGAGGAAAAAATAAGTGATAAAGGGAGGGAGGGAGAAAGAGAGAGGACAGTGAGATGAATCTGTGCAACATTACACACACAGAGAGACAACAATAAAGGGAGGGAGGGACAGACAGACAGACTGGCTGACTGACTGACTGTGATGAGATGGATCTGAACCACAGTGGACAGCTCTGAGGTCAAGATGCTGTAGTGGTCCTTCTCTCTTTAAATTGTTTACATTAATTTATTTTAGGTGTATGCCTGCATGCATATACGTGTGCTACAAGGTATTCAGGAGAGGGTTTTAAATCCTCAGGGTCTGGAGTTCTGGATGGTTGTGAACCACCTGTGGGTGCTGGGAATTGAACCCAGGTCCTCTGCAAGAACAAATGCTCTGAACTCTGACCCGTATCTCCTGCTCCCGATCTCTCTTTTACAAGGTCAAGCCCAGCAATCGTAGGACAGTCTTTTGGTTTGATTTTGTTATTGTTTGCTTTTGAGACAAGTCTCACTAGGTCTCCCTGGCTGACCTGGAAACTTACTATGTAGACCACTTACCTCGCTGCCTTTTGAGTGCTGGGATTGAAGGCGTGTGCTGTGTGCTTCCGCGGCAAGACAACTTTCTTTTAAATCCACACATAGGCACCTCTACACCCCCCTCTTTTTTTTTTTTTTTGGATGTTGAGACAGAATTTCTCTTTGTAGCCCAGTCTGGGCTGAACTCAATCCTCTTGTCCTTTTGCTTCAACCTGTTTAGCATGAGGGTCACAGATAAGCACCTTACTATATGCTGGCTCCTTGGCTTTGGAAAAAGAGAGGTATTTTTCCTGGTGTTTTTGGGGCCACTGAATGGGAAAAGGGCCCGCACAAACCCGATGTATTAGAGTTCTGTGCTTCAGTGGGCGGGACTCCCAGCTGTGGCCCGTCTGTTGCCACACTCAGCAGGAGTTGATGAAACGGTGGAACCGGTCAGACAGGTGAAGGACAGAGGTAAGGGGTCAGATTTGAATGCAGCTGTGAAGAGCAGGTGGAGGCCAACCCAAGCCCAAGTTTCCCCTTGGGCCCTTCAAGGTGCACCTGCCCCATCCAAGCTGCCACATGACTTAGGCTAGACCAATCACAACCTCTCCAAAGAAGCTGCGGACCCTCACTCCCAGATGTGTATCTCTGCTTCCTGCCTTTCTCATCTGATATCCAGCAGCTTGGCTCTCTTCAAAGCTCAGCTCGCTGCACTCAGAGAGCCTTGGTTAAGCTGCGTGCACCCCCATCTCTTATCGGGGACTGTGACCCTTTCCCACCTCACCCACTGGTCCAAGCTCCCACTGGCATAAGGGACTGAGTAACACTGGACCCACCAGGGATGGGTCCACAGAGCTGTCTTCTAGACCGTCACTTCCCGATAGGATTTATTTATATATTTCAGGCTTTTGCAGCTGCTATACATCAGAAAATGAAGGCTTTGTAAGACAGAGTGGGACTCCTACAATGCTTCCAAGGCCAGCAGGCTGGAAGGGAGCCAAGTGAACGACATTTAGGCAGCATAATACAAAGTCTAAAGTGAGTCTGAAGACTCTTTATGCAAGTAGCAGATGGGGAGGGAGCCCTGGCTGAACAGGTGCCTCATGGGAAAGTGCACATTGCATTTTCAAGAGAATAACGCTGCTGTCACCTCAACTGATTCTAGCATGAAGGCTACATTACTAGAGATGGAAGTTTCTGGAAAACTAGGAGGGCCTTTGAATGCAGGGACTGTCAATCAACACTGCACCCTACACATCCAGAGGGGCAATGACAGATTAGTGCATTTCACCATGCTGGGAAACCACACAGCATCTGCAGGCATTCACTGTAGTGCCTGGAGGGACCAAGATTCCTATATGCAAGTGACTGTGGGGGAGGGGAGAAGAGACGAAGCCACCCTGAATGTACAGTACTAGAGAAAGAAATCCTCTGAGGCACATGCTTGACTCAAGGGCTGATGGTCGGACAGAACATGGAGACATGAGACATTAACACGGGAAGGGAGCCCTTGACCTTGGAGTCTAGGGGAAGCCTCTTGTCAGTTGAGAGTTAAAGGGAGGTGGGTAGGAGAGAGGGGAAATGGGTCAGCCATTAGGAGTGCTTTTGGCTCTCAGAGAGGACCAAACTTCAGTTCCAAGCACCTGCATTTGGCAGCCCCACGATCACCTGTAACTCCAGCTCCAGGAAATTCAAGTTCTTTTCTGGCCTCCAAGAGCACCCACCAAACACATGAGCACACACCCATGTGTCCATACCTTCCTACACACATGTGCACAGACCATCCATCCACACACACACACACACACACACACACACACACACACACACACACACACACACTTTAAAACAAAATTAGATCTTAAAGAATTCTAACACAATTAACATTTTGACTAGGCAGGCAGAGATCTGAGACAGAGGCAAGAGGATTGCTACAAACTGGAGGCCAGTCTGGGCTATGTAACAAGCCCCCGACTCAAGAGAAGGGAATGTGAAGGCTACCTACATAGAGACAATACTCCTTTATCTAGAGATGTTGCAAGTAAAATGCTAAGGCAGGCAGAAGCCATGTTGACGGCCTAAGCATATGTCGCCTTGCCCATTTTCAGATGCATACATGCAGTTTTCTAGGCCTCTCATAAGAATGCGGACCCATCCTGGTACTCTTCACCCACAGGCCTCTTCTTGTGTCTCCAACTCCTGCGTAGGATTTCAAATACAAGGACTAGGGAGCAGCTCAGAGAGTTGGGCCTGACTCCTCAGGAGTGAGGGAGACGCTGATGCCCACTGGCGTCACTGAGAGCCCCTAGACTTGCCCTGGCCCTGGCTCTTCCAGAGGCAAGCCCTCACTCTGGCTCTGGGCTTTCCTGCTGACTTGCTCATTGGAAAGTGACCACAAGTTCCTGGGCCTAAAGACTGGAGGCTTCTCTTTTGCAGAGGAGAGTGACATGTCTTTACCTTCTAGGACATGGAACATGCTTGTGTGGTGAGTTGCAGGGCAGGGGACACAGAGAGACTTAAGAAAAACCACAGCACTGACTGAAAGAAAGACGTGGAGGGACACACTTTTGAGAAGATAAGTGGTATGAAATGCCTCTCATGACCTTCCTAGGAGTTGCTAGGGGTGATAGACATGGGGAAGGCACTCTGGACCCCAGGAACAGCCAGGCATAGAATGTTTCAGAAACAGGGTTTTGGATCCGAGTCCTACAGATACTTGGGCAGGGCCTGAGTTATCCCCATTACTATGATCTCATCGGAGTCCCCAGAGACTACACCTGACCAAATCCAGGGCCTGCTTACCTTATAGGGGTCACAAAACCCCTGGCTGCCAGGCCCCTCTATACATCACTAGTGACCCCAGATGTGTGCTCAGTAGGAAGGGCAATTTGGAAATCTATGTCTAGAAGTGGGTTTCCCTAAAGTTTCTAAGCAGTTCTGCACATTAGTCACCAACTCTAAGAGGTAGCATGCCACTGCGTCCTAGCAGACAAGCCAGAGAGAATTTTGGTTTCTTAAAACCCAGTTATAGGGGTTGGGATTTAGCTCAGTGGTAGAGCGCTTGCCTAGGAAGCACAAGGCCCTGGGTTGGGTCCCCAACTCCAAAAAAAAAAAAAAAAAAAAAAAAAAAAACAAAACCCAGTTATATTATGCGAACGTTTTTGTTTTAATTCCAGGGGTGGGATAAGAGGCTGCTTCACAGCAGGTGATTATGATTTGCCTAGTAGGGGCGTGGTTTTTGTCAGCTGTAGATAGTTTCATTCTGGGGACTCTGGAGAGGGTAGAAATGGGAGAGCCGTGAGAGGACCTGTCGAAGTTGCTGCTGTCCCTGCTGCTTGCTGGTTCCTTCTGTTTCGGCTTGTCAAGTGGTTGTGACCATGGAGACAAGAAGAAGTTTGAGATATCCTGACGATGAAGATTGGGCCAACCCCAAGGTCCCCAATCCCCCTAATCCTTAGGAAGTAGTTTAAAGAGGTCTTTGCTTCCTTTCCCCTCTAACCTTCTATCTCTCCTACCTAGTGTTCTGGGGTTAGAAGAGATTAGTGTGGAATAAAGATGGGAAGGGTGGTAGATATTAAGAACTCAATAAAATGGCTAAAAGTAATATGTCAACAGCAAACCTCAGAGGACTTACTTTACATATGAAGGGACCAAGGCACAGCGTCCTGGGCACCTTGTCCATCACTGCTCTAACAGCATGGGGGTAGGGAAAGGGGAGGCTAATGCCCCAGGAGGTGGGACTTGTGCTGCACGGGACCTGGGTAAGTCGGTAGGGTGCTGTGTTGGCTATTTTACACCAACTTGACTTGATTCAGTCAGAGCTATCTGAAAGGAGGAACCTCCCTGGAGGAAATGCCCCCCATAAGATCTGGCTGTATGCAAGCCTGAAGGGTATTCTCACAATTGGTGATTGACACAGGAGGGCCCAGTAGAGAACCAGCCTGCCCCTACCTTAGGCTAAAAAGCTGTTTTACTGACTGGAGAGATGGGTCAGCGCTTAAGAGCACTGACTGCTTTTCCACAGGTCCTGAGTTCAAATCACACAACCATATGGTGGCTCACAGCCATCTGTAATGAGATCTGGTGCCCTCTTCTGGTGGGTCTGAAGACAGCTACAGTGTACTTATATATAATAAATAAATCTTAAAAAAACCTGTCTTACAGTAAAGACAAACTAGGTTCATTTCTGCTTATGATTAAATCTATTTCTCAAGGATTGGGCTATGTCACACCTGTAACCTTAACTACAAATGTTCTGTACTGCCTGCTCCAGGAGTGGCAATCGTATTTATTTATTTATTTATTTATTTATTTATTTATTTATTTATTTATTTAATTTTTTGATTCTTTTTTTCGGAGCTGGGGACCGAACCCAGGGCCTTGCGCTTCCTAGGCAAGCGCTCTACCACTGAGCTAAATCCCCAACCCCGTATTTATTTTTAAAAGTTGTTTATAACCATCTTGCAACCCTACCTTTGTTTCAAAGGTTATGACTACCTCGTTATGAGTACCTGTTAGGTCTATCTTCTTATGTCCACCTTGAGACCATGTCTTTGTTCCAGGAGGTCACTGGGACTAACTTGTTATATTTATAGTCTACTCCTGTAACCCCCATCCCCTTTGCCTGCCAAATCCCCCACTTGGAAAGCCTCTACCCTGAGCTATAGAAGCCTCGACTTCCTCACATCTAATGTTGACTTCTCCACCCTTGCCTTGGGGGGAGGCAGCTGTGTTCATGAATTAAAAAAAAAAAAAAAGGGGGGGGTTGTGGATTTAGCTCAGTGGTAGAGCGCTTGCCTAGCAAGGGCAAGGCCCTGGGTTCAGTCCCCAGCTCGAAAAAAAAAAAAAAAAAAAAAAGCTTGCTTTAATAATTACTTGCTTTAATTAATTTGACCATGATGATTTGGGTCGGTGGTCTTTCCTTCCATCTTTGGGATTAACACCAGCCCACTGTGGATTGCGCCATCCTTAGGCAAGGTAGCTCTGGGTTCTATAAAGCAGCAGACTTAGAAAACCATGACGAGCAAGTTAGTCAGCAGCACTCCTTCATGGCCTCTACATTAGTTTCTTCCTTCAGGTTCCTGTCCTGTTTTGAGTTCCTTTCCTGACTTCAATGATGGGACTACTATGTGGAAGAATAAGCCAAATAAACCCTTTGCTCCCCACTTTGCTTTCGGTCACGGTAATACTAAGCCTAAGTAGGGTAGGTAGGGGTGCTGTAGAGAAGCTATAGACACAGTCCAGTGAATGTGCCCATGATACAAAGGCGCAGTCAGGCGGCTAGGGAACGTGTGGGCATGGGCGTTGATGTGTGAGTAGAGAAGAAAGGCGGGTGGGGTGGGTAGGGAATTCTGAGGGCTGTGTCTGAGAGTCATGACTTTGGGGGCGGCGACTTTCTGATCTCAGCACAAACAGGTCTTCAAGGAGCCAACTCAGTGATTTGGACCCTCTGGGAGTGTGGATGAGGGTGGCCCAGCTCAAAGCTGCCACTGTCGCCTCCATACACGTCTCTCTGTCTAGGACTAAAATAGAGCCGGAATAGAATGATCCCGTGAGAAGATTCTGGCAAAGGACTATGGGAAAAGGGGCATGAGTCACGCTGGGAATCCTTGAATTTGACACTCCCAAAGTTCTGCTGCCCTACCCAACACCATTGGGCCTCCCACATCTGTCCGTGCCCACTTTGGTCTGGTTGGGAAGCTGGCAGGCTTGGTTCTGGTCTCAGCTCTGTTCTGTCATGGAGGAAATAAGTCACTTGCCCATGCCTCATCCCCCTGGGAGCCTGTTTCTCAGAGGTATCAGAAATAAGAGACCTCAGACATCTGCTGTGAGGGCTCTGGTAATTAATGAGCTAAGGGACCAAACCCAGGATCAGCACTACAATCCGCCTCTGTATTTCTCTAGAACTCAGTTTCCTCACCTGTAAAGGTCTGTTTGTAGGTTTCGGGTCAAGAAATCCATGTATGATCCTGAGAGCCCCTGGGATCTCCCTCCCGCACCTTCAATCTCAGCTGGCACAGTAAAGAACATTAGCCAAGACCTTTTTTAAAGCCCTGTACTAGGCACACTCTGCCTCCTGCTCCTTGCACCCTGGAGGTAAAGGCGGATGCCAGCCACTCCTCGCCAGAAGCCTGGCTCCTCGTGGGTACTATCATGCGCTAGGCTCTTGCTTGTTTGATTTAACTACGGATTGTGCGGCGGTAAATAGGATCCTGTCCTGAGAGAGGAAGGAATCCGTGGGGGCGATGCAGTTGTAGTCTCAGTTCGCGGAGCCGGCGCGCCCTCTAGAGGCCATTCTGCTTAGAGTCTTGCTCGACGGCCAGAGGGGCTCCCGATCTGGCCAGCCGGGCGATTCCAAAGTTGGTGTCTTCTGCCACTTTCTGTAACCTAAAAGCGCTGGCCTCACTACAGCCTTCCATAGAGGCAGCTCAGAGACCTTCCCCACTGCGGCTGCGCCGCCCCGCCCCATTGCCATGGAGACTGCTTGTACACAGTTTCCCTTCCCCTTCTACCCTGTTCTGAACCGAGGCCCCTCCAACGGGACTGGTGCCCGCTTAGGAGGGAGCCCTCCCGGTTTTGGAGCGGACTCCCATGAACATCAGAGCTCCAAAAAAATTGGCCGTGGGCAGAGTGAAGTTCTATGGTCAACACCACGGGGAGGTGAGGCCTCAGGGCTCTACGCAGGCTTAGTGGGGTCAGGTCCCAACTCAAGACTAGACCCTAGGTTTGTTTGTTTTTCTTTATGAGACAGGGTTTCACTACGTGGCTTGCCTTGAACAGAGATCCATCTGCCTTTGCCTCCCGAGTGCTGGGATTCAAGTGTGCGCACCAGGTCTTTCCCCACGCCCGGTGCTTTTTTAAAGATGGTGGTAGCACACGCCTTTAATCCCAGCACCCGGGAAGCAGAGGCAGAAGGATCTCTGCGCTCAAGACTAGCCAGGTCTAGAGCGAGTTCTAGGACAGCTACACAGGGGAATGTAGCTGTTTGGCCAGGTACTCTTCGTGTAAACAAGATTTCAAGCTCATACAGGTTTGCTGTCTTTTGAGGTAGCATTAGGCTGACCTCAGACTTCACGCAATCGTCCTGCCTCTGCCTCCCCTGATGCTGGGATCAAAAATGTGCATCATGATTTCTTCTACCTTGGACTCAAGGCTTAGGGTTGACTTTGAACTTGTCAATTTTTGTCCTAGAACTTGCTTTTGCATGGACCTGGAGTTAATGGACCCACCTGGGGCTCCTGGGCAGATTAGGGATGGTTAGAGCTGAAGGGACAAATAACTTCTGACAGGCACAGGACCACTTTTGCCCTGTACTTTCAGGTCAACTGCTCTGCCTTCTCCCCTGATGGCCGGAACCTGATCACAGCCTCAGATGATGGTTGTGTATATGTATGGGGGACGAAGAGTGGGCGACTGCTGTGGAGACTGGCAGGCCACAAAGGTGGGGCTCAGGCACCTTATTGGAGAGAGCCAAGGCTCTGTGCTGACATTCTGAGCCTACCTTAGTGACACAGGACTTTGGGGGAAGAGGGTTGGAGCAAGTTCAGCAGAGGCACCTGGGTAGGGTGATACTAAACCTAATACTCAGGGGGTCAGTCCTGAGAGACTCAAATCTTATTTCTTAAACTCTAGACATGCAGTCCAATAGCACAAAAACTCATAGAGAATCCTCCTCTTCCAGCGGAACTACTCATGATACCACCCCGCACACCCCCCAGTGGAGTAAATGTTTGCTAGGCTTATTCCAGTTAGCCTCACGTCTTCAAAGTCACCTGTGGCGCTGCACATGTGAAGTGCTTTTGGTTTTAGTACCTCAACCATTTATCACAGGACTTCAGCAAGTGAGGTGCCTGACTTGTTAAGACATATGAAGCAGTGAGCACACCTAAGACAGGCCAGAGCCCAAGAGCCTACTGGGGCAGTGGGAGTACGGTGCTGGGAGGAGAGATTTGGGTTTGATGATGGCCAAGATGGGCAAACTGAGATCCAGCTGATCCCAGCTCAGGCCAGGCCCCATGGTTGGAACTACAGATGACAAGTCTGGACTTGGAAGGGGGAACAACCCCATGTGTTCTCTGCCTCAGGCCCAGTGAAGTCTTGCCGTTTCTCTCCTGATGGCCGCCTCGTTGCCAGCTCCTCCTGTGACCACACCATCCGCCTGTGGGATGTGGCAAAAGCCAAATGCCTGCATGTGCTGAAAGGTGAGGATTCATTTTGGCCAGGAGCCACACTGGCTCCTTTGTGGACTTTGTCCCATCCGCTTTCCCACTTTTGGGCTGCTGTCTGTAGGTCACCAGAGGAGTGTGGAAACTGTCAGCTTCAGCCCTGACTCAAAGCAGCTGGCATCAGGTGGCTGGGACAAAAGGGTGATTCTCTGGGAAGTGCAGGTATGACGGGGCCTAGATCAGAGGGGACCAAATGCACCCTTTGCTCTTAGTGGTTCCCTACTCTCCACACCATCAGGTACCTAAAAATTGCTAGGCCTTGGGTCCCAGCTGGCATTGTCCTTCCTCCTGCTGTTGCATAGCCTGGGAAGCCTCAGACCCATAGTCTAGTTAGGGAGCACCCAGGCCCCTCCACCTCTGCAGCTCAGACTCTCTCTACAGTCCGGCCGCAATGTGCGCTTCTTGCCTGGGCATTGTGATTCCATCCAGAGCAGTGACTTCTCTCCAACCTCGGACTCTCTGGTGAGCTTTGCCCCTTCACACACGCCCTGCGTCAGTGACCATCTGAGTGGTAAGGGCTGTTTCATACATTACTGTCCACAGGCCACTGGCTCCTGGGACTCGACTGTGCACATCTGGGACTTGCGGGCATCAAGCCCAGTTGTCTCCTTCCGTAATTTGGAGGGCCACACTGGCAACATCAGCTGTTTGAAGTACTCAGCATCTGGCCTCTTGGTGAGCTAGACTAACTGGGGCTCCAGGGCAGTCCCTATTTGCCTCAAAGGGTACAGGCCTCTGGGGTGGGGGTCACTGAGCTCAGGGATGTTTGTTTAGGCATCTGGCTCCTGGGACAAGACCGTCCGCATCTGGAAGCCCACAACCAACAACCTGCTTCTGCAGCTCAGGGGCCACGCCACCTGGGTCAATAGCCTAGCCTTCTCTCCCGATGAGCTAACGCTGGCCAGTGCTGGTTACTCTCGTATGGTAAGCAACCCCTTCAGAAAAACCTCAGCCTCACCTTGTCAGAGGTTTCAGCCATACTAGAAATGTCTATGCATAACAAAGGCAAAGACAAGATCCAGATACTGACCTCTAGTGACCTAAAGGCCAGCAGCACAAAGGACCAGGCGGCCCCACAGCTGTGGCACCAACACTGCAGAACTGTGAACTCTTCACCTTGTCTGCAGACATACTTGGGCCTTGGGGGACTGATACCTCAACTCTATTGCCTGTTTTTACTTCCAGGTCAAAGTCTGGGACTGCCTCACAGGGAAATGCCTTGAGACCCTAAAGGTAAGGCACCAGGGTCAACACCAAGACCCTTGCAGAGTGACCGGTAGGATTCACTAACCTGACTCTGACACTGTGTTACTGACAGGGCATGCTGGATGTGGCCCATGCCTGCATTTTCACTCCAAATGGCAAACTCTTAGTGTCAGGGATTGCTGATGCGACAAGATGACAAGTCTGCTGAAAGTCAAGAACTTCATCCATGTAACTTACCCAGAGGCCTAAGGTAACTAAGCCACCAGATCTCCAAGGCAGGGAGTACCCTAGCCTACCCCGTGAGGTGGTTGTCACCTGCTGTAGGCAAGCGATCACCTACCTAGCTCCTAACCTCACCCCCTGGACCCTGGGCGGCCAGTGTCAAACAGGAAGCGGAGAGCTCGTCAGTCGTGCACTTTATTGTCACTGTCGCCGTCTCAGGCCTTGACTGCGTACTTGCGCAGTGGGTATAGCCGCTCCTTCCGCTGCTGCTTCTTGGTCTTCAGCTTCTCTTCATGCTTGGTGAGCCGGCGGCGCATGGCTCTCGTCTTCTTGGGTCGCAGGTCCAGGGGCTTGTACTTCTTTCCCTGGGACAGAAATGACAGGGTGAGCCTGAGCACTGGGGGCTCCTGGGAAGATGTGGAAGCAGGTGAGCACACAGGACACAGAGTTGGACTTCTCTGAGAAATGGCAGGGCACTGAGACAGCTGGGGGCGGTCAGTAAAGTACCAGAGGGTGGCAGGCCTAAAATTTGCACACCAAGCCCCCCAATTTCAAGACTACAAGGGCCAAGAGGGGGCTAGGCTTCAGTTTCCTATGCATCACCTAGTGACTAAGTGGAAAGTCACAGCACAATGGAAAGGGCACTCCACACACACAGGCTCTGTGCAGCTACTGCCTGGCTGACCCACCAGGCATGGCTCACCAGTGCTCTAGCGAACACCGACCACAGAAGGCTTGGTCAAAGTCACCCTGAGCTGCTAAGGGAGCTCTCACTTTCCTCTATCTCCTAGCCCTTCCCGGGTGTTCTAAGCAAGACAGTCCCTTAGTTCCCTCAGGGACCAGGTCCCGTGGGTCAGATCCTTACATGAGAAGGAGAAGCAGCCCTACCAAGAATTTCAAGAGGCAGCAGCCTCCAAAACAAGCTCAGCGGCCTGCTGAAAATGTGTAACTGGGCTGAAAGCTCTACAGGATAAGGTGAGGAGCCACACCAGGCAGGCTTTCAGCCATGTCAACTTCACTTATCCACTTAGAGCTCTCTCCACAGAGCAGCCAAACACACCTATCTCCTGTTCATTCTCCAACAGTGTGAACACATGGCAAAGATCATGTCTAAGTGTCCACACAGCACGATGCCTTTAATTCCAGCAGCTAGAGAGGCAGGCAGAGGGGCCTCTGTGAGTTCTAGATTACCTGGTGTAAAGCAAGCAAAAACCCAGAGCCCACCCTGGTTCTTTGTGGACTGGAGGTAGTTCAGTGCAGGTTTACACACTGATGTCTCCGGACAGACACACAGACACACTGCTGAAAAGCCACGTGTGTCAGCATTAGCAATGAAGCACAAAAAAGTTCAAGTAAGTTCCACTGCTCAGGGGTGAGGTAAGTCCCCACACATCAGTACCGAGTGATAGGTATCTTGGCCCTAGCATCTCAGAAATTAAGAAACTGTACTTCAGACGTGTCTAATCCAAAATGTCCCTCCTGGGCAGTTGAGTCACACCACAGACACTGACAACTTTCTGACGTGCCAAAACCCAACATTAGGTAAAATTTGCAGAGATGTAATTCAAGACACCACCAGATGGCTTCAACGAAGTGGGATTATCTTAAAATGACATGCCCCCCACCCCAATCCTTCTGGAGACTAGCTAGCTACAGCAGTCGATTCCTAGTAAAAGCACGTTAATCTGAAAGCACTAACAGTTATGACAAACATCTTGCAACTACCCAGCAATACTCTTAATGTCCTCACGATATGGTTCTGAAGAGAAACTTTTGGGGGGGGTCCCGGTCTACCAACTGTAGGTGTCCATGGGTAACCCAACCTCCAAGTCTCGGAACAGAAGGTGCTTGGCTGTGAGACGGACATACTGAGATAGGGAGACACACTAAACAGCTAGCTTTACCTCAGGCTACGGTTCCAGTTTCATCTTAGAGCAGAGCAATCCAACGGGACAACTACCACACAGCTGAGCCCAAAGCTAGCGCCCAGTCCACCCTCCCTTCTGACCCTCTGATACCAAGAATCCATGTCAGTCCGGAAAGCTGGTAACTGTGCAAACTCAGCCAGAGGGCCCAGTCTCCCAGTGCTCACCTTGTAGAATTTCCTGAGGTTTTCCTTTTGAGTCTGATTAATGACAGTGAGGACACGGGCGATGGATTTGCGTACGACTCGTCTATAAAAATAAACGACAGTGAAGATCAGGCAGGCACGTACAACTCAAGTCCCTCATATCACCCAGGAGGTAAAAACCCCAGAGGTAAGGACAGAGGTTTGTCAAGAGGTACACGTGGGGACTTAACGCAGATTTGGCAACGAGGAAAGACCTTTACACTCAGGCCAAAAACTGAGGCCATGCCTTCAAGTGTTAAGTAATTGGAGGTTCAGGCCGACAACAGTTGATTTTGGTCATGGTGATGACAGAACACATGGTCTCAGCACATATTTTGTCTCTTGCAAGCCTCCCCGGTCCAGTCTCACTACAACCCATGTGAGGGGGCACCACCATGGCCTTTTCAGGAAGGCCCTACTCTCTCACCCCAGTTCTTCGCCAAGGACAATTGGGGGGAAAAGACGCAGGCACTAAGGCAGGGAAAGCCCCAGCGAGGGCCTCAAGGACCACTTACATCTTGGAGAGCTTGGACGCGGCGCCGCCTGTCACTTTGGCCACGCGAAGCTGGGACAGTTCCACCTTCAGATCATCCAGTTGTTTCAACAGCTCCTCCTTCTTCTTGCCGCGCAGGTCCCGAGCCTTAATCTTGGCCTGCATGAGAAGCGTCTCTGTGGGTCACTGAGCGGGAGCTCTCGCTTCCTTCGCGGCCGACCAAGGAGGGACCGTGGCCGCGGCGCAAGCAAGGGTAGGCGGTCAGAGCCGGCCCGAACCAGGCACAATCATACAGATTCGCAGGCCTTGCGGCTCCCTGAGTCCCCCACGCCCGCCCCGCACCCCGTGCCGCTGTCCCCACGTGTTCCCGGCGCCCGATGGCACCCGATTCCCTTGGCCTCACCATTGCTGCGCTGTTCGCGGATGAGGCTGCCCGGTTCGAGAGAAAGAGGAAGGGGCGGGGCCGACTTCCGCCACTATAGCCTGGTGGTGCGGAGCTCAGCCAATAGCGTTGCGGCGTGGGAGGCCCTTTCTGCCCGTGCGCAGTCGCGTCGGTGGTGCCCTCCGCTTCCGGGGAATTCTGCCGTACTGAGGTTGGCTGGTCTCTAAGCAACGCAGCTGGGGAAACTGAGTCTCCGGATGAGCAGCTCCTGGCTGGCTGAAGATAGCGCCGTGAAGGCTGCAGTTCTTCCGTTAACTTGCATTTTCGGGAAGCCTGAAGTTCCCTGGTCTGTGCGGGTCTGAGCTAGCCGCGGGTCGTGTCAGGGAGCGGAGGGCTTGAGATGTGAGTTTGAGACAGGGTCTCACCTTAAATCCCTTCCTAATGCTTAAAGTACAGGCGTTTACCACAATGCCCCGTGCGAGTGCGAGAGAGCGAGCCAGCTAGCATGTTTGGAAGTTAGAAAACAACCTGTGGGAGTTTGTTTTCTTCCACCGTTCGGCGCTCGAATGCAGATGGTCAGGTTCTACGGAACCATTTCGCTATCTTTTTTTTTTTTTTTTTTTCAGAGCTGGGGACCGAACCCAGGGCTTTTTTTTTTTTTTTTTTTTTTTTTTTTTTTAAGTACAAGGCCTCTATATATACCCTGGGCTTGTTTCGTACCCAAGTTTGGCATCGAAAGTGCGACACCACCTGGTAAGGGTCACAATAGAGTCAAACTCCAGCAAAAACTGATGGAGACGTAGTACAAATCTCATCCCCAGATTTTTTGGAATTTCCGATTATTGCTTTAGGTCTGGGCATGGAATCAGTCTTGTGACTCCAGCGCCCAGGCAGTGGAAAAGGAGGATCCGGAGTTCAGGCCTCCTTCATACCCTGATTGTATGAAGGATTCCAAGACGTGCTGAGTTTGGTTCCGTGGTAGTGTTTGCCTGGCTTGCACAAAGCTGTGTCCAGTCCCCGGCAGCTGTTATATGAGTAAATAAAAACTCCGAAACAAAATCAGAGCCTTGTTTTATTGCTAGTACTAGTACTAGTACTAGACTCTTGGCAAGGCCCTTCGCGTCTCGGTTAAGTGTATTTTTTTGAGGGTTAGGGGAACTAAACAAAACTTTCGAAGCTCCCAGCTAAGACCTGGGTAAAGATCGAGGAAAGTATCAGTTGGTATTAACATGTTTAAAGAACACATAGCCCTTTACCCACAGTCCCAGACAGACCACCAGCATGTAGATCAGAGCAAAGCAGACCAGATGTTAGGTTTCAGTAATAAATGACCAAACTGACCAATCAGAGCCCCTTTCTTTGCCAAGCTCTTGCAGCTGCCCTTTTCCCATCAGTTTCTCAGCTGTTGTTCAAGACATGATGCTGATAGCAGACCAGGGACTCAGGATACTGTAATGAACATTTTTTAGTCACCTCCCACCCCAAGAGTAGCAGCCTAACCTTGTATCCTAAGTGCTCTTACGTACCAAACTGAGTTAAGCCATGTGTTTGTGTGCCTGTTTCCAGAGCCAGTCTTGAAGGTCTCTGAGGGTTTGATGCTCTTTAGGCCCAGGATGTGGGTACTGGTTGGATAGAATGAATTAATAAGCCTTTTGTAAGTGGGATAAGAGGAAATGAGCAGAGTGTGGATTAGTTTTATCCTTTTTTTTTTTTTTCGGGGCTGGGGACTGAACCCAGGGCCTTGCACTTGCTAGGCAAGCGCTCTACCACTGAGCTAAATCCCCAACCCTGTGGATTAGTTTTAAATGGAAGTCTAAAGATACAACTTACCAGATGATCAGGATTCTACTAGAGTTATGATTATACATTTTTCTGGAAATTTTTTGTGGTGCTAGGATTAAACCCAGGATTCACAATGTATTTTTAATTCCCAGTGTATTGGGGTTACATCCTCATATTTGAAAACAAAAACTTATAGGTAATTTATTTTTACATGGCACATGCAGTGCCAACAGACGTGACTGGATCTCCCTGGAGGTGGAGCTGCTATGTGGATGCTGGGAACTGGGAACTGAACCTAGGTCTTCTCTAGGAGTAGCAAGTTTTTTTTTTTTAATTTTGAGACAGTTTCACTGTGTAGCCTTGGCTGATCTGGAACTTATGTAGACCAAACTATCTAGAACTCACAAGAACCTCTTGCCATTGCTTCCTAAGTGCTGGGATAAGAGGCATGTGCCACATTACTGGCTGTGTGCAGCAGGAGCTCTCCAGCCTGGGATTTGTTGAGGCAAGGACTCACTAAATGCACATAGATGGTTGATCCTCTTGGCTTAATCCGGAGAATCAGTATTACAGGAGTGTACCACCACACCAAACTTCATATCATGATTTAAAATCCTATCTGCCAGCCACTGGTAGTGCATGCCTTTAATCCCAGCACTTGGGAGGCAGAGGTAGGTGGATCTTCAGAGTTTGAGGTCAGTCTGGTCTACAGAGCAAGGTCCAAGACAGCCAGGGCAAAACAGAGAAACCCTGTCTCAAACAAAACAAAAATCCTTTTTGCCTGATGAACATCCATGAACACAAGCTAGAACATTATTTCATTCATTAGTTTATTTGAGGCTATTTACCTGTCAAACCAGTATTTCTGGTATTAAGTTCCTTCTGACCAAGATGTTCTAAGGGAGGGACTGGAGTGATGGCTTGGCAGTTAAGAGCACTTACTGCTTTTACAGAGGACCTGGCGTTCCATTCCCAATAACCATAAGACATGGTGGCTAGTAACCATCTGTGTAATCCCAGTTCCAAAAGGATCCCACGTCCTTTCCTGGCCTCCAGCAGGCAATACCCAGGTGGTGCTCAGAAATACTTGAAGACAAAATATTTAAGAAAAATAATAAAAAAGTTGTTCTGGGGATATGAATTCCTGCTATCTTCTGATTAGCTTGCGTCCCTATTACTTCTTAGGTATGAGGCAGGACTACATCCAGGATCTGAGTCTTTATTCAGCGTGTACTTGCCCCCATGGGAGCTTGCCTTTAGCATCCCAAGGTTAGGGTGCATCAGCCTGGCAGTTTTTGATTTGAAGTTAAAGGAGAACTATGTAAAGCAAAACCATGTTTCACCTGATTTTTGTTCGCGTTCTATTAGGTGAAAATATAATAGCTTTCGTATAATTACAAAAAAAGGATTCATTTTAGCCTACGGTTGAAATAAAGAGAAACCAGCATCCCAAGCGTCCGTCCTAGAAGCCACCTTCCTCCCATCGAATTATGGGAATTCTGTAGTTTTCGCCTCCTAAAATGCGCCTCTTCAGTTAGGAGTACAGGTGGCCATGAATCATCTTTATTTTCTGGAACGCTCGCAGGGGTCGGTACATCCTCAAGTGAAGTTGTTTCCAAGCGTCCTGCCAGCCCCGGGTTATACGTTAACGCCTTTAGAGCCGTTAAGTTTTAACAAAGAAGTCCCTTGTGGGTCAATGCGGTTAGTGTTTAAGAGACTCCGGCACTGCGGTTCACTACTCATCCATCAGCTCATAAACTTCTTCCTCCGGAGCGGACAGAGGCGGAAGATGTGCTTGCACTGCAGTCCGGTTTCTGGGACGACAGAGTTTCGCCTGCAACGTCGGACAGCGCTACACCAGCTTTCCACAGTCCTGCGGCGCAGCCCTGCCCACAAGAGCTTCCGGTTCCGGTGCACCCTGGAAGTGGGCGGGCGACGGCGGCTGCGCGCGGAGGAGGGGAGGAGGTGCCCGGCGGCCGCTTCCCGCCCCCGAGCGGAGCCGGTGCGGAGGGAGCCGGTACGGAGCGAAGCCTAGGCGGCTGGGCGGCCGCCGCGCTCCCGCCATGGCCCGGAACACACTGTCCTCACGCTTCCGCCGAGTGGATATCGACGAATTTGACGAGAACAAATTTGTAGACGAGCACGAAGAGGCGGCGGCGGCGTCGGGCGAGCCAGGCCCCGACCCCTGCGAGGTAGACGGGCTCCTGCGGCAATATCCTTCCCAGCGCGGCGGCCGGGCTTGGCCTTCGCACCCTGATCACCCCAGCCCCAGTCCCAGTCCTCCGGTCCTCCGCCCCTCCCCCCTTTCCTGGCTCCTGCCAGCCCCAGGCTCCCCGGGTCCGTCGTTGGTGGCCTCACGCCTTCTCAGCAGCGCGGCCCAGGAGCTCGTCTCACTCTGCTCGGCCTTGCTCTGCATCCTTCAGGGTGACTGTGCATCGGCCTTGGTATCCCTTTATCCCTCCTTGTAGTAAGCGGGGTCATTCCCGGGTGCTGGTCCTCAAGAGGGACCGAGGTGAGCCACCTTGGATTCATCGGGCAGCCAGGGCCACCTGCGCTTGTCTAACTGGCTTTCTTGGGCCCGATTGCAGCCTAGCACGAAAATAGGTGGGTGGATGGTTGGAGGAAGACTGACTAGAGGGCGGAGGTGGGGGAGGTGCTGCTTTAGGACCAGCCCTCAGGTGTGGTATTGCCTGCTACCTTTTCTCGCCTGTCTCCACTTTCCTCAGCAGGTTGGGGTTTGGGCCTTTATGGGCCGAGTACATTCAACAAGTAATGCGACTCTGCCATTAGCCGTCTTGTGCAGAAAGCGTGGAAAAAGCTAGTGATTCAGAGCTAAAATACACCATACAGTGTCAAGTGTAAAAGTGGCTCCCTGCGACTGAAAATGACTGCTTGGTGGCCACAGAAAACAAGCATTTCTAACAGAAGAGTAAAAATAGAGGTGATTGTCACAGCTGGCTTGGTCTCTTAGCAGTTGGAGCACCACAGGAAACTGATTTATTCTCACAGGAAGATTTTTTTTCTTTATTCAAATAGCTTGACAGGAAGTGTGTACCCCTCCCCCGTACTTGCCAGGATAGGGTTGAAGGCTCTTGCTGTATATAAATCAGGTTTAGTTGACTCAGCCTGGGAAGTCAGGTGTACAGCTTTTGGGAGGAGTCCTGTAGTGCTCCTCTAATATAGCTTGAAAACAACCCTTTTAGACTGAACAGGAATGTGTTTTTCAAATGTGGATATTTCAAACTGGTATTTCCTGCACCATTCAGTTGGTTAAAATTGGGTCATGAGAAGGCCCCTAGAGGGAAGACTGGTTTATGTGCAGTCACTGTTGACAAGGCAATGTATTTGGGTCAGAATCCTAAGTATATTGATGAAGAGGCTGGGATCTGTCAGCTGCTGCCTTGGTATTGATGCTGGGACTTATTGAAGGCCCTGACGGTTTTTTCTTTTCTTTTTCTTCTGTTTTTGGAGGCAGCTTAGAGGCACTGGCTTAGCTCATAGAGGAGATGGCTTCTACACTCATGGCAGTGTCAGAAGCCTTGTTACCATGGAGAGAGTACCTCTTGGGATTGGGAGAAGAGAGGCTAGCAGATTAGAAGTGAAACCCTAGCAGGATGTTAGGCCCAGGTAGGGAGAAGGATCATTGAGTCCCTGTCAGGTGACAATCATTGCATTCAGTCTATAGAACCTCATGTGAGTCTAAAGGGAGAATAGCAGAGAGATTTGGGGGATGTTTGCAGGTGGCGGTCTCAGGCTGTGCTGGGAATTGTCATTGTGGAAGAGCAGAATGTGGGAATAGAAAGCCGCTGTGTGCTGACATGGACAGACAGAGTCTAACCTGTTTTAACTGTCTGCTGACCACATACCCTCTCAACCCCAGCACTCTTCTTAAACGATAGAGACAACTGTGTTGGTCTTACCGCTTCAGCGGGAGCATAACTGAACACACACCAGATATCCTCCAAACCTTGGGTCCAGGCTGTAGTAGGGGCAAGGGATGGTAGAGAGGGCTTGGATTTGAAGGTCAGCTCTGAATGTAGCTTTGTGACCTTGGGCAGGTAATTTCCCCTCTGACTCAGTTTCATTGTCTTTAGGGTAGAAGTCAGGCTCTTGTCCTGGAGGGTTTTTAGAATAAGGTGAAATGTGACTGCATCTGGTCCTGGGTCCAAGACCTCCAGGGAGAATTTTTCCTCCACTCCAGCAGTTTTAAAGTACCACTGTAGCTCATTTTCTTTCTTGGGAAACAGCTTCTGGTCCTTGAAGTAGGACTGTAGAACAGTGGTTTTGAGTGATTTTGTAATTTTTTTCACCCCACCCCAAGGAAATCTGGCAATGTTTGGTGACATTTTGATTATTACAGTTTTGGTGTATTACTGGAAACTTTAGGGTAGAGACCAGGGAGGCTGCTAAATTGCTCTAGGGCCATGTCTGAGAATGGTCTATAGGGTTCTTCTGTTACCATAGCCTGTTCTCTGAAATTATTGGCAGCCATCTGGGTATGGAGGCCAGTTTAGTAAACATTGTGTGATTGTAGAGGTACCTCTCTGCTCCCCATTCTACCCAGCATTTGTGGGCCTTTGGCAAGCTGCAGTACCGAGCCTAACGTTTTCATCCTTACAGACTAATTGTATCATTTCTGCCCTTCTCTATCATCTATTTTGTGAATAAAATGACTGTTAGTCCCCATGTACTGTTAGGTTTATGGGACCTGCTTATTGCCTGGGGATACCAAGTTAGAAAAGTTATGGGGTGGAGGGTTATCAGTGGCTTTATCAGGACTAGTCCTTGTTTGTCTGAGGAAAAAGGAATCCAAAACTAAAGATAAAGAGTAGGGGCATCTGTCTACCCTGTAAGGTAGGTGCATTCCAACATGGTGAGGGAGTGACTTGCCTGGTGGTACAGACTAGCTTTTCTTTTTCTTTTTTTTTTCCGGAGCTGGGGACCGAACCCAGGGCCTTGCGCTTCCTAGGCAAGCGCTCTACCACTGAGCTAAATCCCCAACCCCAGACTAGCTTTTCAAGATGGCACTCACTGGGGAAGCTGGGAATTCAGGTTTGCACCAGAGGCTAGCGGTTCACACATGGGCATTGCTGCATGGACAAAAGTAAAGACCTGATTGGGCAGAGTCATTCCTTGTTCTATTTTTGAAGCTTTTTGGCTTAAGCCAGTCTTTCATATGAGGAAATGAAAGTTGGCTGATGTAATTCAGTTTAAAATAGGTGTAACCTTTGGGGACATAACCTAGATTGCAATTTTCTTTTGTGTGCTGGGTATTCAGAACTCAGCAGTGAATGTGAAATTAGGATTCTATCTAAGGTTTGTGGGGAAAGGGAGCAAATGGCTCATTTTGTGGGCCAAAGTGATGCCATGCTGAATTGCAAGATAGACAATCCCCTTCCCACCTTGAGACGGGTTTTAACCTTGTAGCTCTGGCTGGCTATGAATTGGCCTGAGTGCTGAGATTTAAAGACATGAACTACTAGGCCTAGCCTGCGTGGTATACTTGACATACTTGATTTCTTTTGATTTCAGTTTGATAAAAGACGGAGTGAAAATGTGTTTATGTCTAGCCTGGTGGTGGTAGTGGTGCACACATTTATTCTTAGCACTCAGGAGGTAGAGGCAGGTGGATCTCTGAAGTCAGATGAGCTCCAGGACAGACTGGGGCATACAGGGAAATCCTGCTTTGAAAACAACACAGAACTATTAAGATGTGTTTGTTTCTCTTCCCTTTTAGAATGAGAGAGTGAGAACTCCTTGCAGTCTACTTGTGCATGATTTGCCATGAAGATCCTGTAGAGCAGACAGTGCCTAGCACTAAGGATGTGCAAGTAGGCTCTGAAGGGACTCTGGCAAGCATGGCTCTAGCAGGCCTTGCCCTTGCTAAAAACAGTTTGCATTCCTGAAGCTAGCCCCTAAATTCTATTTGGCCTTATTTGGTTACTTCTTATTTTTGAGGCTGAATACCAGGGCCCCCAACTATCAAAGTACTGAAGTCCAGCAATCAAAAGCCCCCCTTGGCTCACCTAATTAACATGCCCAGTTAAAATGAAACACCTCATCCTAACATGGGGTTTCCCATTTATACCTTTATTTTTATTTTTGGAGGGTTTCTTTGTATAATCTTGACTGCTCTGGAACTCACTGTAAACCAGGCTGGCCTCAAACTCAGCAATCCACTTACCTCTCCGGGGATTAAAAACATGCACCACCACTGCCTGGCCCATTTTACCTTTATAAACCACCATTTTCCTATGTGCCCCATCTGTTGTCTCTATCCAGAGACAGCCCTTGTTCTCTGGGACAAACCTTTGCTCCCTTTCCCTGGCTTCTTTCCCCTTCTCTCTCATCTTCTCTCTCCTATGTTTGTCTCTTATTCTCTGCCCTCTGAGGCAAATAAATCTTTGTGCTGAGAACTCAGTCTTGGGGGTCCTAAGCTAATACTCTTCCTTTCAGGCTCTATTAAATTCTAACACAAAAGAGAGCAGTTTCTTGAGGAGGAAGCTTTAGGGAGATATTTCAGGAAGAGCTTGCAGGTTGGCAGAGGTGTCATCTACTCCTTCCTGTGGCTCAGGAAAAGTCAAAACAATAGCAGCTTCTGCCTGCAAGAGGCCAGCAGGAGATAGTGGGTGGTATGGATAAGATCCCTTTAACTGTTCTTGAGCTGTCTGTGGAGTGAGGTCATTAATGAGAGCATGGACATGTTTGAGCTTAGCCATCCTTAACTGGCTTTGATGCACAGGGGACATGCTTCGGGCATTCCATGCAGCCTTGCGGAACTCTCCAATCAACACCAAGAATCAAGCTGTGAAGGTAAAGAGGTTGTGCTGCAGCTGTCAGGACCAGGACTTCGTGTCCTTAGCAATTTCAACTCCCTGGCGTCTGGACAGTAACTGCATCACTGGGAGTGTGCTGCTACTTGGCGTTCCTTTTTCACCGAAACCACTTGCTATTTCTCAGATACTGGTGCAGTAGGTAGCTTGATAACTTTGTAATCTGTAAAGTGTAAGGCTTTGCTGATGTATCAAAAGTAGTAATGCTTGAGACTGGGCTAAGCTTAGTGGGTAGAGGGCTTGCCTAGCATATGTATGGTCCTGGGTTCAAGCCCTGGCATCATATAAAGTCATATTACCATAGTAAATCACTTGTTCTCTCCACAGTAAGTGGAATCACTTATTTGTAAAAATAAGTGAAATTTAAAGCCAAAGATGTTTTATCTCACCGATGTAGCTGGGTTGAATTAGAAAGGGTTGGTGTTTCTGGCATGTTTTGTCTATTGGTTTCTGTCGTGTTAGGATTGCAGCTCCTGGCCTTACTCACTTTTTTCTTCCTTTGTAGGAACGAGCCCAGGGTGTAGTCCTGAAAGTACTCACAAACTTCAAGAGCAGCGAGATTGAGCAGGCTGTGCAGTCACTGGACAGGAATGGCATTGACTTGCTAATGAAGTACATTTATAAAGGGTTTGAGAAGCCCACAGAAAATAGCAGTGCAGTGTTACTCCAGTGGCATGAAAAGGTGCGTGACTGCATTGTTCCACGGTAGGGTGCACTTCCCCCAGGGTTCACACCAGGAGGCCAGACTCAGAACAGACGCAGGATGGTCTGGTGGGTCTAAACTTGACACTGAATGTTCACCTTGCCCTGCAAGCGCCTAAGAGGATCTTCTAACACTCACAGTCATATTTTTGCTTTTTACCTGTGGACTTTTAGGCTAGGCAGGACCAACTACCCTTGAGATGAGGACAGAGGCAGGTGGTATGGTGATTAGGATGGGGCTTGGTGCCTCATTATGTCTCTTTTGCTTGTGGAAGAGAGCTGCTGAAAAGGAGTTTTTGAAGACATCTTAAAACTACAGGCCCAGTCTCCCTACCAGAAGGAGCAGTTGGCAGAAATTGGAGTCATTTATTATAGCTTTCATTCACTGGAAGCAAAAAAGATTTTTTTTTTTTGTCCTTTACTTGAAGGATAGAGGACCAAGGCATGTGTCAAACTTTTGTCCTGTCTGTCAGCTGCACACCACCTGCAGCCCTGTAACACTTCAGTAAATACACCCACCACTTATGGGTTCCAGACTGATGAGCACAGTTCTTGTCAGTGGTTCAGCATGAGATAAAAGTCTCATGTAGCTCAGGTTGGCCACAAATTTGTTTTTAAATTGGGGATGACTTTGAACTTTTAATCTTAATGTAGATAGAGATTGCAGGCATATAACACCATACTGAATTTTACATGGTGCTGGGGATGGAATCCTGGCCTTAATGCTTGCTGAGAGGATATTCCACCAACTGAAGTACATCTCCAGCCTGAGATATTTTTCCTGTGGTAGAGACAGAACTGGGGTTCTGGTATGTGTTAGGCAAGTGATCTTGTATTGAACTATATCCCTTGGCAGCGCTGAGTTTTTAAGAATGCTGTTTTTACTGGTAGGTCAGTTTCCAGCAAAGTGCTGGGCTGTGGCTTCTGGCCCTGTTGGGGTGCTGACTTTTTAAGCTTCATCTTTGCTTGGGTTCAGGAATTGCTGTTGGTGGTGAGGTGGTTAGGCCTTTTCAACCCTGTGAGGTGCTTTTGATGTCACCCTGTCAGTAGGTAGTTCTCTATGGGCTGCCATGTGTTTCCAGGGATAGGCAGGTGCTGGCAGGTAGAAGCAGAGCATGTTACAAGGAAACTCAGGCTTTGTTGGATGCTTGGGGACAGTGATCCCAAGCCAGTTTTATTGCTTCAAGAGCTGTAAGCTTTTGGGACCCTTGGCTCTAAGACAGGGCTCTCCCTAGAACTTGATCTCTCTCAGCAAGCCTGTGACATGGTGGGATTGAGGTCTGGGAATATGTGTCCTCATCTCCAGGTGAGTGAAGCTCCCTTCTGGCCAGTCAGGTACCATTTGACGTGTTTCCTTTTCCTGTCTCCACAGGCTTTAGCTGTTGGAGGACTAGGCTCCATTATAAGAGTTCTTACAGCAAGAAAGACTGTTTAAAAAAAAAAAAGAATCCTGTTACCTTGAGAAGAATTTTGGATGCCCAGGCTAGTGAAGAAGGGACTGACAATGGACCATCTTCCTAGAACTCCCAACTAAATACTTCAGGACACATCTGCTGGAATGTATTTTACTTTTGAGGTGGAGGGAGAAATTGTCTTATTGATTCCTAAATTCTTTGCAGGACCAGAGTGTCTGCCTTTGTCTACAGAGTAACAGAACCAACACTTGACTATCTGGCTGACTTGCCAGATTATGTCAGGTGTACCTGTGAGCACTGTCTGTTTGGAATGGGGAGGGACTATTTGGGCAGGTGCAGATCCAAGGGCTGTGGTGAAAAGGAGAGCTTGGGTTCTGAAGTGGAAAAAACCTGATGAGAGTTTGTACAGACATCCTGTCTTCTCAGAGAAGGCAGGCTCTCTTGGGTTCATTGTAAAGTGCCTGCTGCATCAATAAAGCTCTTGGCTTATTAGTCTGTTCATTGAAGTGTGTTCTCTGTATGTTAAATGGTAAAGAAAGGGATAGCAATGAATGATGACAGTTTGGTTTGGAAAGCTGATGTCCCTGTCCTGCCATCCTTGGGGAAGGGGAGAGCGAGCATGGTGATACCACAGCTATGCCATACTTTAACTACAGTGGTGCTGGATGCTACCGAGAGACATTTTGCTGAGTGTTTATTTTTCTTACTCTTTTGATTTGTATGTAATTTTGGAGCTTATTTAATAAAGTGCCAAACCTTTAATGATTGAGGCTTCAAAAGTCATCCGTTTGTGTGATTACAGATGTAGCCTGGGCAAGTTCTGGTCACTGTCTCCTAATGTAGGGTCTGTTCTAAACCCCAATAATGGCAGTCAGCTATGAGCCCTAAAGCAAGTGCTCCTGAGCATCACAACTGCAGCTTAAATGCTGGCTCAAGTGCACCGGCCCTGCCCGTCCTAGATCCTCTGTAGAACCACTCATGCTTGAGAGGTAAAACTAGCCCACGGGGTCATTAAATCACATATTTATTCACCTTTAATCTGAGGAGCTTGCTTCCTTTTGAAAGAAACATCTGTAGTCGTTGAAATATGATATTCAGTACAAAGCTGAATCTTAGCACTTGGGAGACAGGTGGATCTGAGTTTGAGGCCAGCCTGGTCTACAGAATGAGTTCAGAGAAAGCCTGTTTCAAAAAAAACAAAAAACAAAAAACAAAACAAACAAAAAACCCCAAAGACAAGATTTGATAGGTCAAAATAAACACATCTCAAACTTTTATCAAGTAAAACTCACTGTAGTTGCATCTTGAAGAGCTTTAATCAAAAAGTATTGCACCACAAATAACTCTGCTACAGCAGTTTTTAGATAGTACTGTTCCTATTTACATTGGTAGTAAGATCACAGTCCAGTGCTCATATATAAAGGGCTACACACTGTCTCTTACCGAAATTTATAGAAGTGCATGAAGCCACTTGAATGGCTACTGCACTCTTCTAGTACTGGAGGAGCTCAACATGCAGCAGGAAAGCCATTCTAAATGAGTGGGCCCCACAGTCACACCGCAACCTGCAGGCAGGCAGAGGGTGTGTGTGTGTGTGTGTGTGTGTGTGTGTGTGAGAGAGAGAGAGAGACAGAGAGAGAGAGACAGAGAGAGAGAGAGACAGAGAGGCAGAGACACAGAGACACAGAGACACAGACAGACAAGACACATCAGATCATGGGCCTGAGAAACCTCAGGTGTAGAAAGGGCTTCCACAGCTGGAACTGCAGCTGCCTGGACTGCTCAGTCCTCTGGGGTTTCTTACCTGGGACAGGAGGAAGGGAAGGAATCCTACTTGGAGAAGCTACTTCTTCCTCTGTAAAATCATAACAGTGGGGCTCTGGTTTCATGTCCCACTAAATGGGAAGTGGCACCCTAAAGGGAAACTTCTGTAAGAAGAGCCACAGCCAAAGCAATGCCATCCCCATTTAGATTTAGAAGGCAAATGCTGCAAATACTTGGGTTTTTGTATAACACATACACATGTATGTACATATGTTGACTTGAAGCTGAAGAACAAATTCACCTAGATACCTGGTAACTTTACAAGCTCCAATTACTAGTTTACTTGCTAATGTAACTTTCATTAAACTCAAATGGCTTCCCTTGAGATCTGATGTGGCTTACCCAGAACAAGTGTAAAAATGAACAGAAGTTTCTATCTGTGTGCTATCAAGTGTGGCAGCCAGCTGGGCTGCCTGGGTGCTACGTATCAATGTAGTGTCATTAGAAATAATGAGGGTAGAGAGGGACAGCCTGCTTCTGTTGAATTCAGCAGGTTGTTCTTAAGTAGAAGTATGATTGGCTCAGTGGTAATATGAGAGTTTAGAGCAAAGCAGGAGAAACTACTGCTTCAGAGAGCAGGTACCACAGAAGGCAAGAAAAACTACAAAGGGGAATGTGTCCTGGCACTAGAAAGACTTGAAGCTCTGATTTTCCTTTTTAAATGGATTTTATAATACAGAAGACATGTTTATAATAGCGAAGAACTTTTGCTATAAAAATAGTTTTAAAATGGTTTACCAGCAACCCATCCAAGACGAGTACATTCATTAAGAAGGCAATTGAGTGTATTTGGTGCTATACGTAGAGATCATTCCGTCTGCTTGCTAGTTTTCTCAGGACTGGAAAGTTGCATACTCATCAGTCCACACTGGCCCCGTAACCTATGAGATGGACACATCTCAAGTTCTAGGTGGTTGGGGAAACAAAGTGTAATGATACTTTCTTGAGAGGCAACAGTGCATGAAAACCCAGACTTGCTAGTAGAAGGGGACTCCAAAGACCACCCTTGAGTTAGCTTTTTATGAAAGGACTCTCTCCACTTTCAGTCATGTTACCTCTGCTTGATAATTAGTTTTCACCTGACATGCCAATCACTTCAATTTTAAATGCTAATATTAAGATAGAGGACCCAGTTACAGCTGGCCACAGCTGGGATATTAGCAGCACTGTGGAAATCTGGGCAGTGCCCTGGATTCCTTCTCATGTTTAATGACCATTATGATAAAATTGGCTCCCTCTGAAGTTCATCATCAGTGTGCAGGGAGGTGGGTCTAAAGCCTTGTAAACTGTCTAGACACTTGTACACAATACTGCAGTTACATTGATTTAAAAACCCACCCAGTCTGCTGTGTCAGTATTCTTTTCATAGGAAGAGTGTCAGCCCACGTAGCTCTATCCTTGGGTGGGTCTAGGACCATGGTATCCGAGGGTTGGAGATAGATGGCCGGATGCTGCCCTTGGGAGCTGGTTTGGATCCAAACCAAGACATCTGCATTTGAAACAGAAAAGGCTTCTGAGCTGAGAAGCAACTACATGCAGTGGGAACAGAAACGGCCCTTGCCTTGCTTTTTAGTTATCCCAGGTGGTAAGAGGAATAACCAAAAAGCCTTCAATGTGCATGATCAAGAGCTCAGATTTAGGGAAAGAAACTGTAGAAAGAGTTAATAAGACAGTAGAACTGTTGGAGGTTTCTCCCACTCCATTACAGCATTTATGTAGATGCCTTAGCAATTTCATGGGGTCTGTTGTGCTGTCTGAGACTTTGCATGTTATGAGGCAAGCACTTTACCGCCGAGCTACACCCTAGCCCAGGGGGAAAAATGTTAAGTGTAGGTGCTAGCCAGAACTGGAGCAGCTGAGAAAGTGCCATCAATGAGATGCTGTGATGAACAAAATCTGGTGGTGACAATGGAAAGAACATTAGGCTAAAGAATGTTCTTTCAACTGCCTTATCAGCTTCATCCAGCAATGGAAACAGCAGACTCGGGAAACTCACCTTATATTCCAGAGTCTCTTTGAGCATATTCTCCTCTTCTTGTGAGAAATTCAGCAGCACTGACACTGCTTTTATGAGATGAAAAGCCTGAAACAAAACCCACTTTTGCTGCCAGAGGCCTTGCGGGGTAGGAAGGAAGTTAAGGGGCTAAAGGTCAGCAGTCTTTGTTTCCTTGGCTCACAAGGATGAGGTGGTAGGTGCGGTTCCAGCTTTGAGTCATTCTTCACTTTGGGGACTGAGAGCCAAGAGAACATTCTACTCTGCTCTTCATGGTGGACAGACTATTTATATGTCTCTAGCTTCAGCAGCATTCAAGCTAGAATTCAGAGGGGGAACCACATCTCCCAGGAGCCACTTCCCATCATCATCTGCTCAGCAGGTCAGTACTGAAGGATGAGGGGAAGAGGCAGAATGGGGCTGAGAGGGAAGACATGCAGAACAACCACCCCTCCCCATCCCCAAAAAGCAGCTTGGAAGCCTTTACCTCAGATTCTCGACAGGACATGAATTTTAAAACAACATGCTTAAGGTATTCAAAGTTGATCTCTCGGGCTTCAGTTAGGTCAGTATTATTAGTGACAGAAGGGGCCATATTTGGTATCTCAGGGCCTGTCTTCTCCCGGACCTCAAAAAGCTCATTGTCAGGTTTGATTTTCTGAAAAGCAATGGGAGAATGTGCTATGTCAAACCCCTCAAGCTAGGTCTAGGATCACAGGGAATCTCCAGCCCCAGCTGTGATCATCTATTGCTCCTTAACTTTTTTTTCTTTTTTTTAATTCTTTTTTTTTCAGAGCTGGGGACCGAACCCAGGGCCTTGTGCTTGCTTGGCAAGCGCTCTACCACTGAGCTAAATCCCCAACCCCCGCTCCTTGACAAACTTACATCACTGGGTAAAAGGGCCCTTGACTAGAGGTCAAGTGCCTGAACCTAAGGAAGGCTCTGCTCCTCCTCTTGGGGTGAGTGGCTGAGAGGAGTGAACTAGGTCATGTTTCTCTATCTCTTTGAGAACACAGGCAGGTATGGAGAAGGCAGACTCAGACCTTTGCCCAAGGTCACATGGTCACAAGAACACTTCTCAAGATCTAAGGCACTTCCACTAGTCCATACCTGATCTCTGCAATCAAGCGAGAGAGCATACCAGGCAGCCAAGGACCCCAGGGTGGACCAGAGTCAAGGGAGGGTAGAGGAGTTTGGGGGTGTGATGTGTAGGGCTGTATGTGGAGGGCACTCACCAGCTCTTTCTGCAGAGTCTTCTTAAGTTCCAGCATCCTCTGCTGCATTTGCTTCATAATCTGAGGGAACCCATCCCAAAGCCAGTTGTCAGTGTCAGGTTAGAAGGTTTTCAGAGGCCCTCCTGAAGGCTCATCCCCCTTACCCTTTCAGCTGCCTTCATTTCTTGCTGTTTTACTCCTTGCTTTCCTAGGCCCCAGAGAGGCCACAGTATTATCGTTCTTTCAATAGTTCTCTCAACACCCACCCAACCTTGGGAGGGTCCTCAGGCTTATTGGTGTGCCCATGCCCATATACTTCAAGAGTGCTGCTTTGAGTGGCTCTGCAGAATATATTCCATTTTTTTAAAAAAAATTAATTTTATATTTATGGATGTTTATGCTTGAGGGTGTGTCAGAACCAATGGGACTGGAGCGACCATGTGAATGCTGGGAATTGAAGCCAGGTTCTCTGGATAAGTGTGCTCTTAACCTCTGGGCCATCTCTCCAGCCCCTCAGATTCCTTTTTTTTTTTTAAGTTTGTTTTTCACACTTATCACCACTGCACTGGTAATTTGCAGTGTAATTTAATTCAGATAGTGTAAAAGTAAAATCCATCAATACTAGTTTTACACACACACACACACACACACAATCAATACTAGTTTTACACACACACACACACACACACACACACACACACACACACACACACACACACACACACACAACCATATACACACGCACTTTTCATGTGCAGTAGTGTTTTGCCTGCATGTTGTATGAGGGTGTTGGGTCCCTTGGAACAGGAATTGCAGATTTTATGAGCTCACAACACAGGAGAGTTGTGAGCTGCCCTGGAGGTGCTGGGAACTGGACCCAAGCTGCAAGGACAGCTAGTGCTTTTAACCTTTTAGCTGTCTCTCCAGTACCTTGGGAAAGTCTTAAATAAAAGTTTCTCTGAGGTCTTAAAATTGTAAGAGCAAAATAAGAATTTTCTTTGACTTTCTAGTTTATGCTCTGATTCTTATACTGAAGAGTGAAAATTTGCTTCCTTTTTGTGTTCTGAGACAGGATCTTCCTAAACAGTTTAGGCTGGCTTTGAATTCACAGTAGTTCTCTTGTCTCAGCCTCTCAAGTGCTGGATTAGAGCTGTACATCAGAATGCCCAGCTTTTTTTTTCATGTACCATTTTCACTGTTTCCTATTTCCCCAGTGGTTTTGTGTGTGTGTGTGTGTGTGTGTGTGTGTGTGTGTGTGTGTGTGTGTGTATACATGAAAGGGGGGGATGGGGTGGTGGAGGCAGAGTCTCATATATACCAGACTGGCCTCAAACTTGCTATATACCCGAAGAAGATGACTTTGAACTCCTATTTTCCTGTGTCTATCTCATAAGTACTGGCACTATAATCATGTATAACCATGTCTGGCTTCCTAGTGGTAATTTGTAATGGGTTAGTAACTCTAGGGAATGCTCACGCTTTACTGGGTTTCCCTTTTCTTTTTTTTTCTTTTTAAGTTTATTTGTTATATATAAGTACACTGTAGCTGTACTTATCAGACACACCAGAAGAGGGCATCAGATCCCATTACAGATGGTTGTGAGCCACCATGTGGTTGCTGGGATTTGAAAGGACCTTGGAAGAGCAGTCAGTGCTCTTAACCACTGAGCCACCTCTCCAGCCCCCGGGTTTCCATTTTTTTTTTTTTTTTTTTCTTTTTTTTTCCGAGCTGGGGGACCGAACCTAGGGCCTTGCACTTGCTAGGCAAGCGCTCTACCACTGAGCTAAATCCCCAACCCCCCATTTTAATTTTGTTTTATTTTGTAACGTTGGGATGGAGCTCAGGGCCTTAGCATGCATGCTAGTCAAGTGTTCTATTGTTGAGCCCCATTTCAGTCCCCGACACCCCCTCACCCCCTCCTTTCTTTTTTTGAGACAAGGTCTCATTATAGAGCCCTGGCTGGCCTTGAACTCAGATGAATCCACTTGCCCCTGCCTCCAGAGTGCTGAGATTAAGGCACATACTACCATGACTGAATTTCCCCATCGGCCACTCTTGAAAGCAGGGCTCAAGGTCGATATAGCATGCACCTTTAATCCCAGCACTGGAAAGATGTGAACAGGCAGATCTCTGTAAGTTCTAGGCCAGACAGGGCTACACAGTGAGGTCTTGTCTCACAAAAAACAAACAAAAAAAACCTACCACCACCACCAACAACAACAAAAAACCCACGTGAAACCTGTCTTTAAAGAAAGCTTCATAGGCTGGAGAGATGGCTCAGCATTCAAGAGCACTGACTGCTCTTCCAGAGGTCCTGAGTTTAAATCCCAGCAACCATATGGTGACTCACAACCATTTGTAATGGGATCTGATGCCCTCTTCTGGTGTGTCTGAAGACAGCTACAGTGTACTCACATACATAAAATTGAAACAAAAAGGAGAGCAAGCTTCACATAACCCAGGCTGTCCTTATTTCCTGGCCTTTCTGTATCTGTCTCCAGTGTGCAGGATTGCAGGTATGGGCCACTACACATCAGAGAGATGTAAGCGGAGGAGGTCTGAGGAGTGAGGCCAAAAGTCCCAGCACTCAGATCTGAGTCTGAGGCCAGCCTGGTCTACAAAGAGTTCCAAGACAGCACAGCCATGGGGTTGGGAGTGTTGGGGGGAAGCCATGAGAAAAATAGTGGAAAGATGGCAGACTTGGGGGAGGGCCAGGCTAGAGCAGACTCATCACAGCTAGCCAGGTGTGGTGTCCTCACCTTATTTTTCTCTGTAAGTTGCTGTTCTAAGTCCTGTTTTTCTTTCTGTAGCTGCTTTAGATCCATGGCTCCAACCTCACCATTTGGAGTTCCTTCTGCAGCTGGAAGCTCATACTCAGAATTCTGCATGGCTTTTGAGATGACCTACAGGATAGTGGCAACAGGACAAACAGCAGAGAGTAAGCTGCAGGTCTGTGGGGAAGGAGTGCTGGCCCCACATGAAACCTGTGAACAGGTCAACTACTGGCTTTTGGTGATCAATTGGCATATATACATACCGCATAGGTGGCTGCCACACAGATGGCCCTATAGGTCTCAAGCCCCCTAGACAGCTGAACACCTTTACCACAAAGGAAGGGCCCTAACAGTGCAGAACAGGCACTCTACTCTCCGAAATCCTCCCTCCGGTATAGGGATAGCGCTCACTAGTGGCTCCTGGCCCTGCAGTGGCAGGCGGTCCTCTCCTGTTGTGGCTGGCATTGCCTCCTGGGCTCTGAAAGTCTTCAAGGTCTCTAGTTCTCTCTGCAGTTGGTGCATCTGCAGCAGGGCAGAGTTGTGACCTAGGGTGGTGGGAGTATAGTGTGAGCTAGTGATTGCACACTGCTTTGTGACAGGTGGCTCACTAATGACACCTGCTGGCCAGGGGAGGACTCCTCACCTTTTTCCAGCTGTTGAAGTTCCTGCTCCTTCTGGAGAAGTGCCTCATCCTTTTCACATAGGCTCTGATTTTTCTCTTCTATGATGGCTGTCAGCTCAGTGGCCTTAGGAGGAAACTCAGCATAAGAGGGGCTGACGTAATCCCCTCTCCTACAGAACCGTTATTACATCTGTAGCTTAGAATAAACCTATGGCAATGGGACCTATTCTCCTAAATGTCCTTGCACAGGGTACTCCCCTCACTACTCTTCTGGCCCATACTGGGCTAGCCAGAGTGTGGATATTCTGGTTAGCCTCTTAATATGTCCTTTCTTGAGCACCTACGTTTTACCAGCCTGTTGCATACCTCATGCTGGTATCAGAAGGTATCATCACCCTAAGTTTTTTCCAGAAGTGACTGGGCCTCAGATTGGTCAAGAACTCACAGGAGGCCTCTAGCCAGCAGAGCTAGAGCCGGGTGCTCTGTCTGTCCCCACACACAGTTTTCCCTACACTTCTGGCTTACCCTTTGGGGACAGCAGGTGCTGATTTATCACTTGACAGAATCAGGCTGTTAGTTCCCTGAGGACTTTTCTCCAATCAATGTTTTACAACTAAGTAACCATGAAAACTTAGAAAGGGCATCATCTGGGGTAAGGTTTCTTACTAATAGTTTCTATAGTAACCTACAGGTCATAGGGTATCTTCTAATTGACTATGTTCCTAGAGATCCTTGCCATGCTTATCCTGGGTATATGGTGACTCTCTGATGGCCCCACAACAGGAGGTGTGATGCCACTGGGACTGCAGGGGAACACAGTTTTGGCCTACACCTTGGTAGCCAGCTAGGGACCAACCTGCTGCTGGAACTCTTCTCTCTGTTTCCGCACCTCCTCCAGGGCTTGAGCCATTGCCACACTCACAATTTCTCTTTGGTTCCATTCATCCTAGAATTTAGAAAATAGGTAGGTGGCTGAGTCCCAAACGGTTTATTTTCTTATCTGTACCCTGCTCCTGAAGTCCAACAGAGGGGCCCCCCACTTTGCAGGGCCATTCTCCCTGCATTCCTCTGATGTCTGTCTTGTTGGACACTTCACCTACTCTCACAAATGAGCACACTGATGAGGGCCAGTGGTTCTTGGAGCTCACCACCCAATACCCAGAACTGACCTACTAAAACCCACACAGAACAGGAAGGCTCACAGCACAACCTGCACAGGAAATGCAAGGAAGTGGCTGCTGAGCTTCACAAGGTCTCACTCTCACTGGTTCATCCACAGAAGCCCTTTTACAAGATCTATTTAATTATCTTTGTGTGTGTGCAAGTATATGTCACATATGTGTATAGACACTCATGGAGGTCAGAAGGGGACCATGAAGCCTTACAGTTGCAGATGGGGCAGATATAAACTTCCTGAATTAGGTGTTAGTATGTCCTCTGGAAGAGCAAGCTCTTTTTTTTTTTTTTTTCTGGAAGAGCAGTCAGTGCTCTTTTTCTTTTATTTATTTAAGATTTATTTATCATATATAAGTACACTGTAGCTGTCTTCATACACACCAGAAGAGGGCATCGGATCTCATTACAGATGGTTGTGAGCCACCATGTGGTTGCTGGGAATTGAACTCAGGACCTCTGGAAGAGCAGTCAGTGCTCTTAACCACTGAGCCATCTCTCCAGCCCGCAAGCAGCTCTCTTAACTGCTGGGCAATCTCTCTAGCCCCCATAATACCATTAATAATTTAGAGTTACATTTGTTTATTTATTATGTGTGTATGCATGTGGATTGGCAGGTCACTGTGTGGCTGTGGAGGCCAGGGGTAACTTGTAAGAGCTAATTCTCTCCTTCTACCATGTGGATCCCAGGCACAACATTCAGGCCAGAGGATTGGTGGCAAGGTCTTTATTTGCTTAGTCATATTACTAGCCTACAAGCCCACTTTGTAAGAGTGAAAACAGACGCTTCAAGAGGTTTAAGAGATTTGTCTCAGCTTCCAATACTAACTGCTGGCAGGACCAGACTGAGAGCCAAACCTAGCTGCACCAAGTCCAGCGACTCTAGATACCAGCCTGTTCTACCTCAAGCCTTCAATGTGATCAGGAACATCAGTCCCCAGCTGACTCAGAGCACTTGTACAGCACAGGTCTGCGTTATCACTGCCCTCCTCTGAGAGTATGTTCATGTTTGTCAAGAGTCACAAGGGTAAAGTACACCCTCTCAGGTCCTGACCACTCGGTCAGAGAGATGTAGGACATGAAGTAATATCTGCTGTTTCTGTCTGCTCAGAACTCCCCTTGGTTCTGGGTAAGCTCTTTGTTTCTGTACTCCATTCCCATTTTGAGACTTTACATGGCAAGGGTTGGGCTGTCAAAAACAATGCCCTAGTTTTGTGGCATATCATTCAAGTCTGACCTATCATAGCTTTTCTTCCCCTTGACCAATAAATTTGGTTAGCAGATGGTTATGTCACTAAGATGAACCACCAAGAGTCTTTTCTATCAGGGCTCCTTTATACTCTGAAGTTGAAGATCTCCTGAAATGTTTCAAGATTAGAGTTGACATTATGTCCATCCCCAACATAGGAAGCTGTGTACATTGCCGAGCCAGCAAATATCCCTGAAGGAGAAAGAAGACCATCGGCTTCTCTAGGTCTGTGGGCTTCCTGTCTCTTCCTAACAACTCTCCCTGGCTCAGCTCTAGGGACATGGCATACTGCCTACTCTAATAGTCACAGTTGTCTGCACAGCGAGTCCCGCTCTGGCAGAAGAAGACAACTGGCACCTGAACTTTGGAAGCTAAGGTGAGAGCCAGAAGTACACTGTGCAAGACTCCTTGCTGGGATCCTCTGATCATCTCTCATTTCCAAATTTGGGTTTAGGATGTGGCTGCTGGCACAGGGAGGAGTTAGAAATTCCAGCTTGGTAAGAATTCTTTGCCTACTCAGGGATGAGTTTTGGTGAAGTCTAGAGAGATGCTTATGACTGCTGGTATCTAGAAAATATGTCTGAGTATAAGATAGGAAGGCATGCTGGGGCAGAAAGAAAACGCATGCTGGGGAATGATCCTTGGTACTTTTCTTCTGTAGTCATGCTTGATCCTGATCTTGCCGTCAAAGTTACCATTTCCATTTTAAAAAGAGAAAGTAGGCCAGGTGTGGAAGCACAGACCTGTAATCCTAGTGCCTGGGGGTGGGGGTGGGGGTGAGGGTGGTCTAGGCAGAGAATTCCCAGGCCAGTCTGAGCTACATGGAGATACCCTGTTTCAAAAAGGCAAACCAACGAGGCTAGGGGGTTTCTCTGTAGTAGAGAATTCAACTAACACAAGGGAGAATCTAGATTTTACCCCCCCAACCCTCCCCCACCCAACACACACTAGATTTCTGATAGTGAGTAGTTACATTGGCATACATGGCCAGGTTAAACGTAGTTCTGAAGTGCCTCAGAGCCCCATGAGCCCCTAACCATTAGACTCCAGGTTGATACTCTGCCTGCCAAGTAATCATGGCTTAAATTTGCAGGAGCTGTTTAGACCTACACATGGCAGCTATGACCTGGGGTTGAACCTGTTTACTTTTGAGGAAGGTGTTCAAGGAACAACATTTTTTAAAAAATAAAAATAAACCTGGTATGGTGATGAACACCTTTAATCCCAGCACTTGGGAGGCAGAGACAGACAGATCTCTGTGAGTTCCAGACCAGATGGGAATATAGAGTGATACTCTCTCTTTAGAAACAACAACAAACCCTAAAGATATGTATACATCAATTTATAGTCCTTTAAAAATGCATGAAGATAGAAAGAAGGGAGAAAGGCAGACCAAGCACATTAGAGATCTGTTGAACTCTGAGTGAGAACAAGAACCAAATAGAAAAAAAACCAAGTAAATAAAATATTCAATGATTTCAATAATGCTATCTTGCAAAGGATGTCTTAGAACTTGCTTTATAGACTGGCTGACCTCAAAATCTGCCTGCCTCTGCCTCCCTAGGTCAGCTGGCTCTGTCTGAACCTATGTCTCAGGGGCATTCCAGGAAGATGGGAAGGCTGTTTCTTCCTGGTCTTTATGCATGCCCTTTTGCACTGGCAGCAGCAATTTTGTTCTGAACTAGCAGTTACATGGATTTCGCACTTTTCCTAATACTTGCCAGAGTCCATCCACTACCTCCTTCCTATACACACCAGTACAGCTGTGTAGCACAACATCTGAGATCTGAGGTTTGTGTGGCAGAAATATTTAACTGCTTTTTAAATTTAAATTTAAATTTAAGTTGCAACTTCCTCACGTTATCCCTCCTCTGAGGCTCTAAAGATACCCCTGTGGTTGTCACCTTTGTGATAACTTTTTTCCTTTTCTAATAGAAATTTTCTATTGCATCATAAAATATCACAAATAGTTCTCTCTCTCTCTCTCTCTCTCTCTCTCTCTCTCTCTCTCTCTCTTTCTTTCTTTCTTTCTTCAGAGCTGAGGACCGAACCCAGGGCCTTGCACTTGCTAGGCAAGCACTCTACCATTGAGCTAAATCCCCAACCCCTCACAAATGGTTTTATAACCCAGGGTCTGAGTTCTGTAGTTGGATCACAGATTTTTTTTCATCAGCTTGCTGTATTATTTCTTTTTCTAAAATATGGGTGCCATCCCCAAATGTTCAAGACTCTTGTTTTTAACTGTGTGGCTTGCTGAATCAAATCAGCTAAGTTCTTCCCTTCACAGACTAATTTGTCTGGCTTGAGATACTTAATAAGCGACACTTGCCCTGATGAGAATCCTGCCAATGTCTGTGTCACCTATCTCCCGGGTGACCATGATGGAGAAGTAAGCATCTCCAGGCCTTCTGTGGTAACGGTAACTCAGTGTTGTGTCCTATGCATGTCTGTTGACAGCACCAACAGCAGTCAATTCGATTTTCTAACTGTACATCAACCCAAAGGCTGTCATTCTCACAGATGTTTAAAAAAGTGCTCCTTTTCATTTTGTTCTGAGTTGTGGTCCCATAATGTGGCATTGGTGGCCTTTGACTAAACACTTTCCTGCCTTTGCCATGTGCTATACCACATGTTGCTAATTGGCTGAGGATGCCATATTGGAATACTCTCTCATACAAATGGCTGTGGTGGCTCTTGTCTATTTATTGACACAAAAATGATGTTCTAGATAGTATAGCTTCTGTTGTCTGTATATTAGTTTGTTACAGCTACTGTAACTCATTGCTTTGAATTTAACATGGTTGATTACGTTAGTAGTCTATAGGCCTTTGTGTATGCAGAGCAAACTCTACCAATTAAGCTAAATCCTTAGCTCTTATCGTAGGACTTAACCAAGATATTAATAGACGATCTCCCTCAGGAGCAGAGTCCTTTCTTTGCTTCTCCAAGTTTCCAAACTATAATCCTCAGACCTAAGCCTGAGGATCAGCCCATCCTCCACCTTCAAAGGCAGCAGTGGAGCATCTCTAAACCTCTACTGCTATTTGAGCATGGCGGTTCATGCCTCTAATTCTAGCACTTAGGAGATGGAGACAGGAGGATCACAAGTTCAAAAACAGCCTTGGCTAGTGATTTTTGAGGCAAGTCTAGGCTATGTGAATCCTTGTCTCAAAAATCAAGACACTTCTACTTGTTTCTGCTGTCACAATCATGCCTTCTGTCTTGTGTGGAATCATGCCTTTGCCTCACTCTTTAAGGACTCTTGATTATTTAGGGCTCACCCAAATAACCTAGGAAGAACTCTCTAGTTTCAGTCTTTCATTTACTCTCGCCTGCAGTGCTCTTTGCCAGAGAAAATTACTATGAATTAGGAGATGCATACAGAGGGAAGGCTGTTCTTTAGCTTCTGCCCCTGCCTCAGCTTCTAAGTCTGGGACTATGGCATACACTCCTACACACAATTTCATAAAACTTTTGTTTTGTTTTGTAGACAGGGTTTCTCTGTGTAGTCCTGGCTACCCAGGCTCACCTAGAACTCGGAGATCCACTTGCCTCTGCCTCCCAAATGCTGGGATTAGAGATGTGAGCCACCATTGCCCAGCAAGGTCATGTGACTTTTAACAATTTTTTTTAAAGATTTATTTACTTATTATGTATGAGTACACTGTAGCTGTCTTCATGCACACCAGAAGAGGGCATCAGATCCCATTACGGATGGTTGCGAGCCACTCTCTCTAGCCCACTGGTACAACACTGTGGTGTGTTTTGTTGTCTTCAGCTTAGCTGATGCTGAGCTCCCTAAATAGCTAGAAATTAGTTGTTTATATTTCTTATGTTAGGTCTGTAAAATATACAGAAAGGTTTCAGTTTTCATTCCTGACTTTGGTTATTTGTGCCATTTTTTTTTTTTTTTTTTTGTGTTGATTTCCTTTTTTTCTTGATCTGTCTATGAGCTTTAACAATTTTACTAACGTCAAGGAATCAACTTTAGGGACTGTCAAGATGGCTAAGTAAAGGTCTCTACCAAGTCTAATGATTTGATCAAACCCTGGGACCAGAGAACAACTTCCTCAACTTGTGCTCTGACCTCTAAACCCCCTTCCCAGATTAATATAATTAGAAAAAAAAAAAAAAGACCTATCAACTTTAGGTTTCAATGCTTTTTTTAACATGACAGACTTACATATATTGTTTTTTATTTAAGCTGATTGTGTGTGTGTGTGTGTGTGTGAGAGAGAGAGAGAGAGAGAGAGAGAGAGAGAGAGAGAGAGAGAGAGAGAGAATGAGAATATGAATGTGGAGGTTAAACTCAACCATCTGTCATCTTATCTTTTGAGACAGGTTCTCTTATTGAATCTGACACTTATTGATTTGGCTTGACTGGCCTCCCCAATGCTGAAATACATGTGCTCAATATTGTGCCTGATTGTTTTTCTGTTTTTGAGACAGTCCCACTATGTAGTGCTGGCTGGTCTGGAATTCATGATGTAAACCAGGCTAGGCTTGAACTCATAGATCGTCTGCCTCCCAACAGCTGGAATCAAAGGGCTACACTACCTACCATTCTGGACCAGAAATACCTACCTAGCCCCTTTCTCCCCTGCCTCCTTCATTCCTCTCTTCTTTCCTCTTCTGTGCTCTCCTCCTACTTTTTCTTCCCCTCCCTAAGACAGGATTTCTCGATGTAGTCCTGGTTGTCCTGGAACTCCCTCTATATACCAGGCTGGCCTCAAACTCAGAGATCTGTTTGCTTTTGCTCCTAAGAGCTGGATCTAAAGGCATGTACCAATCACTGCCAGGCTGCTATGCTGTTTTTCTTATTTATATATTTACCTTAAACCTCTGCCTGACTTCTAGACTTTTCAGTTAAAAAACTACAAGGTATGTCCTAGACATCTGTGAATGGTATCTCTACGTGCACAGTTACCTCAGTGGCCGGTCACTCTAGTCAGTGGAATTTTGGTTCCCAAAAGACATTTCTGGTTGTCATCAGTGGGCTGGCTACTGATATTTAGTAGACAGAGACCAAAATACTTAAGAGCCCAACAGCGCATATTTGCTATAAGGTGCCCACAAAAAGAATCTTAGCTAAAATGTCAACCTGCTGAGGCCACAGAACCCATTTGTAGCAAGTCCTAAATGTCCCATGACTAGAATTCATCCAGAATCTGACTGTGTCTCCCATATGCTCAACTAACACAGCCATTCTTTCCCATCTGTGTTACTAAAAACTTTCCTTTCAGAAATGTCTCTGCCTATAGATAGAGAAATCCCATTCCAACAAAACCTCTCCAATGCGTTTCTGCTCAAACCCCTCAATGGCTTTCCATTAGACTTCCAAATTCTTGCTGTGTTCTATCCTGAGAGCCTTGTTTTCTCTGTCACTCAGTACTGGCCACTGCCTTCTTTGAACAGAACAAGCTTTCTTGCATCTTTGAGCCACTTCTCATGTCTGGAACAGTTCTTCCTTGAAATGTCTACATTGCTGGTTTCACTCTTCACATCCTTGGCTGTAATGCCACCAAAGCCTTCCTTTTCCTCCTTTGTCCTTCACAAGGCTTCCTTTTCTTCATAGCATTTGCTAGTATTTGCAACTAGTTTACTGTTTCTAGTTATATGCTCCAAGTCTGCCTGTTGACACATACTAATACCTCCCATGGTGCCTGTAATTAGGCTACTCAGATATCTGCTGATGGAATAAAAACAACAAATAAAAAACAAAACAACTAACTTCCATGAGGGCTTTATGGTATAGGCCTGTAACCACGCTACTTGGGAAATTGAATCAGGTTGACTGCAAATTCAGGACCCTTCTCTGGGCTACATAGCAAATTCAAAGCCAGCCTAAGCCAACTTCTTAAGACCTTGTCTCAAAGAAAAATACAGACAGGGATAGATATATAATTTAGCACTATAGTGGTTATCTGGTATGTACAAGACCCTGGGTTTGAGTCTTAGTTAAAAAAGAAGAAATTCTGATTGCAAGATACATACTTTTCCTGAAGCAATAGTGCCTAAGAAATTCATTGGATATTGTCTCTGGGAGCTTGCAAGGGAGTGTGTGTTGCTACAGAGAAGGTGTGCCAAAGGCTTGATACCAGGACTAAACTAGGCAAAAATTGCCATGACTCACCTCACAAAGGTAAAGGGCCAGGGACCTAGAGGGCCTATAAGAGAGTGAGCATGCTGGGGCTGGAGAGATGGCTCGGGGGTTATGAGCACTGTTGCTCTTCCAGAGGACACCTAACAGAAGTACTGGAGCAGGAGCAACTTCCATTTCCTCTTTGCTGTAAGTGTAGGGCTTTCCCCCGTGCATTCCAAACATACATGACAGAGAGGAACGTCTATAAAACTGATTCTATTATATAAATACCTTTAGTTTCTTTAGTTCCAATTGGTGATGTTGTAAGGACTGTACACACTCATCTCTGCTTTCTTTAAGGGCCACATTTTCCTGCCGCAGTTGCCGCTGTAAATTGAGCAGAGCACTTATAAGAACAGGTCTTACCTGCCATATTTCCTCCTAGCCACAGTCTGATCTCTCCAACACTGTCTTTTTGAAATAACCTTTCTTGGGCTCAGGAAATGGCTTAGTTGGTAAAGTGCTTAGGAAGGTAGAGGATCTGAATTCAGATTCCCAACACCCATGTGAAAAAGCTGGGAGTGATGCTGCACACTTGTAATCCCAGTGCTGTGCAGACTGGTGGAACTCTGGGGTTTGTTGGCCAAATTAGTGACATTCTATCTCAAACGTAAGGTGGAAAGCAATCGAGGAAGACAGCTCACATACAATCTCTGGCCTCCAGGCTCCTAAGCAGGTTAAATCCTTTAGGAAAGGTGAACTGCCCTCTCAAGTGGTTCCCCAGCCCGAGAGGCACCACTCTGCTCAGCTGCAGTGACAAAATGCTCCTGAGTGTGCTGACTCCCACTCCACTCACCATTCCCTGCTCGGAGGCTATCTGGTCAGCCGCCCGTGTTTGTTCCAGAGCTTCAATTTGGGCCTCCAGTGTATGGATGCGCTCCCTGCAATGTTGCTCCAGGGCAAGAACCTGCTGTTGGGAAAGGTTGTTCTCTTGGTTTGTAGTGATCTGCAGTAAAATAAAGACACTTAATGAAAGACACAAAGATTTCAGAGGCAGGCCATTTTCTGACTAACAGAAACTATCCTTTGACCTCTGCTATTCTAGTGTGGGTTCGAACTCCTGCATGTTCTACATATTGCTGTTGGGTCTGGCCTGCCCTGGAACTGAAGCCTGCGTTTGTTCTGATACCGCTGGCACATCCTTTATGCATATGCTGAGCATCACCCTGTCTTCAGATATCTGCCTCCATTGCTACTCGCTGCATCTCTATGGCTGAGGTTTTCCAAGGGGAGGCAAGAAAATGAAGTGGTGAAGAGCAGAGCTATGCATGAGACAGACAGGAGTCTTGTTACCTCTATGTCCACCTCCTCTACTGGATAAGTATGACAGACTATGCCAATTTACTAGGTATACTACAAGGACTAAGTGAAAAGCATTCTGCAGTGCTAGAGAGGCCACAAACAGGAAATCAGTGTTGGCTGCTTTTTCCCCCTAGCTCCAATTTATTTGCTCACTCAGGGTGTGATGGCTGTACAAATGCTTCAATCCAGTTTTTGGGCTTTTGAGAGCATCTCACTAAGCAGGCTTGGTTGGCTCACTCTGAAGACCAGGCTGGCCTTGAACTCAGAAAGATCTGTCTTGGGCTGGAGAGATGGCTCAGCGGTTAAGAGCACTGACTGCTCTTCTAGAGGTCCTGAGTTCCCAGCAACCACATGGTGGCTCACAACCATCTGTAATGGGATCTGACGACCTCTTCTGACCTGTCTGAAGACAGCGACAGTGTACTCACATACATGAAATAAATCTTAAAAAAAAAAAAAGAAAAGAAAGATCTGTCTTCTTCAGCTTTGCAAATGCTGGGATTAATGAAATGTGTCACAACACCCAGCTCATCCCATTTCTTGTTTTCCACACCTCTGACTGAAAGCTAAGCTTTGAACTTTTGAGGACCCACAAAAGGGGAGGGTCCTTAACAAAAGCAGATGTTGGGGGCAAAAACTACCAGTTAGTCTATGGCTCTGGGTAACACTGACCAAGGGTAACCTCCCCATCCCTCGTTCTGTTTATGTTGAACACTGTTGTGCACATCTGGGGCATCTGCAAAGGTGCTGATGGTAAGCACTGGAGCCTGCACATGGTGAACACTTACAAGCTTCAGGATCTGCGCTTCCTGGCCAGCCACAACATCTCTACTCTGGCTAAGCTGCTCTTCAGCAGCCTGTAGGCTCTGCTCTAGGTCCTTCACCTGAGGAGAAACAAGCATTCTTTGTCTTTCTGTTCACAAGAAACTGGGCAGGTTTAAAGCATAGCTTTAAAATTAAAACCAGAAACCCCACCCCTCAAAAAAGGTGGGTGGGTGGGGACTGGAGAGATGGCTCAGTGGTTAAGAGCACTGACTACTCTTCCAGAGGTCCTGAGTTCAAATCCCAGCAACCACATGGTGGCTCACAACCATCTGTAATGGTATCTGATGTCCTCTTCTGGTGTGTCTGAAGACAGCTACAGTGTACTAATATGTAATAAATAAATAAACATTAAAAAAAAAATAAAGAGAAAAACAAAGTGAAACAACAGACAAAAAAAAAACGTTAGAGCCAGAAACAAGGTGTAGAAGCACACATGCCTATAGTCGGAGCACTCAGTAGGCAGATGTTCAAAGCTATCCCTCACTACATAATAAGCTTAAAGTTAGGTAGCCTAGGCTAAAGGAGACTATATTACAGGAGGCCATGTGTGGGTTTGGTGCATGCACATTTACATTAAATGTATATATAAATAAAAAAGGAATACGCCATTCATCCCAGCAGAGGAATGTAGATTCTTGAGTTTGAGACCAATCTGGTATATATAAGTTATAGGTTAGTCAGGGCTATACAGTCAGAGCCTTTATCAGAACAAACAAGAGAGGCTGGAGAGATGGGTCAGTGGCTACTGGCTACTCTACCAGTAGTTCAGAAGTCCCAGGGCTCAATTTCTAGCACTCAAACGGCAGCTCATAAAGGGCCATAACTCCAGTTTTAGGGACTCTATGGTGCCCTCTTCTGGTCTCTGCAGGTACTCGGGCCTGCATATGGTACATGGACATAACCCATAAGCAAACAAACCAAAACCCATTTCCCTCAAAGAAAAACAAAACAAAACAAACAAACAAACTAAAAAACAAAAATCAAACCAGAACAGGTAAGGCATGGCAGTTCACAGAAGAAACTTTAGCACTTGGAAGGAAAGGGGTTTTATTCCAAGTTTTAGGCCAGCCTGGGCTACACAGTGAGAAGCTGTCTAAAAACAAACAAAATGAAAATAAAATAAAATTCAACCAGAAAAGAAGTTCAACTCGGGGACATAGATGTCTCGGTGGTAGAAAGAGTGCCTAGAATGAATAAGGTCCTAGCTTCAATGCCATAACACACACTTACATAAACCTATATTAGAAATGAGTAAGAGAGCCCCGAATCTCTCATTATACACCAGTGCCACTTTACTGTGTTTTCTTTAAGTCTTTATGACTTTTTAGAATAGTTTGTATACAGTTTAAACAAGCTGTCATCCTTGCCCTCCCTCAGGTCTGAGATTATTATTTTCTGAGTGGTTTCTGCTCTACTGACCACATGCTACAGGACCACCTGCAGGTGCTTGGATTGTATTACATTTTTATTTATTTTAGATCTTTAAAGTTTTGCTTATTGTGTGTGTGGTATACATATGAGTACATGGATGCACACATCCATGCTGTAGAGGTCAAAGAACAACTCTATGGAGTTGATAGTCTCCTTTTACTCTGTGTGGGCTCCACGGATCAGACCCAGGTTGTTAGGATGATGAAGCAGGTACCTTTACCTGCTGAGTCATCTTGACTGTCCTCTTTGACATTCTTTTCAATCTAAAATAAAGCAGTCATTAATGTCTCCACACAAAACTGTCTGGTGTGGTTTCAATAACTTCCCTGGGAAAGAATCCCAGAAGTGGGATTGATAATCACAACTTGAATTTGTACTTACTTAGTCCACATATTCTGAGACATATACCACCAACACACTGATAACATACTATGGAGATACACTGGCAAGGGTAGAGATAATGTATTCAAAAAACTCAGTATGTACTAAAGTTAGGTCAGTGACAGTGAGGAAGGGCAGACTATTAAGTAAACAGTGCTGGGAGATGAGGAAAGCTGGATTCTTACTGAATACTACACATGACAACAATCTGAATGTGAAAAAGAATTTTACTATGTGGACAAAATTATACAATTAATTATCTCTGTGACTTAGAAACATGAATGGATGACTTTAGAAGCAGCTTCAGACTACAGAGGATAGAATTGATATCAAACTTCAGAATTTCTGTTCAGCAAGGGCTACATACACAGACTGACTGGTTCAGGACTAGCACTGATGAGATTAGAAAATAGAATATGAAACAAAATCCTATAACCCTAAGAAAAGACTGAAACCAGGGGTCGGGGATTTAGCTCAGTGGTAGAGCGCTTGCCTAGCAAGCACAAGGCCCTGGGTTCGGTCCTCAGCTCCGGGGGGGAAAAAAAAAAAAAAAAGAAAAGACTAAAACCACCAAAGAAAAATAGGTATAGGATATGTAGAAAATTCAAAAGTAGAAACCTCAGAGGCTAACAGGAGGATGAAGCAATGGAGAAAATTCATTAATAATCACAGCAGCAAACACAGTGAACCATCACTTTACATTCTCTAAACTGGCAAAAACAAGACTGTGTAAGATCCATGCTGGAAGATCAGAGATGCACTTGGAGGGCTGAAGTGATGGCTCAGTAGTTGACAGCATTGACTGCTCTTCCAGAGGACCTAGGTTCAATTCCTAGCACCCACACGTCAGTTCACAACTCTAACTCCAAGATATGACACCCTCACATAGACATACATGCAAATAAAGCACCGATATATATATAAAATAAAGAAATAATTAAAAAAAAAGAAAAGAAAAAAATATAGTTGGGGGGCCTAGAGTGGACAAAACGACTACCTCAACACAGCAAAAACAGTTCTTTTGAATAAAGACACTCTGACCAAGGAGCTTCTTAGCTAAATCATCATCCAACCATGTTTTACACATAATAGCAAATATTGGGAGTAAAGTCAGTACCCGAGTCTCCAGGAGGTCAACTGCCTTGGTGTGGCTGTTCTTGGCAGCCAAGAGCTGTTGCCTAGTATCCTGTAGTTTCTGTTCAGCCACAGTTTTCTGTAATTTAAAAGATAAATAAGAGGAAGGGGTTGTTTCCACATTTAATGAATATTTATTGATGCTATAACATTTGTGCTAGGCACAAATATATAAAACCATCAGCAAAGTAGGCATAATTCACATATCATAGATGACACACAAATAAATTTGGCAGTCTTTTGTTTCCAAGGCTGGGACACATGACTAACAACAAAAGCATACACTGGAAGCCAGGCATGGTGGTGGAAAGCATTTAATCCCAGGAGGCAGAAGCAGGCAGATCTCTGTGAGTTCAAGGCCAGCCAGAGCCACATAGTAAGACCCTATCTCCAAAAACACACACACACACACACACACACACACACACACACACACACACACACACACACACACACACACACACACAAGCTTGCTGTGTTCAGAGAACTACAGCTCTTCAGAAGTCTATGTGATGATGGGGCTTAGGTCAATGAATTAAGTCTGTGATGTTCAGCAAAAGGGTCAAATAATGAGGAATTCTTTAGTGTTGCAAAAAGGAAGTTTTACTTTAGTTTGTAGGCAGCAATTTTTCAAATGGATCTTTCAAAACCTGGCATTAACTTTACTGAGGAGGCTGGCTAAATGTGAGGTCTTATTCTAGATCTGCTAATGTCAGAATTTCTTAAAAGGATTAGAGATATATGCTTTAAAACTCCCAAGTAATTCCTCTTTACTATTTAATAATAGTTGATTATGGCACAATAATAGTTATTATAATAATAGTAATACCTATTATGCTCCAATTTTTATTATTTCATCATGGCTGACACGATAATAAACCCAATTTTATAGAGAAAACAATACAAAGAGATTAACTGACTAGCTTCAAGTCAGTGACTAGACACAAGATACAAACACAGAAGCTTGCCTCTAGAAACCAACTTACAAGTTAGAGTCCACCTTGTATGCAATGCAGATGTTTAAGGAATTGTGGACGGTGTTCAAAGGAGGGATATGATCAGAAATACAGTTTGAGAAGATTAGTTTCACAGGAGTGACGAGAGCGAAGGAGATTCTGGTGTGGTGTGGCCTGGAGACTTCAATGCACCTGTAGATAGTGCTTTAGGAAGCTCTGCAGTACTGCAGTGGCTGGAGAGCAGGAGAAGCTTGGCTTGACAGACAGTGGAGTCTAATCTAGGACAGGCTCAGAGCTCATGGCTTTGACAAGTTTGCCATGATGAGGCTAATCACTAGGCTACAAAGAGGAGAAAAAGTTTACCTCTACTACAGGGGAAGGTGAGTTGGCTCAACAGCTCCCTTAGCCAAGGTAAACCTATGATGCAAGGTAGTTTTTGCTCAAGCTAAAGGATTTCATAATTTTCTTTGCCAGTAGAAAGAGGGGAAAGGGAAAGTATAGGGAAGGGAACAGGACAGTAAGACAAGACAGCCTGGGTAGTATCAGTCATCATATAGTCAGGATGCAATCTGTCCTTACAGCCCTGCAAACAAAGCTCTCTCCTTCTCTGAGAAATAACATAGGAGACATGAAGACTGGTTTTTGTTTTGAGACAGGGTCTCATATAGCCTAGGCTAGCCTCAAACTCACCATATAGCCAAGGATGACCCTAAACTTTTGCTTCTTCCTTCTATATTCTGGAATTAGAGACATGCACTTCCACTCCTGGTTTAATACAGTGTTAGAGACTAAATCCAGGAGCTTGGTACATGTCAGACAAGCAGTCTAAGAATTGGGACACACTGTCCGCCACTATAAGGCTATTTCTGATTGTTTTTTAGAGACAGAGCTTCTTTGTGTAGCCTTGGCTGTCCTGGAACACTCTGTAGACCAGGCTGGCCTAGAGTTCAGAGATCTCCTGGATTAAAGGAGTGTGCCATCACCACTGCCCAGCTAAGGTTATTTTTATTTCAATCCAACGTTGAATAAGCCAAGTACTGTGCTACGTGCCTATAGTCTCAACTACTAGGGAAATTAGGGAGAAAGAGGGCTTTATTTCAGTGTGGGGCCCAAAAGAGCTATACAAAGTTGCAGAGAACTTCCATGTAACCCTCCAGATCAGAAACTCAGAACATGTGCAATCCATGCCTTTCTAACACTGGCTAGCGCGAGCAGACATTACCTCTTTCAAGAGTTCTTGTACATGATCTTCTCCTGATAAATCCTGTTCTAGTCTCTTTTCCAAGAATGTAACCTTGTCTTGTAAATGTGTGATGACTTTTTCTTTTTCTTGAGTTTCAGCATTGACCTGGAGGGGAAAGCAGAGTCATTCTTTAAGTCCTCTTTAGACTATATGCCCTCTTACCTCATTAAAGAAAGGAGACTACCATGGCATGAATCGAGTACTAGGTGAAGGCACCTAGTGCAACAAGAAGCAAGCATGACTACCAATGTAAGCACCTGATAGTCTGATAGAGGCAGCAAGGCAATCATATTAAAGAAGTTCCCAGTGTCCCTGAAATGATCTATAGAATCACACTCCTAAGGCCCTGGATTCAATCCCTAACAAGACAATAAACAAACCCATAAACCAGAAAACAATAATGATATTCTTGGAAACTCAAGAGCTGGGTCCAGAGGGATAAAGCTAAGATAACCGCTTTAAAGACATCAAGAGAACTTCTGAAACAAATGACAGGAACCAATGGGCCATAGTGAATGTCACAGCTCGGCCTCAGAACAACAGTGACACTTCAGCCTGACATTCTGTCAATGAATGCAGTGATGATGGTGACAGATCAGGAGATTGTTCTTTTCATCACCACCAATCATCATACGCTGTTCAATGTCAGATCCAAGAATCCAGGAAGCTTTGAATACACAAGCATGAAGATCTGTGGCGGTCCTTCATCAACTGAGGACGCCCATTCTTGTCTCCTAACAGTACAGGTACCCAGACTTCAACTCATGTCTTCATGTAGGAAGAGTCTGAAGAATGGATGCACAACCCACAATTTAAAAAGCTTTTGTAAAGATTAAACATTATCTGTTGCTGTCCAAAAATTTACAGGTACAACGCCCCCCCCCAAGAAGTCTGATCTATGGGAGTAAAGATGAATTACTCACAGAACTAACAACAAAGCAACACAACCATCCTGTAAGCCATGGGCATACAGGGTGCTTGAGAAGTGAAGGCAGCAGGGAATCTCTAAGGCGCTCGGACTAGGCCTCCCAACAGGCAAGTACAGGTGCATACAGGCAGGAGAGGAAACAGCATTATGGGTAAAGAGCAGTGTGATGGTTTCTCAAGTTGGCATAATCCAAAATAACCTTTGAACAGTTTCAGCGAGGGGTCATCTACATCAGGTTAGTCTGTGGCATGTTTGTAGGGGGACTGTCTTGATTACATTGATTGATATGGAAATCCAGCCCAGTCCCTGGCTTGAAATCTTAGACTATGTTAAGTGCAGAGGGGTCTAAGTACAACTGAGCACGCATTCTTTCCTCTCTGCTCCAGGCTATGGATATAATGTGACAAGTGGATTGAAGTTCCTGCCACCTACATATCTCCTCAATAATGGACTGGTGGCTTGAGTAAGAATGCTCCAATAGGCTATCATGTTTGAATGCTTAATAACCAGGGAGTGTAACTATTTGAAAGATTACAAGGTCTAGTGCATGCCTGCATGCTATCATGCTCCCTGCCATGATGATAAACATCTTAAACTGTAAGCCAGGCCCAGGCTTTCTTTTGTAAGATTTACCTTGGTCATAGTACCTCTTCATAGCAATAGATCACTGACTAAGATAGACTGTAACCTAAAATAAATCCTTTCTCCCTTAAGGCTGTTTAGTGGAACAGATAATACAAAGAGCTAAAACAAGTTAGTTCACCTGGACCAGGAAACTGGGTGGAAAAGGCCAGAAAGGCTGATGATGAGGTAAATTGCAATATTCAGAAAGTGTATAAGGCAGGAAAGATGAATGTTAAGACAGTAAGGGAAACAGCTTCACTCAAACCTCTCTCATTATAATGCAAACCTGTATAATAGAAATACTTGCAAGAAGCATGGAGCACAACAGCAGTGGCTCCAGTACGCAAGCATGCATAAGCATTTCCCAGTATCTCTAGTCCTTACAATCACTGTTTACTGTGTCTATGCTACAAAAAACCAGACATCTCTCAGCAACACAGTGAGGATGCAAACAAGCCTGCACTTGTTCTACTGCATAATAATTTAAACGTGAGGAATACTATGGTGGCCCACTCCACTGAAGACCAGCCATCCTATACAAGTTACTGTGTTGGTCAGGCAGAAGAACATAAGGCTGGGGTCAGGGTAAGAGTCAGTGGCCCGGCTCCACTTAGTCTTCTTATGGATCTCATTCTTACAATGCTTTTGGTTTGGCTGTGCTACATCAGGCCTTTCACACCTGGGGCAGACTAATGAAACTGTTACAAGAAACAATCTCTGTGGCTAAATCTGCTTATTTTCTAAGTCTTCCTCTTCATCTACTCTCTAGCCATACCTAAGCCTCACACGGATGAGCCTAAAATAAAAGTTACTCTAAGATTGGGGATACAGAAGTACGGTATAATGGTGCATGCCTTTAATCCCGGCACTCAGAAGGCAGAGGTAGGTGGATCTTTGTGAGTGGAAGGCCAGCCTGGTCTACATTGTTCCAAGCCAGCTAGAGCTACAAAGTGAGACTCTGTCTCAACAAAACAAAACAGCAAGGTTTAGAATACTTACAGCATGATTTCATTTATATAATAGCAAGAAGGATGAGAACAAATGAAGATACTGTATAGGAAGCAAATATGGTAAAAATATAAAATAAAGCATGAGTTAAAACAATCTATAGTTGTGCTAAATAACAGTTATCATTATTATTTATTTTGTTTTTTTGAGACAGGGTCTCACTATATAGACACAGGCTGGCCTATGCCTTCTGAGTGCTGGAATTAAGGAGTGTGCACCACTATGGCCAACTTGTGGTTATTTCTAAAGCGAGAAAGGATGAGTGGAACAGTGAAGGACACACAGAAGCCTGCAGAGAAATACTGTTCTCTTAGCCTGAATTATACACAGGGCATCAACAGTTTATTACATAGTTTACCTCACCCTTACTCTTATAAATCTGTAAAGTTTATAAAGTCCTATGTGGCTATTAAGAACAACAATAAAAACCTACTCTCACGACCTTGGTACTAACTGACCTTCCTGTAATGTTCTCTAAGTAATGACTGGTAGTATCAGCGACTCAGACACTCAAGCCAGGAACAAAGATATTCAGTTTTGTTAGTCCCCCAGCATTTCTTCAGTTTGTCCAACCTCCACTCGCCATTACTCTTAGCAATGCTACCATTGTTATGCTGCTAAGTCTTACCATTTGAATTCAATGGCTGGGACCCACATGGTAGAAGAAATGACTCTTGAAGGATACCCTCTGACCCCCACATGTATGCAATGGCACATACAATGCAAACATATGGATAAAAATAGAGGGATGGAGAGAGAAGATAGGGTAAGCAGTCCTTAATAATTGTGCTTTGCAAAGGCTTGTCAGATGATCCTGGGCTGAAGACTGATGTTCCAACATTCTGAGGAATTAGGGGGCTGTCCAGGTAGTCAATTGTTTACACTTGACTCCTACTATTTGAGAAGATATGTTTAGTGCTTTCTATATACTCGGGTAATGTTTAATTCGTTTTCAGATTTCTGACGTGGCTGAAGACTACTTTTAATCTCATAATCAAACCCAAGTTGTTTAAAATTGAGCGAGAGGTTATAGAGTGGTTATATAGGTCTTCAGATAGCATTACAGGCCAAAATCTAAACATAATGTAGGGATAGAATCATAATTCTTTAATGATGGTAGAGTACTTTATCTAATTGACAAATATGATAGACTGGAATGTCATTTGTATATCATAATGTGTAATTTACATGATATGGTTTGTTTTTTTTGGAATTGGACAGAAAAGGTGAGGTGTAGGGGCAGTTCTGATACTAAGGTCCTGTTCTCCAATTGGTTCTTGATCTGTCAGTAAAGAAACCATGGGCCAATTGCTGGGTTGAAGGAAAAGGCAAAAGCCAAGCAGGCATGTGAGGTCTGAGGAAGAGTGGTGGTCTGTGGCCACTCCTATAGGCATGTGGTCAGGGATGTTTAGCACAAAGTTGCTAAGGTGGGAGGTGCAGAGATAAGAATATTGCTAAGAACACAATATCTTCCAAGTGGGAGATGATAGCGCCCAGTAATTGTGCCAAGAAGGCAAGTTGAAAATGAGCAACCTGTGTGTGTATCCTTTATCCATGAATTCAAGGGAAACTGGGTGGGTAGCGTGGCCTCTTCCTGGAGCTTAGGCAGGGTAGCAAAAGCTACATGCTACACTCCTCCAAGTCTTTAATGTGCCAGTTCTTTTACTTGTCTCAGGGTTTTCCTGACTGAGATTCTCTCTGCTCATCCTTCCCTTTCCAACTCCATCAGGGTATCATCAGGTATCACTGTTTGAAGGAGGCATTCAGATCCCATGAGGAGATCCGATCTGATGGCCTGTACAGGCTCCCACTGCATCTTAAAGACTTCCTTCAGTGCACTTATCAGAGTTAGTAATTATACACTGACATTATTACTGGTAAAAATCTGTCAAACTTTTCAAGACGATATGGCTCAGTAGGTTAAGGCACATGCCAACAAGCTGTACAACCTAGTTTGAAATAAACAACTTTTTAAAAAAGATTTATTTATTTTATGTATAAGTACACTGTAGTTGTCTCAGACACAACAGAAGAGGGCATCAGGTGTCATTACAGATGGTTGAGAGCCACCACGTGGTTGCTGGGAATTGAACTCAGGACCTTGGAAGAGCAGTCAGTGTTTGTAACCACTGAGCCATCTCTCCAGCCCCCATAAACAACTCTTTAAAAAGAAAAAAAGAAAAAAAAAGGGAAAAAAAGTAAAAAGGGAAAGGAGGAGGTCATGTCTTCCACCTTCTATCTCTATATCCCTGGATGGGGCTAAAGAGATGGCTCAGTGGTTAAGAGCACTGACTGCTCCTCCAGACTTCCTGAGTTCAATTCCCAGCAACCACCTGATGGCTTAGAACCATTTGTAATGGGATCTAGGATCTGATACTCTCTTCTGGTGTACATGTAGACAAAGCACTCATATACATAAAACACAAACAAATAAACCATATATATTATATAAAGGGAAATAAATAGAATAATTTTTCATGGCAGATGATATGGCTCAGTAGGTGAAGGCACATGCCAACAAACCATACAGCCTAGTTTGATTCTTAGGACCTAACCAGTGGAAAGACAGAACTGACTACTGTGGGTTGACTTCTAATCTAATCTACACACAGATACACAGACAGACAGACAGACAGACACACATACATACACACACATAAAGAATAAAGAAGAGTCTTTCATACTTGGTTATTATTGTTCATCTATCTATTCTAAGAATTTAACACAGGCCTAAAGTTTTTTATACTGAGCAATACATTTCTTTCAACCAAATCAGAAACAAAAATAAAAATGATATTAAGTCCGAGGAAAATTCTGGGCATGTCAGTGACTGTTAAACGTTCTTCTACTCAAGGTCTATTATATAATAGTTTAAGACATAATATTTTTCTTCATGGAGTTAGGGACTGAACTCAGGGCCTTATACTAAGCATGTGCTCTACAGCTGCACTAAATTCCTTAGCCCATAAGACATGGTTAGAACAAACAAATCACATGCTTTGCTTTATATGGGTACCGTGGCACATGCTTTTAATTTTAGCTACTTGGGAGACTGAGGTTAGATAGTTCTAAGTTCTAGACCACCCTAAGCAACTTAGACTAATCAAAACCAAAATAAATAAATACTATGTTTTGAGAATTCCTGTTAGGATACTATTTTCTTTTCCCTATTCACCTCTTCCACTTCTTAAAAAAAAGAAAGAAAAAAAAAGTAAAGAAATGGAGGTCTTACATTGTTTTCAAAGCCAGTCTCAAATGCCTAAGCCTGTTTTAGCTTTTAAAGTTCCTAGACTACAGGTATATAACACCACATCTGGAAATACCATGTTTTCTGTTCAGTAACCTGGGAAGCGAGTAGCTGCTCCCCATGAGTACCATTGGGCTAGAACAGGAAGTGGAACCTGTGGGACACAGGAGGAAGTCCCTGTTCTTGCTCCTGATTTTACCTTTTGTAGGTCAATGGAAAACTGCTGGATGATCGCCTGGAGCTCTTGTTCCTTTTGTTCCAGGACTACAATCTTATGTTCTGCACCTGCTTTTGAAGCTGTCAAGTGGTCTCTTCATTAAAAGAAAGCAGACAATGAGCAAATTTTGATATTTCCTCTATTATTCTCCAAAGGAAGAATGCACATGACTCCTTACATTTCAGGCTGCAAGTGTTATTACAACCACACTAAGTTTATTTATCTTTGTGAAAAGGCTCCTTGGCTTTTAGAAGCAGAAGCAGGAAGACCACCCAGGTCTAAGCAATGAATTCTGTCTTTGAGTACTCAATAACTTACAACTCAAGTCAGATTGTACTGCTTAGCAGGACTAGAATAAACTTGTGCCTATGCAGGGGAGGGAGAGAGAGTCAGTGCTGTGATGAAGTAGAGAGCCTGAGGCCTCGGCATGTAAGGCTAAATCCAGAAGCCATGAATCCAGCACTAAGATAAAGAAGTTGTGATGAGCAATGGGGACACGTGGGTGGGCTTTAGCAACGCTACACCAACACCTCTCCCAAGGGCCCCACAGACCAAGCAAGAACCTCTGTTCTTCCAGCGTTGCGCAGTGTCTCTGCAATTCTTGTAGTCGCTGGCTTAAGTCAGATGACAACTGATTAGAAGTCACCAATTCCTCCTGAGTACGATTAAGGTCCCTGGTTCGTGCATCCAATTCGTGCTCCATCTTCCCTAAACATTCTTCTTTTTTTAAAAGCTGATAAGAAGACATAATGTCCCATTAGGCCACAGCCAAGAAACACACTTTAAACAGATGATCCGACCACTGAAGAACTTGCTTCACAAGCTATCTGAATTCAATCCCTGAATTCCATGCTGCAAGGAGAGAATGGATTCCTGAAAGTTGTCCTCTAACCATAGACAAGCTATGGCATATGCTTGCCTCCCCCACCGCCCCCCCCAACACAAAGAGAATGACATTTTTGTAGGATAAGAATTGGGCTGCATGTATAGTTCTTAAAAAAAAAATAGAAGGTAAAAAAGATACATTTCAAATAGAACTTTCCTACTTTGAATAAACCTAACATGTTGCAGTGTGGCTAACATTGGAGACTATAAGGTGTTTCCAGTCTTGCAAGTGGTGATCTCTTGAGGCATACAGGCTCACTGCTCATTAGTACTCTTACTGAACTTCTACAACCGAAACACCTACCATGTGCTTCACTTTGCTGATTTCCTGTTGCTGGAAACCCTCTAACTCATCAATTTCATCTCTCTTTTGAAAAAGGCTCAAGCTCTGGTTCTTTACTTCTTGTAGCTGAGATGTTAGAAACCTTTTTTCCTATAAGAAGAAGACACCAGCTTAGGCAAGTATTAGAAATCTGTACTGCACAAGCAGAACTTTTAAAATTAGCTTTTAAACTGTGTAACACACACACACACACCTGCCACAACACATGTGTAGAGGTCAAATGAATAACTTGTGGGTTCCAGCGATGAAACTCAAGTCACCAGTGCCTTTTCCCATTTCTCCAGGCCCTAGCTAGACATTATTTTGGGACAAGTTTTGCTATGTTGCAACTAGCTGTTCAATGGTCCTAGGATATCACCTTTGTTTAGCCAAGAGGCTCTCCTATCTCCTCAGCACTAAACCTTGAGCAATGTTCTGGTTCCTCTAGTTTTGTTAGGCAGCATTCCCAATGTGGCTACAGGGTCAATCAGGATCAACTACCAAACAGATAGCAGAACCAATTTACTTGTGAGGTAAAAGGCACTAAAAAGAGGAAGAGATTATAAGAAAAACCCTCTCAAAGTATCCATCTGAACCAATAGTCCAATGGAAGTTTAATTTTTTTGGTCATGGGATTAAGGAAATCAAGGAACACCATGTAGTCAAAGTTGAGGAATAAACATCTGAAGTATACTCTAACATCATTCTTCCTGTTCCCAAGTGCCACTCAAAGTCAGAGGGTACAAAGCCCAGTTAATGCAGAGGCATCAGCCTTTGAGTAAATAAGGAAAAGGATGAGGGTAGAGAGTACAACAGGAAGAGCCAAACAAACAATACCCAGCATGCCCATTCATGAGGAAGAAGAGGCAGGCTACGGAAGTCATTCCAGTCTCCTAGTGTCCTGCTTTAAGGTACTACCATAACTAGTACTGAAAGCTGGGTACTGGGGAGAATAGTCTCATTTTGGCCCAATATATGAGATTTATGTATTTATTTATTTATTTTTCTTTTTTTCAGAGCTGGGGACTGAACCCAGGGCCTTGCGCTTGCTAGGCAAGTGCTCTACCGCTGAGCTAAATTCCCAACCCCATGAGATTTATTTTTAACATGTTTATTATTTGTGTGTGTGTGTGTGTGTGTGTGTGTGTGTGAACATGGGCTTGTGTGTACCATGGTTATATGTGCGGCGGTTCTCTCCTTCTACCATGTGGTTTCTAGAGACTGAACAGAAGCATCAGGCTTGGTAGCAAGCACCCTACACACTGAACCGCCTTGCCAGTTCCCACTTCTGACTTTAAAAGAATTTTGAGGTGGCTGGCTCAGTGGTTAAGGGCATTTATTGCTATTCCAGAGAAGCTCTCAGCACCTGGGAACTAAGGCAAGTAGCTATGTGACTCTAGTTTTGGGGGGGTCCAATTGGTCTGGCCTCCATGTGTGACCCATGTTGCACAGAGTCACACAGACAAAAATAACACACAGCATTTAACAAGCTAACAAGCGATTTAAAAAAAAAAAGAATAGAATCTGTTGTTAGGGCTGGTCTTGAACTCACTCTGTAGCCAGGGCAGGCCTTGACCTTGCAATCCTCTTGCTTCAGTCTATTGAGTAGCTGAGATTACAGGCCTTTACCAACTAGTGCTGGCTGGAGAAAATAGTTCCTAAACCATAGAGATGATGCCAGCATGCATAAAACAAATGACTGACCTTTTCAAGCTGTTCCATCTTTTCTGACCATTCCTAAAACAAAACAAAATGAGAAGTAAGGCTTCCAGAGTAGAGAATATGCAATACTAAGATTTTCAGAAAACAACTTGCTCCTAAAAGTCATCATCATCATCATCAACAACAACAGGAATGGCATACAATAACATAAACAAACAAAAATACCCAATTCATTCAATATTAAGAAATTTAAGGGCTGGAGAGATGGCTCAGCAGTTAAGAGAACTGACTGCTCTTCCAGAGGTCCTGAGTTCAATTCCCAGCAACCACATGGTGGCTCACAACCATCTGTAAAGAGATCCGATGCCCTCTTCTGGTGTGTCTGAAAACAGCTACAGTGTACTCATATATAATAAATGAATAAATCTTTAAAAAAAAAAGAAATTTAAGAATATTAAGAAAGCTAAATGTCCTAAAAAAAAAAAGAAAATGAAATTTACATAAAATTCTCAGACACAATATAGGGCACTCAAGTCCTCTACTCTTCTGTGTCTCCAAGGAACACTGCTGTTACTTCTTGAGAGTGGGCAGCTAGGATCTACTGAGTTGGGTCACATGGCTGATGTTTAGACATCAATTTACTGAACGTCTTGGGCAGTAAGACCAAGAGTATTTGGTAATTGTCTGCACTCTTGCTTGATTTTCTAATATGTATTATGCCCTCTGGTGTGTGACAAAGGAGAGGGATATTTGACTCCTCGTTCACAAAACAAAATTCAAGGGAAATAACACTGGTACAAAAGGTCCAATCATATTAGCTGCAAAACAGTATGCACTATTTTTTGATTTTTTTTTATATTTCTATACATTCACACACCATAGTTATCTGTTGAATACTAGTAGATGATGCTTTTATATTTATACTTCAAAACAAGCCAAGCATTTATCTACAGGATTATCACTATGAAACAATGACGTTTACCCTAATTTAAAACACTACTAACTATATCAAATATAACATACCCCATAGTTACTGTGATATTATTTTCCCTTTTACATGTTTTGTTTTGTACTAACTAATTTATGTTTTTGGAGACAGGGTTTCATATAGACTGGGCTAACCTTGAATACCTGATCCTCCTGTATCAACCCAAGTGTTGAGATTGAAAGCATGCACCACACCTGGCTTATTTTTCCTTTTATTGCCATTCATGTAGCACCTTGCCATTGCTGTTTCTATGGGGATCAAGAGTTCCCTTCTGTCTATACCTGATTTTGGAGAAAGGGTCAGAAGGGCTATGTGAACTGCTGTGAGTAATGACCAGTAATTATATTGGAACAGGCAGGTGCTTGGAGGTGTAGGGTTGAGGACAACTTTTTAGAGGGTGAGATCTTTTTTCTTATTTGTAGGTTCACTAGTAGATTATGGATACACCACTTTCCATTTCTATTTTACAAAGATACATAGAGAGAATAACTCTCTCACATTCTGGACACATTTCGTGATTAAACTGTCAAGTCTGATTTCCTAAGAAAAGGCCAAATGAATCCTTAAAGAACATAAATTCCTTTTCTTCTAGGTCAGAAAGACTTTTATCAGGTCTGTGTCATGATTTTTAAATTGGGTCCCTAAGTGAAATCTTTTCTTAGCCTTGGGCAGTACCACATTTAAATACCTGGTCCTTCCTGGCTAATGCCAAAGCCAGTCCTTCTGCCATTTTGGCTCTGTTGGCTTGGAATGTTTCATTCTGTTCTTGAAATTTCCGCATGGAAGCTGTTAACAAAAAGGCTCTATTTGAGATATGGAAATACTTCAGAAACAGCATGATGAACAGCTCATGTGAGCAGTTTACAAATGTCACTAAAGGGAACAAGGAAGGTCACAGACATAGATTATGACCCCGTGAAAAACTCAAATTTCTATGACCTTTCTGCCCTGGTAAGGGTCTGGGTCCTTCCTTTTGCTTTCTATAATAGTAAAGACATCAAACAGTAGCTTTTTGAGTGGTATCATGACAAACACTTAAGGTAGGTAGGCAGAAAACACCAAGGCTTCTGTGACGTGACCTCTTCACCAGAATTGAAAAATGAAATAAAAATCAAAGCCAGTAACAACAACAACAAAGTTTTATTTAGTTTTCTTCTGACCTCCTGTAGCATACTTTTCTTGGATGACAATACACAAGGAAAACATGAGTTGGGATAGGTAGGTCAATTTAACAAAATGTATGTCCATTTTATTGTTGGTATAGTGATGTCAGAGCTGCTTTACAGTCAATATAACAATATGTTATGAAACTATGTTGAAAATATTCTCCTAGGTTAGACCCAAGGGCCAGGTACTAGATTGTACTAAAACCTAAGGGCAATCAGTAAGTGGGTCAACTAGATAAAGACAAGTACAGACGATCCTCTCTAAAGTAGTATATCTACAAGACAACACAAATGTGCTTACACTTGCTAACTTTCAGTCAAATGTCACATCAATCTTATTAAAAACAGTATAAAATAGAGATATGAGTTCTGATGAATATATATAATAATATATTAATTCATTTAAAATGCTAAAGCCTAAAAAAGATTAAAGAAAGCAGAAAAAAAAATACGTACAATCCTGGTGTTTTTCTAATGCAATTTCAAGCTTCTCTTTTATCTTCTGCAAGTTTCGGACCTGTTCAGCATAGTCTTGGGTGAGGAGGGTGATGCACATACCAGGAGTGGACAAACATCAGGAAAGGAAGTTAATTAAACAAACAAACAAACAAATAAACAAACAAAAAAAGTGAATGAAAATGATGATGATTTTCTTAACCTGAAAACCAGTCCTGTTAAGAAAAGCTAGGTAGAAAGCCTCCCATTAACAATGAATGACACAGGCAAACGGGAATATTACAAACTTTCCATGGTATAAACAGTGAGTACAAACAGGTAGATTTGTTTAGCCTTGACAGAAAACAACAATTAGGCTAGGCCTGGTCATCAGAAATGCCCTGCTATAAAAAACCCACCATCATCTCCATTCATCTGTTCTAAGTCTCAGTGTTCCTTTGGTGGTTGGAATAAGAATGGCTTCCACAGACACATATATTTGAACATTTTGTCATCAGGAAGTTGGACTATTTGAAAGGATTATAAGGATTAGGAGGTAGGACCTTATTGGAAGTATATCACAAGGGGTGGGCTTGAGGTTTCAAAAGCCAGGTGGAGTGAGTAAGTGAGTGAGTGAGTGAGTCAGTCTGTCTGTCTGTCTCCCTCTGCCTATGGATAAGAATGTAACTCTCAGCTACTGCTCCAGCAACTACCTGCATGCTACCATATTCCCAGCTATGATGATAATTAACTAAATTTCTGGAACTGTAAGGAAGCCCCCAATTAAGTGTTTTCTTTTATAATAGTTGCTTTGGTCATGGCTTCTCTACATAGCAATAGAACAATGACTTAAGACAGTTCCCATTCCCTGTGGCCCTTAGCAGTATGGCAGATCAAGGGTAATCACCAAAAGCTCACTTGCAACCATACAAGTGAACAGCAGTGGTTAGGTAAATAGCAAACACCTTAGCATAGAATTGCTTTTATGGTGTAGGTGCTTAATCTCTAGATTGATGTAGGTGTTCCCTTTCTATATAGGAACTGAGTGGTACATAGGTTACCTCAAAGGTGAAAGAATTATCTGGGGTGCCAAAGAAAACAGTATGCTATAATATAAAAGTAGAGAGTAGTTAAAATCTCAACTTTGCCAGTTCTTAGCCAGGAATCTTAAGTAAATTGTGGATCCAGAATATTACTTATTTTAACTGGTATTAATAACATCTATTTCTCTCTCTTTTGGGGACAGGGTTTCTCTGTGTAGCCCTGGCTGTCCTGTAACTTCCTCTGTAGACCAGGTTGGCTTCAAACTCAGAGATCCACCTTCCTCTGCCTCCTGAGTACTGGGATTAAATGTGTCTAATTACATGTTGGGCCTAATTACATATATTTCAAAGGAAGCATTAAAGCAATCTACACATTAAGTGCTTGGCACACAGCAATGAGTAAAACATAGCTGCTATTGTTATTACTCATACAAAGCCAGTGACAATTCCTAAGATGTTAAGTGGATTGATGAATGTCAAGGCCAACCACTCTCTTTCTGTATTGGGAAAAGCACTTACTAACACTACAAGTGCCTTCCCAACATTAAGGAATAGTTATTTCACTTCGAATTACTGGTGTTTACAGGTATCAAGATAGAACAACCAACTTTAGGATAGGTGTACAAGATACTAACAACTGACTTTAAGCAGACTGGAGCTAGGTCTGAATCTTAGTTTGGATCCCAGCTTTACTACTCACTACCTGTGCACCTTATCTTGGAGACCCCAAGAAGCTGATCCTGAGGGAAAAATGATTAGTAACAGTGTGAACAATGCTATAGACCTTTGACAGCTATAAAAATCTATTTCACATACAATCCAGTGAATTTTAGTTTAACTGCTTTTACCCCAACAAAACTGGCAAAAATTAAGGAACAAAAGGAGACATATAAATCATGAACCATTTCACAGAACGAAGCTATCAAAATATGTCCAGTGTCAAAAACAATATAAAACCTCACAGTTCTATTATGAACATGTCTTGTTTGGTTAAAGGATATAATGGGAGTTGTGTAGATTATAAACTGAACAGAATAAGAATTGAGTAAGAATGGCCTCCAGAGGCTCATATATTTGAAAGTTTAGTCACTCAAGGAGCAGCCCAATTTTAGAGGGATTAGGAGGTATGGTCTTGATGGAGCAGGTGCGACCCAGTTGATGGAACTGTGTCACTGGGGGTGTTCTTTGAGGTTCAAAGGCCCATACCAGGCCCCCACTGTCTCTTTTTGTGTTCACACCAGGATTTAGGTTTCTGCTTCTTCTCAGGACCACACTTGCCTGAAATCACGCACTCCACATGATGACAATGTAAACTAATCCTCTGAAACTAAGCAAGCCCCCAATTAAATGTTTTTTTTTTTTTTTTTTTTTTTTTTTTTTTTCGAGCTGGGGACCGAACCCAGGGCCTTCAGTGTTTATAGGCAAGCACTCTACCACTGAGCAAATCCCAACCCCAAATGGTTTTTTTTTAAGAGCTGCCTTGGTCATGGTGTTTCTTCATAGCAACAATAGTACAGTGACTAAGACAGAGATGTAATGAGAATTACATCTCTTAAAGAAGCAGGTAATAGGGGCTGGGATTTAGCCCAGTGGTAGACCCCTTGCCCAGGAAGCGCAAGGCCCTGGGTTCGGTCCCCAGCTCCGGAAAAAAGAACCAAAAAAAAAAAAAAAAAAGAAGCAGGTAATAAAGTTAGGCAAACCAGTAAAAGGTGGCCTCAAGCCCTGGAGCAAGACTCACATGGGTGATGTGAGCTACACTAAGTAGCAGCCCAGCACCAAAGCACATGGATTCAACATCTGCTGATCATTCCCCATCGTACACGTAGTGGTCCCTATAATTTTGCATCTGAAAGTAAGCTATGCTAATGGTGGAACATGGCCAAATCTATTCTACAATACTTTTCTCATTATAAAAGAAAAAAAAAAAAGAGTCTTCAAACTCCATGTTTTGTTTTTTTTTTTAAATTTTATGTGCACGTGCATGCATCAAGAAAAACTTTCAGGTCCTTTCTTTCCTCCAGTTGGGTGCCAGGGATCAAACTCAGTTGTCAGTCTTGGCAGCTGGTCCACTGATCCTCTGAATCATCTCTCTGACTCCCCTACCCCTCCAGCATCTTGCTACGTAATCTAGGCTGGCCTTAAATCTAGAAACTTCCTGCCTCCCTGAGTACTATTATCAAAGGCCTGTACCACCATACCATCCTTTATATGGGCTTTAAATATTTTTTATAGCTGAGACTAGAAACTTCAGGAACCGAAAAATAGATGCTTTTAAAAAATAAAAATTTCTGATTAGGAGATCAAATGTTATGTGGAAGTTACTATAGAATTACCCTATAAAGCAGGCTTATAGCAGGGGAGGGACACTTGGCCTATATCTACTGTTTATGGTTTCTAGACACATACCAGAAAGTCTGGCTTCTAACTTCCGTATCTGTTCATTTCTTCTCAAAAGCTGGGATGAGAGATCTTCTCTGGAGCTGCTTCCATCGGAAGCCTGTTGGGATGATGAAAGGACAGACCAGTTCATGTGTGTTCTAGCCCTGTGAGCCAGCACTAGTTAGAAAAGCAACACCTCTTCTTTAATGTTTATTCCATTTTAGTTGACTGTAATCACTAAAGCCTTCCTAATGAGGCCTTACTCCTTCATCTGTAAAATGGACACTACCTTCCTGAGTGACATGAAGACCATAGGTGCTGTTACACAAGCATATGTCACATAAGTCTATGCTGGTGTAAGCTACAGCAATAAATACAGCCCTTTGTGTAACAGTATAGAATAAATAATTTCATTATGATCATATTACATCAAAAATATAATACAAGGGTTGGGGATTTAGCTCAGTGGTAGAGCTCTTGCCTAGCAAGCGCAAGGCCCTGGGTTCAGTCCCCAGCTCTGGGGGGAGAGAGGATATAATACAAAAAAAAAAAAAAAAGAAAGAAAGAAATCACTTTGTCTTCTAAAGGCTTGAGTTCCTGGAATAAAGGGGGTAGGGTCTTTAACAAAGAACCATAGTCTTGTGTATGGCTAAGACTTTATCCTGTATTGATAAAGCTTCAGTATCCCCATTTACAAAACAAAAGGTTATTAAAATGCATCAGACGTTCACAGAGAACATGCATTCAATAATTCAATATATGAATAGGCATCTACTTTCCGCCTCGACAGTCAGTTATTTTAAAACTTGTAGAAAGTTGTGTGTGGTAGTGCATACTTTTAATTCCAGAATTGGGAGGCAGAGGCAGGTGACTCTTGGAGTTTAAGGCTAGCCTGATCTACATAGGCTGTTCTAGGACAGCCAAGACAGTCAGACTCTGTCTCAAAAACAAACAACTTATCAAACCAGGCCTTAACACCCAGCTCAGGAAGCAGAGATGACACATCTCTGAGTCAGAGGATAGCCTGGATTATATGGTGAGATCCTGTCCTTAAAACAGTAACAACAACAACAACAACAAAACCCTCAAACCGTAAAAGTCTATGTATATTACTATTACTTTGGATAACATCTGTTTATGCTAAGACATAGTTTACTGTTGGGGAAGAGGTTTCTTTTTGGTTTTGAGACACAGTCTCATTTTGTAGTTCAGGCTGGCCTTGAACTTGGTTCTATTATTGCCTCAGCTTCTTGAGTTCTGGAATTACAGGCATAAGTCACCATGCACAGCTAAGATTCTAACCCTTTGTTCCTTGATTGTTTTGCATTTATTTATTTATTTAAGGATATGTATGTACATTTGTGTGGAGGTCAGAGGACATTTGCAGGAGTTGGTACTTATCTACCATATGGGTCCTAGGGATCAAAGTTAAGTAATCAGGTTTGGCAGCAAGTGCTTTTACCCAATAAGCCATCCCTGCAGTTTGGATACTCAGATTCTTATCTTTTCTTTTCTTATCTTTTCTTCTTTTTTAAAAAGATTTATTCATATATAAGTACACTGTAGCTGTCTTCAGATACACCAGAAGAGGGGATCAGATCTCTTTACAGATGGTTGTGAGCCACCATGTGGTTGCTGGGAATTGAACTCAGGACTTCTGGAAGAGCAGCCAGTGCTTTTAACTGCTGAGCCATCTCTCCAGCCCCTTATCTTTTCACTACTATTATTACTTCTTCTGATGAAGAACAATGAGTTGAAGGAAGTAGGGTGGGGTGGGATGAGTAAAACAAAGTAAGCATGTAGCAAAATGCCTTAAGGAAAATCACTCATTTGTAAGCTACTTACAAAATATTTTTTGAAATAGGGGCCAGGGAGATGATGGTTCAGTGGGTAAAGTACCTGCTGTAGAAAGGCTTAAGTTCGGACCTGCCAGGTATGGTGGTGCATTCCTGTGACACCTGTATTGTATGGAGGGGGAGAAGACAGGCAGACACCACAGCAAAATGGTGAGCTCCAGGCTCAGTGGGTAAGAGCACTTGCTGGGCAAGCATGAGAACTTGAGTTGAATTTCTAAGCACCTGATAAAATACCAAACATGTCTGCATATATCTGAATCCCAATGTTAGGGGAGGAGGGTGGAGACAAGTGGATTACAAGAACTCCTTAGCCAGCCTGCACAGCTCAAAGGAATTTCTAACTGAGTGAGAGATCCATTCTGAAAGAAGTCAGAGAGCAAGTGAAAGAAACACAATTTCCTCTTCCCCTTTGCATGTGTGTGCACCTAGGCACCCACATACATACACAAAAACACAAGACCAAAAAATAAAATAAAATAAAATAAAATAAAATGGTAGGGATCAATAGAGGAGGATTCCCAAAGCTGACCTCTAGCATCCACATATGCCTGCATGCATAGGTAAGTATGCCTGCACGTATATGTGCATACTTAATGGACATCACATACACATGTGGGGGCAGGTAAACAAAATTTAAAAAAACTAGAAGAAAATTGTTTTACTTTTTTTTTTTTTTTTTTTTTTTTGAGACAGTATTTTCCTATGTGGCCCAGTCTGGCCTTGAGCTGAAGATCTTCCTTCCTTAGCCTCCCAAGAACTAAGATTATAGGTGGCACCCTTATGATACCCGAGTCTTTGGTTTTACTGAAAGTTTCAAAACTCCATCAAAGTAGGGAGAGTGGCCTAGCAATCATTTCTCATTTGCCCCTCAAATGTTTGCTTCTTCAATTCTCATTTTGATAAAGTTCAAATAACAGACATCAGAAATTTTCGTTCTGAACTCTAATACACATTTCTAAACAATGCTATTTTTCTACTTAGGCAGAATTCTGTTACCACAACAAACAAAATAATACTAATAATACCTCATCTTTTATACTGTTTTTCAGTTTATCTCCATGATGGTTTTATAGGCGGATGAACAATTGCCAACCCATTTTAAACATTTATTTAACTGTTCAGGTACTTGCCATTCAATCTTTACCAGGAGCCAGTTTCTTTCTTTCCTTCTTTCTTTCTTTCTTTCTTTCTTTCTTTCTTTCTTTCTTTCTTTCTTTCTCTTTTCTTCTCTCTCTTCTCTCTCTCTCTCTCTCTCTCTCTCTCTTTGGGTCTGGTACTGAGTAAACCTAGAAACCTAGGGCTTATAAAAAGATTCTGTACTAGGGATTGAATTTAGGGTTTCACATATGTTGGTAAAGTGCTCGTCCAGTGAGCCTTACCATTTGAGGGTCAGTGTCAAGGACAGGTAAAAGTAGTCTGTGGAGTCACAGCACCTGGGTTCAAGTCCCAGTTTCACCATTCTTAGCTGCAAGGACCTGATCTGATTACCCAACTGCCCTGTGCACTGTTTCCCTCAAGGCGAACTGTGACAGTGACTGTGACTGACCTTACAAAGCAGTATGAGGAGTACCTAAAGCAGCATTTGTCAGCCTCCGGAAGAGAGGCTGCCACACATTACTCCTATTACACACCGCTTTCTACTAGTGCTCTTCTCTGTTTACACATCTATAACAAATGACATTGGTAGCTTAGATGACAGAAATGGACTTCTTAGTTCTGCAGTTTGAGAATGGCCCAGGGAAATGGCTTTAGTTCTGCACTTTGAACAGGGCCCAGTGAAAGTTTAGTGTTTGGTAAGGGCTCACTTTTTAGTTCATGGATGGGCACCTTTTGGCTACAACCTGCATGGTAGAAAAGAAAAGGTAATATCTGGAGCCTTTATTTATAAGGGCACTGATCCTAAATACCCAGGGCTCCTGACTTAATCCTCTCTCCAAGGTCCTACTTCCTAATGCAAACAGCGGCGAACTGTGGGGGACACAAACAGAACAAGTTGTCTTATTACTGGGAATGAGATATCCTAGACTCTGGCATTATGCTAAACATTAGGAACAGTGGTGAAACAGGCTTCCCTAAAACGGTAGCAGCAACAGAGGCTAATTATGAAATACTTACTAAGGACTGGGTCCTATATTATTTCTATAGGAAATGCTTATTTCCTGTATATTATGGGTGTTTTGCCTGCAAGCATGTCTGTGCATCAGATGTGTACAGTATAGCATCCCTCAGCAGACATTTTCCAAGTCACAGCTCAGTACTTGGGGAACAGAGTATAATGCTGTAGGAGTTTGCATTTTCCACCAAGCCTTGTTCCCTATCTCTCCCCTGATGATGGCAGTCAGTGAAAGTCTATACTGAGTACTCCTAGCATATCACCCAGCCTAGGGGATGGTTTGAGAGATCCCTGACATATACTTTAATAAAGAGATCCAGTTTATAGTCCTGCTTCACAGATATGGGAACCAAACAAAGAAAAGTGAAGAAAGCAGTCCACTGTCACACAGTAATAATGAAGTAAGAAATCAATTCCTTTTTTTCCCCCCGGAGCTGGGGACCGAACCCAGGGCCTTGCGCTTGCTAGGCAAGTGCTCTACCACTGAGCTAAGTCCCCAACCCCGAAGTAAGAAATCAAATTGAGCTTGGTGAGGTGTCACCTGTCTTTAATCCCAGCCCTCAGGAAGCAGAGGCAAGGAGATCTCTTTGAGACTGAGGTCAACCAGGCATACAAAGTGAGATCGTGTTTCAAGAGGAAAAGAAAATAAAGCCCAGGTCTTGGTTTCATAACTGACCCGTGTGAGTGAAGTGCTTCACTTTATTGCCTTTCATGGAACTCCTAGTTTTGTTGGAATTATCGTCAAGTGAGTCAGTGCTAGTAATTCAGAGTAACAGGTGCTACTACTGAGGAAAGAGAAAATATGCACCAAACTCAGGAGGAAAGGGTTCAAGGGGCTTTCTAGAAGTAACATGAGAGGAGAATCTCTGAAGGATGCCCAAAAATCTGTCAGAAGGACACAGCACAAAAAAGAGCAACACGTTCTAGAGAGAGTAAACAGTATCAAACAATTCTTGGCAGGAAGCATTAAAGCTTGTTTCAGGAAGGTCAATAAATTAAATATGCATCTAGCATAGGGTGTAAGAAAGTTGAGTAAGATCAAGTTGGGTAGGTAAGCTATGACAAAACCATCAGTTTATATACCACAATAACGAGTTCCTGAAAATGAGGAAAAAGTTACAGAGTTTTAAGCATTAAGAGACATGAATAAATTTACTTTTAAGAAGATTATCTTGTGCGAAGCTACTGGAGGCAGGGCATTCAGATTGGTGACTTTAATCCAGGAAAAGAAGGGTAGCTTGGGTAAAAGGGAAACTAGTAAATGGATGAGTAGATGGGGTAGACAGGTAAGTTTTAGAGACACTGGGAAATGGAATCCAAAATAGCTGTTGACTGATTACACACTAAGAAGTCAAAAGAAGGAGGATTCTAAAAAGCCTTTATGGCTTCTGTTCAAGGACCTGGGCAGATGAAATGCGCCTTTAAAGATGGAATTAAGGAGTCCAATTCGTTCATTTTGAATCTTAGATGACACAAGAAAGATATCTGTTTAGAGAAATATACCTATTTGTATATAAGCGATCAGGAATGAAGATAAGACTATGTAATTACTTAAATTCAAATTCAAATAGGTTACTGGAAAAATCTCAAAGCCAAGTCGTCCCTAAGTTCAAGTCAATCTCTATGCGTGAAACAGACTGTAGATGAGAGACTTCATTTATTATCAACATGCAGGGAAAACAGGTCCTTCTGCTGCAGAATGTAGCATTAAAACTAAATTCGTCAGCTAGGTGATAAACAGCCACTCCCATTTTCTATTTGTTATAGGAGCCAATGATAATCTTTATCTTGTAATTTTATTGTCCCACTCCAATAACCTAATAGCTTTGACCGTGTAATACGACCTGGATGCAGGTAGAGGAAGAAAAGAGAAGACTCAGCTGACCATGGAAACAATTCAAGTGTCAATCACTGGAAAAAGAAAGATAAAATACGGCCTTTTCAAAAGGTGGCATTTTATTAAAGGTAAAAATAAATGAGTCATACCTTCAGGGAACATAGATGCATTTTGGGGAAATGCTGAGTTAAAGAAAATTAAAAGGTAAGCCCAAAAAGACTCTGGCATACCCATTTCAAGTCCAAAAATATAGTTTTAAATAATAAATTATTTATGAGCTCAAATAGAACTTTCAGATATTTTAAAAAGCAAGAAAATGATAAACACAAAATTTAAGCTACTGCCTATCTAGCACAGCTGGGGAATTTGGAAGTAGCACATAAGTGGCTTCAACAGCATTATTAATGTTCTATTTCTTACATGGGAACTAGATTTGCTTCATGACTTATACTTTACATATACATTGTTCTTTACATGTTTTCTTTCCTTGTAGACCCATAGGATAAACCTGCTTTTATGTTTTATGCATTCATATATAAGAATATATCAAGCACTAAAATCCTTTAAAGAGCTATTTAACTTAGTATAATTCTCAAGCATTACTCTTTCCTAATAAAGCAGCATACTGTGAAATCTTACAAACATAGACACAGACACAGACACACAGACAACACACACACACTGAACAACATAGGATACTGAATCCATAGAGATAAAATAACAATGACTTAAAATTTATGGGCCTGGGCTGGAGAGATAGCTCAGTGGTTAAGAGTACTGACTGTGCTCTTCCAGAGGACCTGAGTTCCATTCCCAGCAACCACATGGTGGCTCATAACCATCTGTAATGGGATCTGGTGCCCTCTTCTGGTGAGTCTGAAGACAGGGACAGTATATTCATATGCATAAATCTTTAAAAAAAAAATTATGTGCCTGTGGAGAAAACAAGATGTACATTCATTCATCCATCCATCCAATCATTATTCATTTATTTATTTTTTTGGTTTCTTTTTTGAGATATGGTTTTTCTTTGTAGTCCTGGGTACCCTGGAACTAGCTTTGTAGATGAGGCTGGCCTCAAACTCAAAGAGATCCTTTGGCTTCTGCCTCTCAAATGCTGAGATTAAATGTGTGCACCACCACACAGGGCAAGATGTACATTTTTATAGACTAAAACACAAAAAAAGATGCACAAATTATATAAACAGAAAAACAAAATAAGAGGGTAGTGCACAGAATACACAAGGGGAAAATAGATAAAAATAACAAAGCAAATGCTAGTAAGAATGAAAAATGAGAAACGCAGAGTTTTCTACATCTATAAACTAGAAAAAGCACAAAATCTAAAAACTTTTCCCAGCAAGTTTTCTTGCATTAGTATTTAGGAAACACACACTGACTCCATCAAACATTCAAACAGAGAGAAGACACTTACAAAATCATCTCCTGAGTCAGCCCCCATGGAAGCCACAGACTCCTTGCTCCCAGACCGAGGGATCCTAGGAGTGCAGCCTGGCCTCTGAGCAACAGCAGTCTCTTCTGCAATTTTCTTCTTTAGTTTTGCAAACATGTTTGCTGTGTGGATATCTTTCAGGGGAAACTAACCCCTGGACTTCTCAGTGAATGGAATTCATACACAGGTACCTAAAAGGTTCCACACCTCCAGGCTAGCTGCATCCCACTTAAATGTGGGCCAAAGAATTTTGGCAACACAGGATCTATAAATCAGATGAAAGAGATAGTTCCAAGTTAAATAGCTGTCAGACTGAGGTTTCAAAAGTAGTTTCATAGTAAGTATATATTAGATCATAATTATTAAACATTTAAAAAACACTCAGGTGCTTGACTTACATATATGAATAAGGACATCTGGTCTGAAAGACGCATAACAACCTGCCAAGGACTACATGGCTAAGCATCTAGGGCTAGTGTCTAAACGCAGAGCTGACTCATAAACCCCAACCTTTTGTTTTAGCTATGGTGTAACATGTAACATTTTCCAGGTCAACACCATGTAATCATGACTTTATGTTTTGACTCTTTCTTCTAATAATATATTTACTAAGAATTTAGTGTATATACAACTCAATCCCTGGGTTTCAATCAGGTGCTTCATCCTAGAGGGAGGAAAAGTTACAACAGAAAAAAACCACCAAGGAACCCAGACTAACTAGTCATCAGAAACCCTTCAACTTTTCACACGTGTGTGGAAATGTATACTTTTCTTTGTTCTTGATAGTATTACCTCAAGCCCCAATTTCTTCCCATATGACATTTAACATAAGATTCAAAATTTCTTTCCTTCAATGGTATATAAAACATTACTGGGCCAGATGTGGTGGTGCAGAGGCAAAAGGATCTTTGTGAGTTCAAGTGGTCTACACAGCTCCAGGTCAGCCAGGGAGGGCTGCATAGTGAGATCTTGTCTCAAAAACAAAATAAAGCAAACTCTTACTGTTCTGTTTCAACCTTAACTTTCCACGTCTTGTGAAGGATACAGTCTGCTGTAAGATGACAGATGACTCCTTACCACTTCAGATTATCCATTAGGTCTATGAAACCCTTCAAAATGCTACCCCAGTATCTGTAAACCACTGTACTCACCTGTCTTATCTACTATGTTTAAGACAGTCTGGAGGTCAAAGTCACTGCCCTGTGTGAAAATAAAGATAACATAAGTTGGATATTTCAAGTGCAAGATCAAAATGTTCAGCGGGAGCAAAAGAAGGGGGCAAATACACCTCGCCACTACTGTACTACTGTCAACGATGATGCTCCTCAGTCCCTGTGATCCGCCTAAGAATTTTACCTTTAAGCAGAAAGAATTTCTCATAGCATTGGAGGCTACATTCATGTCTCTAGGAGTTCTGAGCAAAACATCTTGAAGCTTCCCAGTGACAATATTTATTTCACATACATTAGATGTTTACATGGTCTGGCTTGTGGTTTGGTCCCTGAGCCCTTACACACACTAAGTTGCTGGCACAATCGACAGCATAGTTCAGACAGATGGTTAAGGTACTGAGGTGCAGGTCACCGCAATTTGGATCCCACCACCTCTGGCTCGCTCCGGAGCCGAGGCCCTCCTAGGGCTGTCAACCAAGGGAGAGGCTCAACCTGTCTGACAGTAGGGAGACTGCGTCCCTGAAAAGAGTGGTGGCTTCGCTTAGGTCGGGCAGGGCAGTTCCAGACTCCCAGGCCAAGGGGGCAGCCTCCGCCCGGAGTCTCCTGAGCACTCCGGCACCGCCCCCACCCCTGGGTTGGGGTTCATCGCGTCCCCACCTTGCGGTAGACCGCCGGAGGCCACGGGAGAAAGGGAGGCCTACTTGCGTCCAGGGACTCCAGTAGAGCACTTGCTGTCTAAGAGCAGCCACGCCTCCGCGGACTCTCGAGGGCTCTCGGCCCCCACCTCAGGCCGACGAGCCGAATACCGACCCGGAACCGCACGTTTGCCGCGCGCCGGAAATGGCTGCGCGTCGGATGAGGTTTCTGCGCGCGCATGCGCCAGTGTGCGGCCCAGCAGCGCGCGAGAGAGGTGCTTGGGCCGTTGGGTTGGAACGGCTACAGGGTAGACACCTCTACCTGTGTTGCCCGGCCACTGCCACGTCAGCGAGCGGCAGGACCGCGGACTGCAACCTGGCCGCCTCGATCTCCACCTTCCCTTCTGAAGAGGGAGGAGTCCCGTGGTGTGCGGTAGCCCGGGACCGGCTTTGGGGTTTCAGGGAAGCCTGTGCTCCAAAAATTACAACTGGCACCTTTCTGTCCGAGTTGCTGTCGATGATGTTTCATACAACTGAAAGAAGTGTCTAGAACCTTATGACCCTTGTTCTGCCTAAGTAAGATTCCCATATTTCTCAGTTTCAAACCACGCATTCTACATTATAGGAACTTGAGTCCTGCCCCAGAAGCAACACCAGCCCAAGGGTTTTTTGTTGATTCCATTTATTCCAGTTTCCTCTTGTCCTAGTTGTAGTAGCTACCAGGCAGGGAGAAAACAAATGTTCTATAAACAGTATTCTCAAATCTACAAAATAAGATAAACGTGAATATGTAACTCTAGAAAGACGCGCCTAAGGTATTACCCCAAACTAGGAAACAGCTGTCAATAGTACTAAAGTATACAAAACTTTAAGCAAATAATGTTTATTTTTTTATATTGATGATACACTTAATATATACGTGATTCAAGATACAAAATTCATTTACAAGAGTTCACACTAGATGAATGTATACACATTCCTAGATAATATCAATGCAAAGTTCTTTATTACACTGACCACAAAAAAAAAAAAACAAAACCCAAATATTCTGTAATCTTGTTAACAAACATCAAAACAACGTTTTATATTCCATCCTAGTATTTATGTGCCCTCAAAGTGACAGGCACTGTGTAACAATTAAGAGTATTGGAACGTCTATGGAATCTGCTCTGTAGAATCACAGTGTTTACTCTGAAATTCTTGTGACGTGAAAGGCTCACATCCTTCAAGACAAATCACATACAAGAGTTAAGTGATCAACTCAAGAAAAGAAATGTTCAAGAATTTGACAGAGTTTCTAAGGTCTATAAAATATTAATTGTAACAGACAAAAGCAGAAAATCACTACTGGACAAAAAAAACCCTTAAGAGAATGTATGGTTTATGTAATTTAGAAACACCACAGACAATACTTTTACAATACAAATGTTCAAGTCAAATGATTCGATAGAATTTCCCCCTTAGTCACTGTGGTGAAGTCTCTTCAAAATTGACCAGTAACATAAAAATTGTGAATCTAAAGTTTACTGCATAACAGAGCTGATTTGACAGGTTTATTTTAAAGTATTAACTCACAATACCCAAATTTTAATACAAATGAACAAGACTGTCTCAAGGATCATAGTGATCTGTGAACAACTAGATAGGCAATCAGCTTTATTAGTACGACAGAGAGCACTTGGATAAGGATTGTTACATGAAAATTATTGTGCTTCAATCTGTTAAGAGCTAATAAATATAACTCTATAATCCCTACAGTGTTACAATGCTATAACATTTCAGTTACAGACAAGCACATTAAAAACAAAGTGTTTCACACTACTAGAAAGTCAAGTATAGTTTCTGCTATTTCAACAAGTGCATTTCTGCCTAACATAGTATAGACAACAGGTTCACCATTAATTTCAGGGTAAAAGAAGATCAACAGAACTTAAAAAAAAAAAACTTGATTTAATTAACCTTTAGTGATACTTTGAATAAAGCTAATTGACACTAAGTCTTAAAATGGAAACTGCTCAGAAAATAACAAAGTTCTCTAAAATTAGTTATACTAATCTTTATAGCAAAGTAAAAATATATGACTTCTAACTACTTCATCTGATTCAGTGACAAATGCAACTACTACTTATATTGGTGCTACAAGATGAAGGTAACTTTTCTGGGAAAATTCCTTCTCCTGTAATCTCTACTAAGCATTTCTTACTATGTAAGACCTTCCTGCCTCAATTTTAAGAATCCCACACCATATAGGACTCCAGTTGAAGAGCAAGGCTTATTAAAAAAAAAAAAACAAACAAACTTGGAAAACAAGTGATTATGGTTTATGTGGTAAAAAGAATGCTTCTATACAACTACAAATGGCCATATAAATCAAGTTCTAAATTACTGTGCTGAACCACACAATGTAATTTAATGATATAATAATTCTTAAAAAACAAACCCATTCCTCAGGAAACAGTAACAGAACTTATGTTACAACACTTTAAGTAGTTCTTTTTCCCCTGAAGACTTTAAAATACACCACTGCATACTTTTAATTTAGGAAAAAAAAAATCAGTGGCATGCAAAAGAGAATGGGAGTAAGATTCTGTAAATATACAGTGGCATTTCTCTGTGATTGGGAAATGTTTACTGGGAAAAGAGTAACAACATTTGGCATTTTATAATGGTTATTTATGCTGGTTTCATGCTTGAAAATTCATGGTTCAAACTCTGATGTTTATAAATCACTGTTGAATCAGGGACCGAAGAACATTAGTGACAGTTTTAAACAGGGGGAAAACAGTGATATATACAAAAGTATAAAAATTTTAGTTACCTTTCACTGCAGACATAAAAAAACCTAGCCATAATTCCTCTTTTTAATTTGAAAATGATGTAACTCACTTCATTAATTTTCATTTCATAAGAATGAAAATTTAAAAAGTTAAGTCTGAGATCTGAGAAAAGTAAAATCTGAAATTAGTGATATTGCCACAAACAATACTACAATATAAAAAGATGATTGTCTTAAGATACAGACTAGAATTGTCCACTTAAAAGGAAAAATATTTACAATTTGTAAATTGTTTTGTGACCAAATTCAGACTGAGTCTGTAAGCAAATCTGTCAAATGCAATGTAATATACTTTAAACTGTTTTAAAAACTGAATCTACTGCCAATATAAACAAAACAAAAACTCAAACCACTGCTTTGAGTAGTCTGCAAACTTAAAACTTGAAAACCACAAAAATAAAATATTTTAAAATTATGAAATGGTGTTACAGTTATGAATAAGTGTTGTAGAAAAATGAAACTCTAAACTGATTTTCACTTAAGAAAACATTCAAAATTCCAAAGAAAATACTTGGATGGTACCAAATTAGTTATACTTAATACATTTATCCTTATTTAATTGTATGTTCTCCTACATTATTCCTTTTCTGTAAGCAGGTGATTGATCCCATCTTCACATAAATTATTCTCCATTAGATATAATACATGTTGAAAATTACATTTTTGTGCTCAGAACTCAGTGAGGATGGGACTTAAGTATAGTTTTGTTTGGAAGGCCTAGTCTGAGGAAGATGGGTCATCTTACTTTTATTAAATTATGTGGTATTCAGTGTTCAGGAAAGACTAGTTGACAATGTGTGCATAAACATTCGGAGAATATGGGGGAAAAGGCTTGGTTTTCCCAGCAATTCATATTTTACTGAACTGCAAAGTTACCAGCTTTGTTACTGTTTGAGACAGAAGTTACAGGCACAGTATGAACTTTACCCTAGTATATATTTTTTTAGGTGTATGAGTATTTTGCCTGCATATATGTCTATGCCTCACATGCAGGCAGTGCACATGCATGTAGTGCCCACAGAAGCCAGAGAAGTTATCAGATGCTCTGGAATTGAAGGTTGTAAGAAACTTTGTGTGTGCAGAGATTAAACCCAGGTCCTTGGTAAGAGGCCTCTTGCTCAGGCGTGAGGGTACACGACTTTAATCCCAGCATTCAGAAAGTGGAGGTAGGAGAATCTCTGTGAGTTCAAGGCCAGCCTGCTCTACATAGCAAGCTCCAGGACAGCCAGGGCTACATAGAGAGACCTTGTCTCAAAAAACCAAACTCAGAGGTGCTCTTATTAACTGCTCAGCCATCTCTCCAGCCTGTCTTATGAATTTTAAACAACATATGATCTTCCACCTTCAAAAAGTTTTGGTTGTTAAAACATTAGAGTCTGAGAACATTTTTTGAAAGATTTCTCAGAAAAAGAACCACATTAATGTATCTTTATTTCAGGAAAAAGATAACTTTAAGAGTATAATTGAAAATTGTTATGCTTTATTAGGGGTGGGGGCAAATGTGATAATTTTAGAAGTGGTAAAATGGATTCAAACTGATTTTTCTCTTTGAAAGAAGTAATAAGAGAGATTGGGTTTTTCGAAAAGTACATTAGAAAGTTGCCCTGGAGTTACATTTTACAATGCAGAAATAACTTTATTCTTTTTAGTAAATGTATCAAAGTGTGTCTAAATATTCCTTACATTCATTCATGCAAATAAACACATGTACTAAAAATATTGCAAAACCCCAACATTCAAATTGCCACTGTACATATTTTCTGTAATTTTACTGTGTCCAACACCATCATCCCAAGTCTGTTATGTGATTTTTGAGTTAGGGTTTTCTGTAGCCTATGCTGCTTCTGAACTTACTATGCACCAGAAGCTGGCCTCAAACTCTTGATTCTTTTACCTTCCCCTCCTAAGAACTGGGATTACAAATACCCCCCTCCCCCACGCCCCACACATTGCACTCAGCTAGAAGCCCAGGATTGCATAGCCTCTTAGGCACTTCATATTAAGAAACCTACTTGGTGTGTGGATGTATGGTTAAATTGTAGAGCAAATGTATTCCTAGGGAACTCAGCAATAAAAGTGAAGGCTCTGAATTTGCTGAGCATTCTTCAGATGAATAGACTTATCCTTGTTCTGCAATGCCAATAAGAAAAGTTCACTTAACCAGATACTGCTACACACACACTTATCAACAACCCAGTTCCCCTCTATCCAGCCCACTGAGGTTCAGCCATCTTTTGCTAGTGTCCCTCCTTTTGCCTCACAGAGACACATAGAATGACATACTGGAAAAAACTCAGAAATTAAAATTTAACATCAGATATTGTAATGATAAACATGGCTATTTCCTCAACCTAAAAGACACTTTCTATTTTCAAGTGAGAGCAAGGTAATTTTTTTCAATAGCCATCAAAGTTCTACTCAGTACTAACACTCAAATATGGGCTAAGAAAAATAAAGAACTAATAGATTAAGACACTGCTGGTGTCTCAGTTTCACAAACATAGTTTTCCAAGTTTCTAGCAAATATATCAATTTAAGTGGAAGTTTGTAGATGATTTTAAAGCTGAGAATATGCAGCCTACTCTTAGCATCTTCATATCTTAATTTCAACTCCAAAGGAGCTCATTTTATCTCAGCACAAGCCCCTTAAAATTGAGGCGTGTGAAGGATATCCAGCCACAACCTAATTATAGTAGCATGAACAATGCCACTCTGATGTCCTCACAGAACTAAAATAAATCAGCCCACAATGGGTATGGGTATATAATATACACACACTGCATCACTGCATACCAAGATATTTAAAAATATGTACACATATATACAAAAAGTTTACAGATTTCATATAGCATCACAAAAATATACACATGCCATTAAAAATAAGAATTTCAAATAAATAAGTTCTAAAAAGAGCCTTCAACCGAAACACTCTTTAAATTCTCCAAATAAACATGAGAACAGAAAACACTCCTAAATCTCTAGGAGACTCAAGGCATTCATAGTCATATCAAGCCTTCCTCTACTCACACACTTAACAGATGATTCTTGCAGTGGCCTTAAAATGCATCTCCAGTCCAGAACATTCTCTGGTTACTGAGGTGATTATAACACTTTTCAACTAGGTTGAAACCCCTCTCAGACACAGAGACTGAAGTGGGAATGCTACAAAAGGATCTGTGTCTGAGTCAGAAGTCTGATCTGGATTTATTCCTTGACATTAGTGAAATTCAGTATCATTACCTATTTATGAGAATCTCATTACATGACAGAGGACAACAAACAAAACCAAACTCCAAATCCAGACCTCAAGTCAGGAAAACCTCAAATAAGAACTGCACTTTAATTCCCAAACTGTGAAACATTTTAACTTTGTTAAAAAGTATAAAGGGCACAATAAATTCTGTGCTTTGAAAGTTTTTGAGAGCACCACTTCCTAGGAGGGAAACACTTTCATACAAAATATATCCTGCCTAAAATCAAAGAAAAGAATCTGATTTTATAATTAATAAAAAATGTTAGTATAGCTGATTTACTGGCATGAATATTCATTGTACTGGGATTTAAACACAGAGCCTCGCAGATATTAGGCAAACACTCTATGGCTGATCCTTATCCTGACTGGTTTGAATATCCAAAAACAGAACAAAATCTTAATTTTTATGTAAAGATTATACATCTCTAAAATTTTCCCTTCTGTTTATTACAGAAAGAAGCCTGAGCAACTGGGTTGAGATGAGATTGTGTTTGTACGTCTATCACCAAATAACCAGCAGCTTCTGACATCTCAGCTTTCTTTCTATCAGACAGGAAAGGTGACTGCTTTAGTATCAGAAATACATGGATACGGAAAGGAAATCCTGTTGTGCTTCACTTTGATTTGTGCATAACATGTCTTTTAACAGTCAGATTCTTCCTAGTTTGTTTATAGTGATTCTTAAGACACCAGAAACCTTACCAGAATCTATGGAGAAATTTGTGCAATTTGAGTACAAAAATGTTGCTCCCTCTGCTTTGCTCTTTTTAGTTTCACTATTTAAGTTTTTAAAAATTCTAAGATTAAATGGGGCTTAGAATAGGCAAATCTATTTTTTGTGAAACGGTCCCATACTCTAGCGCAGGCTGGTCTAGAGCTTACTCTATATAGTAAGGATGCCCTTGAACTCCCGATGCTGTTGCTGTACTTCTAAGAACCAGGAATAGAAACCAGGGCTGTATGCATGCTAGACAAGTTTCTAATACTAAGCCAGTCTTAATCCTCAAGGCAAGGATTTTCTAAGTCTCCTCTGCTTGCATTTCACATGCCATTAACAAAAAATGTGATATGTGTGACACATTTGTTTTTATTTTTAAAGGCAAAGATTTTTTAAAAAAATGTTTCAAATTTCCTACAACAGCTTTGCTCTCAAAAGATTCCAGATCTCTTAACAATTATTTTTGAGATGCACTTTTGCTATATAATCTAGGTTAGTTCTGACCTTGCAAACTTCTTGCCTTAGCCTCCTATGCACTGAGATTAAAGGCATGTATCACCATACCCAGCTCAAAATTGATTTCTTTCTTTAAAATTTTTCCCCCCTAGTAATGGAGACCAAACAGGATTTCTGAATACTAACTAAATGCTCTACTGTGAAGCTACAGCCTCGGTTTTGGTCCACTAGTTAGGAACTGCATTACTATTAGTTTAAGAACCCATGTTGTAATCTAGTTTTATACTATGATCTCTAACATACACCTTTTTCTGACCATGGAAGGTCTAATTTCTCCAGGACAGTCACGTTAAGCAAGCTTCAAAACAGCTCAGTAGGACCCAGAAGTTTTTGGTTTGTTTGAACCATCTTAGCACATGATGTAGAAAGGATGTTATAGTGTTAGAACCACATAATTCAACCTTTCTGGAAGCAATGGGGAGGAAATCAACATTTTTGGAACCAAGGCTCCCAACTGTAGAATTACAGACAGAAATAGGATCTTAGGTGAGTTGCTCTATTTTATATGGAAGAGTGCTAAAAAAGCAGGACTGTGAAACTATTTGCTAAAGGACATCATACTAGTTACTAGAAAAGCCAGGATTAGAACTCAAGACTTCTTGCTTCTGAAACCAGTGGTCCTTATGCTTAGCAAAAAAGAATAAAACGCAGGTCAGGGAACAGGGAAGTGTGCGTTGTTGGTCAGTACTTAAGGGAATAGGGCCAGAGGCCAGACAGCTAATGACCATTTACTGCTACATTTCAAGAGGATAGTTAAAAAAAGGAAAATCATGATTTGCAGACAAATGGAAGCAGGCCTTTTAAAAAAGAAAACTCTGTCTGGAAGGGCTCTTTCCAGATTAACCTTTTTCTAAGCTTTTAAAAATACTGTCTGAAAGAACACACAATTTTAAAAGCAAATGAAACGTCCTAAGTCCCTGACCCAACCATAATCTGGACTTCACAAAGTCAGTGCACTGGAGCACATACGGCTACAACTTACACCCATGAGATGCGCTAGCGAGAGTAACAGGTTAAAATACCACATCAAAAATTTCCTTAGGGACACAGGAAAGAGATCTGAAAACAACCACCCCATTTCTCCAGGAACTGTCAGGGGTAGACCATGAACATAGGCAGAAGGCTTACAATTCACAGATTTCTAAATTTAAATGCCATGCAACCCCAAGAGGCTGGGAAGGAAAAACCTTCACAGCTAGTACCTTTGAGATTATTAAGGAGATGGAGGGGAAGAACATACAAAAATCTTTATATACATACTGAGTCCTATTTAAAATAATGAAACATCTTGTGCATGAATAGAAAATAACAAAACACAGGGAGTTTTAATATCTTACTTCCAAATTGTCAAAGCAAAATTAACTCACAATTTACTTTCTTAACACCCAGTTATCCTCAACTCAAACTGACAGTCTCTCTAACATCGATGCCTTGGAAATTTGAATATGAAGAAAAGATTAGAAATTGTGCAATGAGTATACCAAGGAACTGATGAAAACATTGTTTAAAACCAATCAACGAAGAGTCTGCGTAGAAATCCTACTGGAGACATCACAGGATTATGAAACCAATGACTTGACAAACAAACGGCAAAAGAAAACCTAATTAGTTGATATTTGTCTAAAATATTTTAAAAGTATTTTCCTTTGCATTTTAGCATTCAAAGACCATAAAGAAAGTAAAATATGCAAACAAATATAATAGTACTCACATTCTAAGTAATATCTGTCATCTTAAAGTTCCAATTTAAGATTTAATTTCCAGATGCAAACCAATTCTAAACAGGTTCTAAAAATTTGACATTTAATGAAATTAAGAAATCTAAAGACATCAGTTGCACATCAGAGAGTAACTTATTTTCCTATTAGTGTGTAGTGAAAGAAACTCCGCAGAAGGGCTCTGCTCTCGGTTCTCAGCAGTCCATGTGGCCATTGTTCACCACTATGAACAATTAGGTATTTCCCGAATCCAGACATTTAAAGGTCCATGTGTAACTTACAGATTGCCCTTATTATGTAAAAATAAACACAATGTTCTTCTAAAGGTGGCAATAGTAACTATTTGAGTGTGGGGGTAGATGTTGGAGGTAAGTATCTGATGTCAAAACCAAAAATTAAAAATTTCAAGATTGAGACTTTAAAAGACTTGAAAGATTATATTTTAAAAGTTACCCTAAAAGTTTGAACTTTTTTTTCAGTTTGCTTTTAAAATGGTGGTTCCTAAATCCAAAAATAAAAACCAAGTAACACACTATGTCTCTGTCATTACATTAAAAAACTGCACCATTTAAAATCTGTGGAAAATGAAAAACTGTTAAACAGGAGGGTTTAATAGTCATCCATAGAATTCTCAAAGAAGATGTTTCGAACATCCAGAATGGAGGCCAATTCCAAAATGTGCTTCTGAAGGTGAGGATTCTCCACAGTTTCATCCCTTGGCAGTTGTGGATAGGATTCTGGGTAATTTCGAGTTTCCTGGTAAATAAGGAAAGTCATGTGTCATAGTCTGCTGGGAGGAAATTACTTGCTTAACAATATTAAGGAGCAGTTAAATGTTTATTTTCTTCTCTTACCAGTTATTATTACTAGTATATCTGTTTTTTGATAGTTTGGTAACATCTGACTTTTACACAGGATCTTGTTATACCTCAAACATGTGGTCATGTTCCTTTGTCAGCCTCCCGAGAACACAACCACATTTGGCTACTGTACTGAACTACTTAATATCAAGTGACACATGACCTCTCAATATAGCTTCAAATGGGCTAGCTTACTATATTAGCATTCTGAATTATTTCACAAATATTTGCTAGCCTCTATCTATGGCTGTTAGGCTCTATATTCTATACTATCAAAACTCATACAAATCCTCAGCAAGATCCACACATAGAACTAAACAAAAAACCCCCAAAACTCATTGTATGAATGAAAAAAGCTGAGGTAGAAACCAAAATGAGTATACAAAATCTAAAGAAGAAAAGAGAAAAAAACTTTTGTAATATTAGAAAAGATTTCTTAGGTACCTGAAGAAAACAAACCAACGGCAAAAGAAAACCTAATTAGTTGAATTTCCTTGGCATTTAAAAATGTTTAGTCTTCAAAAACTTTATTGTTAAATGGAAAGATATTGGCCACCAATCCTGATGAGTGAAGGCAGGTTGGGTCCCACCCGCCTGGATGGGATCAGATTGTAGGTCTGATGGCACCCAGGCAGCCTGCATACAAGTATCTTCAGACCTTGCCAAGGTATAAAGTGTTAATGACCTGCTTTGAAAAATGGTCTGGCAGTTTCTAGAAATGAAACACACAACAACTTTCTACTAATAAAACTCAAAAAAGTGGGAAGGGGCAAGTGTCCTGATGGACAGTACAGTAGAAGACACAGTCTACAAAGTAAACTCACACTGGATGTCAATCAACAAAGGAAAGCAAACCAGTGCCAGGAGACACTGGGTCGTGTCAGCGGAGAGGATAAGGAAGTAGAAATAGATGTCAGAGGCAGCGATGCTTGAGTTTCCTAATGATTGTCTTTGAAAAAACTGAAAATAAAAAGATCTTGTGTTGCCACACAAGTCCAAAAATTAAAGTTGCTGACTAAGCTGGAACCTATCGGTAAGGTAGCATAAAAAGCACATTTTTTAAAGTCTTCTCTGTATGTGAGGAACATAACAAAAATTCAAAGTCAAAACTCAAAATATGTCTGCAAAGACTCACAGGAGGTCTTTTACTTTGTATTGAAGCAGAGTTTCATAGGCAGCTAATATTACAGCTGCCAGGTGATCAGCAACAACAGACTACTCTCACAAACAAGATGAACTAAGTAGAGTTGGAGGGACAGCTTAGTGGATCAGAACACTTGTTGCTCTTGCAAGGGGATCTGGGTTTGGTTCCCAATACCCACATGGAGGCTCAAAACCACCCAAACTTGAATTCCAGGAGATCTGATGATATCTTTTTGCTTCTGTGGGTACCGGGCATGTGGTACACATATACATATGCAAGCAAGACACTTTTACACACACACATACACAATAATGACAAGCTAATGATATATGAAACAAAAAATGTGCTAATCTTAGTAACAGCTTACACAAGAGTCTATCAATGTGATTCAGGCTCATGATTTGGCACTATCACATACGTAGTGTAGTGATCTGTGATGTAGTGGTTCACAGACCCTCCAGAAGGGTTAGAGAGGAAACATTTTGGAATGATGCTGTCCTATGGTTTAGTAGAGGTTTGCATTCACAATAATATAATGTATACCAATGGTACACTTCAGTTTTGTGCAATTCACTGTTAAGCATTAATAGTGAGGCACACCTATAATCCTGGCACTCAGGAGGCTGAGACAGGTGCAGAGAAAGTTCAAGGCCAGCCTGGACTACAAGGTGAGACTGTGTCAATTATACAAAGCCAAACTAGAAACAAGTTGAAAGTATGTGGCAGAATACTTTGAAACTACAGGTTGTAAAAAGATTAAAAAAACAAAACAAAACAAAAAACCTAATACTCTATACTGAAGTAAAAGAAAAAAATGCAATGGATAATATTAAACCCAAAAACCTTGAGTACCAACTTGGCCAGGACTCAATACAGTGCATTCTCCCAAATCTTATCAGAGAAACTTATTGCAGTAGACGGTATAACATGAAGACCTGCAAGTTGACAGTGTGGAGAGAATGGGACTGTGATGCACTCAATCCTGAACAGATGTCTTCATTACTTCATCCCCCCTTTCTTCACACTGTATGAAGGTGGGCCCTGCATTTTCAGTTGTTAGTCCTGGCAGAGAGTTAAATGCTGGCAGGATTTTGGTACTGCCATTTCTATGACACATGACCCAGTTTTTCATATGTAAATGCTTGTCTTTCCTTCCCTGCCCAAAAGATGAAGGTCACCAACCCTCATTGACAAAGTAAAGGCTACCCTAAGAGATAGATCTGGCAATGTCTTGCTGTTGAGTGGTTAAGACTGAAATGTGTGTTTTGTGTAATAAAGAGCTGACATCTGGACCTGGGGCAGGAAGTATGGTGGGGAAGGAGAAGCGGGAGAGGAGAGGGAGAGGAGAAAAAAATTAGAGAAAATGGAGGGCAGGGGGAGGGAGATGAAGAGGGCAGACAGGGAAGAGAATGGAAAGGAGCAGGACGGTAAAGAGCTGGCTAGCTTTGTGGCAGGGACAAAGTGTGTATAGAGGGGAGTCAGGTTAAGTTAGAAGCTGAGTCTGCCCCAGCTAAAGGAGGACAGCTTTAAGCTATGTAATAAGCCTCATGCTTAATTAGAGAGCTGGTCCAAGAAAGCCCTGTAATACCCAGGGCTCAGGGATCTATGCAAAAGAAGAGGTGAAAAGACTTTCTAGATACATAGGGGTGATATACACATGGACTCACAGAGACTGATAGATACAGAAGGACCAGCACAGGTACAAACCAGACAAAATCCTAACCCTAACCAAGAAGCTATTTGTAATTGTTATCTTCTGGGAAAAGGAAAATGAGTTTTCTACAATGGTGTATCTCTAGGTTTATCAATCATATTCCAGGACAGGTCCCATGCCCAAGAGTAGCTGGTCAACATAAAGCACATCTCATGTGTTTTGTGTGCATTTTATTTTATTTATTATTCTTTGTCTTATTGGTCTTGTTATTCGTTTAGTTTTTTAAAACAAGGTCTCACCATGTAGCCTTGGCTGGCCTGGAGCTCACTATGTAGACTAACTAGGTTGGCTTCATAAAGATTCTCCTGATGGCCTCCTGAGTGCTAAGATTAATGGCGTGCACCAACTATTACTGTATTTGTACAATAAATAAACATCTGGAAGCAATCCAGAAATCCATTATTGGCAGAATGGTAATTGAGTCAATACCAAAGAATGAAAACTAATCAACATGGCTCATTGTAGCAACATGCCATTCAAACATGTACATATATATATATACATATACATAGGTATATATGTGTTTTATTTTTTAGTGGTGCTGACTGAACTGAGGACATTGTGCCTACTAGGTGGGCATTCTACCACTGAGCTACATCTCTAGCCCTCAGAACACCAGTGACTGAAATAAAGCAATATAAATCCAGTCACATACTAGACAGAAATGAAAAGACAAGGCTTTAAGGAAAGGCGAATGATTACAGCACTCAGGGGATCAGTTGCATTTAAGGAAAGATTTAGCAGGACCTATTCCCAAGTAAAGACAGTGCATTATATATGAGGCTAGCCTCAAACTGAATAGGTAGCCAAGGGTGATCCTGAACTACAACCTCTACCTCTGAAGTGCTTGGAATTCAGCAGCTCATGAAAATGTTCCTAATGGAAACATGTGTCACATGTTAACCTTTCTCTATTTCTTTCAATCTTTTGAGATATGCTTTTACTGTGAATTCCAGACTGATCTTGAACTACTGAATTCTGGCATTCTGGGATTCCAAGTACGTACGCCCATACCTGCAATACTATTTATCATAATGCTGCACATGCTTACTTCTAAATACTATTCTGGATCTATTTAAACTTTATTTAATGTAAGTAAAATATAATAAACAACACTCAATAACAAAACGGTGAATTTGGTCTTTAATGGTTCTCTGCCTACCCGAAAGGCCTTATGCATCCTCATGGTGGCTGAACAGAAGACAAACCTTGTGAGAAGCAATCGAAGAAATTCATCTCCAAAAAACTGGAGGAAGGCCTGATCTGCAGAGAGGAAGGGACAGTGAAAGGAGGTAACATGAAAATGACACTTCAATAGGGAACTAATAAGGAAAGGCTTCATGATTTTCCTATCTGGGACAAGTACCTTTAAATAAACCTATACAATATAGGTATAGCAGGAAACCATTTAAGCCACTACAGTAAGCTTTGTTAAGTGTTCAGGTAGATTAGCAGGGTACCTATTGAACGTGAATGGGTCAGTAGCTGGGCAATATCACGGTTGATTTTTCGAAGATATTCTTGACACTTTTCCCACAGGCCTCTACGCATGCTTGACAATCCAGACACAAATAGGAAGGCCATTAGAGGATTGTTCAAAAAGAGCGTGAAGAGGCTACCTCGCTGAGACTGATCTGTAATAACAAACATGTTACATACAGACAAGAGTTTTACAAAGGGTTAGCAATATTTTAATATACTGATAATGTGTAAAATTAAAGCTGTATCAGTAAATCACAATTCAACAAGGTAAATTCTTCATAAAGCACATCCTAGGCATACTGCCTTCTAAATAAAATAAAAATACTGAGCCTCCTTCATTATGAATGTTAAACACATTTTTATTATCTGAACAACTATCTACTTCCATCTGAATGTGGCAAGTGCTGTCCATGAAACACCCATGATATATCTGATGAGCATCTGCTCTGCCAACTTTCATGATTTGTTGTTCTTTCCCTGTAACACATGTCTTTTTGAGATGGGGTCTTATGGAGCCTAGGCTGGCCTTGAACTCATGAAGTAGCTAAGGACAACCCTGAACTTCTGATCCTACTGTCTTTTTACCTCCCAAGTGTGGGATGATAGGTATGTGCTACCGTATTTGGCTCTCTGGATGGCTCTTTAATGTTAACATTTCCTTTCTTTGGCCTTACATACTGCTGATCTCACCAACTCCTACAATATTAGTTGCTACTTATGCTCACAGAAGATGCCTAATTTTCAAAGATTACAACTGAATTCTCTAGTTCTGGTTCTGTGCTGTCTGTCCTGTGATCCACTGTACACAAAGACTGACTACTCCACACTAAGACTATTTATGAATGCATCCCAGACTTCAATGTCTTAGTACACAAAGGTATACTGTTAATAATACTCACTACTCTGTAACTCATCCTACATTTCTACTCAGTAGCATTGGGCTAGATTCAACCTCATTCTCAAAAAGATCTTGAGTTTAACATATGCTTCCCCTACAGTTCTTTAGTGCAGGTTCTCATCAAGACTCCGGATTTCTACCAATTTCTGAGTCACAGACTCCTGTCTTCTTGCTCTCTGTCTCCCACCAAGTCCTGCAGCATTTGAGGGCTCAACATTTAGTTCACTGTTGAGCTACCAACTCCGCCATCTGCTGATTCTCTCAGTGTCCCTCTACTTCATTCTCTGTGCACGCTCTTTCGTCCTCCTCTGTTGAGCATCCTTCACTCAAATCTCTCCAGCCACATCACCAGTCCTGAAAGGGTTTTTACCATTCAATCACAGTCCCTTCAGCCATGGGCACTACTTTAACTTCTCTAAGTGTTTTACGGGCTCTCATAGCTCAGGGCTATGACACATTTCTTGGCTGGAACATTCCTGTTCAGTTATTCCTCATCCCCATCTACCACCCTCCCCTTGCTTTACTCCTCTGTGTTAGTAACAGTTCCTTTTTTGTTCTCCCATACTTCCTCCTGTTAGGTCATCTCTACCTTCCACTAGGTATTGGTTCTATAAGAAAGAACTGTGTTATCAGATGCAATGCTGTTCCCCAGTGCCTAGCACAATGTCTGACAAATAAATCTTAAAAAACTATTTTGAATGAATAAAGTATGTCTGGACTAATGATAGAGCTACAGACATAAAAAAAATGTAGGAACTTTATCAAATACATCTACTATTTTGTGGCTAGAGTACCCAAGCCCTTTTGTAAATGTCAACAGCAACAATGTTATTGAATAAATCCTGAATGTTTTCAATACAAGAATATTCAATCTGTCTGGTGGCTGAATTTTAAAAGTATCTGTAGTCTAAATTTTATAGTATAAAGATAGGATGCTAAACAAAAAAAAAACACCATTAAGGACATGAATTATTATTATTATTAAGCATATACTGAGTGCTTTCTAGATACCTAGCACTATGCTACAGGGTTAAGTACTTATTATTATTTCCATTTGATAGATGAAGTAATTGAGGCACAGAATGATTTAATAACATTCCAAAGTCACTTAGTTAACAAGAGGCTAGGTTGGGACTCAAATTCAGTTGGCATCCTTAAGTCTGTGTTTTCCTCCTTGGCGCAATAAGTTCTCTAAGTTTTGGTATTAACACTTGACCAGGTAGACATTAGAACAGGATGATGACAGCACTCTCTAGTAGTGGGAAGAGGTTATGTTCCTCCAGAAACAATAAGAAACAGGATGCAAAATCCTCAAAGCAGGAGAATTTTACCGTTGTTTGAAGGTAAGTTCTATCCCTTAGGATTTGGCTTTGGTTATGTGAACTTAGAACTGCTACAAGATTTTCCCTGTTAAATAGCAGAACTTACCTTAAAACAACGGTGTAAGTCTCCAGCTTCTCTCAGGCATTCAAGTGCTGACCATCACTTCCTGTGTCAAACTATGTCAGCAGACAGAGCTTCAGGCTGGGAAGTAGCAGTGAAATGCCATCTCCCACAGAGAGACATCAGCACTATTCACAGTCAGGGAGACAGTGAAACAGTTCAAGTACTGCTAAGACAGTGTGAAGTTTCACTTAGCATTTGACCTAGGAAATGACTGGGAGTTAGAATTAGATCTTATGTGTAACCTGTTGAGGACAAAATGCTAAGGGCAAAAGGCTTCTCTTTGTAGCCACTGGCAAAATGGCCCAAACAAACTTGTCCTTCTGGTGGACTCTAAAGAAATTTTTATTTTAAAAGTATAAGATAAAAATTCACAGAAAACAAAACAAAACAAGAAAAGAAAGAGAAAAGCCTTTGAAGTTGTGCCAATTCATGTATCCTAACTTTGACCTGGCTTGAGAAGTTTCCTAGACCAGCAGTTTTATGGTCTTCAAGGATGCCTAAAGGTACACACACAATCAAAGATGTAGAAAATCATGCTAAATGGATGGGAATGACAAGAAAATCAGAACGAATTTGTAAATCTAAAAAAACCAGGAGGTCTCCAACACCAAGGATCAAACTACCTCTTTTTCAGATATGAATTATCTCAAGGCCTAACCATATATAGCACAATCAGGGAAGCCTTGTCCGCAAGGATTCCAGTATATTTCAGATTTACATTTGCTACAAGTACCACACATCCATGTCTAATCATGATGGGAGGTCATAACAAACACAGTCTTTATTCATTGAGACCTATTGGTGTAACAGGCACCAAGAACTTACCTTGCAAAGCTTTTGGATATGCCGTGGGAGAAAGAAGGCAGACGAGTGGCTGTCCAAACAAATTTGTAAAATTCTGCAATATATAAGAATTTAACACTTTTATTAAAGATTTGACAAACTGTAGTTACCTAGTAATTTTCCAATGTACATCACTAGTGTATAGATTGGGTTTTTAAAGTTATAAGCAGACGTGGGAACAGCAGCAGTTGCAGACATATGGTTCATGTCTCAATACCAACTTGCTAAAAAGGACTGCCACCAAAGCAGTGAAGTTTGCTACGTAGGCTATTGATCTTTACAATAATAGTGGATAGTAATGGCAGCTTTGCAGGTACAGGTCATCTGGGTCTCTAGAAAGTGTTCCCTCCAGATACACCAGGGTCAATTTTCAAGATCAAGAAGATTTAGCTTTCTGCCTCAAAGGTACTTCCCTTCCTGAGACTCATGGCAACACCTCACACAGGATAATACCGAAGTGCTCACGACAGCAAGAACTAAGTGGACATTTAGACTCCGAGTGGACAAGTAGACTGCATAATTTAGGATATCATTTCTCTTAAGGCAGACCTATTATAAGTATAATTTTAATAACAAATTATTTGGTAAAGCAACCATATATGTATGTATGTATGTATGTATATATACACACATATATATCTATATATTTTTTTTCTCCTAAGATGAAACTGAATAAGCCAGAGTTAAAAATTCTAAAGGGTAAAAACAAGACAAATGGAAAGACCCACTATGTTCCTACTGACAAACCCACCCTAAAGTGCCATGACAATGATGCATTACAATTTTAACTAATCTCAATGAAGAGCTACTGGTATTTCCCCCACAATAGTAAACTGTGCCTGGCGGTGGTAGCGTATGCCTTTAATTTCAGCACTCGGGAGGTGAAGGCAGGCAGATCTCTGTTAGTTCAAGGTCATCCCGGTCTACAGTGTAAGATCCAGGACAGCCAGCTACACAGAGAAACCCTGTCATGAAAAACCAATCCCCCTCGATCCCCCCAAAAAAGAAAAAGAAAAACAGAAAAAAAATGCTGACATTTACATGGTAAAATCAGTCAGGAAAGTGAAAAAGAAGACTCAGTAGATATTAAAGTATACTTTAAAACTTCAGCAATTGAAATGTGTGGCACTTGTGTAAGACTGAGCAGAAAACAAATGGAACAGAATAAATAGTTCAGAAAAGGATCTGAAAACACGTATGTCTTCTATATGTATAACATAGTGATTTTTCCACTCTAGAAAAAACATACTGTTTCCATACCTTATGCTATATATTTGGATGAGTATTAGTCAATAAAAATCTAAATGAAAAAGGCAAGCAATAAAGGTGGTGTCCTAAAACATAGCAAGGTATTTTTGTGGCCTGACATCTCTTCTTAATTATTGCTATTGCTAAGATTAATAAAGCCAGTTATATAAAAATCAAAAACCTATTACAGTAGTCTATGCCATGAAAGGTGGAAATATTGTCAATCTGGCACTTGGGAGGTGGAGAGAAGAGGGTCAGGAGTTGGGGCTAGCCTGGGCTCCATAAGACTACATCTCCAAACAAAGAAACAAACTAATGAAAGAAAGAAACAACCTGCCTCTCAAGCTTGCTTATCGTGTATGAGGTCCTGGCCTCCATTCCTAGCTCTAAAGAAAGCAACCACAGCATTATTCCACATTTTGGAAATACCTATGGGTCCTAGTCTGTGTTGCTCTTGATCTGGATAGTTCTAAAGTAGACAGCATTGTCATTCATTTTCCTCAAGGTCTCCTCTTTCTGCCTGTACTCAACCTGTCACACACACACACACACACACACACACACACACACACACACACACACACACACTCACACTCTCTCTCTCTCTCTCTCTCTCTCTCTCTCTCTCTCTCTCTGATACTGATGTTCCCTCTGAAGCCTGGCAGAGGATAACCTAGTTATCAGTTCTCAATAAAAACCCTGACTTTAGTTCTCTAGTAAGTCAGTCTTTAAAATGTTGGGATTGGGTTTCATAAATTCCAGGTTGGTCTGCTTCTGATCCTCTAGTCTCTATGTCCCAAGTACTGAGGATACAAACCAGAGCTTCATGAATGGTAGGCAAACACTCTACCAGCTAATCTGCACTCCGAGCCCTGCAATAAGCATGCCTAAAACAAAGTACTCAATCCACACAGTTGGAATTTGTTGCATTCTGTGTGACTACTGGGCCAATACCTTGGAAGTTTAGAACTGGTTTTCTCTAGACTCCCCTACATTTCTTTTCTTTCTTCTTTTCCCCCCCTTTTTGTTCTGGTAATCTTTTTTTTTTTTTTTTTTTACTTTTTCTTCCATTTTTATTAAATTTTATTGGCTATTTCTTATTTACATTTCAAATGTTATTCCCTTTTCCGGTTTCCCATCCATCAGCCCCCTAACCCCTCCCCTCCCCTTCTGTATGGGTGTTCCCCTCCCCATCCTTCCCCCATTACCGCCCTCCCCCAACAATCTAGTTCACTGGGGGTTCAGTCTTAGCAGGACCAAGGACTTCCCCTTCCACTGGTGCTCTTACTAGGCTATTCATTGCTACCTATGAGGTTGGAGCCCAAGGTCAGTCCATGTATAGTCTTTGGGTAGTGGCTTAGTCCCTGGAAGCTCTGGTTGGTTGGCATTGTTGTTCATATGGGGTCTCAAGCCCCTTCAAGCTCTTTCAGTCCTTTCTCTGACTCCTTCAACAGGGGTCCCGTTCTCAGTTCAGTGGTTTGCTGCTGGCATTCGCCTATGTATTTGCCATGTTCTGCCTGTGTCTCTCAGGAGAGATCTGTATCTGGTTCCTGTCAGCCTGCACTTCTTTGCTTCATCCATCTTATCTAGTTTTGTATATCCTCTACATTTCTTATCCATTGCTGATTTTGTTATCATCTTATTGTACTAAGTCTTCACATAATTATATGCTAAGTACTGAGTCCTCTTTTAGATTATATGCATTTGAGGTATATTTTAAGGTCCTCTGATAGACAATACTGGGTTGTATATATTTTCCATTCACTTAGATACAGGGTCTGGTGATGTTGTTTATGCTGGGTTTGAATTCACTGGATCAAGTGAACCTCCCACCTCAACCTCCTAAATCTTTGAAACTATAGGCACAGGTGACCTTGTCTGACATATCAGATTATATTTAAATTTTAGGACTTGGTTGGTAAAATATTTGCCAAATAAGCTTAAGGACCTGAGTTGAATATCTAACCAATGTAGAAAAAGCAAAATGCAGTAACGTGACTATAATACCATCATTGGGAAGACAGTTGAACTTGGGGCTCATGGGCCAACTAACCTAGAGTGAGTGATAGCCAAATCCTAGGTCCCAGTGAAAGACCCTATCTCTGAAATAACAAGGAATACCTAGCAAAATGGCTCAGCAGGTAAAGGTGCTTTCAGCCATCTCTGACAACTTGTTTGATCCCCAGAAACCAAATGGTAGAAGGAAAGAACTGACTTCAAGTTGTCCTGAATTCCACGATGTATAACCCACTCCCCAATACGTGTGTGCGTGTATGTGTGTATGTAAACAAAAACATTTTAGGAGCTAGAGAAATAGCTCAGCAGTTAAGAGTATCCCCCACTGATCCAGAGGACCCAAGAAGTTTGGCTGCAGCCCTGACACGTCAGGCGGCTGACAAGTGCCTGGAACTATGGCTTTAGGGGATACATACCTTTCTTCTGGTCTCTGGACCACCACACACATTCCCTCCCCATCCTCCACACAACACTCCCTTTTAAAAACCTCGAAGTTAAAAAACTGAATCAAAATGCAAGGCCTGGTGATTCATGCTTATTACTTGAGATTGGAAGAACTCAAGTTCAAGACCAAACTAAGCTATGAAACAGAACAACTTCAGTAATAACTTCTATCAGTAGATACAGTGCTCTTTTACAAGGTCCATTTTCAGTAAATACTCACTGAGGAGATGGAGCAGACACTGTCTCTGATGGTAGAGATAGGATAGTAAACGAAACAGAAAAAAACCCTGTCTGCCTGAAGATGACAAGTGGACAGGGATGGAAGTGGCAGATACAGACAGGGCCCCAGTAAACGGGATAAGTAAGTCCTCAAAGCTAACAAGAAGTTTGGATACGGAACATGGAATTCAAACAATTACATTAATGGTACAGGCTTATTTTATTATTTATTAATTAATTTAAAAAATCTGACCAAATGTAATGGATTAAAGTTTTATTTTTGTCTTTAAGATGATTTATTTATTTCTATTTAATGTGTACTCGTGTTTTGCTCACATGTATGTATGTCTGTGAGAGGGTCTCAGACCCTCAGAACTGGAATTACAGATAGTTATGAGATGCCATGTGGGTGTTGGGAATTGAACCTGTGTCTTCTGGAAGAGCAGTCAATGCTCTTAACTGCTGAGTCATCTCTCCAGTCCCCTAGTACAGATTTTATAATCAGACTGTTTAAACCCAGCTAAGCTACCACTTACTTGGGTGTGTGACCATGGGTAAAAATGTTTCAACTAGTGCTAGAGAAACGGCTCAATGTTCAACAGTACTGGTTTTCCTTGTAGAAGACCTGGGTTCAATTCCTAGCATCTACACAGTGGCTTGTAAGCGTAAGTCAGGTTCCATGGAGTCTGGCACCCTCTTCTGGCCTCCATGGGCACTATAAGCAGGTGGTGTATAGATGTGCATGTAGGCGAATATTCATGCACATAACACCAAAATAAAATGTTTACAAAATGCTTAAACTTTCTGTGCCTTGGTTTTCTTATAAGTCAAATGTGGACAATAAAAGTGGCAATGGTGGGCCTCAAGGTACAGTCCTGTAGTTACTTAAGAGAAAGATTACAAGTTCAAGGCTGGTGTGAGCTATGGAGTAAGTTCAAAGCCAGCCTAAGCAACTTAAGTGAGACCACAATGTCCAAATAGAACAGAAAGAGAGGGCTGGGGATAAAGCTCAGTGGCAGAGAGCTTGCCTAATACATTCAAACAGTACAGAAAAAAAAGTGAGAGATGATCCGTGTGCTAATTAAATGTGTACAAGTACATCACATATTTAGGAGAAGACACAGTACCAGCTGTCATTATACACTATTAACTATTATGGTTATGGAGAACAGTAAAGTCACAGGCGAAGAAGGCATCAATCTGAAACATGGCAACGAGCGAGCACCTAACAATTTCATTTGTTCAAACACCTGAGATTTATGAGGTGCCTTTGAAAGTGCATTTAAGGTAGAAAGAAGAGAATGCAAAAAGCCGAGCAGAAGATTGCCTGGAATATTAACAACTAGGAAGGAAATCAGTGCAGCTGAAGAGACTGGAAAGAAAGGAGATAAAGAAGCCTGTGTGATCTGTCTTCTGAAGGAGTGAGGTAAGAAGTCAGAGCAGAGGTTGGGCACAGGAAGAAGGTGAGGCCCAGGAGGACGAGCAGGCGAGTCTCGGAGGGAAGCTGCTGCAACAACTCAGATAAGTGAGTTGTATCATGGTCTGGGTTGATAGTGGAGTCCATGAGATTTTGGACATTTACTTAGTCTTATCAGGTTTTATAATATAGGAGGGAAGGAGACAAACATCAATAATAAAGGCAAGACTTTTCAGAGGGAACAAGTATAAAAAGCAAAACAGGCACCAACCAAGATAAGGAGTCTAGAGGTAGAAGTCGGGTACAATTGTCTTTGGTATGATTGTTTCTTTTAGTTTGCAATTGCTTGAAGAATTTTCAACTGGATACACAGAGTGGGTAGATATAATATATAGAGAATTGTAGAGGCAGAGGTCTGACCTGGAGGTATCACACTTGGAAGAAGCCAGTAAGGAAACAGTAATAAAGTCATGAAACTAAGTATGAGCATAAGAGGGTCAGCTATGGCTGCAAAATAAGAGGGACAGGATGCAACCCTGGGACATTCCAAAGATGGTTAGAGATAAGAAAAACAACTAGAAGAGAGGGGGAAAATAAGCTAAGGCCTGACCTTGGCTAGCTTAAGACAAACTATATAACTTGAATTTAGGTTTAAATGCCACACCTAGAAAAGGCAGAGATGGCAAGGGACTCATATGTGCCCACATTAGAGAAGAATCCTACAGGGCTACACCATTAAATGAAGAATGAAGTAAAATCAACACTCACATGTTCTCCCATTAGAACCATTTCTCACAGAGCAGTAGGGTAATGCGTCCTGGTATTAAGTTTGGGACACACTGTTTCCCTAAACTAGTTCCTGCAGGTCAGCTCTCCTATAACTCTTCAGCCCAAGTATCTACTACCCAGATAATGCCCCCAAAAGGGTCCTAAGCTGGTGGTTCTAGATGTTCTGTATAAGCAAACACAACCCTCCTGTAACTGAAGGCCCCATGAAGTTCTTCCAATTTTAATGATAATAAAGCACACACACACACACACACACACACACACACACACACACACACACACACACACACACACTGCATACACAAAAACAAAATAAAAATTTAAAAATAAACATGTACAAACACAAACACTGAAAATGTCATCTTAAATAGCAAAAGTAGACTCAAGTATAGGAACTACGTGATAGACAAGACCAATAACTGCTTATTGAGCTCAAAGAAGTAAGAGCAAAAACTAAAAATAGTAAACTATAATGAACAATGTAATATATAAAGAATACTTACACCAAGATGAAACTCAAGATGGATTAATAATGTGTTAGACACTGCTAAAGAGACAGAGAACAAAAGCAGGCGGGAACACAATGATGGACAATACTAAGGGAGCTAAGAAATGTGGAAAGCCTGCAAGGGTCCCAGGAGAAGACAAGAGGGAGGTCAAGAGTCAGTGAGTAAAGAGCTAATGGCTGATAACTGTCATTACCATGAATGGAAACTCCAACCTAACAATTCAAATCATTTAAGAGACCCTGACATGTTCAACCAAATGTTTCCTCACCACAGATTAAGTCCAGATTACTAAAAACTAAGAGAAGTAATTTTAAAAGAGAAAAAAAGAATTCTAGAATTTGAGGGGTGCTGGCAGGAGACCAGGTATAACTGACTATGTAGTTAAAAAGTCATACTAGAGTAAAGCAATATGCACACATGAAACACATTAGTCCCAGCCTGTTTCGTGATAACCTGATTTTGACAGGTAAATAATTTGCACTGGCAGAGACCCAGCAGTTAAAATTTTCAATGTTCACAATGAATCATTTTTTCCTCCAAAGGAAAGAAAGTACGACTAAAAAGAATTTGCCAAAGTTATTGGGAACTTTTTTTTTTTTTTTAATTTTCCAGCTAATGCTACATTATCACAGAGAAAGCCAATCAGCACATCCACTTTAACCCTAAAGGAAACATGCTAGGCAAACTACGGGTCATAGCTGTCACACAGAAATTGATCTATCAGTCACTTCCTTCTTCTGCCAGGAAACTTATACCAACATGCAAAGCCCCTTTTCTTTCAAGAGCAGAATAAAACAGGAATTTGGAGTGAGAAACAAGAATTACACAGGACATTAATACTAAATAAAGATTCCATACGGAGAAGGATGCAGTATTGTCACCTTATCCTTCAACATGTCCTTATTAAGAATTTTAAATGTGAGGCAGGGGAAGACAAAAATATATGTATGTAAACAGCCACAGTGCACACAGCCAGGAAAGCATACATATGCTGATAGCTAGAACTTGGAATTCTGGGAAGAATAATGAGTTGTATCTGATAAATATGATATAAGCATAAAGGAAGACCTAAAGACCTGATACAGAGTTTACCACCGAACTAAATGACCTATCTCAATTATGACAAGTCCTACCCACTCACCGAGTTTCTTGCCTCCATTCTAAAAAACAGAACCAGAAAAGCGAGGATTATGATACTCTGAAAGAAGTTTCATATAAAAGAGGCAAAAAGAAACAGATAACTCGGGGTTGGGGATTTAGCTCAGTGGTAGAGCGCTTGCCTAGGAAGCGCAAGGCCCTGGGTTCGGGTCCCCAGCTCAAAAAAAGAACCAAAAAAAAAAAAAAAAAAAAAAAAAAAAAACAGATAACTTGGAACATAGGAAAACAGAGAATATAAGATGGATTTCTGTGGCTGATGTGTAGCTAGGTAAAGCATTCACCTAGCATGATGTGAGGCCCTAGCTTACAACACACACACAGTAAAATAACATACGCAAGTGAAATAATCACTTATGTTCCCAAGGGTATGAGAAGACATTTCAAACATGAGAAAAAGGCAATTATATGTCTATTATGTGTGCATATATTTATTATATGCAAACATACATCTATTTCTCTAGCTGTATCTGTATCAAGGAAAAAAGACAGGGTCCTGATCTGGGTGCACTTTCAACTTCTTTGGTTGATGAATTCTTTCAGTATGGAAAGTGGCCATTTTCTTGAATTATTTTATTGATTTTTCTGTTTTCTGTACTACTCTTAAAGAACTTTTATGTATATGTAATTTATGTATTTATATGATGGACCTTCTTGTCTAGGTTTTAAGTTTGAGAAGTACAGCCCAAGCTGCCCTAAACTCTCACAATCCTGTTCTGGCCTTCCTTTAGGGCCTTCCCACAACTCTCACATCCAACAGATACATACACATAAACAAACTAAGAAAGTACACAGATCAAATTTCCTAAAAATCAAAAATTCGAACACTGAACTTAACAAAATGCGCAGCAAGAAACATGCTATAAAATAAAAAAATTAGGGTGGGTTAGATGCTATTAGAATTTAGGCTATTTCATTCATTCATTCATTCATTCATTCATTCATTTGTTGTTTTCAAGACAGGGTTTCTCTGGTTTAAATGCTCTTAGAATTCAGGCTTGCTTGCTTCCTTCCTTCCTTTCATTATTAATTCACTGGGTTTTTAAAGACAGGGTCTCTGTGTAGCCCTGGCTGTTCTGGAACTTATTTTGCAGACCAGGCTGGCCTTGAACTCACAGAGATCTACTGGCCATTGCCTCCTGAATACTAGGATTAAAGGTGTGTGCCATCATACTTGGCCAGGTTTTATTTTTAAAATGGAAGTAAACATGAGGAGAAAATGAAAACCATACATGTGGGGTCGCCATTCTTGGCTACTCAAGTCATTTCCACTGCCATGCTAGATAAATTGAGTAATGCTTGCTTCTCCATTCATGTTGAAACCCACAACAGAGGAAGCTTTCAGGAGCAGAAGCAAGCACCCAGTCCAGTGTGGACATGTGTTCCTCTAATTTAAGCCTATTTTGCTTTACTATAAATTATTACAGCTTGAATTCTGATGACTTCAAAATGTTTTGCTGATACTGCTTTTAGAGTCATTTAGGGTTTGTTTCAAAAGCAAAACATTGCAAAAGTACTTCCAGGTTAAACCCCATTTAGGCTCAGTTGTGGAAAAACAAAGCATATGTAAAATTGTTAATAGTTAAGATCATTACTGTGTAACATGAGATGGAGTTTCATTTAAACTATATGTGCATTAAATTAGGTATGCAGAAAAGGAAAGTGTTTAAAACTAGAAAACAAGCCACCCATATTATGTCTAGCTCTGTAAAGAAAAACAGACTGGGTTATATAACAAAAATAAACCTCCCACCAGAGATCTTGGAAATCTTGAAAATTTTTTTCCTGCAGGAGGATTTATTATTTTCCACTGAGAGTCCATTCATGCGTTTCTTCTTGTTTCTATTCATAGCATCAGATCCTGACTAGCATGCACAACCTCAAAAGAAAAGAAACACTAAATACAAACTGTAAAATTAAAGAAGCAAAACAAAGCAAAATAAAAGGGCATATGTTAGAAGTGGGGACCCTGAGGTCACTGTTATATTCCCAGAGTGTACAATAGCTCTCTAGGGACTCACCTTGTAGGCAACACTATTGGAGGAGTCCACAATGATGAACAGGGGTTTCCTTGTGAATGGATACAGATCTCCAGGATGAAGGCTGCAGAAAGAACAGTGAGGGATTGTGTAACTGTATGGTCAAGTCTCAAAAATTATATTTTACAGTTTGGTTTTCCCCATACAGAATTACAAGAAAAACAAGAATTAAGGAACAAACACACACAGAGATAGATATGTATACTGGGACATGTTGATTCTACCTGGAAAAAAGTTCAAAAACAATTGTTATTTAAGACTCTCTAAATAAATGGTGCAGTGGTGTATTACCACTCCACCCTAGTATGTAGGAGACTCAAAGAGGGGAACAACTTGAGTCCTGAAATTCAAGAGCAGTATGGGCAATATCAGTGAGACAAATGAATCCCTCAGCTAAAAATTACCCACATGTAAACATGACTAACCCATGGTATGAAAACCTCAGAAGTAGGCCTCACACATATAACTGCTTTGTAGTATTTAAAAGTTCTTTCCAAGAATGTGGTTTGAAATTAAGATAGACTAATATAACTGTATTCATACTTCAATGGCTCTTAAAATGCATCATATATTTTAAAGATGTTTTCTAATAACTTTTAAAGATTTATTTATTTTACATATCTGAGTATTTTGCCTGCCTGTATGTCTGTCTGTCTGTCTGTCTCTGTGTGTGTGTGCGTGCACGTGCATGCGCGTGCATGCCTGGTATCCTTAGACATCAGAAAAGGTAATCATATCCCTTGGAACTGGCATTAAGGATGGTTGTGAATCACTATGAGGGAGCTAGGACCCATACCTAGGACCACCACAAAAACATCAAGTGCTCCTAAGTGTTGGCCCAGCTCTCTGCATCCTTAGACATATTCCAGACAAGAATGTAGAGAATATTTTGTATATTGTATAGATGTATTACCTATCAATTGAAAAGTCTATTGCCTATGGCTTAGGCAGGAAATAGCGGTGGGCCACCCAGGAGGCAGAAAGGATTCTGGGATAGAGCCAGAGCGAAGCCCAGAAGATGTGAAGAAACAAGATGGATGCATGGTACCTGAGCACAGCCAGCCACAAGGCAGAATGTAGGTTAGAATAAATATTTTATCTTAAGTTATGATCTAGTCATAAAAGAGCCTATCTGTAAGGCTAAGGTATTTGTAAATATACTTTGAATTTGAGCCTTATTTCAGGGAGTATGGGACTGAGAGGAAGAACCAGGATCTAACTTCAACACAAGAAAGAAGGAAATCTTTATCTTCTCTTTGGACACTTTATGTAAATCATCTGGGCTGCCTGTTAAATATGCAGATTAGCTGGGCTAATACAGATCAGTGGACTGTAATGTCCAAGTCCAGGAACATGTACTCAAAAGCCTCGGCTGTGAATTACAGTTTTTGGCATGTATACTCTTTATCGTCATTTCAAAGTAGACAATGTGTACATCTGTACCAGTACTAATGTAAATGTCCACAGCAAAGCAAAACAGGTATCTTACTGGTTAGTGACACCATCCCACTCAGAGTTCATCAGGTTTTGGCTTAATTGAAATATGAAAATTATATATATACTGTACGATGATTACCACACTAAATTAATGACATTTCTGCTCCATTTTTGGCTCTAAGTAGTTTTTAGCAAATTTCAAAGAAATAACCCTGTGACCTTGGTTGTCATTTTGACTATACTTGGAGTGAACCTAAATGGCTGGGCACACCTGTGATGGATTCTTCTCTTAATTAAATAACTTGATGTGGAAGGACTCACTTCTAATCTCATCTTTGAGGTGGGAAGACCCACTTTTAATCTGGGCTACAGCTCCTGCTGGGAGACTACATAAGGACATAGAAGAAGGCAGTTGTCTTCCTTTGCCTGCCTGCCTGTTCTTGCTAGCTAGTCCACTCCTTCATTGGCATCAGGGCCCACTTCTTTGCCATTCTGGTGTATACTGAAGACCAGCTGAGATATCCAGCCTTGTGGACTGAACTGCTACTCAAATTTTAGACTTTCAATTGCCAGACAGCCACAGTTGGACTAGCTGGACCACAGATTATAAGTCAGTCTAATAAATACCCTCCCCCATACATACATTCATTCTTTAAGTTCTGTTGCTCAAGAGAACAGACACCAAAGTTATAGTCCAAAGTTTCTATCATTTTATGATTTAATAGTTGATTACATGTTTAGGTGTATATATGTGCACATGAGTGCAGGTGCCCATGGATGTCAGAAGAGGATGTCAGATCCTCTGGAGAGGTAGGCAGCTGTGAGCCACCTGACAGGTGCTGGAAACAAACTGGTTTCCTCTGGCAGAATATACGCTCTGAATCGCTGGGCCAATTCTCCAGTCCCCTCTATCTCTTGATGACCACTTTATAATTATCTGCAGTCTCTAGTCTCTAACAATGACCTTTTCTCTGAGTTAGACATTTTAAAATTCTACATGTAAGTGAACTATGCAATATTTATCCACATTTCTGTATATGGCAATATTTGCTTTTCTTTGCACCTAAATAATTTTCCTTTTTAAAAATACTTTAAAAAAATCATGTGTATGTGTGTCTGTACATGTAAGTGCTAACTGAGGTCCACAGAGGCCAAAGGCATTATAAAGTCCCCCTGAGCTGGAGTTAAAGAGGCTGTAAACTGCCCAGCAGTTTATAAAAGCAGTTTATAAAAGCAGTATATACTCTTAATTCTTGAGGTATCTCTTTAGCCCCAATTTTCCTCTTCTTTTGCTTTTTTTTTTTTTTTCTTTTTCTTTTTTTCGGAGTTAGGGACCGAACCCAGGGCCTTGTGCTTGCTAGGCAAGCGCTCTACCACTGAGCTAAATCCCCAACTCCTTCTTTTGCTTTTTAAAAAAAAAATTTTGTTTTTTTTTTGAGATGGTTTTTCTACACAGCCATGGCTGTCCTAGAACTCACAGAGAACTCATCTGGAGACGTGAGTGGCTTTGCTATGAAGTGTAGACTGTCTTGTACTTCCAATTGCTAGGATCATAGGCATATGCCACTATACTCAGCTTATTTTAAACCTGTATCCATCCATCCATCCATCCATCCACTCACCTACCTACCTCTCATGTGTGGGAAGTCCCCCCCCACAAGGCATATGCCATTATACTTGGCGTATTTTAAACCTGCTTATATCTATCTATCTATCTATCTATCTATCTATCTATCTATCTATCTATCTATCTATCTATCTATCTATCTACCTACCATCATCCATCCATCATGTGTGAAACCGCCCCCCACCCCCACTACTAATTTGGAGGTCAGAGAACAACTTGTGGAGATCTAGTGTTCCTTCTATACTGTAGGTATATGGGATTGAACTCAGGTCATCAAGCTTGGTGGCAAGTGCAATCACCTACTGAGCCATCTTGTTGGCCCTTATTTTTAACTTTTGGAGGAAAACCCATACTGTTTTCCTTAATAATTGTATCAATCAAATTATATTCTCCCAAAAGTTTTTAAGGACACTCACACCCTCCCCCCCTCCTGCCCCCCCTTAACAATACTTGTGTTTTGCAACAACCACCCTAACAGATGCTAAGTAATAACTTCTCATGGTTTTAATTTGCATGTCTCAGATGATTAGTGATCCTGTACATGTATTTTTTATATATCTTTTATATTTTCTAAAATAAATAATTTAAAACTAAGGTGAGTAGCAGTATCATATTTTGCTTGGGAATCTTAGCTATGACACGAGTAATTTGAGACATACACAGGCCTAATTTCCCTTCTCTGCTTTTCAGTATGAAAAGCTGAGATTTAATATAAAGTATTATTAGATAAGCCCACTGTTTAAGAGAATTTTGATGCCTAGAACGAAAACAGGCACTAGAATACATACCAGTGCATTTCTTTGTGAGACTGATTTCGTTTGTGGATTGCATCTCCATTGATAATGTCCCGGTTACTATTAGTAAGTACACCTCCAAAGTCATAAGGACCTAAAAGAACAAAAGCAAGAAACCTAGAACTCAACTGGAGGGTAACATCAAGTGATCTGATGCTCAGTTACAAGAGTATCAGTGAATATCCCTTTGATACAATCACAAAGTGTTTATCTTTAAATTTAACATTTTATTATAATGCAGTAATTACATTATTTCAGCACATTGCCTACTTCAATGGTTTAAAAAATGACTAAATTATTTACTAGCTTTTATTTTTTAATATTTATTTATTTTACATATATGAGTATACTGTAGCTGTCTTCAGACACACCAGAAGAGGGCATCAGATCCCATTACAGATGGTTGTGAGTCACCATGCTGGGAATTGAACTCAGGATCTCTGGAAGAGCAGTCAGTGCTCTTAACTGCTGAGCCATCTCTCCAGTCCATTTACTAGCTTTTCAAATATAACATAATGAGAAACAAAGTAAGAATCTACAGCCAGGCATGGTGGCACAGGTCTTTAATTCCAGCACTCAGGAGGCAGAGGCAGATGGATCTCTGTGAGTTAGAGGCCAGCCTGGTCTACAGAGGCCACTACTGATAGCCAGGTCTACATAAGCTCACTGTTAATTAAAAGCTAGGATAACCAGGGTTACATAGAAAGACTCTGTTTAAAAAAATTCCCGAAACAAAAAAACACAAAACAAACAAACAAAACCTCCAGCAACAACAACAAAACCAATCCATTTATTTGGGTGGTAAAAAGGGATGGGGACCTGGGAGTTTAAAATAACATTTACAGGATATCTGAGAAGAGTCGTAGTGAGGACCCAGTATTGATGGTATAGCCAGAAGCCAGAGCCTCAAAGCAGAACAATGACTAATTGCAATGAACATTTACAAGGAAAGCTGCATGGACAAAGGGGTGTACTGTGTGACACACCACAGCTTCCAGGGTAAGATTTTCTGTTTTTTTTTTTTTAAGGGGAGAGGTTGCAAGGGTAGAGGGCAGATACGGAGAATGGGGAGATGAGTGGGACTGTGGTACATGATGTGAAATTCACAAAGAATCAATAAAAAGCTAAACTAATGTTTACCTTGCAAATAAAATTTCAATATCTGGTTTAATAAAAGTATTTTATAAAGAAAGCTGATAATTGTAAACTGAAATCTCTATTTAAGCATATATATATGTATATATATTTAGTATATGATATATATTCATGATATATATCCAGATCTTATCTTGTTGCTCAGGCTTGAACTCCTAGACTTAAGTGATCCTCCTGCTTTAGCATTCTGAGAGCTGGCAGTATAGGGATACACTATAGTACCTGATCCAGTAAAGATAATTTTAAATTAACTACTAAGTGAAAAATTTGAAGAAAGATTAGAATTAACTTGAATTATGATTAACAAAACTTTATTTTATGAACTATTCTGCCAAATTCCAGTACATAAAAAGTTAATTATTCTACTATTAATAGAAATTTAAAATTCTGATTTACATATTAGCCTTTCCCAATTGGTCATAAGAGTTAGCTAACTCTTGTCTAAGTTGAATAGTGATTGTAGGATGATCAGATAATCTCTGAGAAAGGGCCATTCAGTTTATTACCCATACTAATTACAAAATTTAAAAGTCTAATGTGGAAGACCCAAAATAGTTGCCTTAATAACATGTTTTCAGACAAATACTTAAATACAAGTAAAGACACTAACGTTAAAGTAAGAACTAAGGCAGTTACTCATGTTGTCTTCTCTCTCCCTTGTGCATGCCTGTAAGTGCTACACCCCAGCCCATCACATCACAGTTGGATCACAGACCTTTCAAAAACCACTGCAATGTAAAGACTAGAGCGATTTGCTTTGCTTTGTTTCAACTGTAACATTTTACTACTTTGTAGGTCATGCAAGGAAGATGGTAGGTCATGCATTTTATAAAGGAATGCCAATTGCCACAGACAAATGAGGAGGAGAATGTTGAAAATGTTAAACTATTTTTCTCCAAAGATTTAAGTCCTTCATTTACATCTGAATTGCTCATCTAGTCTGAACAATCTCTGGGCTTGTATGTTCTGATAGTTTAAGGTTTTATTCTGAAGCAGCATCCCAATATTGCATGGACTGAATCTGTTGTAACAACAACCAAAAAAAAAAAAAAAAAAAAAAAGGATTGAAAATAAAATTATAACAAGGACTTGAACTTTCATAGTTACAAAAGTACACTGATTTCTACAAAGACTTTCAGCCATAATGCTGCCTCTGACCAGATCCCCAAATATATTAAAAGCTTACAGTGATTCAATGATGTTAAGTAAATACGCTAGCAGATTCCATAATCTTTTGCAGTATCAAACATCAAATTGCTTATGTATAAATCTAAGTATGATACATTTGACAAATTTGACAGTGAAGTATGCATTTGACATAAGTATTGTGTCAAGATTTTTGGACTTCAAGGAATACAACATGAGCACAGAGAATTAACCAGGTCCTCTCCGATACTGTCACTAAACAAATAGACCAGGTTTTAAATTTTGAAGCTTTTTTGGAAAGTTTGAGGTGGTCTCTGGTCTGTGTGCCATTGTCTTGTAGAAAACAGAGATAATTCAAGCCCTGCTCACAGTGGGAGCATTCCTTTATTGTACCTTCACCATCAGAACGACCTGTGGGGAAAACGCCAGTGGCTGACAGGTAAATCAGAAGCACACTATTGGCAGGCAGCTCCTGAAATGAAAGAAAACCACACATACAAAACCAGACAGGAAAAACAACACAGCTTTATTTAATGTTCAGCACAATTTAAGGCTGTGGGGGAAATTGATGGCTTTTAACACACTGCTGCTATCACGTTTCCACTTGTTCCAATGTAAAATCGCATGGCAGAGATTCACTATAATCTACACTGCATAACTGTCCCCAAAGCTGTGAATACATTTTCTACTTGCAACTGCCCATCTGTTAGAGAAGTGTTCTCTGGAAATATAAAACTGAGGGAGAAAGATCTCCACTGGTAATAAAGAAGGCAAACTCCCCTCCATGCCTTCCTCCATGTCAACTATGGGAAGATAATACTTAAGGTTCCCAGCATTCTTTTTTTTTCCTTGAGGCTGTATAAAGCTCACACTGGCCTCAACCTTGCTGTGTACTGACATACCCGGGTTGTCCTTGAACTCTACTGTGTGGCCCAAGAGGTCCTCTAACTCCTGCCCAAAGGAAGGATTACAGGCATTTACCACATCCTTCTATCAGACGGTCACACTGTCTCACAGAGCTGCCTGAGCACACGAATGCTACACACCATGTTCTTGTTTTTCAGTTTTGCATTGAGTAGTAAGCCCAAAGCTGTTTAGCAATAAAACTCCAGAGAGGATAGAATAATTAACCAAAGCCCTCTGACTGATGTTGAATATAAATTATTCATATCATAAGCAGCTACAACTACCCAAACTGCAAGAGTCAGAATGACCTACTGGACCAGCACTAGTGTATGTTCATACATTACTTCTAGTCAGGCATCTGAAGAGTGACCAAGTCCACCTTGAGCACACTCTTCCCACTACAGCAAGAGGTCACACAAACCTTAAAAGACGCTGCTAAGAATGTATACAGTTGGCTGAAGGTCGGTTTGTAGAGTAGATACTTGTGTGGGTTTTCTCGTCTGGTAGGCTTGTCAGCTGGCTCCTATTGGTGACACACCATAAATGACATAAAACAACACATAAGTGGTATGTGACAGCTGAGTGTACACATTCCTAATCCTTTCCATCAGATATCCTAATTTTCTTCAGTGTCTGTGATTGTGCTTATCAACTGTGTCTTATCAAGAGAGCTCTTGTTTTATCATTATGTAGCTCAGGCAGGCCTCTAATTTTCAATAATTCTACCATTTGGCTATCTAGTGTGCCGTAATCACAGGTGTGAGGCACCCATGGTTGGGTTAAGAGCATTTTTTATTTACTCTGGTGCCCCTAAGAGAAGCAGAAGAAGTAAGTCAGGCAAATGATCACCTGTATTCCCGGCTTATTCATCTGGGAAGCTAAATTCATTGGCTCCCTCTCCAAGGCTTGCAACATCCGGAACATGTCAACAGTTAATTCACTGAATTTGACCTGAAAGAAAAACATACCTGGTCATTTATGGAATAAGTAGAACTTCTGATCTTTGATCACATTATTACTCTTGACTTTTAGGTATATTTAATAACAGCTGATTTTTAAATATACATTCATACATACATTCATTTAAAAAAAAGAAGTTACATCTTTCCCCCTTCTCTCCTCCCTCTAATCCTTCCCACGTTCTTGATCCATCTTGAAATCATGCCCTCTTTTTCTTTAACTGTTATTGGGATGTGTGTGTACGTATGCACCTAAATATAAAAATACAACCTGCTCAGTCCATTTAGTGTTGGTTATATGTCTATGACTTCACCGCTGACCCCTTTGTATTGGATAACCAATTAGGGGGCACAACCTCAAGGAAGACTATTTCTCCCACTGTCAGCCTTCCTTAGTTTGCCTATAGTTCTTTGTCTATGGGTGGGTTGGTTTTCTTTGTTTGTTTGAGACAGGCTCTTATCATGTATCTTTAGCTGACCTAGAATTGCTATATAGACTACAATGACCTTGACTCAAGAGAGCTTCTTTCCAAGTGCTGGGATTAAAGGCCTCCTGAGCCACCATGCCCAGAGACAGCTCATATTTTATTCTTTAGTATTTAATTACAAGACTTTCAAAAGGCAAATGTGGCAAAAAATTATGCAATGACACTCCTATTCTTAATCTCTACTTTGTACAGTTAACAGTGCTTAGGTTTCTCCATCATAATGCATTAATTACCCCAAATAGTTTTAAAAAAGCAACAAAAGTTACAAAAGCACAGCCCTACAAATCATGGCAACATTTGCTTAAGCTGAGCTATGTCTGGATTCACACTTTATAATCTCCTCAGTGTTCTGGCACTACATAGTATTTAAGAGTGCATCCTTCTCTATTTTCAATAATAGTTTTACAGAAGACCTAGGCACATGTGATGACAGAATAAAGAAGAGGTTTATAAAATAAAGTAGAAATGCTTTTAGTTAGGAGAGTTGTTTGAAAGATTATTGCCTGAAGTTTCAAAACTGTACCTTAGACTGGGCATGGTGGCTTACCTCTTTAATCCCAACACTTGGGAGGCAAAGGCAGATAGATCTCTTTGAATTTGAGGTTAGCCTGGTCTACAAAGAGAGATGCAGGATGGCTAGGGCTACATAAAGACCCTGTCTCAAAAATCAAAATGAAAATGTACCTCACTCATACATACATAATACATTGCTAGAGATCAGGCCCCGGGCCTCATGCATGCTAGGCAAGTGCTCTACCACTGAGACACCATAATTCCATTTAGTATCTCTCTTAGCAGATCAGCAAAACTCACATTTTCCTCATGTAAGAATTTTACAGAAAAAAAAATTTTAAAAAGATGTATAGAACAAATCATCAATACAGGCATTTCTGAACATATTTAACATTTTGACACAGCACTGAATTTCCAGAAGTGTTATAAAATTGCACCACAGCCCCAGATAGTCACTACCCATTATCCACACATGCGAAAAGGAAACAAGTTCTAGATCAGAGCAAAGGAGATAATATTTGTCAAAGCGGAGGTAACTGAAAGCATGTGACCTAGGACAGAACCAATGTAGTAGTTTCATGCATTCTTCTTCCTGTTTGTTTGGAAAGGGTCTTATGTGTAGCCCAGGATGGTTTTAACACCTATTTCTGCCTTCTAAGGGCTGTGATTATAGGCATGTGCCACCATACCTGGTTCTTTTTGAATTCTAAGGAATAAGCTCTACAGACACTGGAATTAGAGATTGTTATGTTCCTGTTTTTGAGTTTGCTAGTTTTAATTGTTTTGCTTTTAAAAACAGGGTATTGCTGAGTGTGGTGGCAACACTTGGGAGGCAGACGTAGGCAGATCTCAGTGAGTTCAAGGCTAGCCTGGTCTACATAGTGAGATTCAGGACAGGCAGAACTACACAGTGAGATACTGCATATGTATATATGCAAGTATCATAATGAAACCTATTTCTTTGGATGACAGCTAAAAAATAAAAAATAATTTAAAGAAATTATAAAAAAATGACCTTCTCAAAATGCAGCCCTCACCAGCTCCACTCTTTGCACTGCCCTTGGCTAGTTTCCTGTGCACTTGGGAAAAGATCACCTTCCTGACTTTTTCCTGTGCTTCTTGTTCCTCCATACCCTAGTGTAGTGTTCTACAGGGCTTCATCCTCCCGGTAGCCAGGCCTGCTGACAACAGTACAATCGTGACTTTTGCTTGGCATGCTTACTCTGGACAACTTCCTACTTTAGTTTTTGTTATTGTTGTTTTCCAAGACAGAGTTTCCTGTATAGTCCTGGCTATCCTGGGACTTGCTCTGTAGACAGGGTTGGCCTCAAACTCACAGAGATCCACCTGCCTCTGTCTCCTGAGTAGTGGGATTAGAGGTGTGCACCACCACTGCCTGGATTCTACTGCAGTTCTTTTTTTTTTTTTTTTTTTGGTTCTTTTTTACGAGGCTGGGGACCCGAACCCAGGGCCTTGCTTCCCTAGGCAAGCGCTCTACCACTGAGCTAAATCCCAACCCCTCTACTGCAGTTCTTAACCACAGCACTTTCTCAGAAAAACATCTCATCAGATCTCAGATTAACTCAAATCCTTTGATGCCAAACATCAGAAAAATATGCCCCTGTTTTGCTACAGTTTTTGAAGTGATACTATCTAAGTAGTTATTTTGTTAATAATTGTTTTTGTAGGTAAACAGAAAACTCCATTAGTGAAGGCATTTTGTTTTTTTCTACCCTCCACAAACACACACGTACCCTGGAGACATGACTGATAATTCATGAATACTGATTGGACTGGGGATGTAGATTTAGCTCAGCGGCAAATTAATACACTAGTAAGCATCTTTCTATGTCACTAAAAATTGTTTCTAAACAAATATACTTCCATATATATATATGAATATGCATATGAACAAACATGGCATAATTGATTTGACTATTCCTTACAGATGTAAGGAATTCTACAAGGGGGAAAAAAATCCATGGATCACCAAAACAAACATTTTTTTTTTCTTTTCTTTTCTTTTTTTTTTCGGAGCTGGGGACCGAACCCAGGGCCTTGCGCAAGTTTGCTAGGCAAGCGCTCTACCACTGAGCTAAATCCCCAACCCCTCAAAACAAACTTTTTAAAAGTAAATTTTAAGCATAAATCTTTCACAGTTCTTTACCTGATTGTTACAATTACCAATGATGAGTGCATCAGCCAGAGACAACTGTCCCACTATCATGCCTTGCTCCAGCAAGGGGGCTCCTGTCTCAGCAAGGCGATTGGATGTGATAACAATGGTATTATCATCATTTAACACCATCACAGGGTCTGCCTGAAAAAAAAAAAGAAGCACATTAATGGTAAAGAATATCACTTATTGTTCTTCTCAAAGCCACATACATACTATAAACACACAGCACAGTCATTTGCCTACCTATGACTGTGACAAGCTTTCTCTTAAGAAATTACCTCAATGAATGCTGCTACCTCTTGGAGCACCAGGTTCCACTCAACTTGATCTTCAGTATTAAAGCGATGAGTATAATCTTCAATTTCATCAGACAATTCCTGGTATTAGAAATGCCACAAAGAAAAGGGGCTATTAAAAACATCCATAAAAAGGCTAGCAGGATAGCTCAGCAGGTAAATGTATCTACCACCTAGCCTGACAACCTACGCTCAATCTATGAAACCCACAAAATAAAAGGAGGGGAACAATCTTCTGACCTGACACCTGTGCATGAATCAATCTCTCTCAATCTCCCTCTCCCCCTTTCTCCCTCTTTCTCCCCCCCCACACTCTAAATAAATGAATGCTGTGCATGAATCATACACACACACACAAAATAAATGAATGTAAAAAATTAAAATCTCTGTAAAAACCAGCTGTATTATAATATTCCTGACAGAAAGTAACAGAATTATGTTTGATCAGTATCAATATCCAATCCCAATTGTAACAGAAAACAAAGAATGAAAACCATAGATTTACTACAAAATAAAAAAATTTAGAATGATACACATCAAATAAAAACCTTTTTTTTTTTTAAAAGATTTATTTAATTTATGTGAGCACACTGTAGCTGTCTTCAGATACACCAGAAGAGGCACCAGATCTCATTACAGATGGTTGTAAGCCACCATGTGGTTGCTGGGATTTGAACTCAGGACCTCTGAAGAGCAGTTAGTACTCTTAGCCACTGGGCCATCTCTCCAGCCCAAATAAAAACCTTATAAAGGTTTATTTCCTACTTGGTGTTATATCGGCAATGAACTTATTAACAGAATTGCCTATAAAACAAACTCATAAATGTTAATGCACAGAGAACACTCCCTTCCTTTATATCATATTGTGTTTTGGAAATAGTTTAATTAGTAGCTGAGGAAAGAAGATCACAGCAGAATATATCTCTCCTTCCAATGGTCTTGTGACATATTTGAGTCAAATGTATCAAGAAGTACACCATACCATCAAGCTAGGTATGGTGGTTCATATCTGTAAGCACTCAAGATTGAGGAAGGAGGATTATCAAGAGTTTCCAGAGCACTTGGGTTGGAGATCCACCTGTCTCTGCCTCCCAAGTGCTGGGATTAAAAGCATGCAGTGTCATGTCTGGCTGGGCTACAGTTATTTTAAAGTACATTTATAATTTCAGCATAGGAAAGACTGATTCATGGGGATTACAAATCCAAGATCAGCCTGAGTTATATAACAAGATCCTACTTCAAACAAATCCAAACAAAACAGAACAAAACCAAACACTATTTACCTTTACCAGGTCTTTCACAACGTCCATTTTATTAAGAAGAAGACAAACTACTATAAATCTTGCATAGTATCGGAGTTTCTTAACAACCAACTCAGGCCTGCAGTGGACAAAAAGAACTCAGTCATGATATTAAAATGGAAAACATGCTGTGAAAGGACTCTAGCCAGTTCAAGCAAGGCAAACATGGCTCTCGCAGGCCTTGCCCTGCCTCCCCATGCTTTCTGCCTTGCTAAAATCCATAAGATTACATTCCTAAAGTTAGCCGCCAAGATCTATTCCTTTATTTAGCCACTTCCTCCTCCTAAGGATGACTACCAAGGTCCAGCTATCAAAGTATTAAAGTCCAGTAATCAAACGCCCCCTTTGGCTCATACCCAATTAAACTGAACACCTCATCCTAATGTGGGGTTTCCCATTTTTACTTTTATAAACTATTATTTTCCTATGGGTCACATCTGTCTCTTCTCTATCCAGAGGCAGTACTTTGTCCTTCCTGCTCTAGGACAAATACCCCTGCCTCTCTTTTGTTATCTTCCTCTTTTTCCACACCCTCTATCTCCTGCCCTTTGTGCCTCTGGAGCAAATAAATCTTTTGTGCTGAGATCTTGGTGCTGGGGTCCTGAGCAATACTGATCTTTCCATGTTGTTCTGACTTTAACTTTTAAATGATTTTTTAAAAACATCATCATTATTAGAACAGTGATAAAAATTTCCACATAAACCCAAACAGCCTTTGCTTGTCAGGGTAGCACATAATTCCCTAATTCAGCAGGGAGAGGCAGGAGGATAAGGGGTTCAAGTACTGAGTTCAAAGGCAGCCTGGGATACAAGAGACGGTCTCAAAACCATATAGCCTTTTAAACATTTTTTACACACTGATTAAGTCATCATTCTATATTCATTCACTCATTCATTCACTTAACCATCATCTACTGAGAATTTGAGTGCATAAGAAAACAGTGCCATTATTGGGACTGGATAGATGGTTCAGCAGTTAAGAGAACTTGTTTCTCTTACAGTACCCACATAGTTCACAATAATCTGTAACTTCAGTTCTAGGGGATCCACTAATTTATGACCTCCTCGGGCACAAGATATCCATGTGGTACACATATACTCACATACATAAAATAAAAATTTAAAGTCTAAAAACTAGAAACAGTGCCATGATACTAAAAGGACAATGATTTTAAAAATTCCCTTCTTCACAGACCTTACAAATGGAATAATAATTTAAATACAGACAAGTTAAGTAAATATACAAAACAGTGGAATAGATATAATTGAAAAATCTGTCACGTCCCCGTAAGCTCCCATTTAAGCTAGCAGTGGTTTCAGAGGCATAAAGAAGTGGGTTCTCAGAGGCAGTACACCTTAAGGTTCACTGGACAGGCCTCCATGAGAAAAGTACCTGACTCCATTTTGAAAGAGGAGCCATTATGATGCATTGTTAAAAATAAGTTTCCATTTACTTATTGTTGTGGATTGCTGTGTATTTTTTACTCCCTCAAGAGAGGTACCCCTCCTGAGGAACGTACTCAGGTAGAAACGTAATTGGTCATATAAGGTGTGACTGGGCAGTGGATGGAAAAGGCAGGGCTGAAAGTTTTAGAGGAGGGAGAGAAGGAAGAAGAAAGGAGAGACTTGAGGACGGAGGGAGAAGATAGAGGGGGAAAAGGTTGAAGATGGAGCAGACTCATGTGGCCTGGAGGAGCAACTAGTAGCTATGGATTCCATAGATGAGTGGATGGCCTGAGAAATTCGAGCAGCAGCTCTAGGGATTTCAGCTTAAACTGGTTAGTTTAGCAAGCTAGCCTCAGGAACCAGGACAAGATGGCTAAACAGAGCTAGCTGTGGGGTGGGGTGGGTGAAACCACTTTAGTGTATTTCTTTTGTTGTTGTTTTTTTTAAATTACATGCTGTAGTAAGAGCTGAGCTGTTGTTTGAAGACTGTTTCCTAGAGCCTGACCTGTCCCAACCAATGACCTTGACTTGTGTTTTTGAACACCCTGACCCTTTGAGATTTTCTGTATTTTCTTACTGTCCCATTGTCTCTCTTCTGCAAACCTGCTGCAACTACTTGCAATTTTACTCCTTAAAAGGGGCCGAGAAATAGCCTTGGGCTGCTCGCTCTAGCTTGACTCGGGAGGCAGTAGCTGGCCTGCTCCCGGGTGGCTCACCTTTCCCCAAAAAGTCAACTTTACTTTAAATCTGGCTCAAAATTGTGGGACTGATCTTATTATCGACCGGTAGGATTTACATTTTCTGGAAGCCCAAGTGAGATTCAGACCACTCACCCAAATTCTCAAGCTGGATCTTCACTCTGGGACTTTAAGGCTGAGGGGCCTCACCTCAGGAAGTGTACACCTTGAGAAATTCCAAGGGTCCACAGTGTGCTTTCAGTTTCACAGACTTGGACTATCAGAGTGAACTACCGTGATGATAAGAACCACAAACATCTACAGAGGCCTCCCTGGTCTGTGGAGATCCTGATCTGGGGCACTGGGGAATCTGATGGAACTCGAATATGCTCCTGTCCAGGGTCTGGCTTCATATTTGTCTTGTCTTTGTATTTATGTCCCATTTGTCTTGTCTTCATATGTTTTGTCTTTGTAAGTCTTGATTTTGTTTTATTTTTACTGTCTCCATTTTGTCTTTTGTACTTTCTGTGTTAATTGGTTTATCTTGGACTTGGAACAACTGAACTGATAGACAGTATGGGTAATAAGACTAGCAAGCCTAACAGCCCTCTATCTTGTACTCTAAAGAACTTTTGACAAACTTAGCTGGGCCTTTAATCCCAGCACTTAGAGGGAGAGGCAGGAAGATCTCTGTGAGATTGGGGCTAAGTCCAGTACATACAGGGCTACACAGAAAAACCCTGTCTTGAAAAATCAAAACCAAAAACAGAAGGACAAAGAAAAAGAAAAAAAAAATTCAACAAAGTTTACTCCCTACAGTCATGGAGAATTATATTAGCCTATCACCAAGAGTCTCTGTTCTGTGAAACTGAATGGCCCACATTCAGGGTTGACTGGCCCTCCCAGGGCACTTTTGACTTTCAGATAGCTTGAACAATTGTACGTGGCACCCCTGGCATGCCTGGCCAACCAGAATAGAATGGATATATCTTGTCTAAAGCAACTTCCAACACGCCACCTTGGATGAAGATCTGTTTGATTTGAAATGGGCAAGGTGTCAAGTCCTGAATGTCAGCAGATGGGCCTTTCAAGAGCCTGTAGCAGAGACCCAGAAGTCCCCTCTGAAAACTATTCTGCAGGACTCAAAGGAAAAAGAATTCCGGGGTTGGGGATTTAGCTCAGTGGTAGAGCGCTTGCCTAGGAAGTGCAAGGCCCTGGGTTCGGTCCCCAGCTCCGGAAAAAAAAACAAAAAACAAAAAAAAAAAAAAAAAAAAAAAAAAAAGAATTCCTCCTTCTTTTATATAACTATCTTTATCCCCTGTTCCTCTCCCCACCTCAACCTCTACCTTTGCCAGCTCAGTGCCCACCACCAAGGATTCCCTCTGCCTCTGTCTGAGTCTCTTCCCTACCTCCCCTTATCTTTTACCTCCCAGCTCTTTCCCTACCTCCCCATCTTTTCCCCTCCCCAGACCCATCAGAGGGTTCCATATGGCCCTCTTGACTCCTCCTCCAATTCTGGTAAGAGCCTTGCTCCCCTACAGCCATTTCTTGAGCATCCTACCTGTATGGCCCCTTTTCCACCACAGATCTCTTCAACTGGAAGAACAAGAATCCCCCTTTCAGCACTAACCCAGATTCCTTAATTTCTCTAACAGATTCTACTTTTTTCAATCATCTCCTCACATGGGATGACTGTCAACAGATTCTCCATGTCCTCTTTAACACCAAAGAAGGGAAACAAATTCTTATGAAGGCTACTGAAGTATTTCCTAGAATAACTTCAATGGCTGATGACCAGAGGACAAAGGCAATTGACTGTGAGCTGCTAAGACAGAGACTCCAATGAAACTTCAACACAGAGAAAGGTAGAAGGTCACTCAGGGAATAAATACCACCAGGTTCTGTTAGAAGGGATGAAGCAGGCAGCCCGAAAGCCCACTAACCTATCTAAGTAAGCAGACGTAAAACAGGCCATAAATGAATCACTTTGAGCTTTTTTTCTGGAATGACTCCTGAACACCTATAGTTCTACACCCTTCTATACCAAGAAGTCCTGGCAAATCTCAAGGCGATTAACCCTGCCTTTGTTACTCAGCCACTGACATACTTAGGATACAAAAGATGGGTGGATTTGCAGAAAAGAGCAGATAACTATTTTCTAATAGCCCAGAAGATGTTTGACAGAGACAGCAAAGATCTTTTCAAAAAGATGGGATGTGCAACCATGGCTGCACTATGAGCTCTGGCCACTTTCAACTCTGCCCATACACCCCACGATTAAAAGAGGAGACATTTATAAAAGGACCAATGCTCCTACTGCAATGAAATAGGTTACTGAAAAAAAAAATGAATGTTCATGACGGTTTTGGGATGGCTCCCCAAAACCCAAGCCAATCATAGCTATGGAGGATCAGAGCTGGAGGCTCTTTTGAACCAGGACCTCCAGGAGTCTATGGTAATCTTCACCATTAGGGGCCAACCCATACATTTTCTGGTAAACAAAGGGGCTACACATTTGGTATTACAGGAATCCCTAGGACTCCTTGGAATTATGGAAGTACAGAGCACAACAGGACTGCTAAGCTAGGACAAGAAACTGTGACTGACTTATTCTTTTATTGTTATTTCTGTATGACCCTTCCCTTAGGGGAAGGGCATGTTGAATAAGCTCCAGGAAACAAACATCATTCTCAGGACACACTCTCCTAGGTTGCTGGAACTAAGAGTGTTTGCTGCCACATCTTATAGTAGTAAATTTAAATCAGAAAAATTCAAAGAATTCTAGTAGTCTTTTCTCTTGACAACTACATGGGCTGGAGATGACAAAGACATTAGTTGAGCCTAGCTTTACAGTCCTTTCTTCCCTATGATGTCCTTTCTATATCTATCATAAAGAAATCACCCTCTATGACAAGATGGTTCAGTGGATAAAGGCACTTGCCTAATGGCCTGAATAGGATTCTCAGAACCTATGTAGTTGAAGTAGACGATGACTCCTAAAAGTTGTCCTCTGACCTTTCCATGTACACGGTGACATCTGCACATGGGAACATGGACACGTGCGCGTGCACACACACACACACACACACACACACACACACACACACACACACACACCACCTAACAATAAAAGAAAAAGGAAATTATGTTTTTTTAGTTTAGTTCCACATGAACTAAAATGCTGACTGTCTTGTCATATTTCTGAAAGCAAAGCTGACACATACCTGTCCTCTTTGTTGACTTGAGAGTAGTATGACCTCTGTCTGATTGCAGAGTAGAAGGAGAAAGCCTCATTCAAATAACTGGTCTCAGAAGTTCGTAAACTATAAGAAAAAAATTTTAAGTATGACACAAACTGGGTGTAATCCTCATGAGCAACACTTGTCCTCCGCTACACAGGGTAGGGGGATGACTGCCTTAACTTTGAGTCAGCAAGGTATTGATCACCTTTCAATTGTCTGGTAGCAACAGCAACAGTACAGTTCTTTCCTGCTGTTCCAACCAAAGTACACATCACTCATTCATTCTACAAGGCACAGCATGCTACTCCAGTATACCTGCTCCCAGGACTCACTAATCCACTCTCACTTGATCTCTGTTCCATTTCTTTAGTTTCCCCTCCTCCTTACTAAACTATACTATTCTTTGGGGGATGCTAATGAGCTATGGAGTCTGTTTAATATGCCTAGGTTAATAAGAGACTTTGAAAAATTAATTTACTTTAAAAAGTTTATTTAATACCTTGACAAACTTCACACAACACACACACACACACACACACACACACACACACACACACACACACACACACACACACACAGACACAACCCTACCCACCCACCCTTCTGGTTATTCTCTCCTCTCTCTCATCTTTCCATTCCTATCAAGTCTTGTTTCTTCCTGTCCCCAGATTCATGAAATGGTTTTGTTGTATGTCTCATTTAGTTTAACCAGGGCCATTTATGCAACCATTGGATTGGACTATGTATGGAGTCTAGAGAGGTCAGTAGTGGGTACACAACTGTAGAAACTTAACCTTTCTCAGAATCTATCAGGAGAGCTGCCCTGACTCCTCTTCCATCAAGGCAAGGCTGTTAATGATCCCTTTTTAGTAGAGACCCAATGCAGACATTTGTAGTTGCTGAGAGTTCATGATTAGGATGGCCATGTCTTGCCAAGAAAATGGTACTTCTCAGCCCTTCTCTCTATCTGCACTTCCATAATTACCATTCTCTGAGCTTGGGAGGAATGGTATACATGTCTTCTCTAGGGATGAGTACTCCAAAAATCACTTATTCTCAGCACTATAATAAAGGATTTTTAGGATCCCGCTCTAGCAAAAAGAGGAATTGTAGTGTGGGCATTCTCAGAGGGATACCCATACTGGAAAGAACCTAACTGATCTTCCTTTTGTTTGGTTTGTTTTGGTTTTTCGAGATAGGGCTTCTCTGTGTGGCCCTGACTGTCCTGGAACTCACTCTGTATATAGACCAGGCTGGCCTTGAACTCACAGAGATTCCCCCTGACTGCCTTCTGAGTGCTGGGATCAAACGCCCATGCCACAATCAAGGGCTTTGTGGGTTTTTCTTATCTTCCCTTTTAAATTACAAAAGGATAAAGTTTTTTTGCTATCGATGCTACTCTGTGCTGAGATTTAGCTTTGTAAAGGAGATGGATCTCTTCTTTCCTCTTTGAAAGGTGGGACTACAAAGATAGCACTATTTTAAGGATGCAAACAACTGTCAATTTACCTCACTTAATCTAGCCAACCTCACAAACACAGTCAACTAGGATGAGTGTCTAAAGAATAGCATATATGCTATACGTCTATATACACCATCAAGACTCGAGAAGTCCTAAGAATGGCAAATCTATTTAGTGTTCACTGCTTATAAAAAACAGAATCAAATTCCTCAGGTCTGATCAAATGAAGTTACTAAAGAGAACAGCTGACATAAATAACACTGCTTAAATTATATAAGGCCATTTCATGATGCCATCTTGATCCATCTGGCCTAACTAAAATTCCATCTATAACTCACTGTCCTTCCTCCAATATGCTCTGTTTTAAGCAAAGAAACACTTTCTTCTTTCCACATGCAATTCACTTACTAATAGTGGTAATACAGCTGCCCGATCTTGGAAGCGATTTCCCCTATTTGCCACCGCTTCAAGCCATACCGATTATCCAAGACTTGTCTGTTTATATGGGAGACAAAAAAAACCCAAAAAAACAATAAAACAAAAAAATAAATTTCAAAAAGAATCAAATCTGTAAATTCAATGATAAAATATCATCTCATTAGCAAAGATCATGAATTGTAAGATTTTATTATAACCATTCAACTACATTAAAATATTTCTCTATTGACTGATTTGTGTTATGTCACTGTATGTATGTATGTATGTATGTATGTATGTATGTATGTATGTATGTATGTAATCTGTGTATATGAGTGTGCATGAGCATGTGATTATGTGAGTGCGGGTATGTATATCACAGCTCAAATATGGCAGTCAGATGACAGCCCTGGGTGTCAGTTATCATCTCTCACATTCTTGGTCATCACTGTGCATTGCACATTAGCCAGGGCTCCTTCTGCTTTGCTTCCTGTGTCATTACAGGATTAGATGGGATTACTGTCTCACACTTGAATGACAAGTACTTCACCTATTGAGTCATCTCAGCCTTAGTTGTTTTTTGGAGACAGGATTTCTTGTAGCCACGACTGGCCTTGAAAAATTATCTAGGGGGCTGGGGAGATGGCTCAGTGGTTAAGAGCACTGACTGCTCTTCCAGAGGTCCTGAGTTCAATTCCCAGCAACCACATGGTGGCTCACAATATTCTGTAATGGGATCTGATGCCCTCTTCTGGTGTGTCTGAAGATAGTGATGGTGTACTCTCATACATGAAATAAAATCTTTAAAAAGTTTCCATGAAACTCTTTACCGATGCTGCTGCTGGAATTTCCAGAGTTTGGTGTAAACATCAAAAGTTCTTCCGAAGTAGGACTGCCACTGCTTCTGTCCATACTGAGGCAAATCTCTGTAAAAGTAAAGTGGGCGGTGGCTTTACATTTTCAGAAATGATGTTGTTAATTAAAGTACTTACCTCAGTAAGTGCTTAACAAAGGATTTCTTTGTTAAACAAAGTTCTAATTTTTGAAGGAAAAATAATTCTAGAGATCAGAACACATTTTCCCAGTCTCATACCATTTACAGTTCATCTTAGTGTCCTCTGAACAAGTCTCTCCCAACAGGCTTGGGACAGATCATTTCTTAACTGGCAGGTGATATACTCATTCCAATATTTATATTCAGCTAAGACTACAGTAATCTGGCAACACTGCTTTAGAGAATATAGCCATTACTAGAAGTGAGGGTGTGGTTGAAATATATAGACCATGTCCTTAAGCCTGATGACCTGTGATACCTGCCTTAGATAAACAAATACTCCCCTACATACTGGATGAACATTGGGCCTAACCATATTAACTTGTTTAGGGCAATGCATATAATTTTAAGTTATTCTATCTTCCCTTCAATATCTGATCTAAAATGGACCATAGCCTGTAACACAGAGAAGATATACCAAATGGATTCAGAGGGCTGCAGACAGCTTACAGGTAACTTGGGAGTTAGAAATAAATCTCCATTTTGTAAGGCATGAAAATTAGGAATTATTTGTTATAGCTGTGGTATGTAAGAAAAGCTAGTTAAGAACCGGTGTTGAGTGCAGGTTACTGTCATGAAAGACCCTAGCACTGGCCTGAAGAACAGGCAACTATTACTATGGATTGGAAATGAGGCCATTGATGGGATGGCAAAACTGTCTGCAGTGATCTGGAATGCAGGCAGTATGACAAATTTGGGGGTTTATACAAAGAAGGTGGCTCTGGGCTTTATCAGTTGGTTGGACTTTAACAAAATGCTATAAGAAAAGGGTAAATTCTGCCAATAAATAAATGAATAGACAGTCTCTAAGCAGTTGAAATAGGAAAAAATATACAAATTCAAGGAATTTCAGGATTGAAAGATTTAATTTCAGACACTTAGCTATAAAAAGCATGGTGTTACATGTCTGTCATTCCAGCATGCAAAAGATCTAAGCAGGGGGATCCTGAGTTTGAGGCCATTCTAAGCTACACATAGGAAGTTCTTGTCTATGTAACTAAAAGATATCCCTCCCTGAACACACACACAATGAAAAAAACATATCTATGTTTCTGATGATTCATCCTCATTAAAAAAGTATAAGATGAAATAAAGAAAACAAACCCCAACAACCAAATAACCTCACAGCTCACCATTTAATGCTTTTAAACAGTGTTTTTTTGTAATATTTGTTTTGTTGAATAAATAAAGAATTGAGGGTTGGTGAGCCAGCTCAGTGGTTAAAGTTTAAGCCTGAGTTCAACTTCCAGACCCTGTGTAAAGATGGAAGAGAACAGACTCCACAAGGTTGTTTTCTGACTTCCACATGAGCTCTACTGCATGTGCATTAACACGTATGTCACAGACATACAGGATGATGATGATGATGATGATGATGATGATAAGTTATACTTCTATTTTCTTTGTTATACAAAACAGTGTTTTAAAGATGAATGTTTTGTGCCCAATGTGGGGGTTATCAGAATAAAATTAATAACTGAAATAGAAGCGACTAGTCTTCTAGTATCACTAAGAAAATCACTAAATAAGAATTGTTAATAAATGACACACAAACATTTCTCACATTTAGATCAATGAAAAATGTTAGCTATATATTTTTAATATTAATTTCTTCAAAAGAATTCAGAGCATTTATCATTCCAGTCTATAGAATCAGTCACTCCACAGTTGGCAAGATGGATTAGCAAAATAGCCTGTTGCCAAGGCTGATGACCTGTGTTTGATCCGCAAGATCCATAGGGTAGAAGAGGACCAATTCCCAAAAGTTGTCCTTTGACCTTCTCATAAATGACATGGCTTATATGCACTACCTATTCCCCCATAAACAGAAAAAAAAAAGCATTCAATTATTAAACCGTTTCTTTTGCAAAACAAGGTTAAATTTCTTAATATATCACCTTTCCCCTAATGACAAATGTCCTAGAGCTAACATTCAAATCACTATAAGTGCTTAGAATCTAAAATTGAATAATGTATTTGAAAGTTAGTCTTAGACAAATTCTTTTAATATTCAAAGCTTGATTCTAAATGCATCATCTGATTATCATTGATGTCAACAGAGATAGGAAATTAATAACTCATGGAATCAAGTTAAATGTGACTCTGTGAATTATCCCGTAAGGTAAATGACCTTGCATTTCATTTTGCAAAGGCACTGGTGCTGTAAGCTAGCTGCTCATTCTTTTTCTGATGTTTTAGAGTAATGTACTGGTGTGACACCTACCTTTCCTTAAACCCTCAGCACTGTTAGCGGGTATCTATCAGGAGGAGGCTAGGAAGACATAGATGAGATGACTAACTCAAACCTTGATGACTAACTTAAACCTTGATGACTAACTTGATGACTAACTCAAACCTCGCAGGTGTAGTCAGTGTGAAGCTAAGTTGTCAAAACTCTGCAAGTTTCAAGTTTCTATATGTAGTGGTTTGAATATGCTTGGCCCAGGGGGTGGCACTATTAAGAAGTGTGGCCTTCTTGGAGGAAGTGTGTCACTGTGGGTGTGGACAATGAGACCCTCTTCCTAACTGTGTGAAAGCTAGTCTTTTCCTAGCAGCCTTCAGATGAAGATATAGAATTCTCAGCTCTTCCATACCATGCTTGCCTGGACACTGCCATGTTCCCACCTTGATGATTAACTTGATGATGAACCTCTGTAAGCCAGCCCCAATTAAATGTCCTTATAAGAGTTGCCTTGGTCATGGTGTCTGTTCACAGCAATGGAAACCTAACTAAGACACTATACATCTACCCTTTTTCACTTACTTGAATGAGCTATGATCACTAATGCCTAATCTTCATCCCTCCTCATACCAGTCCTGAGTGGTATAACACTGTTCCTTAATTCCTGACCGCTTACAACTCTTCTGTTTTTACAACATCTTTCACTGGCTTCTCATTTACTTTAAATGCTTAGTGTCTCTATAGTATGAGTGTATGTGTACATGTGTAAAGTTGCTTGGGAATTTGAGTCCCAGTACACTAGGACTCAAATTCCTCTGTGTGTGTGTGTGTGTGTGTGTGTGTGTGTGTGTGTGTGTGTGTGTGTAAAGTTGCTTGGGAATTGTGACTCAAATTCCTCTGTGTGTGTGTGTGTGTGTGTGTGTGTGTGTGTGTGTAAAGTTGCTTGGGAATTGTGACTCAAATTCCTCTGTGTGTGTGTGTGTGTGTGTGTGTGTGTGTGTGTGTGTGTGTGTGTGTGTGTGTGTGTGTGTGTGTGTGTAAAGTTGCTTGGGAATTGTGGCCAGTACATTAGGACTCAAATTCAACCACCTTCTAACTCCTAATTCAATATTCTCTTTTTTTAGCATTTAAGATAACGATCTAGATTTCTTTTATCCTCTCAGTACTGAGATTAAATATAGGCACTGCATATACTAGGCAAATAGTCTACCAGTGATCTATATTCACAAACCTAGATTTTCTTATATTATCATAGAATCATAACATTTTGTTCTTGAACCAGAGGGAGCTTTTTAAAAAGGTATTTTAGGCAGTGGTGGTGCACGCCTTTAATTCCAGAACTTGGGAGGCAGAGGCCAGTGGATCTCTGAATTCAAGTCCAGCCTGGTTTCCAGAGGGAGTTCCAGGGCAGCCAGGGCCACACAGAGAAATTTTGTCTTGAAAAACCAAACCAAACCAAACCAAACCAAACCAAACCAAACCAAACCAAACCAAACCAAACCAAACCAAACCAAACCAAACAGAAGCCCTTGCTCTTTACTCAGCTGGACACGTTAAGATAGAAGATCTGTCTGAATTTTAAACCTGCAAACGTCTCAAGCTTGAACTTGCAGCCTCTAGAATTAGGAGATATACATATCCACTAAGTAAGCATCCAGCCTACTATACTTTGTTCTGGCAGCTCTCAAAACAAACAAACAAACAAACAAACAAACAAACAAACCCCCTGACAACTTCCAAAATGCAGGTGTTGGTGACAAACTAGCAGCAGCCCAATGCCTTGTATGCTGTCAGTATCTATAGAGGGGATGTGAGAAACCAAAAGGAGACACATGATGGACCATCAAAGATGTGGTCCAGGAACAACCAATACCAATTAATGAGGGAGCAGCGTGGGCCACTGTGAGAACTGAAGCCTAAACTGGGTACAGTTTGGCCTGAGGCACAAGCTACAATGCCACACAGAAGTCCTAGAAATGAGAATTTCTAGTCTAATCTGAGCTGAGATGCAAGCCAGTGTAAGACAGTCACTGCACCCAAGGACTTGATATAAAAGGAAGCAAATGTCTTGGTAAGTTCTACACAGATAATATGCTACAACAGAACTACTGACGCACTGAACCAAACAACACATTTATTAATTTTCTTTTTACTTTAAAAAAGTAGTTGGAATATACAATTATATTTGAAGCTCACATTTTCTTATTAGCTCCATCATCATCATCATCATCATCATCATCATCATCATCATCATCATCATCATCATCAATCACCACCACCCACCACCACCACCACCACCACCACCACCACCACCACCACCACCACCACCACCACCACCACCACCACCACCACCACCACCACCACCACCAGCAGCAGCCAGTCTTTTTGTATGACCCTGGTTAACCTGGAATTTGTGGTGATCTCTCCTGCCTCTGCCTCCCAGGTGCTGAGATTACATCTTTGCCTATGCCCAGCTCACATTAAATTTGTCAATGCTTTTCTAAACCATGAACCCAAGACACCCAATTCAGTGCCTGTCTATGCCAAATGCATACTTGAGTCTGTTAAGTAGTAAGTCACATGAAAGCATGGAGCACACACATGCACAGTTGGTACTATTTCTGTAATATCTATTAGTTTGCAGAACTGGCCTCTGGGAGAATATTAAGAAAGAGGAGTTTGGCAGTGGATCTCTGAGTTCAAGGCAGCCTGGTCTACAGAATGAGTTCCAGGATAGCCAGGACTACATAAAAAACCCTGTCTTGAAAAGAAAAAAAGAAAACAGGAAAAGAAAGGGAAGGAAAGAAGGAAGGAAAGAAGAAAGAGGACAGAGAAAAGGAAGAGGGAGGGAACAACAGGAACAAACTATTTCTCATTTCTTGTTCTCTCTCTCTCTCTCTCTCTCTTTCTCTCTCTCTCCTGTCTGTTTCTCTCCCCTCCTTCCATCCCTCTCTTCCTCTATCTCTCTCTGTCTCTCTCTTTCTCTCTGTCTGTCTCTCTCCCCTTCCTCCCTCACTCCCTCCTATAACAAGGACATCACAAAGACAAACCTATAGTGAAAGTTCCTCCCCTTGCAAGCATTAGGAATACGTTTATTTAATTTCTGCAACTATGTTCCCTTTGGTAGGTATGTCTCAGCTGTATATGTTTACTCCTCTAGAGTGAGATAGCTAGGGAAGGGACGCAGGCCTCCACTTTTCCAAGATAGCGTGATAGCGTGATATCACATGGAGACAGACATAGCTGCTTCTCAAACCTAGGTCTAAAACTGTTGCTGGGATAATCCTACCAAGTATTACATTCTAACTTTCAGGTTTAACTGCCATGGCAACCCGAACCCAGAAAGCACTTGAGGTTTTTGAACATATTCAAATCTTTTAAAAAATACTATTCTCACTTCATGACTACTGTAACTACACACAAGCACTGTCATAAGCAAATCACCATTCACTTTACCAATGTCTTACTCTCTGGTGTGTTTTCTTACACAGAATGGAAAGAAGAGCTAATTACTATGCATATATCCCAAACAGGAAATTTCTAATTATAGCTGGAGAAACAAAAGGCTCTGATAACTCAATGAATCCCAATATATGATGGAAAGATAGAACTCCTTAAGATTTGCCATACAGGCCTCAAATGAAATGTTATACAGAAAACTTTGAATCCTTTCATGTACTGACAGGTACTCTGCTTCTAAAGGATTGAAAACTCCCATAACAGAGGGTACTAGGGAGTTTCTGAGACTCCACATTCTGTATCTTTATTCTGAGTTCAAGTCACATGAATATTTTTGTTTTGTTTTTTGAGAAAAAAAACATACTTGGGCTGAGCACTTAAGAGCATGCTATGCTCTTGTAGAGGACTTGCCCTCATTTCCTAGTGCCCACACTGGGGGGCCCACACATGCCTGTCACTCCAGGTCCAGGGGAACCCAGCATTTCCATTTGAACTTGCATTCACAAACACACACATATATATAGAATTTAAAAATAAATTATTTAAAAATCTTTTTTTTTTCTGTTACCAAAAGCTTTATTTTTACTTGGTCTAAGACTTGGGAGAGGCTCCAGGGCTTAAAAATCTTTAATTTAAATTTAAAACTACACTGCAGCTGGGTTTATGGTTCAGTGGCACAGCGAATAACCACTATGCATGGAGGACTGGGATGCATTTCCAGCACAGCACTGTGCCATCCTCATACCCCTCCCCTCAGAGAAACACAAAAGCTCTCTTCACCAACTGAAGAAAGCAACACAAAGAAACCTAGCAAAGATGATCCACACACATGAGTGGAAGGAACATCTAGGGGAGGCCAACTCCATCAGGAACACCTCGATGCCACTTGCTGGGCACTGGGTCAGACTACCAGTGGATTTCATGTGCTCTGTAAGCATTGTGATTTTGTTTTCCATTTAAACCAACACAAATATAGAAAGGAGACAATCAAAACTCTTCTTAAAGACAGCAAGATGCCTCAGTGGGTAAAAGTGCTTGCCATACAAACCTGGCAATCTGAGTTTGATCCCTAGAACCCACATAAAGGTGATAGAAGAGAACAATGAAAAATAACTTCCTCTTGGTTATCCCAAAAGAAAGCTTACACATTACAAAAGAATGATTGAAACCAAACCAAGCCAAAACAAAACATCAACACTTCAAAGTTTTTCATTTAGTAATTCAAAAAAGCCAAAGTGAATAGCACTGAGAAGGTACAGTCCTCCCCCTGCCACCTTGTGAACCCCAAGGAAAACACTGAACTCATACAGTACTTAGAAATTTACTAAGACTTTTCCAACTAAGGTCCTATATTGAATAATGAAGTTATGTTTTCATAAACACAGAAAGCACATACAAACACACAGGCCACACTATTTTAGGTAATATAAAAATTAAACATTTTTTAAAGGAAGTCTTAACTGTTGTCCAAGCTAGTCCAGCCATTTGGGCTCAGGAGATTTTCCCACTCTGCCTTCTGAGCAGCCAGATTACAGGCACTGTCCCAGCCTGATTTCTGTTGCTGTGAGGAAACATCATATCCTAGAGCAGCCTGAGGACAAAAGGGGTTTTTTGGCTTACACTTCCCAATCACAGTCCATTATGGAGGGAAGTCAGGGCAGGCACTGAAGCAAGGCCATGGAGGAGTGCTGCTCACTGTCTTGCTCCTCATGGCTCACACAGCTGCTTTCTTATATAGTTCTAGCCCAACTGCCCAGGGTGGCCAGGCCCTGGTGGGCACGCTCTCCCACAATATTTATTAATTAATAACGTGCTCACATCTTTATTAAAAGTGGAAACATCTTTTTCAATTGAAATTCCCTCTTCTCAGATGACAGTAACTTGAGTCAAGTTGCCAAAAATAACTAGCACAGTTTATATATCACCATACCTGTCTCAGAAAATTCATTTAACACATTTCTTTTCCTTAAAAACAAAATAAAACATCATGCAGGGACTGACAAGATGGCTCATCTGGTATGAGAGCACTTGCTGCTGTTGAAGAGAATTCAAGTTCAGTTCCTAGCACCTACATGATGATGTACAATCTCCCATAACTCCCAGCTCCAGAGGATCTGCCATCCTTTCCAATGGCATTGTATACTACATAGTATACTCACAAACAGAAACAAACATCAATAGATTAAAAAAAATCTTTCTGAAGAAGTCCTATGAGGCTACAGAGATTGCTCCGCAGTGAAAAGGCACTGCTCTCACAGAGGTCCTAGCACTCCTCTGCAGCACTCCTACCAGGCACTCACAGCTGTAACTTTATCTCCTGGGGACCCACCCAACTGTCTGGAACTCTAGGTCCTGAACATCCAGTTTCTTAGACTCTGAGAGCACACAGAATTAAACAAATTTCTAATCTTAAATCTTTTACAATTTTCTTTATCTGTGATGTAATTACACCTTTTCATTAACATCTCTCCTGTGTAGTCTCTGTGTGTGTGCTCACATGAGTGCAGGTATGGCTAGGTCAGCCTTTAACACTGTCACTTAGGAGCTATCCACATTGTTTGTTGTGACAGGATCTCATAAATTCCACCAAGTTGGTCAAACTGGATGGCCATGAAACCCCAGGGATCTTCCTGTCTCACCTTCTCAAGCAAGGGTAACAAGTGTACGTCACTCTCAGGGTTCCACCTCCTGGACTTTCAGCTGCCAAGGCAAATGCTTCACCAACTAAACTATTTTCTTAGCTCACCTACTAAAATCTTTTAAAAATTCATGTTTAAAAGAGAACTTCTAGGGGCTGGAGAGATGGCTCAGTGGTTGATGCTCTACTAGGGGACCCAAGCTCAATTGCCAGCTTACATGGCAGCTCACAACTATTTGTCACTTTAGTTCCAGAGGATCTGATGTCCTTTTCTGGTGGCATCAGACATGCAAATGGTGTATAGACAAACATGCAAAGTACCCATACATTTTAAAATAATGATGATGAGATAAGAAGACAGTTTGTATTTACAGGTACGGAAGAATAAGCAACCATTAAATAATAAAACTATTCTCTTCTCTGTCAAAGAAAAAGTCTACAATTGCTTCTACTTGTTCTTTGTCTTGTTTTTGAGGTGGATCTTACTTTAGCCCAGGCTGACTTGGCCATTCTATAGCTCTGACTTACTGTGATTCTCATACTTTTAGCCTCCTTAGTACTGAAATTACAGCAATAATTATTTCTAATCTATCTATCTATCTATCTATCTATCTATCTATCTATCTATCTATCTATCTAATCCATCTATCTCTCTCTCTATACACACACACATATATGCTCATATGTGTGTATATAAAATATTTATGTTATATGATTATATGGATAATTTTCAGAAACCTACCAAAAATCATCCAGGGCAAATACACACCTAGAGAAAAGTTTAACTACTAACCTTAAGCCATTAAACAGTTGCTTGGATTTATCCAAAAGATAACAGAAATCTGTAACTGTCTTCCTCTCTCCCTGTGGGATATCATCTTCAGCACCTCCAGAGGACATGGTTTCTTTAAGAGTAAATTCAGTCCTGTAAAAAAATATATACTCATTTACTCAGTTGATGAACAGAGGGTTGAGGCAGATCTTAGTTACATTATATGATGGCATTTTCCCCCCCAAGGCAAATATAGAATTCTTTTGATTACTCAAATAATCAAAATATATAAGATAGAGTTGGAAAATAAATGATCTCACACCGATAGTGAGAATTGTGGAAACATAACCAAAGCCACTTTTATCATTCTTTCATTTAATGACTATAATTTGGATTCCTATTCTGTTGCAGGCATTTGGTCTGACTCATAATCTGAATATTGAGCCTTTTATCCATTTGCCTATTTTGATTCTGTAAATTCATCCTAGAAAATAATCCTTAACATCTTCCCCATATTTTATTATTATAACAATTAAAACCTTGAGTCCAAAGAATAAGCGGAGGGAAGTATTTCACAGACCACAAATCCCTGCACTCATTCCTCCTCTGGCTGACTTGCATTTCCACCTAAGGTGAAGGTACAGACTGAGGCAATATCCCAGCAGGTAAAGTGCCTGCCACAAAAGCACGAGGACCTGAGCACGATCCCAGTACCCACACAAAAAGCTGGGTATGGTGGTACATACTTAATAATAATCCCAGAGATGAGGAGTAAGAGACAGGCAGACCCCTAGGGATGGCAGGCCAGCCAGTCTAGCTGAGTTAGCAAGCTCTGAGTTCCAGTGAGTGACTCAAAAAATCAAGGTGGACAGCAATGGAGAAATGTCACTCACCGCACAATATGTTCCAGCACACAAATGAACCACACACACACACACACACACACACACACACACACACACACCACAGCACATGTGTACACACCACACTCTAAAAAAGGTAAGCTAACAAGTATAAAAAAATTTCTCACACATAGAGGTATTTACTGAAACTATAGGGAGAGACAGAAACAGAGAGACAGAGAGCTGTTGAAATAAAACTTAAGAAGTAGAGAAATGGCTTCTCTTTCCTAGTTACTTCAGTCTAGAGCTACTAGGTGCACGTGCAATGTAAAAGGGGGCAGCTCTTAGGGAATGCTGGAGCAGAGCATGCATGAGGAACAACTGCTGTGAGGGAGGGGGGAAGCCTGAGATCCTTGGAGAACTGCAACTGGCTAATTAAAGCAATGAGGCCTAGAAAGTACACGATGATCTGGAAAATCTTATTCGAAAATGCTCAGAAAAGTGTAAACATGCCTAGAGGACAGCCTGAAGGAAAAATTCTATTGGCAAAATGGGTAATTTCAGCATCCAAACCAGGATAACCACAGGTTCTAATGCAAATGAAGTAGGAAGCTGTTGCTGGTCCTGGTGGTGCATGCCATTGTTCCAGCCCTTGGGAGGCAGAGGCAAAGGTGGATCTCAGAATTTGAGGCCAACCTGGTCTACAGAGGGAGTACCAGGACATCAGGACTGCATAGAGAAACCATTTGGAAAAACCATAGAAAAGAAAGAAATGCGAAGCTGTGAAGCAACACTTAAGATTATATGGAAGACTCATAGTGAGTTGGCTTCATCATAAAACACACATTAATTTCAAAAGGAAAAGTAACGCTATAGTACTCTGGAGGGAAAATTAATCATGAAATCTATGAAACAGGACATAATAATAAAAACTGCTATATGAGAAATGAGAGTGGATCTTTATGAATTTGAAGCCAGCTTAGTCTACACAGTGAGTTCTAGACTAGACGGGGTTACATTACATAGTAAGAGCCTGTCTATAGTGACAATTTTGTTATTTTGGTTTAAAAAAAACACATAGAAATATTATAAGAATATGTTTTCATTTTAATCCCAGATGTAGAATATGGGCTGCTTGAGGCTGTCTGTAGCAGCTGACTATGATTTGTCTCATGCTCCAGTAGAGGTGTGATTCTGCCAGCTGCAGAGAGTTTCTGAGAGTGTGTGACATTTGCAATTCTGAGGACTTTTAAAGAGTAGATAAATGCTAGGGCCCCAAGAGGTGGGGTGGGTTGTTGGTTGAGGTATGTTAAGTCATGCCCAGGGGTTGGAGAGATGGGTCATCAGTTAAAAGCACTGCTCTTCCAGAGGTCTTGAGTTCAATTCCCAGCAACCACATGGTGACTCACAACCATCTGTAATGGGATCTGATGCCCTCTCTGGTGTGTCTGAAGACAGCTACAGTGTACTTATAAATAAAACAAATAAATCTTTAAGAAGTCATGCACAAAGAAGAAACAAGAAAAACAGATATCCTGATGTTGAGGATCAAATCTGCCCCAAAGAAACCAATGTTCCTAATTAGCAGGAAGTAGTTTAATGATGCCATTCATTTTCCTGCCCCTGACTTTATTCTGGATCTCTTTCCTTTCCCCTCTATCCTTTTTTCTCTCTTATCAGGTGGTAGGGAGTTGAAAGGGTGGAAGAAAAGGAGTAGAGAAAGGTGGAAGAAAGAAGAACCCACAAAGCAGCAAAACCAGCTATACCTATCTCAAAAGAAAAAAAAAAGGGAGGGGAAGGAAAGAAATAAATAAGGATAAAATTTACAACAGTCTGCACTGATTGTTTGGGTAGTTTGGGAATTTTTGGAATAGGATCTTAATTCAAGGCCCAGGCAGGTGTCAAACTCGTTATCTTCCTGTCTCTCTCAGCCACACAAGGACTGGGATGACAGTCATGCAGCATCACACACAGCCTGGGCTGACCAATAATGAAAATACAGTTTTGGATGTAGACAAATTGATGTTAGGGAGAGCTGTTCTATCCTGAAATACATATTACAAATTACACTAGAGAAGAACAGCAAAGGGCAAGCGAGGAAAGGATTGGGAAACAGAGTAAGGATAAACCAAACACAAAACTTACAGCACAAGATACAAGCTGTTTCTTTGAAGAGAATAATGAAATTCTGATAAAAATGAGCCAGGAAAAGGTAGAATAAAAATGAAGACTGGGGATGTAGCTTAGTTACTCATGAAAAACTAGAGTCAGCAAGATGGCTGGTTTGTCATCAGATAAAGGCAAACCCACCAAGCATGATGATATAGTTCTACTGCCAGGACACACATAGTAGAGAGAACCTACTCCCACAAATTGTCCTTAGACAGCTACATATGCCCTAAATGCTTTTATTAAAACTTTTAAAACTTTCATTGATTCTTCGTGAATTTCATAGCATGTATCCCAATCCCACTCATCTCCCCATCCCTTTATATCTGCCTTCCTCCCTTGCAACCTTCCCCTACCGAAATAAAACAAAAAATAAAATAATAAAAAACATTAAAAACAACCAACCAACCAACCAACCAACCAACCAACCAACCAACCAACCAACCAACCAACCAACCAACCACCCAACCAACCAACCAACCAACCAACCAACCAACCAACCAACCAACCACCCAACCAACCAACCAACCAACCACCCACCCAACCACCCACCCACCCAACCAACCAACCAACCACCCAACCATCCAACCACCCAATCAACCACCCAACCAACCAAAAAGGTCAACTCGCTGTGGAAGCTTCAGTGTGTCACACAGAACACTTTTGCCCAAACAGCTTTACTTGTAATGTTCATTGCAATCAATCCTTGGTTTGGTTCCAGGTCTCTGGCTTTTACCATCAGTACTGGATCCTCACCAGAGCTCATTTCAGATATACTGTTGCTGCCCTACATCATGGAGATCCTGTAGCTTTGGATCTGCAGGACCAGCGCCTTCACATTCCAGCACTTCTTAGATGGGGTAGATGTTGGACTGGACAACTCAGAGCCCTGAATCTGGCCTTGGGGGGAAGCTCAATTACTTGGTTAGCCCACCAGCTCTCCTGCATTCCCCAGGTGAGGGCCAGGGCCAGCTCTATTGTGCTGCTTTCCTGAGTGTTGCAGTGGGCAAGGGGTGGAGTTAGCTCTCCCACTCTCAAACCCTAGGAGCCAGCTCAGAGCCTGCCTTAGGGGAGAGTGGGTTATTAATTTTTGAAATTAAAGTATGATTACATCATTTCCCCTATCCCCTTTCCTCCCTCCAGTCTGCCTAAAAAGAGAAAGGTGGGGCGTAGCAGTGTTTGTCTGGAGCTCAGCATTATGGGGTATGCAGAGACAGGGTGCTCACTGGCAAGTCAGTCTACATGAAGCAGTAAAACCCACATTCAGTGAAACCTGTCTCAAAAAGTAAGCTGGAGAGGGCTGGACAAATACCTCAATGACTAAAAGCATGTACAGTTCTTGTAGAGGACCTGAGTTTAGTTCCCAGTACCTATGTTGGGGTGACTCACAACCTCCTGAAACGCCAGCTCCAGAGAGAGAGAGTTAATATTGCTGGTCCTTGATGGCTCACATGCACATATCTCCCGGGCAGCACAAGCACCTACACATAATTTAAAAATAAAGTAAATATTTTTGTTTTGAGACAGGGTCTTTTTATGTACGTCTTGGTGTCCTAAAACTTTAATATGTAGAGCAGGCTGGCCTTGAACTCACAGAGATTTACCTGCTTCTGATTCCTGAGAGCTGGGATTAAAGATGTGTGCCACTGAGAAGCCAAATATTTCAAGTTCAGATTCCATTTTAGAGAACCTGACCTAAGTCTGAATTCAGGTAAAATAACAGGCTGGTACCTGGCATTAGTTTCCAACAGCCCACCAATAAAACCCACGTCTAGCTCCAGTCTTTAGGCTAATCCCCAACAAGGCCAGCGTTTCCAGGCTACACCCTTAACAAGACCATCGTCTCCAGGTTATTCCAACAAACCTGCACCCCCAGGTTACAAGCCTATCCCTTGCCTAATGACCACCAATGCAGAGAGAAGCAGAAATTAAGTTTATAATATGACTCCTAGTACCAGCCAATTACATTAAAGGGCACAGTAACTTTCCAATTAGATGCTTGCACACTTACCCACTTCTTGTGACTTACTCTAAAGCCTTGCCCTGATAGATATCCAGGGCTAACCCCCCACCCCAAAACTGTCCTGTGTGATGGTGGTGTTGGGGAGGGGGGTGTGCTAGCTGGAATAGAATAAGGACCCTGTTGTGATCTGCATCAGATAGGCTCTTGCCTGGTCTTTTTTTTTATTGGGGGGGGGTCACTAACACTTCTGTAGCACTACACCACTACATGGAGCTAAACTAAGGATTGATTTATTATTTTCTTTCTCTCTTTCTTCCTTCCTTCCTTTCTTTCTTTCTTTCTTTCTTTCTTTCTTTCTTTCTTTCTTTCTTTCTTAAAGTAAGGTAAAGAGCAAAAAAGGAAAAAAAACCAAAAATGGGCACACTGGGCACAGGCATGCACACATGCACATATACATTCACCACAACCCACCCCCAACATGGTAATAAGGGACTATGCCAATCAATTTGAGTATTTATGTGAAACAGACACTGAGAAAAATATTTTTACTAAACAGTACAGAAAGAGCTAGCAAAATTTCATAGTCCTGTTAAAGGATGACAGCCTAATTAAAATCTTACCCATGACGAGAACTCAAGACCTAGATGGCTTTACCACCAAATTATACAAAAACATAATAAAAAGGGAAACAAAGAAACAAACAAAAAACTGGCTGTCACAGAGAAAACACTAACCTCATAGAATATGGAAGAAGGAATATTCCCTCAATTTATTTCATGATGTCATCATAACTTTGATAGTGAAATCAAATGAGGACATTATGAGAGAAGAAAATTACAGGCCTTTCGTAGTGATGAACACATTAATCCAGTGCTATAAACCCAATTTCAGAAACACATGAAAAGGACTTAACAAGACCGGGCTTATGTTAGGAATGTAAAGATCTATTATTTGAAGACCAATCACTATACTCATTTATCACAAAACTAGAATGAAGGAGAAACATCATATGTTGGCAGCTCAACAGATGCACAGCATGTATGAGGCAAATTTAAAATCAACTCAGAGAATTACCCTGGGAAATTAGGGACAGAGTAGAAAATTTCTTATAATTATGAAGAGTGTCCGAAAGAATAGGGATGTGACTTAGGCATTAGCATGGTAACCTAGCATTTGTGAAGCGTGGGTTTCACTCTTAGTACATGGAACCTAAGCAAGATGGTGTCTGCTTGGAATTCAAGGTCATCCAGAGTATATTTCAGGTCAGCTTAAACACATAAGGCCCCATCTAAGAGAAAATGAAGTAAAGCACTCATAAAGGACTAATTAAAAAACTACAGAAAATCCATACTTTCCAGTAAAATGCTATTATTGCTGCCATGATAATGTGCATGTTTTTGCCCCAAACAACTCTGATACAATCTTATTCTTGTTTTCTGAGTCAGGACCTCATTATGTGATTGATCTCTTGCCCCAGTCTCCTAGGTGATGGGATCCAGGTGTGCACCACTGTGACTACAAAGAAGCTCTAGCCAGGCTTTGGTGGTGCATGCCTTTAATCCTAGGAGGCTGGTTGCAGAGGTAGGCAGATCACCGTGATTTGAGGCCAGCCTGGTCTAAGGAGAGAGAGTTCCAGGACTGCCAGGGCTTCATGGAAAAACACTTACCTTGAAAAAGCCAAAATCACTCCCCTCCCTCAAACGGAAAGAAAACAAAAAACCCAAAGTCCTTAAATTGCTGAGATCTGTTCCCCACCACTCCCCAGAATAGCTGTAGGCACTTTGTTTTATACCAGCTATTTCATATTTTTGCTATAATTGCTTGCCAGTTATTGATACAGAAAAAACTTGACTCATAGCAAGGTCATGCTGATCACATATTCTGTTATGTTCTGAGGTTTGTTAATCTTAAGAAATTCCACAAAGCTTTATATAATCAGGGCTGTCCAACAAAAACATTGTTAGCCATTCCTGATCTGAATTTGGTGTATGAATTAAATTGTGATATACATTAAAATTACAACAAATTAAAGGTCAATATGTACTGTTATATCTAAAATAGCTTGAGTCAAGAGCTGACCACCTGGTAGCACTTCCTACACTTGAGTACGAACTCTTTGTGGTTTTTTTTTTAAAGAAGTGTTAAATACTCTTTATTTGATATCATACATAAACCACAGTAAAGGCCTTTCAGTGGTGAAAGCAGCATCATTGATGTAGGGAATTCTAATTAAAACAGCATTGTCAGGAACAGTTCCGTCCTGGTGTTTAGCATTGCCTGTCAGAGGCCGGTGAACACACACTGAAGCACGGGTGAGTCTTGTTTCTGAGACAGTGACAGAATTTTCCCAGTGTTTAAACATATTCATATACCCAGCTATATAAATCTATGTATAAAACCATTCAATAGGTTTGAGGCGACACCCCCATATTTATGTAAAGTAAAACATTATTAAGTCTAGTCTTATCTTGAGAAAGGGAAGGCAGTGATAGCATGTATACAACTGGAAGTGTTACTTTAAAAAAGATCATATCCACTTTATGACAAGTCAGTTTTACTTAAATAAGGGCTGTCCAACAAAAACATTGTTAGCCATTCCTGATCTGAATTTGGTGTATGAATTAAATTATGATATACATTAAAAGCCATGAAGACATTTGTTTTGTAATAAATAAGGCAGTGGAATTACTCATTAGTAGCCTTTTTAAGATAAGCTATTAGGTCCGCCCTTTCTCCCTTCTCCTTAATTCCAGCAAAGATCATTTTTGTTCCAGGGATGTACTTTTTGGGATTTTCCAAGTATTCCATCAGGGTATCCTCTCCCCAGGTGATGCCTTTGTTTTTGTTGGCATCTGTGTAAGAGAATCCAGCAGCCTGGCCTGTCTTCCGCCCAAACAGACCATGGAGGTTTGGTCTTATGCTTGCCTCCTTTTTCCATAGTGTGGCACTGGGCACACTTCTGAACAAAAAATCTTCTTGCCTTTTTCAACATCACCCATTTTAAATTCGGTCCGGGCTGGTCAACACCACAAATGATCAGACTCTTGAACAGACGTCCTGCTCTCTTCATTGTGGTTTTTAAGTTTTTTTTTTTCCCTTTATAAGCTCGCACTGAGAAACGTTCGTTGAAGTGACTCAACCTCCAAATTCTGAGCTATGACCCTGACTGATTGGTTTTAGGATGTGAGTTCAATAAACCATCCCTGTCTGAATGAGATGGGTGTTCGTGTGGTTTGTGTGGTGACTGTTGGATCCCAACAAAATAGGTATCACTAAGAAGGCGGAGAGGCCCAGCATGGTGCACATAATTTTAACCCCAGCAAGGTTGAGGCAGACAGATCTCTGAGTTCCAGGCCCACCATAGCTACATAATGAAGACTTTGTCTCAAAGAAGTGAAGAGGCAAGTGATCAAAAAAAATGAAGATTTTGTAATATGTGTATTTGACAAAGAAACATGTAAGTAAAACAGGTAAAAACCCAGTAAAATTAGTAAGATTTTTATAAAAGAACAAAAAAACTCTTGGGCATATACCCAAAAGATGCCCCAACATATAACAAAGACACATGCTCCACTATGTTCATAGCAGCCTTATTTATAATAGCCAGAAGCTGGAAAGAACCCAGATGCCCTTCAACAGAGGAATGGATACAGAAAATGTGGTACATCTACACAATGGAATATTACTCAGCTATCAAAAACAATGACTTTATGAAATTCATAGGCAAATGGATGGAACTGGAAAATATATCCTGAGTGAGGTAACCCAGTCACAGAAAATCACACATGGTATGCACTCATTGATAAGTGGCTATTAGCCCAAATGCTTGAATTGCCCTAGATGCACAGAACACATGAAACTCAAGATGGATGATCAAAATGCGAATGCTTCACTCCTTCTTTAAAAGGGGAACAAAAATACCCTTGGCAGGGAATAGGGAGACAAAGTTTAAAACAGAGGCTGAAGGAACACCCATTCAGAGCCTGCCCTGCATGTGGCCCATACATATACAGCCACCCAATTAGACAAGATGGATGAAGCAAAGAGGTGCAAGCCGACAGGAACCGGATGTAGATCTCTCCTGAGAGACACAGCCAGAATACAGCAAATACATAGGCGAATGCCAGCAGCAAACCACTGAGCTGAGAACAGGGCCCCCTTTGAAGGAATCAGAGAAAGGACTGGAAGAGCTTGAAGGGGCTCGAGACCCCATATGAACAACAATGCCAATCAACCAGAGCTTCCAGGGACTAAGCCACTACCCAAAGATTATACATGGACTGACCGTGGACTCTAACCTCATAGGTAGCAATGAATAGCCTAGTAAAAGCACCAGAGGAAGGGGAAGCCCTTGGTCCTGCCAAGACTGAACCCCCAGTGAATGTGATTGTTGGGGGGGAGGGTGGTAATGGGGGGAGGATGGGGAGGGGAACACCCATATAGAGGGGGAGGGGGGGTTTGGGGGATGTTGGCCCGGGAACCGGGAAAGGGAATAACAATTGAAATGTAAATAAGAAATACTCAAGTTAATAAAGATTAAAAAAAATACAAAGCAGAAAAAAAAGAACAAAAAAATTTCTTTTCCCCACAAAGATCTCTTAGGGAGGGATGTTAGCAACACTATGCTGCACTTTTAAATTTTTATTCAAGGATTATGTGTGGATATCTAAGTGTTGTGCAATGTGTGTGAAGTGCCTGTGGGGGTATCAGACCCTGGAACTAGAGTTACAGGTGGTTCTGTGTGACATAGGTGCTAGGAAGTAAACAGGAACTCGGGAGGAGGAAGTGCTCTTTATTGTTGAGTTATCTCTATAGCCCCAACAGTGTATCTCTAGAGCTGGCATTAACACTGTCAAATTTTGTTAAGTTATAGAGCTACTATGTGTCTACTTTTTTTTTTTTTTTTTAAAATAAATCTTTTTTAACATTTATTTATTTTTAAGTTATAGAGCCAGAACTATGTGTTGAACTCTGGAAGGGCCTCTGGAAGAGCAGACAGTGCTCTTAACCTCTGAGCCATCTCTCCAGCCCCATGTGTCTACTTTTTGACTAGTGTTTTTGTTGTTGGTTTTGTTGTTGTTGTTGTTTGAGACACCAGTTCACTATGTACCATATCTGGCTAGCCTCCAACTCCCTCTGTAGACCAGGCTGGCCTCTAATTTAGATATCTGCCTGCCCCCTGTGTGCTGGGATTAAAGGTGTGTGCCACCTTCCCAACCTCAGCTTTCAGTCTTTTATTTCTTTAAATTATGTTTAAAAAGGTGGGCATCAGTGGTGAATGCCTTTGATCCCAGCACTCAGGAGGCAGAGGAAGGTGGATCTCTAAGTTTGAGACAACCTGGTCTACAGAGCAAGCTCTAGGACAGCCAGGGCTACACAGAGAAAACCTGTCTCAAAAAACCAAAGATAAAATAAAATAAAATAAAAAAACCCCCGATGTTGAGAAAACAACTAAGAGAATGTATAAAGCAGGTTCCTTAGTATGGGAAGTATGTGGGTGCCCATATTACATGGGTAGAAGGAAAAGTAGAGAACCCAAAAGGCATGAACTGTTGTGGGCTAAAGTTTATCTCCCAAAAAGATATGTTTAAGTCCTAATCTCTGGTCCCTCTGAATGCCTATAAGACTTTTAGGTACAAAGATGTAAATGCAAAGAAGAAATCTGGAGTGCAATGGGTTCTTCATCCAATGTGACTGGTGTCCTTGTAAGAGACAGCCATATGAAGACATGGTGAAGACAGCCATGTGAACAGAGGCATAGACTGGAATTATGCAACTGCTCATCAAGGGATCCAAGGACACTAGCACCTGCCAGAATTTAGGGAGAGTCAAGAACAGCTTCTTCTTCTGAGGTCTTTAAAGGACCCAATTCTATAACACTTTCATTTTGGAATCTGGCTCAACTCTGAAAGCATAAATTTCTTTGGTTTTAGCCTACTCAGCCTGTCCTTTCTCATCTTAGCTCTAACTCGTATTTCTCTGACAACTAATATCGTTCACTGATCTCTTTTGTTACAGCAAGCCTAACATATACAGATTCAGAGTCCTAATATGAATTGTGAAGAGGGAGAACAAGCAGAACTGCAGCCGGCAGGACAACTATTTCAAGTCTCACCCACTCCATACAGGAAAACTGGCAGATTATTGACATAGACTGTTTACACTTTCTTTTCATAAGAAGTCTTTCAATAAAGCAACAAGAAAACTGCTACTCTCAGGACTGGAGAATTCACTCAGCAGTTCATATTATTTTTCCAAAAGAACTATGCTAGGTGGCTCACAATCATATGTAACTCTATCTCTAAGGAGATGCAACTCCTTGGCAGGCACCTGCACTTATATGCACATGGCCCCACACAGAGACACATACACACATAATAAAATAAATCTTCTAAAATAGGAAAGAATTCTCTGGATTGAATTCTCAGTAAGGGGTTGGTAACATGAAAGTCTAAAAACAATCTGGACAGAACGATGTGTCTTGTAAAGGATGCCCAGGACACAGCAAGGTGGAGCAGCAGTGCATAGCTTGGACTGCACAGAGAAGACTGAGTACTCCTGCCCAACACTTGGCAGTGATGGGATGAAGCAAAAAGAATTAGCTGCCATTTTCAGTCAATCACAAACAAGAAATTTCTTCCTGCCCTGCAACCTCAGAAGACTGTGGAGAGCACAGGCAGGGAAGGAGGCTTAAAAGGCTACAGAACAGGTGACACCACCATTGCTACACTGCAGTTAGGGACACTTCAAAACAAGGCTGTTTCCTTAATTAGACTCAAAAGGAAACAGGCTGACAAAAACGAAATATAAATACATTAAAAGTTTCATTTTGACAAAAAAGGTAACATTTATGGAAATTATGTGCTTAAAAAGATTCTCTTTTCTTAGGAGCTATTTTTTGGTTTTTGTTTAAAGAAACATGAAAAAGGGGATTGTAATCATGTGTTTTATGAAGTAAAATGTGATGGGTGATTCCCCTTGGTGAAGGCCATGTTCATGTTCTAGATCTGTCTCCTTTTTGAGCTCCTTTCTGTTTCCTAACTCTAGTGATTAAAATCATACTCAAAAAAAAAACCCAAAAAAACAAAAAAACCATACTCAACATCTCTGAATAAGCTCTAATTCTTCTTTGAAAAATTAATTTAATATTAGTTGTATTTCATGATAACATTAGACGATAAGATGAATTAATGGGTATAAAATTTGCCCTGTAAACTATATTCTAAAATTGTTAGTTATAAAATTGTCTCAGTTTGCTTACAAAATAGAACACAAGTTGAAAAATATTACATACAAAAAACCCCCCAAAGTCAATTATATGTGCCTCTGGGAGTTGTGCTGATTCATTTGCCATGGAGAGTATGAAAGGAACAAAAAGCTGTGCTTGGTGCAGATGGTGTTCTTATTATACAGACAAATGACAGATCTCCAGAACAGCTTAACATAGTGTGAAGCATCTTCATGCACCAAGAAAAGCATAAGATTACCATAGAGTATGTATAAAGTATTTGCTAAAAGAAGTGTATTTATGGCTTATTCCTGAATGTATTAAAGTTAAATTAAGCCAGGCATGGTGAGCACACACCCATAATCAGAGGGCTCATAGGAGAGGCAAGGAACAAGAGTTTAAGCTTAGCTTCAGGTGCATAATGAGTTTAGAGTGAGCGTAGGTTTCATGAGACCTGTCTCAAAAAACCCAAACCAGGGGCTGGAGAGACCTAAATTAAGAGAACCGATTGTTTTTACTTCCAGAGGCCTCAAAGGCAATTCTCAGCATCCATGTTAGGTGGATTACAACTGCCTTCAACTCCAGCTCTAGGGGAGTCCATCTTCAGGTCTCTGTAGGCACTCCCAACACACACACACACACACACACACACACACACACACACACACACACACACACAACCTGTCCAAATAAAAACAAAGATTTTAAAATGTGAATCTAGAGGACTGGAGAGATGGCTCAGTGGTTAAGAGCAGACTGCTTTTCCAGAGGTCCTGAGTTCAATTCTCAGCACTCACACGGTGGCTCACAGCCATCTGAAACCTTCAGTTTTCAGGGCATCTGACTCCTTCTAGCCTCTGCAGGTACTAGGCACACACACAGTGAATATCCTGACACACCATTAAACACTTTCTAAAAATTGGGATTGTGGAGACATTTTAGCAGGTAAGCGCCTTTTGCAGAGAACATAGGTTCTTGGTTCCCTGTACCCACACATGTGGGATCAGAGGAAGTCCTAAGTGTATGAGGTCCTGAGGAAAAAGGCAGACTTCACCCTCCTCCTCTCGTGAGGCTCAGAAAGAAATGGCAAAGTTTTCCTTGGAAATCTAAAGGTGGGTATTGATAGTGTGCAAAAATTAACCTCTAGAACATTCATTTTCTCCTCCCCTGCCTGTGATGTTTATGTTTTCCTATCGAGAGCTTTCCTGCCAAGATTAGCTAAACTTGTTTCTTAGTCAAGAAGACTAGCTAAATCATACTAAATCATACCTCCTTGTTTATCTATATGTAACAAACCACCTATTTATTCTAACGTATGCAATAATGGCGGCTTCCTGTTCAACCCTTTATAATGAACATGCTGATCTTGGGGAGAGGGACACCAGCAGAGCCCAGTCCCCCTGAACTCAACTGTTTCTGTGTGTCTGTGTGCCATCTTTCCTCCACTTCGTCACAGCTGTAAGACTTCAAGTCCCTGGCTACCACAAAGCTGTTCACAACTCTAGTTTCAAGGGAACAATGTTCTTTTCTGACATCCTCAGGTACCAGACATTCATGAAGCACATACACATGTAAGCACAACACTCATACACAAAAGAGTCTAAAGGGGGGAATGCTAGAGAGGGAAATAGCAGAATACAAGTGATACTAACAAGAAACTGGAAAAACAGAGGAGGAGGGCTTAAATTAAGGATGGGATAGAGATCAATACATTATAAGATAGAAAGAGCCAGAGGACCAGACACTTGCTGTGAGGCTGTCTTCTGAAATGACACAAAAGCTATACTTCTGACATCTCAACAGCATGGCTGCCTAATAAGACCTGAAGAATAAACCAACAGACATGTTAACACGGAGTGAGGAAATATCACAAGGCTCCACCCTCTAGACAAGAGGTATAGGCAATTAAGGAATATGAGAAAGGGAGACTTAATCTTCATGGATGAGCTCCTTAATTGGTTATCCACTACCAAGTGGTTAGCACTGAAATCTTGTTTCAACAAGCAGCTCTAATAAGCAAACTGCACAGGTTATGTATTTATGCATTTTTGCCTGTATAACAATAACAATTACTGAAAAAAGGTCATGGATTAAAGAGGAAGCTCGGAGAGAAGAAATGGGAAGGGGTAGAAAAAGGAAAAAAGTTATGTAATTATACTTAGTTTTTTTAAAGTACTGAAAGAAAGAAAATAAAAAATGAATAAATAAAAGAAAAGGGAGAACAAAGTTCCTTTTTTTGGAGACAGTATTTCCCTGTGCAGACCTGGCTGTCCTGGAATGAGTTATGTAGAGCATGCTGGCTGATTTCAAACTCAGAGATCCACCTGCTTCTCTCTCCTGAGATCTGAGATCAAAGGCATGCACTATGATAACAGACTTGGAAAACAACAAATTTCTTCTTCAAAAAACTTTATTTTTAAAATCTCACAGAAAAAAAAGAAATAAAGGAAAAGTATACAAAGATATTAGGTACAACAACAAAAAAAGCCTGAAGGCCATTTTAAAATACTGTACAGAAGAATTACATCATTTCGACTAACAGATGTGGAAAAAGAAATATACTTACCTAACATACGTAAGTATGCAAAATCTCAGCATTAATTCAACTGAGACTCAGCACCCACTAAATCATCTTGTTAAGCCAAATTTATTTTTCTGGTGCTGGCTAATTTAGTTCACATTCTCAAGGTTAACACGTATGGTATAGCATACTATCAGTACTCCCTTAAAAAAATTATGTGTATGGGTATTATGCTTGCATGTATGCCTGTTTACCATATGCATACTGGTGGAGGTCATGCTTGTGGAGGTCAGGAGGCATCTGTTGCAGGATATTTGATCATACTGTGAATCCCAACATTATGTTATGATATGGCTCACCCTTAGCACACACCTTTACTCCAAACAATGAAGATAAAGTTAGTTTGCAGAAGGAAACACCTATGTTTGAAAGTGCTGTCTAATTGAGTAGCAGACAAAGTGATAAATCAGAGAAGAATTTGACAGAATAGGATATACCCAGAAGAGAGAGAAAAGGGCAGCTACTTAAGAGAGCAGTGCAGAGAGGGAAAAAGAGAAAGGAGAGGAGGTAGTTTTATTGGTAGAGTTTTAAAGAGACAGGTTGAAGACAGAACAAGCCAGAGAATGAGCCAGAAGATTAAAAAAGATTGCTAAAGTTATTATGAGGTCAAGCTGAGCAATTCAGAGAAACTGAGAGAAGTCAGATTGAATTAGTAAGCTTGGAGACATGTTTGAGCCAGAACAGGTGAATTAAATGAAAGAACCAGAGAGGGTGAGCTTAATTCAGCAGTAAGTGTCAGAGGCTGAAAACATTCTAGACCTAGACTAGGACTAGGCCTGGAGGCAGTGAAGTGAGCCTTGGAGAGAAATCCATGAGGAGAGTAGAAGTTACTTTCACAGGCATCGATCTCCTGGGACCCAGACGCAGCTGTGAGCACCAAGTAGGTGCTGGAAACCTGAGCCTGGGCCCACCGGAAGAGCAGTCACTGCTCCTTTCCTTAAGTTGTATTGATTCTTTATGAATTTTATATCATGCACCCCAATCCCTTCATATCTGCCCTCTGCCCCTGCAACCTCCCCCAAAGAAAACAAACCAAAAACCAAACAACAAGAATAGTTAAAAAAAACCCAAAAACTCACCGTGGAAGCTGTGGTGTGTCACACATATATCCTTTTACCCAGCTTTACTTGCAAATGTTCATTAAATGAGTCATTTGTCTGGTTCCTTTGTGGAATAAGTCAAATGGCTATGCACTCTATAGGCTGCAGGCTTCTCTCCTTCAAAATGTTCTGCTTATTTTCTTAATTCTCATACAACATACTCTCATTCCCTTGTATTTTCAGGGTAAATGATTACTACGTCTCCCAGTAGCAAAAGACTAAAAGAATATTCTAAAACTTCCAGCCCCACAGTCCTGCTAGACCCTGTGTTCAAATTAAACCCAAACTACAGCATGCTCCATATGATTGTTCAAGATGAAAAACTGAGTCCTAGTTACAGTCATCAAGAAGAATGTATTCAGGAGATATGCATGGACAATTTATGAAATGAATGGGTCAGAAGACACAAAAATATACAAATGGAAAAAAGTATAAAAACCTTGGGGGCTGAGGATATGGTTTCATATACCATGAAGAGCCTAGTTCAATTCCTAACTCCTACTAAAGTCAGGCACGGTGACACAACTACACCGTGCTAGGGAAACAAAGACAGGAGACTCCCAGGGGCTCACTGGACAGCTGGCCTAGACCAATCAGTGAGCTCCAAGGGCTAGTTTTAGTGAGAAAAACCCTGTCTAAAAAAAGTTAAAGAGCAAAACACCAGACCTTGATTTCTGACCTCCGCATGCACACACACGAACACATGCACTGGCACATGCATAAAGACATGAAAGTCATGGGGAATCATTCCATGACAACTGCATACACTGAGAGAAGGGTGTTGTGTACATGGTACCTTACATCTGTTTGGAACTAACCAGAAAAAAAAAAAAGCTAAAAATACTGTGATCTACATGTGACACATTTGCTTTTTTTTTTTTTTTTAAGATTTATTTATTTATTATATATAAGTACACTGTAGCTGTCTTCAGACACACCAGAGGAGGGCATCAGGTCTCATTACAGATGGTTGTGAGCCACCATGTGGGTGCTGGGAATTGAACTCAGGACCTCTGGAAGAGCAGTTAGTGCTCTTAACCACTGAGCCGTCTCTCCAGCCCCACATTTGCTTTCCTAAATTGCCAGATTTTATCTGCAATAAGTTGGAAAAACAGTTAAGAAACAATTCCTCAAAAACAGAAAGGCAGTTTCTGCAAGCAGTTACACTTCTTTTACTTTTCACATTCACAGTATGAATAGAAACATACTGTTTTCCATCAATCTATTAATTTAGTTCTGTGACTAATATGAATAATGTTGTTATGAATACTGTCCATTAGTTTTTCTAGGTGTGTGTTCAATTCTCTTGGATATACACTCCTTAGATATGCTGGGTTACCTCACAACTCTTTAACTAATACCTGACTGTTTTCCAAAATGAATGCATCATCTCATACATGCCACGATCTGTGATACACCTCTTCCCCCATGCTCACCTGAACCTGTAAATAACTTAGTAGTTCTAGCCATTCTAGTAGGCATGAAGGACAAACACCGTGTGATTGAATACGTCTTTCTCTGACAGCAATGCTGAGTATCTTTTTATGTACTTAATGGACTTTACAACATCCCTTCTGGAGAAATGTCCATCCAGGCATCTGCCATTGTACAACCCCTCCAATTTATCTTTAAATACACAATTAAAAAACAGAATTAGTCAAAATACTGAAATGAAAAGCAGTAGTCTATTGGACAAAGTGATGCATATGCCTGTAATCCCATACATAGGAGACTGAGGCAGGAGGACTGAGAGTTCGAGACTAACTTGGCACACATGGTAAGATTTTTCTACCAAAACCGAAAGCAGTTCTCTGCTGGCTGACCCCTTTCCCACTGTCTCTATCTTATCCTCCAACACAACAGTTTCCATCTCTGTGAGCTCTATGTTGGGTGTTTTCTCTTATGATTCGACACAAGAAACTTTCTTTGTTATTGCCTGACTTGTTTGTTGTTGATATTAAAAGATTTGCACCAACAGCAACAAGATTCTGGTTCTTTTACAGTTCCTGGAAATCTCTTTCTTTATACCATTAAATTATTATTTATGAAATTGTTTAAAACTATATAAATTTATCTTTCAATAAAGTATCTTTTGTCTAAATATATAACAAAAGGGGATTATTTGTGTGTAGTGTGTATGCATGAATGGTGTATGTATATGGGCCAAGTGTGTGAGAGGCCGCAGAGCTCAGAAGAGGCATTAGATGATTTAGAACTGGAGTTACGGGAAGTCGTGAGCTACATGTGGGCGCTGGGAACCAAACTGAAGAGAAGTTAACCTGTTTACCTGCTGCTCCTTAGTGCTGCTCAAGAGTTTTAGAGAAGACTTTTAGTGTGTGGCCTAGAGACTATACTTGTGGTATTTTTGTAAAGAATGTGGATACTTTTATCCTTGTCTGAAAAGTTTGCCTGAGACTAAATTGAAGAGTTTTGGATTCATTCCATTGGCAGAGAAAAATCTCAAAACAGCCTGGAATTGACTCTGATATGTTGTAATTAGTGTTCACTCTTAAGAAGATCTATAAAGAGAATGGGCAAGCTGAGCAAGTGAAAATACAAAACTGAGGAGAAAGGGGTACCAGGAAGTGGCATGGAGCTAAACAGATTAAAGGAAAGCCTGGTGTTAAATGAAATAATGGAGTGGTGACCTTGGGGCTTCCATTTTATGAAAAAGAATTAAAGGAACAGCATGTGTTGTGGTACAGACCTATAATCCCAGCACTCAGGTGACAGAGGCATGCAGATCTTTGAGTTCAAGGCCAGCTTGTCTACAGAGTAGGTTCTAGGACAACCAAGCTTAGGCAGTGAAGGAAATCATTGAAAACAGAAAGATGGTGAAGACGTAATTAAACAAAGAGGCCATGTGTCAGCCCCAGCAACCACCATTCTCTACCTCCTGGCTTTTTTTTTTTTAAATTAAGGCTATGTGATCTTTCAGCTGTTCTGCCATGCCTTCACTGGTCATCATGAACTCTGAACTCTAATCATTTGGAACTTTAAGCCTAATTTATTACTTTCTTTTATAAGTTTTCTTGGTCATGGAGTTTATCACAGCAATAGAAGTCACCAAGACAACAATCATTAAAGTGGTGGTGTTCTCAACTTATAAATGGCTGACAACTAATAAATGGTTACATAACGAGTGACCATATAGTGAGAACTTAAGGGTCAAGGGAGGGAGAAAATAAGGAGAGAGAGACCAGAGACTGACAGAAAGAGGGGGGAGGGGAGAGGGGAAGAAATAGGCAGGGAGGGAGAACGAGGAAAGATTTAATTATAGTTAAGAGTAGGCAATATTTTTCATTTCTACTGAGGAAAGAAAAGATTAAGCTGGGCATGATGATACACCCCTGTAATCCCAGCACTAGGGAAGCTGATCTTGATCTTAGAGGTCAAATCAGCCACAAAGAGGCAATGCCATTAGAGAGAAAAGGCAGGAATACTGATGGATTTCCTGCAAAGAACTGCTCTTGGTATGCTCAAAATGGGCTGTCTTTAATCCTAGGTCAGCCTGCACATTTAATTCGGGTACTACTGTTCTTTGAGTTCAGGCCATTTCAAGAAGAATCAATATTGCTGTTGGAGATCTAGTGATCCAATAAAAACACACTGCTTCTGGCATCATCATTCATCTGCTTAGAAAGCCTGAGAACAGACTGTGAGTGCCATACAACACAGTAGCCTTCAAAAACATGAAGGAAGGCACAAACGGGTCTTATAATCCAATGTTCTTAAAACTACAACTCACCCTTTGGTCAAACTGAACAGCCCCCAAACAAGCCAGACAAGCACAGAAGCACAGAGGCTATCTGATCATTGTAAAGATTCTACTGTCTCACTGAATGAGAAGACCCATTATATAAATTCTCAAACAGAAATGTCAACCCTCTTCAGTCAGAGAGCAAAGCTTTAAAGATAAAGAACATGAAGCTGTGATTCCTGTACCTGGGTGTTACACTCTGACAGAAGGTCTCACTGTGGAGCCTAGGCTGGTCTCAAACTCATGGCTTGTAATACAGAGGTGTGCCACCACATTCAGCTAAACCTGACTCTTTATTTCTGATGACTAATAAGAGAAGAAAGCTAGACTATGGGTCATGTAGCTGGTTTTTTTTAGGGGTTTTAAGCTACTGCCTCAGCTTCCTGAGCAGTTGGAACCGAGGTAGAAGCCACTGCACCCACTCCAGATGGCCTCACTCCCCTGCTTCCTGTCTGACTCTTAGACCAGAGTCTTCAAACTTTTCATCAGCTGTGAATTCCTTCACAACCCCCAAAGAATTCTTTTTCTGCTTACATTAGCTGGAATTAGACCCTATAATTTTCATTCAAAAACCTTGTCTGGAATAATGCCATGCAGCTCTTTTTCTTTTTTAATGACTGTCATTTACTGCATTCAGCCTTCCAAACCAGATGTAATTAAAAGGCTAAAATTCTAAATATCATTCAGAGAACACGAACCTCCTGAAAAGAGCTTTCACAGTGAATAATGAACTTTATTATTATTTGGTAAATGTAACTGTCTACCTAGTCTTGCAGCTGAGCAATTAAATATGGCTGAAGAAGGCCAACACATACAATTGTGCTGGCTGACCGGACTCTTCATCCATGACCTCACAAGGGCAATTCTACTTCATTCCCCAGTCCATTCTAGAAAGTCTTCAACTTCCCAGAACACTGTTTCACTTCCTCTTTTTTTCATAAACTCTCCATACTGTAGTTAAGGGCAAATGTCACTCAGTCAGTAAAGCTCTTCCACACATAGCCAAGCATTCCAGTTGCTACGTATGCTACGTTATTTCTATTTTACTGATTGAGCTGAGCATACTTCTTGTTTATGCATCAACCCTCACATGGTTCACAGTTATCCAAGGATCTTCTGCAATGGTACCAATCGTCTTGTAGTGAACAATACCAAATGAGCTGCCATTCTTCCCAACTTTCCACCATGGCTGAAAGCTCTGATGCTGGCCTTTCTGTCCTTTACAGTGTAACTAACTCTTATAAGGCCCATGGTGGCTCATTCCATTTTGTCTCAAAACAACTCTTTAGAAGATTTGTCTTTCATTCACACCAACCAACCGACTTTGTTCCCCTCATTACAGGAAGCACTACTAGTCAGTATTAGTGATCCCTATACCAGCAATGCCAGCCAAGCACGTCTTCACTGATGTTCCTTAGCAACATCAAGGATAGTCTCAGATGATCATATTCTTCTTAAAACATCTCTTATATCCCTCCGTGACAGCCTCCAGACATTGGGATGTTCTTGACCTCAGATCTCTGAGATCTCTTCATTTCTGTGGTGGTTTGAATAGATATGGCCCTATAGTCTCTTGTATTTGAATCCTTGGCTCATAGGGATTGGCACTATGAGGACCTGTAGCTTTGTTGGAGAAAGTGTGTTACTGTGGAGGCGGGCTCTGAGGATCAGATATGCGCAAGCCTGGCCAGTGTGACAGTCTCCTTCTGCTGCCTGTGGATCAAGGTGAGCAATTCTTGGCTCCTCCAGCACCATGTCTGCCTTCATGCTGCCATGCTTCCCACCATGACAATAATGAACTAAACCTCTGAAATGTAGCTGTAGGCATAGAGTTATTGTGCACTGTATCATTCAAATGCTTATTTCTGTGTTCCCATATCTGGTTGCAATCCTTATTCTGAGATTATCCTGTCTCAATGTTTATTGCTCCCCAATTATTTCCCAACTGATCAGGAAAGCTAGCTGATCAGCCAATGACTGAGCAGGGGAGAATAGGGCTGGGCTTCCTTCTAGGGGAGAAAGAGGAAGTAGGGCTTAGCTAGGGGGATTAACCATGGGAAAGAGTCCAGGAGACATCATGAGGCAAAACACCTGGAACCTGGAGAGTCAGATCAATAATAAAAGTTAAGTATCTCAGGGATTTTGGCTGGGAGGTAGCCAGATTAGTTTAGAGAATTAAAATGGGAGTAATACTGCTCAGTTGTTGTGCCCTTAAAGCTGGATAGATAACTATAACACAGTTATTTAAAAAACCACTTACAGTAAGCCAGCCCCAATTAAATGTTTTCTTTTATAAGAGTTGCCTTGGTCATGGTGTCTCTTCACATAATAAAACCCAAACTAAGATAATCACTCATTATAAGAAAGTTGCCTCTCATATGCAGTCATGGCTTTTTACTGGATACAGGATCTTGCTTTGTATTTCAGGTTGGCTTTGAACTCACTGTGTAGTCAGACTGGCCTTAAACTAGCAATGTCCAGTCTTGGTCTTCCAAGGGTTAGGATTATAGGTACATGACACAAATCCTGGTTATGCTCATGGCTTAAATAACAAGTATAAATAATAACAACAACCCCCAAGATTTTAAGCTGCACATTAGGTCTTTTGCCCTACTTGTTTCTTTTCTCCAACTTTCTACTTGATATCTCTGTGAGTATGATCAACTGGCACTGACAACTGACTGTATTGAAAACTGAATCCCAACCACCCCCCTCCCCCCAAATACTTGCTCTATTCATAATCTTGTTCATCTTTAAGGACTGCACATCTTCACATTGCTCAGGTACAGTGTACTTCCAACACAACAAAGTGATCTCTTAAAAACATGACAGATTCCATAATTTCTCCTGTAGTTCCATTCTTAGAAAGTCCTCTTTGCATGGATTTTTAAGGTCTCACATGACCTAACCATCAGCCCTATGCCCAAGACTCTCCTACCATTCTTCATTCTACCATCCTACTATTCTAGTTGACTCCAGCCACACAGTCTCCTTGCATTTCTCAAACATACCAACATACTACATACAGCCTTGGCACTTAACTGAAATCTCAGTTTGGAATATTCTTCCCCTAAAGATCTGCATGTCTTGTTTCTAATTTCATTTAACTTCCAATCAAACCATCTTATCAGAGAAGAATCCTAACTACTTAACACAGTAAAAACTTACTTATTTACCATCTATCTCCAGATATAACAAAAACTGCAGGAGGAGAGAGACTTCATTTTAAAATTTCTTCATCTCCAGTGTCAGACAGTAGTTGCTTAAGAAATCTGGGTGAAAAAATAAGTAAATTTAGCTTTTCAAATTATAAAATGAATAAATAAAATGTATTCATTACTTCTACAAACATCTGTGACAAACACAGAATGTGCCATTCCAATCTCCTTCAAGAAAGAGCACGTTCAGTGCCTTTGGGGGGTCATCTAGCAAAGTTGCCTTGCCCACACAGTCAGGTTGTTCCCATGGTAGCCTAACCCCAATAAGTGGCAGAAACAATGATGTTGGATCTTCCATTTTCCCCAGCTTTCTTTCTGGGTCCCAATCACAAATTAGACATCATTGTAAGAATTCCCTGGCAGCTGCTTCTGGGGCAACTACTGTGGCAAATCTAGGAAGACAAACACTGAAAAATATGCATAACCAAGCATTCCACTCCAGCCTGCTGCAGAGCAATTGTGCAAGGATAGCAGCTTCAGGGCTCCTCATGCAGTCAGTGATGGCTGCTGTCTGTCAGAACAGCACCACAGCTCAGCTTCTCCTGTCAAATCCTCCTTTATTCCCACCACTTATACAGTGGTTGGACCTATGTCACTCTTTAATATCTCACACCAAATTATGTCTCAAAATCTGCTTCCTAGAGACCCAACCCATGACACAATTAAAATGTGTGCTTGTGAAAACTAAAAACAAACGAATATCCTTGTAAAATACAAAGTGAGGATGTCTATAGATAGTTCTGTGATACATGTTCTTTCCTTCTATAGAAACAGTTGTATAACAATCTATTTTAGCTGGGCACAAGACCAAGCAGAATAAAACTATTTTCCCTTGCAATCAGAGGTAGCCATGAAACTAAATCACAGCCAATGGGGCTTGAGCTGAAGTAATACATGTAATTTCTGGAACTGCTCCTTCACAGAACTAATGTCTTCTTTCTCTGCCTTTTCCCTCTTCTAACAGGAATATGAACATCATTTTGAGTATTGTGGACCACGCAGATCTGGGTAATACCGCAACACTGAGACAGGATATTCTCAGAATAAGGATTATAACCTGAAATGGGAGCACAGATATCAACCTGAGTTTCTGTGGAACCACTATAATAGCTAGCCCTGGAAGGCTTGAACTCAATTTGTATATTTGAAAAGAACTAAGTTTCTAGTTTCAAATCTTCAGCATTTGGTGTCAGCCACAACTGCTGCCAGGAATCTGTCCACATCTCCCCAACCCCAAGCACTTACTCCTATACCCAACACCTGCAGGTCTTTCTAAGGTGACTTCATGCAGGGTACTGGTACTTCCCGACCTATCCTTCCCTGCTTGGGAGGTCCCAAGGGCACAAGAACCAGTCTCTACTTTATGGTCACTGACTGTTTAACTCTAGCTGTCCACCTAGCTTTTCTTGATGTTAATCCTCTGCTTGGGAGAGGACTCAGTTTCCAGAGGCCGACTTTCCAGAGGCTTACTTTCTGAAGTTCTTTCTAGCGAGTCATTTTCCCATGAATCTTTATCTCAAGATCAGATTCTGCTCAGTCTAAGGACAGTGGTTAGGGTTCTTCATAGTTAACAATTGTACGACATTTCACATCTTTTTCTTTGTGTATCAAGCATGATATTTTCTTAAATGAAAATGAAATTGTACAATATAAATTATGCAACTTGTACTTGTCATTTAAAATGTCAGGTCATATTTGATAACAGTTGTTTATGTGTATGTATAGAGATATATGCATATTAAATGTAGATATAATGTATCATTCTTGAATGTTTAAAGGCATGAAATATATTAATAGATGTACATATAATCATATTAGCATATTTTTAGGCATTTTAGACTGATATATATATTATTTTTATCAAAAAATTCTTCCTTTGAATCATATGATTCAATGAGGAAGGAAGAAAAGAATTAGTGCTGAATATGGCAGTACCCTATTTTTAAAAAGGAGGAGAAGGAAGAGGAGGAGGAGGAAGAAGAAGTAATCGAGCTGGTAAACTGGGTAATCAGAGGAGGTACATGCCTTTAATCCTGGTATTCAAGAGGCAGAGGTAGGTGAATTTATGAGCTCAAGGCCAGCCTGGTCTATAGATTGAGTTCCAGGACAGCCAGTGCTAAAGAGAACCCTGTTTCAGAAAAGAAAAAAAAAAAAACTGTCCAAAAGTCTTTCCCAAAGTATGTTTATAAGAAATTCCTTTTGTTTTTGTCTTGAAATACACCTATATTTTATTGCAGAAGTTTATTTGTACTTTGTGAATGTCTAAGAATTAATATAACTGTCAATAAACAACAGAAATTCCAAGTGAGGTAGGGGCTTGTGACAGGGCCTTACTATTAAGCACATGGGGTCTCAAGCCTAGTATCCCTCTGACTCTGTCTCTGAATGGTGGAATTACAGGCCTGTGCCACCAGCAGTAGAAATTTCATTGCTCCCACGTTAACCCTACCGATGTAAGTCAGCACTGTAGTATGTGCCTCTAGATACTTAGGAGGTCAAGGCAAGAAGATGGCTCGGGCCTAAGAGTTTGAGACCCATTTCAAAAACAGATTAGCAAACAAGAATACTATCATATTTAGATCATAAAGTATAATAATAAAAATGACCTTTTGTTGGAGGAGAGATCTAGTAGTAGATAATGGGATTATTAATAAAATAGTGTAACATGTCCACATTGATGCAGAAAATTAAACACCTTCAATCATGAGAGCCATGACTTCTTTAACCTCATTAGAAAAGTACAATGTTATATAGCAAACAGTTTGAAGGACCAATAACCTGGACCACTATAATTTCTGAAATTCCTAAGATGAGGCAGCAAGATACAGACACAAAGCTGGTAAAACTGGTAAACTGGTAAATAGGGCAGGTCAGATGTGGGGGAGAATTACTGTGGTGGTGTTTTTCCTATTAGTGCACTACCGAAGAAATGTCTCCAAACTAGTTATTAAATGTTCACTCTGTCTGTGGTAATTGCTATTATGCTGAAAGCAATTACTCAGTCTGGAACTAGAGATACAAAGGGCTGGTTCTCGTTTTAGCAGAAGTTAGGTAATTCCTGGGTTTGTAGGGATGCGCCTTACTCCTTAATCAGCAAGCACATTTACAACATCAAAACTCTCCTCCTGCTTCCAATTCGTCCTAAAAACACAAAAACAAGGACAGGAGAGATGGCTAGTTAAGATCACTTGCTGCTTGTACTGGCTAATTTTTATTTCAACTTGACATAAACTAGAGTCATTTTGGAAAAGGGAACCTCAATTGAGAAAATGCTTCTACCAGATAGACCTGTGGGCAAGCCTGTGATATATTTTCTTAATTAATGTCTAATGTTCAGGGCTTAGCCATTAAGGGTGGCGCCACTTCTAGGCTGGTGGTCCTGGGTTCTATAAAAAAGCAACTTGAGCAAGCCATGGGGAAAAAGCCAGTAAGTAGCACTTCTCTATGGCCTGCCTCTGTATCAGTTTCTGCCCTGACTTCTCTTTGGTGATAGAGTGTAACGCAGAAGTGTAAGAGTAAATAAACCCCTTCATCTTGAAGTTGCTTTTGGTCATGGAGTTTAATCACAGCAATAGAAACCCAAAGGAAGACACTGCCCTTGCAAAAGAACTGAGTTTGTTTCCCAGGACGTGCTTGGCAGTTCACAACTGCTTTTAGCTCCAGTCCCAGGGAATTTCACATCTTTTGGCCTTCTTAGGCACTGCACAAATGTGCTACACAGACATATGTGTTGTAGGCAAAACACTCACAGTCATAAAAGAAAAAAAAAACCTTTAAAAAATTAGGAGGAAGTAGGTGGTAGGGGAACTGGTTTGCACCAGGCTTCCTGGATTTGTATAGTAAGGGAATTGAGGAGCCATAGGGGATTTTATAAACCATGAGCTGATCTATGATCACACCCCTAATTTGTTGATCCCCAGCCTTTCCACCACCTGATATGAATTACCTTTTGAATGAATGGGAAAAGTATGACACAGGGGTAATGCCTGAATCCCATGGCTTTGTTCTCCAAGTTCTTGTCCCTGGCACTGATAGCTTTCTCTCAGGCTGTTTCCCTGCTGCTTCTGCAACTACTGAATGTAAGTATCCTTTGGCAATGATTTTCAGCTGCCTTCCACATAATTTCCATGACTCCAAACACCCTTGATTATGATACCTAAGATCCAAATCAAAATTTTATCTAAGCTGACAGTTTTTTTTTTCCCCCTCAGAGGTTGTAGTTTCATTTGTTTTTTGTTATTTTTTGAGACAAGTTCTCAGAAAATAGCCCAACCTGGTCTGGAACTTACAAAGATCTACTTGTCTCTGCTTTTTGAGTGCTATAATTAAACAATTGTGCCACCATGCCAGGCAGGTGGAAATTTTATATATAAAAGGAACCAGAAGGCATAATAATATCTGCAATAAAAACAACTACCACCATTTAAAAATGAGTCTATATTCCAAGCACTGAAGAAAAGCACTTCGTACATAAATACTTGATTGTCTCCTTAATAATCCCAAGAAGTACACTTTACCAGTTCAGCAATGTAAGTGAAGTTATACTCTCAAAGAGGTTAAGTAACTTTCTTATAATATAAATAAGTCATAAAATCAGGCCTAGGACTGGCTTTACCACAAAGCCAACTGCTTCTGTAACCAAGCAGTACTATATCATTTTTCAATTACTTTTAAGTCTCAATCCTCCCAAATCTTCAGGTTCACAGACTCAGAAGACAATTCGAGGTCAATGTTATTAACTGGAACTAACTCTTGGTCTCCGTGTTAAAGAACACATTATTTTCTAAGAATCCTAAGGCTGGATAGAAGCCAGTTGGCTCTCAGGCTGCAGGCACATCTCTATAATCCAATCTAGACAGATGGGTATTTTCTATTTTTAATGACATCCAGGAAAGAAAATTCTTGTCTACTAAATTTAGATTGTGAGCCAAAGGAAGGAAGCACATCTAATTTTAATCCCCATTTAGCTGCACCTTCACAAGCATCCTGAACATTATTGTCACAACTAAAATTACACTTAACGAACTACACTCCAAAAATAAAGCTGGTCATTAGAAAGGGGTTCCCATGGACTCTCCAAATGACAAGAGAACACAATGGTTCTAGTCCAAAGCTCGATGGAGCTGACATGGAAACAAGTGTTCCCTGCTACCTAAAAACTCACCTCTCCCAAGTCAAAATGACAGTGCCCAGTATAGTATAACCAGACCTGAAATTAGTACCAAGTCAGAATGACAGTGCCCAGTACAGTATAACCAGACTTGAAAATTAGTACCAAGCCAGGCATATTGTTTTTCTAATGTGATGTAGATGTGTAATCCAGCACTTGGGAGGCAAATGGATCTCTCTCAGTTTCAGGGCAGCCTAGTTTACACAGCCAGTTCCAGGCTGGCCAGAGTTATACAGTGAGACCCTAGTCTTAGTCTTCTATTGTGCTAAAACACCTTGATAACAACAGCTTGGAGAGGACAGAGTTTACTTTGCTAATACTTCCTTACTACAGTCCATCACTGAAGGAAGTTAGGGTTTGGAATTCAAGGCAGAAGGTGATGCAGAGATCATGGAGGAGTGCTTACTGCTTACTGGTTTGCTCCCTGTACCTTGACCAGTCTGCTTTCTTTAGCTTGCGGGACCAACAGTCCAGGGGAACACTGTTAGGTCCTCCCAAATCAACCACCAATCAAGAAAAACGCACCACAGGCTTGCCCACAGGCCAAAGTGGTGAGGACATTCTTTCAACTGGAGTGCTCCCTCTTCAAAAATGACTCTAGGCAGCTGGGTGGTAGTGATACATACTATATATATGCTCAGCATTCAGGAGGTGGAGGCAAGCTGATCTTTGAGTTCGAAGCCAGCCTGGTCTGCAGAGGGTTCCAGGGCAGCCAGGGTTACATGAGAAACCCTGTCTCTAAAACAAACAAAAAACAAAACAAACAAACAAACAAAAAACCCAAACAAAACCATGCCCCCTCAACCATGACTTTAGCTGTGTCAAGATGACATAAAACCTAGCACAAATATTGTCTCAAAAACAAAAAAATGAACAGACAAAATGTTAACTCTAAATCTTTTTCTTTCTTTCTTTTTTTTCTTTTTCTTTTTTTTCGGAGCTGGGGATCGAGCCCAGGGCCTTGTGCTTCCTAGGCAAGCGCTCTACCACTGAGCTAAATTCCCAACGCCCCTTAACTCTAAATCTTAATAATTAGGCTAATGCATGTGTCATAAGTTTAACACTCTGATGGCCAGTGTTTATTCTCGTTTGTATTTTAATTAGCTCTAATTAGAATATTCAATTAGCTTCTTTTAAAAGATTTATTTTAAGTGTGTGTGTGTGTCTGTGTGTGTGTTTATGCACATATGAGGGCAGGTGTTGGCTGGCAAAGATCAGAATATGACATAGGAATATGAGACTAAAATTACAGGAGATTGTGAGGTGTCCCATGCCTGAGAGGGAAACAAACTCCTTGGCTTCTGCAAGGGCAGTACAGCCGCTAAACTGATGAGCTTTCTCTCCAGCCCTTAGCTCAGGCTTTAAAATCCAAGTAACTTATTAACCTCCCAAAAGATTCTACCTTGATTCTAGCTGTCAGATGATCTTTTGTCAGATCTCAGCACACTAATGAAAACAAACAAACAAAACCCACAAATTCTGCAAAACAGACATTTTTAATAGTGTATTTAACTGAGGGAGGAAATCTAAGAGCATTTTCTTTTGTAAGCTATTAGTTATAGCTGACACAAAAGTTAATTTAGTTCTAAGTAAAATATTTCTGAATTCACAGGGTGTGGTGGCATATGCCTTTAGTCTCAGTACTTTGAAGAGTGAGGCAGGTGGATCTCTGTGATTTCCAGGATAGTCAGAGCTACATAGAGACCCTGTCTCAATAAAACAAAACAAATGTTCAAACTAACCACTGAGCTTGCATTTCTCAAAGTTAGGAAGGCTTCTGAAACATGGTGGCTTCTAAGAGCATGAACTCTAGTCAGATTATATCAAATAAAGCTCACCAGTTTATAATACTGAAAAATATTGCAAAGTAATTTCCTAAACATAAGCATGACATTAAAGTCTGGCAAAGACTAGCAATAAATTCAAGTTATAATGTTAAGGTAATGTTCATATATATATTACAACAGTTCTGCTGCTATAATTCCAAAAATCTGAGTCATAATCCAACTAGTTTTGTAAATTCTAATTTTTTATTTTTATGTATTTATTTTTGTTTGTGTGTTCATGCATCATGTGTGAGTGAGCTTAAGTTTAGAGGTAAACCGGTAGGATTTGGTTTTCCTTCCACCATGTGGGTCCTGAGGATTCTGGTATCACGCTTGGTAGCAAATGCTTTTACCCATTGGGCCATATAACCAGACTACGATTATTTAACCACACTTTTCCTTTTTTCCCCCCTTTTTTTCTTTATTATCTTGGTTATTTCTTATTTACCTTTCGATTGTTATTCCCTTTCCCAGTTTCCTGGCCAACATCCCCCTAAACCCTCCCCCTCCCCTTCTCTATGCGTATTCTCCTCCCCATCCTCCCCCCATTACCGCCCTCCCCCCAACAATCACCTTCACTGGGGGTTCAGTCTTGGCAGGACCAAGGGCTTCCCCTTCCACTGTTAACCACACTTTTCAACTGCACAGCCTGGAGCTAGAGGGCCCACTGAGCTAAATCCCCAACCTGCCAAGATTATTTCTTTAAGAGATCTGTTTTGGGGGCTGAAGAGATGGTTCTGTGGTTAAGAGCAATGGCTACACTTCCAGAGGACCTGCACCAGCACTCCCCAGGCAGCTCAAGCTGGTGTGTGATTCCAGGCCCAGGGAATGTTATGCCCTCTTTTGGCTTCCTTGGGCATCTGCACTCACATGTATGTGCATAGCGCCCCCCACCCCATAAACACCTGCATGCACGCACACATGCAGTAAATAAAATTGTAAGACTCATAGTTTCAATTCACTAGCACTTTTTTTTAACCCCACCATGTCTCCCCATTAATCCTAACCCACTGCAAAACTGAAAAGGGGCCAGAGAGCAGAGAGATGGCTCAACTGGTTAAGGCACTTGCTACACAAGCCTGAGAATCTGAATTCAAGCCCCATAACCCACAACAAGAAGAAGGATAGAGGTCAGGCTGACCTCTGTCTTATACCTGTGGCATCACTCTCCCCAAAATAATAAAGATTTTTATAAAACTACAAAAGCTGCAAAGAACTACAGCTGAAATTAGTCTTTCCTTTAAAAACTTCAATATAAACCCAAGTATGTTTGAACTTAATTCAAGTCATCTAATTGGCCTTAGCTAATCCAAAATTTTATCAGATAGAGTCTGTCCTCATAAGGAAGGACAAAGAGAATGAATTTTTTTTGTTTTATTTAAATAGAGACATGGTCTCCGTCCCACATAGCTCAAGCTGGTCTTCAAATCTTGATCTTTCTGCTTCAACCTCTTAGGTGCTGGGATTCTAGGTGTATGCTGAGAGTATACAACTTACACATATACAGTATGGTGATAGCAGCATAGTCTAAAGTACAGGACTGAAAGATGAGCTCATTACACTATACCATGTATAGTCATTTGTCCTCATAGAAAAGCACACTGGATCAAAGCTGAAACAAAAGCAAATGGAAAGTTCAGCAATCCTACAATTTTCCAAAATGAAAACTGTACATAGCCTAACCAGGCCATGGGTCCAACCATTAAAAAGGACAGGGCAGGACAAGTGTGGCAGCACATTCGGAAATACCAGCACTTTGGAGATATACAGAAGCAGGAGGATCAGAAATTCCCTTAAGGCTAGCCTAGGGATGTTTCTATAATAACCATACGCTGAAAGACAGATGAGGGAGAATCAGGAGTTAAAGGTCAACTTTAGAGACTATGTCTCACAAAATGAAACATTAACTAGTTAGATAAACAGATACACATGGACACACACACACACACACACACACGGGGGGGGGGCAGATCATTCAATCCTTCTCTGTGCTCAGAAGATGGCACATGCCTGTAATCTTAGTTGGAAAGTAGAGGCAGAAGGATCAGAATTTCAGGTCATCTTCAGCTACATAGCAAGCTTGGGCCTTGGTTACACAGTAAATTCAGGACAGTCGGAACTATATACTTTAAGATTAAAAAACAAATTCCCAGCTTACTGTTCTGCCAACACACCCAGGGTTGGCATAGGAAAGAACTCCAGAAACCGAGTGTGAGGGAGCCCCAGGCCACCTCCATTTCTTTTTAGTTGGTGATAACCAGATGCTATGGACTGCATTTTAACTCATCAAACCTTGGTTTGAGTTTTTCCTAGTGCTACATTTCAGATCAGGCCAAAGTATTCCTATCTTAAAAATCCAAACTCCTCAAAAATTCAAAAATTGTTTGAGCACCAACGTGACACCATATTTGTCACAGTAATAGTGAGTCCACTAACGTATAGGCACATGTTCTTTCAAGACCTTGTGGAAGGTGCAAGAACTGAAGTGTGCCAAAACAAGAACACAAAGAGCTACCTAACATTAGAGTGAAGCATTTCCACAGCAGCTGCCAATCTTATGAAAATCTGTGCACCTCCTTTTTGCTTAGCTTCTGGTGAAAATGACTATTTTAAAGCTGACTGCAGGAGCAGCTCACAGCTAGCAATATGGAATCTCTAATAGGTTGTGGAACACTTTGGAAAACCTGGGATGTGACAGAAAACAGGGCCACATGTGACTGGGCTTATGTACTTGCAGGGTTCTTAGAATAGGCAGACACACTAGAAGGAATTCACTCGTGTAACACTGAGAAATCTGAGATGAGCACTCAGCAAACTAGAGACCTGAAAGGGCCAATGGTATGGCACTAATCCAATCCTAAGACAAGAAAAATAAGGAGAGCTAATGGGGTGATAATCCAGGGGTCAGAATTAGGCTTAAGAGCCAAGGTTTTGGGCTGAGCCTATCAGGCAGGAGTTATATTTGACTTTATTCTGTTTAGGTCTTCAAATAATTAAATGAGGGCATGAGTTTTACTTGATCTACTCATGCAAATATTCATTTCAAAGGCCAGGCAAAATGTCACACTCTGGTATTCCCACTCCTTGAGAGGAAGAGACAGGAGGATTGCCACAAGTTCAAGGCCAGCCTAGTACTGATACTGAATCCCAAGCTCTCTAGGATACATAATACCCTATTCAAAAAGCAAGTAGGCAAACAAAATAAAAAAAATTTAATCTTATTTAGAAACACAGACAGGAGACTGTTTGACCACACATCTGGGGACTTGTGGTCTTATCAGTTTGACACATAAAATTTATTATTATCACTGTCTTATTTCTTAACTCTCCAAGACAGCCAAAATGGCATCAAAGAGATTTTGAAACCTAAAGCTGGGCATGATGGCTCACACCAGTAATCCTAGCATTTGATAAGCATCAGGAGTTCAAAGTCATCTGCAGCTACATAGGGAGTAAAGAAATTTAAAAATAGATAAAATAAACCTTAAAATCTGGTGACAAGTAGTTAAGAACCAGGCAGAGGAAACGGACTCCTCACAGGACAACTAAACTATATGGTCAGACTACCCTATAAGCAGAGATTTCCCTCCCAATCTGTAGAGCAAAAACTGTGACGTGAAAAGTCAGCTCTGAAGATGATGTATTACTTACTCTCTGAAACTGAACTGCCCTTCAGAGTTGCTTTGGGATGGAGTGCCACTCACTAGGTAAAGATGCATGCTTAGCATGCCCAAGGCTCCACCAATTCCACCCTCAAGAAAAATCTGCTTTTAAAACACATACTTTTCCTATTTCTCTTGTTCTAAACACATAGATATTGTCTTCATTTACTATTACCCTTACATGTATGTGCACATGCACTTGGCCCATCACAGACCTATCCAAAAAAAATAGCACTAAGAGGTTGAGTCCTTTGGTTACAGGAAAACCAGTGCTGGAAGAAAGGAGACTGTCCAAGGAAAATCACAGGCTAAAATAGCCCAGCCCATGTGTAGCCAGAACACTGAGTTAAGCTGTTGGCTAGACTAAAATACTTATCTACAAAGGAGGGCCTGAAGAACCAGCCTGTATTCATGTTAGGTTTAAAAGCCATTTTACAGTAAAGACAATCTAGGCTCATTTCTGTTTTTCAAAGATTGGGCTATGCCTCACCTGTAACCTCAACTACAAATGGTTCTGTATTTTTTTGACTCAGGAATAACATGTTTCAAAAAATTATCTAACTTTGTTTCAAAAGGTTATATGACCCCCCTATAATTATAACTACCTGTTGTGATTACCTTGTTTTGACCACCTGTTATGTTCTGTGCCTGTAACCCTACTCTCTTTGCCTGCCAAATCCCCCACTTGGAAAGACTCTACCCCAAGCTATAGAAGCTTTGTCTTCTTCACATCCGATGTTGACCTCTTGATCCCTGCCTTAGGGGGACACAGCCCAGTACACAAATAAAAAAGCTTGCTTTAATTAACTGCTTGCTTTAATTACACTAGCCATGATGATTTAGGTTGGTGGTCTTTCTCCCATCCTTTGGCATTAAGAGATCCACTTCACATTCACTCATGTGGCATCTAGCAGGTCACAGAAGGGCTGCTAGCAGGTTCACTCTGTGGTGGCTGCTAGGCCAAGTGTCTTTCCCACATGACCTTCCCATAGACATCCTAGTTCCCATCATTTTAGAGGTGTCTCACAATATGGCCTCCCCCAGAGACAGAGAGACAGACAGGAAAGAGGAGTCAGTTTTTTCACATCCCAATGCGGGAAGTGATATCAAGTTGGCTGTATTTTCTAGTCATTAGAAGCAGGCTACCAAATCCAGCTCACTCCAGAAAGTTAAGCTTCATCTTTCAAAGAAAAAGAAGAAAATAGAAATGGCATTGTATCTCTTCAGTATCACCAGAGAGGGTGTGGTGGTTTGAAGAGAATCAAGTGTTTGAAAGCTTGGCCTACAGGAAGTAGCCCTATTTGGAGGTGTGGCCTTGTTGGCGTAGATGTGGCCATATTGGAAGAGGTATGTCACTATGGAGGTCTATGCTCAAAGATAGGCACAATGTGGCAAACAGTCTCCTGTTGCTGTCTGTGGACCAAGTTGTAGAACTCTCAGGTTCTTCTCCAGCATGGTGTCTGCCTGCACACTGCCATGGTTCCTGCCGTGATGATAATGGACTAAACCTCTGAATCTGTAGGCCAGCTTCAATTAAATGTTGTCCTTTTAAATAGTTCCCTCAGTCATTGTGTTTCTTCACAGCACTAAAATCTCAACTAAGACTGAGGTACTCATAAGATAGCTCTGCAATTAAGAACACTGGCTGCCTTTCCAAAGGACCTGAGTTCAGTTCCCATGTGGCAGCTCAATCATTTGTAACTTTTTTTTTTTGGTTCTTTTTTTTCGGAGCTGGGAACCGAACCCAGGGCCTTGCGCTTCCTAGGCAAGCGCTCAACCACTGAGCTAAATCCCCAACCCCGATCATTTGTAACTTTAATCCAGGCCTGACAACTACTCTATGCATAAAACAATTTAAAAAAAAAAGTCTAAAAAACACCAGAGAGACCTATAGAATCCAAGAAAAATAAAAGAAGCTAAACTAGGCATAGTGGTACTCTTCTAAAGTCCTAGCTACTCCAGAGGGTGAGGCAGAAGCCAAGGATGAGTTTAAGACTATGGCAGCAAAGCAGTATCTTATTTCAAACAAAACAAAAAACAAACCAAAATCAAAACCAAATAAACAAACAACAAAAAAATGGATAAAGGCATTAACAAGGGGAGGGGTTATGAAAATGGTTCAACAGTTAAATAGTACTAGCTGCTCTTCCAGAGGACCCAAGTTTGATTCCCAGGGCTTATACAGAGGTTAACATGTGTTTATAATTCCAGTTCCAGGTGATCCAACATCCACGGTCTCTCTGGGCACCATGTAGTTATGCATGTAGGTGCAGACATACATACAGGCAAAATATATATGCATAAAAATAAAATTTAAAATGTATGTAAAAATAGTAAGTAATAAGAAAAAGACAGACACCGAATCATTCATTTTAACTTTATTCTCACCATTTTCATCAATCTCCAAATCTCTTCTTCTTTCCCAAGAGAGGCTAATGTTTGCTGCTTCCTGATAATGTAAATTCCTTGAGGAAATTGTGCTCAGAGAAATGGGGGTTGCCAGGCCTGTTTGTGACAACTTTAATTCCCACACTGGGGATATAGGCCAGGCTAGGGTACGAAGTATCAGAAAAATAAAGGTTAAGTTATGGAGGAGATAAAGGGATTCCTTAGAGATGCCATAAAAAAAAAGTAGGTCTAAAACCATACTTCCCAGCAGTGTTCTAGACAAACAGCACAATCTCAGAGGGAAATGAGCAAAGAAAGCTAAAACCCAAACTCCAAAATCCCAGGCTTGTCTTGAGGCTGCCCAAAACCTAGAGACATTAAACTCCAAAGGGAGAGGGAGGAGAGGGAGGAGAGGGAGGAGAGGGAGGAGAGGGATTCAGCCCATGGTTACGTGGCTTTTCTCATGTTGGGCCTGTTGCAGCACAGAATATCACAATAGGAGTGCATACTCATCTCACAGGACCAGGAAGCAGAGACAGGAAGGGCTCTGGATCCCAATGTCCCCTACGGGGTCATGCTCCTTCCATTAAGTTCAATTTTCTATAGGTTCCATCACCTATATAAGAACCACGTCTTCCACAGAGGACTTTGGAAACACACTCAAGATTCAACTGTAGCTCCGCACCAGTAAAAACTAAACTTCTACCTTTCCTTTGGTTGCTCATAGCTCCTCAAATTCTAATCCTAACAAAAGATAATTAATCACTGAGATCCAATTTTCATCAGTATAGTAAAATTGGAGCATAAGAAGGTAAGAACTTAATTTATATGAATTTATTATTTATTAGAATAAAAAACTAATAACATGTCTTGGTTACCTGGTTTTAAGACCAATGCTTTCTATATGCTTAAATACTGCTGTAACCCATGTATGAATCCTGGTGGTTTCAAAGAAAGTTTCTAGTAAATGGATTAACCAAACATTAGTATTTTTCAGAGGCTAAAGAGATGGTTCAGCAGTAGAGGACCAAGGTTTACATCCCAGCATCCACACTGGGTGGCTCACATCCTTCTGAAATTACAGTTTCAGGGGATCTGATACCGTCTTCTAGCCCCAGAAGGCACTGTGAGCTGGAGGAAGGTAGAAATCCCAGGAGCAAGGAGCAGGCTCTCTTAAAGGAGCCAGTGCATTTCCAAATCAGCCCAGTTCCCTGAATCCTCCTTTAGGGAATCCACTTACTCAAAGTATATGATAAAACAAAGAAAGATTTAACCCAAATGTCCAGAGTCCTAAGTAAAATCCAAAGAAAAAATGGAAAGCTGAACCTGTGTTAAAAATTATACAAGACCAAATGACTTTTAACTATTTGGCTATGGATTATTGGAGATTGGTTCTAAGGCTTTGATTTAATCGGGAATCTGTGTGTCCACACACTAAAGGTCCTTGTCCCCAATTGGTTTTTGATCAATCAGTAAAGATGCCAACAGCCAATGGCTGGGCATGGCTAGTGATGAGAGAGGGGGGCGGGGAATGAGCACCCGAGTGGTCAGCCAAGCAGGAGAAAAAGCCAATGAGCCATGGGTGGGTGGCCACTGCCCATTTCCCAGACTGGGCCTGGGGTAGCAGGGAAAGGTTTAGGAGTGCACAGATTTTGAGGAAGTCAGGGCAATTAAAAAATAAGCTAATGTGTCTCTTATTTGTTCTTGGGCCAGTTGGAGTCAAAGTAGTATAGCATAAACTCACCATTACAGTAGATTTAGGACTACACAGATCATAGTCAAATCATCTTGGGCTATCTATTCCTCTGAAAGTCATTCATAGCCCACTCCTATGTCTGACTTAGCATCCTGTGACTATCAAAACCCTTCAAAATTTGTTCTTTATATACTGTTTGCTTATACGAGTCCAAACTAAGAATGTCTTCAAATAATGTCTGAATTCTTTAACAGGGCTTCCACAACCTTGCTGCAACCTACCTTTAATAGACTTTCCTAAAAAAGTTTTATGTTTGCATGTGTGTGCCTGTGCCTGTGGAGGCCAGAAGAGGGACCGGAGACGGATATATAGAAGATAATGACAACCATAAGGGTGCTGGGAATTGAACTTGGGTCCTCTGCAACATAAAAGTTCAGGCATGGTAGTGTAAATTTTTAACCCTAACATTCTGAAGGCTGAGGCAAGATCAAAAGCTTAAAACCACTGCTGGGTATGGTGGCACATGTCTTGAATCCCAGCACTCAGGAGGCAGGGCAAGCAGATTACCGTAAGTTCAAGGACAGCTTGGTCTACATAATGAGTTCTAGGACAGCCAGGGCTATAGAGAGCCCATCTCAAAAGAAAACAACAACAAGTTCAAGACTAACCTGGACTATCTAGTCGGATCCTATAAAAAAAAAAAAAAAATAAATAAATGAAGGAAGGAATGAATGAGGAAGCAAAATCAGAGGTTACTCTGATTTTGTTCAAGTACTCAAAGCAATTACTTAAAAGCACTAAAATTCAAATTTTAGTTCGGAATTTCTTAGTCTCAGCATTATTAACTTTGTAAAAATGTTTTATTTGTTTTTTTTCTTTTTTTCGGCGTTTTATTGTTTATATATAGGGACTGTGTATATACAGCCAGCTGGTCTTGACCCTTCAATCCTCCTTCCTCAATCCCTGAGGCCTGGGATTACAGGCATGTAAACACTGCTGACATTTGAGCTAGATGACTGAGACAGCTGCTATGGCACTACAGAATGTGTAGCAGCATTCCTCCACCCACCAGACACCCAAAGCTCTTACAACCAAATGCCTCAAGACTCTGCCAAGTGTTTTTTTTTCAATTAATTAATTTATTTATTATATTTAAGAACACTAGAGCTATCTTAAGACACACCAGAAGAGGGCATCAGATCTCATTACAGATGGTTGTGAGCCACCATGTAGTTGCTGGGAATTGAACTCAGGACCTCTGGAAAAGCAGTCAGTGCTCTTAATCACTGAGTCATCTCTCCAGCCCCCGAATGTTCTTTAAGGAACAAAAATCTCCTTTAGTTGATGTATTAGTGTAGCTAGGGACAAGATATAGCCTCCTAAAGACCCATTCCCTTCAGCTAGTCCACACCCATGCTAATAGTGCATCAGTTTATGAATGCAACAATGGATTTACCTATTGAGGAAGTCAGAGTTCTCACGATCCAAACACTTATTCAAAGTCTCTCTTCCTCTCAATAGTACCACCCTGGGGACCAAGCTTTCAACACATGAAGTTCTAGGGGGACATTTTAGATCCAAACCATTTAACAGTTAAAGAAACATTGCTTTTATCTAGGTTCATCTCTGTTATTCCAGCAGTCACACTATCACTAAAAATAGCCTTCCAGACCTCAAGGCCTACAAGTGTTTGGAATTTACCCTCACTACTAGTAAGCAGAGTACTATAAATCCTTTGTGTAAACAAAATCATCACACTATCTTATATTACAGTGTATTCCCATTCATAAGAGTTTTCCTGGCATGGCCATTTATCACTTATGTCTACATCTCAAGAACCCAGAATTAAAAAGTATTCCAATTTGTATCTTAAACAAATTACATATACCAAAGACTAGAGAGACATCTTAGCAGTTAGAGCACTTAATGATCTTCCAGAGGATCTGAGTCAGTTCTCAGCTCACTCACTCTACCTGTCCCAGGGAATCCAATGTCCTTCTAGCCTACATAGGTGCTAACCTGCATGTAAGTGTGTGTATGTACATGTACACACAAATAAAATAAAATAAATCGGAAAAAAAAAAAAAGAGAGAGTCATAGTGTATTCTAAATAATTCAAGTAACAGAGGCAGTTTTTGGCCAGCGAAAAGGTTGACTGGCTGCCAAGCCTGATGACTGGAGTTTGATTCTCCAGACGTATATGGTAGAAGGACCAACCACCTCAAGTTTTCCTCTGACTTCCATATTCACACCATGCTATGCACATGTGCGCGCAGACACAGACACCACATATACGCTCACAAATAAATGTAATTTTTATAATTACATCATCAAAATGCCTAGTTTTCTTTTCTGTAAATAAATAATTTTTAAAAAGCTATCGAAAATCATTCAGATATGGTTATTGCTTATATGTATGTGCATGCATCTATCTATCTATCTATCTATCTATCTATCTATCTATCTATCTATCTATCTATCTATCTATCTATCATCCATCCATCATGCAGGGGATTCAACCCGGGACCTTGCACAACTGACTAGATTTCAGCAATATGAATTCTACCCATACAAGTTGGACTTTATTCTAAATAGGACCTGGAAGACTTCTCAATCTCATAACCAAAACATTATCAACAGATATGCTGAACTCTTCATCATTTTTAAAAACAGAGAGAATATATTCCAAATATGAATCTTTCAGTCTAATCTACCACCAGGGCATGCAATGCTATCATATGACATTCAATCATCAAGCCCCCAGCCCACAGTTAACTTATTTTACCAGCCACTTATTTATTAGCTCACTAGTTTACTGAGTCATTTGACTCTCAGTACAAAGTAATTATACATAGTACTAGGTAGAAAGATGAACTAAGGGCTGGAGAGATGGCTCAGCGGTTAAGAGCACTGACTGCTCTTCCAGAGGTCCTGAGTTCAATTCCCAGCAACCACATGGTGGCTCACAACCATCTGTAATGAGATCTGATGCCCTCATCTGGTGTATATGAAGACAGTTACAGTATACTTAAATACTTAAAATAAACATAGAAAGATGAACTAAGATGAGTAAATGAAAGTTTCAAATTAAAAGCCATAGTAGGTCAGCAGGTGCTTTTGAATACTGTTCAGCTTAGACTGAGAAGCATTCTGAGGGATAATCTTTAAAAACTCTTTATAGAGGGCTGGGGACACAGTTCAGGTGCTGGAATGCATACCGAGTATGGATGAAACCTTAGGTTCGAGCCACTATACTATATAAACTGGGATGGTTAGACATTCATGTAATCCCAGCATTTACAAGATGAAAGCAAATGGTCATTCTCAGCTACTACTGAGTCTGAGGTCAGTCTAGAATATATAAATATATAACACCCTTGCTGAAAACCTTCATTAAGAGCTGTGAGTGTAGTTCAGAAATGCAGTGTTGACCCAGTATGCACAAGGCCTTGGGCTTAATCTTTAAAGCTATATTTAAAAAATTATATTTATTGACTCTCCCCACCCCTTGATCCTCAAGAAAAGCTAATGTCCCAGTAGGTAAACCAGTGAGAGAAATCCATCTTAGGTCTTCCTGCCCAAAAAAAGAAGAAGGAAAGAAAAGACTGTGCTTCTCCTGAGCAATTTATGTTTAATGTTAGGCATCTGTGATCTGGAAGGTTAATTTCTTCACTCACTTTACTCCAGAAAATGTATAGCCAACACAGAGCTACAGGTTTAGTTTACTCTTTTTCTCTCAAATAATCCTTGGCTTAATTGATTTGCAATTCTCTCAAAGGAGAATTAAAAAGGAGTCTTAAAAAGGAGTGGGTGGGGCCGCAGACAGGATTCGATGGCTAAGAACACTTACTGTTCCTGCAGAGGACTGAAGTTCCATCCCAAGCACCCACATGCTGGCTCAGAACCACCTGCGACTCTGGTTCAAGGCATCCAATGACCTCTTCTGACCTCCTCTAACATACACATTAAGCTAATTTTTAAAAAGCAAGAACTGCCCTGCTGTATCCAGAAAGAGTTTCCTTGTGGTCGTCTATTACTTATGGCCCTTATTATCTTTTTGCTTCCTCTTTTGCCATGGACCATAAGCCTTGGGTAGAGGACAGTTGCACACCTGAATTCATATTGGTTAAGATAGTATGCACATGTCCTGTATATGCTCGGGCCAGATAAAATTCCAGCACAGAAAATGGAGAAAGACACAAAGTCCTATACCTGCCTAAGGAGCTCTTGGCAGTTGACAGCTGATGTTTAAGAGGGGAATAAGTTTTCTTTAAGGCTGCAGCTTTTGGTAAATAAACCATCCTCCAGTGAAGGCTATAAGTCCAAGAGTATACAGCAGCAGAAACTACACTTGGGGGAAAAAAAACAACAACCAGACAGGCCTGTACATACAAAAGTGGGTGGTCTGGGAGAGAGAGGAGTTGAATATGACTAAAATGCATTATTCAAAATTCTGAAAGAAGTAATAGAAAAGGAGGAAAGGTGGGATGGGGAGATGTGTAGTTAAGAGCACTGACTGCTCTTTCCAAGGACCCAGGTTCAATTCTCAGCACTTACTTGGCAGTTCATAGCTGTCTAAACCCCACCAGATCCAAATCTCTTTTCTGGACTCTACAGGCACCAAGAATGTTCACAGTAGACTGGATTTCATGAGTTCTTTTCCACCTGGAACTTACTGTGTACAGAAAACGCTGTGCTCATCACTACACCAGGGGACTTTGTGACCACCAGCCCCATTGGACTAGTTTTCTGGTTTGCTAACCCCGCCCCTGAGCCCACACTCCCTAGGATTAGAAAGAAACCCCCTCCCACCTATACTGGAACTAAAGATTAAGCTCAAGGCTTCCTGCATGCCAAGCAAGACAACACATATGGGAAAGGACCTTTGTATGATACACAGAACTGTGCAAAACCAGACACAGGGGATGGATTGGGAAATACATAGAGTGAACATTCTCTACCTTATTTTAGCCATATAGTTTATGAGCTTATAACATGCATGTGACAAGAGGTGGACTCACATTCAGCCAGAATCACTGCATGAAAATATGGGAGCAAGTGGGGAGGGGGAAGACAGTGGGGGAACACTCTTACTGAGGATGTGATCTATGTACTAAGTTTCAAAGAAAGGAGCAGAGTGAAAGTATTGAGAAAGGAGGATTAATCGTGCATAAAAATTAAAAAAAAGAAACGTTCTAGAAATGGCCCACAGAACACACATCCAACAATTCACTCATCTTGGCTCACCAGATGGCAGGTCCATCCAAGAGAATTTCTATGGCTACAGCTCTAACCAGTGGCTAGAAAGGGAGGTAGAAGGGAAACAGGCAGTCCTCAGTTGCTACAGTTAGGCTAAAAAAAAAAAATCTGAATTATGTTCAACAACAAGGAGGAAACACGTGGTGCTCCTACATGAGAAATGCACGATCATGGCAAAGCACAGTAAATAAATTGACGATTAGAGGCCCAAAAAACCAGTCGGAAGGCTACTATGAGAGTCTGGTGGGGTAGTTGAGAAATAAACTATGGCCATCATAAAAAAAAATAATAATACAACCTTGTAATATTTTTATTTTCTAATTACTACCACTAGGAAAAGTTAAAAATAAAAGTTTATGTTGTGTGTGTGTGTGTGTGCATGTATGTATGTGCATATGTGTAAATGTAGTGGACTTACCACTATTGGTAGCAAGACTAGGTGGAAGGGGAGGGGAGGGACAAATAGATTCACACTTCAGAGCACAGGAATCCTAGTTTTACTGTACAGTCTACAAAGAAGCAATAGGCTAAGCAGTAAGTAGATTCTGCCTGCTATGAAAATAATTTTAGTAACAACAAAAGGTTACTTAATTTGGGCCAGCAAAACAACTCAGTGGATAGATACTTGCTGCCATGTCTGACAACCCGAGTTCAATCCCTGAGACCCACATGACCAAAGAACTGACTCCTGCAAACCATCTCTGCCTTCCATGCTCATGCACGCGTGCATGCATGTATACGCACACATAAACATGCACACACACGCACACACACACACACACACACACACACACACACACACACACACGCACACACGGACTCAATAAATGTAAACATTTAAGTTTATTTACTCCAATACATCTTATTATCCTACCATGAAATCACTAAAGTTTAGAGTGAGACCCTCACATTCATATTTTTGTGCTACCTGACTGTTGAAAATTATTCTCTGACCTCCACACGCAATGTTCACACTCACATATACATACAAAATAAGAAAACAAATGGAAAAAAATTTTTTTTAAATTACACTGAAAATTGACAGTACTTGAGGTAAAGACAGGCAGACAGATCCAGGGACTTACTGGTTGACTACCCAGCTTAGCCAAATGGTGAGCCTCAGGTCTCAGTGACACAGTCTGCCTCCAGAAACAAAAGTAGACTGCTGTGCTTCACATGGACAGGCATATATGTGCATTCACCTGCACACGTGTGTGCACTCGCAGACAAACACACATTCATCTGCACACAAAAAACACATACCCATCTATACAAATTCAGTTCCTCAGGTATGCTAGCCAATCTTGCGTGCCCTCAGTAGCTCTTTGTGAGTCTGAGAGTGGGCATTTAGGCCTAAAAAGTAACAGAGCTATTTGGCTACTGCCCACTCCCATCCCTGGCATTCTGTCTACTGTTGGGGTTATCTGTATATTAATGGACAACGTCCTAAGTATTAGCTATGAGAATGGTGCTACTGGCCACAACCTCATTACTTTATCTTACTTTCTCAATTCCAATATAGGTAAAAAAGGGAAATCTTCAAATAATTAAATAAAATTGTGCTGCAGTACCTAACAAATGAAATACACTAAAACCTATTTGTGGGATAAATACTCTTCTTCATAGCCTAAGGAAAAATTCAGTTGTCTGTGGCCTATGTAAGTCCTTAGCTGCTATTTTCCTATTAACCATTTCAGTTTGACTTTACATACAATAAAGAAAAAGAGAGAGAAAGCCGGGGGTGGGACTACTTTCAAATGTATATTTATTAGAAGCATTACAGTACTAAACTTTGCAGTCAGTCTAGATTCAAATCATTTATTAGATGTGTGATCTTTGTTAAGTATTGGCCACTCTATGGTTCAGTTCTCTGATCTGCAAAATAGTGTCACAGAAAATAATACAGAGAATTTGTATACAACACTTAGCACACAGTACCTTTTTAGTGACAATCTCCGTTAGAGATGCCAAAGTTGAAATTATGACTAAAGTCAACATTAAGCTAGGCTTTCTTAATGTTTCACGTTTCTCGAATCATATACCTCAAATGGATGGGTGGTGGTAATTTGAAGTTCTCAAAGGGAATACCATCCGTGCTGTCGAATTTACTAAAAAAAAGGGACCTAAATAAGAAACTTTTATCTACTCACCACGTAATTATGCAGCACAGGGGCAGTCAAGCAAGCAGAAAAACACGAAGCTAGAGAGGAAGGCATTTGCCTTACCTGCTTTTCCGTTTTCGAGGTGGTTTCTCCACTGTGCCAGACAGTCTACAGACCAAACAAATGAGACCCGTAACTAAGACAACACACCTTTAACCTCGCCTTGCCTGTGGGGCACTCCATGTACCACCCTCGGGGACCACAGGCTGACCACAGGTTGGCTCTCTCTACCCGTGACCTTACAAACACCCCTCATGCAGGGCTTCCTTCCCTCCCACGACCAAGGACTTACTGGTCCCCGAATGCTCTCAGTTCCCTGTCCCAAATGTTCGGCTCCCCCTGCCACCCGCCCCGTCGGCCTCATTGTCTGCCCAGAGCCGCAGGCCCCCCTAGCTCCCCACAGACGCGGCCCCGCCCCTCAGACCCGGTTCCCCGCATTCCTTGGCTCCCCGGTGGGGCGCGCGCCCTCCGCTCTCGCCGAGCGCGCCCTCGCTCCCCGCCCTAATGGGCTGCTCTCCCTCGGTGCCCCCAAAATGCTGCGTTCCTTTACCCCGGCCCCTTCAGGGTTCGGCGCCTCGACACCACGGCCACCACCCCCAGGCCCGCTCTCTGGGTCCCTCGCCCTTAGCCTCCGCCTCGCAACGCAGCCCACCTCACCTGGGGGCCAGGCGACTCCGCGGCTGCTGGGACTGCCGGGCGCCTCTGACCATCCGGCTCCTGCTCCGCCGCGGGAGATGCTCCGGCGGCCGCAGGGCTCGCTCGGGAAGCTGAAGCGGCGGAGGCTGGAGTAGGCGGAGAGACGGGAGGAGGGCCTCGCGCCTCGGCCAGGCTTGCCGCGGGCCCGGACCCGCCCCTCCTCGCCTTTCCTCGGTTTCTATTGGACACAATGGCAGGGTACCTGAAAGTCCGACCACTGATTGGGCGCTTGGGCCGTCACGTCCCGCGCGCCGAGGTTTGGTTGAGACTGCAGGTGGCGGCAGAGGTCCCTTAAAGACTGCTAGCAGAGCGGGAGGAGCCCCGAGCGCCTCCGTGTGCCAGAAAGGGGGACTTACATCTCCGGCGCTAGACACCTGCCTGCAGGTTCTCTTTGGCTAGCATCCCGCATCCCAGACACCTCCCAGACACCTGCTAATTCCTCCGCCTCCGCACCGCTCCAGAACCCAAACCAAACACTGCACATTCACCAGATACATTCAGAAGTTCTAGGGCAAAGCAGCTCTCTTTCACGGTCTTCTGAATCACCTCGAACGCAGTCCCTGCAGCTTGGTGTTACCCTTCAAAAAGGACTCGATCTCAAAATGTAAGGATCCAGCACTTTGGCTGCAGGAAAGATCACAAGCTTGGGTGCAAGCTTGTAAGAAAGCAGGAGAATTTCTTAAATTACTACGAAAAAAAGAAACAGCACTGCAAAAATGAATCAATTACAAAAGCCACAAGGAACGTATTCCATTTTGAAAAGCCTAAAAAGAACTGCTTCTTTTAAAAGCTAGCCATCCTGTCGTTACAGATGATTCAAAAATCTAACCAATTAATCATTTCAGTATAAAATTTCACTGCATTTTTCACAGACCCAAGTAGGCAAAACTACTAGTACAATATTAGTAACCGTTTCTTCCTGCTCTAACAAAGAACTGTCTTTGAAAATATAGCAGATGTTTATGTATTGCACCCGAAGAATATAATTCTTAAGATCTATGCAAATCTGTCTGGCAGGTTCTAAGTTCATTTCTTCCATTTGGGAGAAGGCATTAAACTTTCTCTTGAAACATTTTCATTTTATTGGAACACATTTTGTTATAACACACACCAACAATACAGTGGTAGATATATTGCTCAACAGAGTAAAAGGTGCTTGCTGTTTAAGTCTGACGTTGTGGCTTGTCCTTGAACCCACAGAGGAACGCTCTCAAAGACTCTGTGACCTCCTCGTGCACACGACACACACACCTGCACACACTGCACAAACTAGCAAATAAAAATGCATGAGAAGTATCTCACGAATCTCCATAAATGGATAGTATCCCAAATAGTGAGATACTATTTTTCACAGAACCAAATGCATTTGGTGCAAGGGTTTCTTTTTTCCTAAATGATTCATCTTGCATCCATCTTCGATGCTGGAATGGTCTTCCTTTTATAAAATAACGGGATGCTGCAAGTTGTAGTTGGATTTTATTTTTGCGTTGCTGAGGAGCATGAAAGGGAGGAGTTAAAAAAAAAAGAGAGGAAAGGAAGGAAAAAGAGTATGAGTCATATGAATGAATGCTAGGACATTTAGGAGACCAGAAGACAGCTTGTGGGACTCCTCTCCTTCCATCATGTGGGTCCTGGGAATCAAAATCAGGTCATCAGGTTTGGTGGCAAACACCTTAATCTGTTGAGCTACCTTGTTGGCCCACTGCTGGGGATGTAGCCTAGGATGTAGCATGTGCTCCTTGAGAATCGCATTTCCATATGTTGTGGGAATTTAAAATTTTTATTTATGTGTATGGGTGTTTTGCCTTCATGTAGCCTGTATGCCACATGATATCTGGTGCCCATGTAGGATTCCTGAGATTGGAGTTACAAGTTGTGATTTACAGGCTTCATTTCTCATTTGCTCTGGAAGAGTAGCCTGTTTTCTTAACCATGTAGTTATCTCTCCAGCCCTGTTATGGGATTTTAAAAATAGCTTTCTTCTTAAAAAAATTTTTTTAAAGAATTATTTAATGTATATGAGTACACTGTTGCTATCTTCAGATACTCCAGAAGAGGGCACTGGATCCCATTACAGATGGCTGTATGCTACCATGTGGATGCTGGGAATTGAACTCAGGACCTCTTGGAAGAGCAGTCAGTGCTCTTAACCGCTGAGCCATCTCTCCAGCCCTAAAAACAGCTTTGACTAGGGAAAATATAAAAAAAATCTGCTGTCCCCCTCCAATGATGTAATCCTAAGGCCACCAATCATGTCAGTTTTACCCATTCACCTTATCAATCCAGCAAGAATTAAGGATTTTCAGGTGGAGGGGTCCTGAGGTAATTTTAAAATATTACTAAAATCCTCTTCCTACTATCCAACATTTTCCATGATTGGCCAGTCTTCTCTGAAGCATAGACAATCTGTGCTGCTCCTAGTTGCTGGGCCTTTTTATAATGACTATTTCATGTTGTATCCAAGTTCTATCATCTCAACTTGTGGGCTCTTATATAAAATATGCACATTCTATTACTCCAGCCCACTATCTCATGTCTCCTCCTGCACTAAACACTTCTTTTAAATCCCTTGTATTTAAAAGGCTACACTGTAGGCCTGGAGTGATGGCTTAGCGGTGAAGAGCACTTGTACTTGCAGAAGACCTGGGTTCAGTTCCTGGCACCAACGTGGTGTCTCCCAATCATACCCAATCCTGGATCTGATGCCCTCTTCTGAACTCTGCGCCTACATAAATGCAGGCAAAAACATTCATTTACATAGGACAAACAAACTTTAAAAAAAAAAACTATACTATTAGCAATTATGTTTCACTCTGGGTTCCTTTTCCTAATCACACTGATTTGGGTAGAGTCCTCAGTAAATAGCAGCTTTGTGCCAAGGACTAGGCATTTTGTGGGTGCTATTTTTAAAACTATAATCAACTTTACCATATTCCTTTTAGAATAGAAATAAAAGATCAGAGAATTCAATTTGTTCAGGGTCACACTGCTGCAAAACACAATGGTGCTTAAAATAGAAGGCTTGAGCAGTCACTGTGGAGTGCCCTCAGGGTTCACGCTCCAGTTCTCCCATGTGACCTTGACAAGTTACTTGTTCTCTCCAATCCCGTTTCTTCATTTGTGTTGGGCAGTGGGGAAGCAACACAAGCAGAGATCCATAGTAAGAGTACCACAAGACATAGGTTGGGGATGGTGGAGTATGTCTTAAACCCCGGCACTTGGAAGGCACAGTTTGGTCTACAAGGTAAGAACCCTTCTCTACTGCCCAACCCAGTACAAAAAAGAAAAAAAAAAAAAATCACAAACTAGGCCATGCCTGGGCTGGGCTGGGCCTGTAGCTCAGTGGAAGATCACTTACCTAGCACGCATAAGCACTAAGGCCCTGGGTTCTGCCCTCAGTGCTGCAAATGCTTGAGTAATATATTTAAAAATGTATTCCTCTCATTTATATACAAAATGTGAGAACCATTACTGGGTACTCACTGAGAGGCATATATTACACAATAAATGGTTTTGTTGAAATACATAAAAGAAATTGTGTATACACCTCATACATTGTTTAACTAAGGACCAGGTTAGTAATCTAAGCATAAACTTATTCTCTCAGAAAGGGACATATTAATTCGATGAAGGAAACTTGCATTATTCCAGGGCTTTTCAAATGTTTCTTATTGGTTTTGATGACCATACTTCATTATCATTACCACATTCTAAATACACAATTCAAAGAGTTGTGATGACCTCATGAAGCATGGTGCTATGTATGAAATCTACGTTGGAACACTAAATAGTGCTTTTAAGAAACGGGACCACTGGGGATTTAGCACAGTGGTAGAGCGCTTGCCTAGCAAGTGCAAGGCCCTAAGTTCAGTCCCCAGCTCCAGGGAAAAAAAAAAAAAAAAGAAACGGGACCACTTAGCCCATAGGAAAATACAGGGGGAAAAAACGGTTAGTTCTGTTTACCAGTCAGGCAACCAAGTGAAAAAGCAAGCATTTCTTTGAAAACATAAATTATATTAACTGCTACCTTCTTCTCAGGAAATTCTGCATTAGATAAAATTATTTTTCACAAACTTCCTATAATCTTTTTATTAATTGACACCGAGGGAATGTAGCACCTTTCATTGAAAGAACTGAAGGTGCTTTACAAACATTAGCATTTAAAAAACAATGACATTTAAAAATTTGGATTCTTAGAGATAAATCTTGTAGTTAAATCTCTTCAACTCTGTACATAATTTTCTGGAAGCTGACAAAAGTGATTCTACTTCTGACAACGGCAGGCTTTCACAGTACAGGCATTTTCCAACACCTGGAGCTGGGGTTACAGAGCAAACACACGCACACACACAGATCTTAAATGCAACAAACATTTTGAACCTTATTTCAAAAGCAAAACTCAGCATTTAAGATGTCAAAATCTCCCAACAGCTCTAGACATCCAGATGGAACAGGAGCTGGTACAGGTTGCATAATAGACGTAGTCAAGGCTTTTTAGGATCACGCATGAGTGAACACATTTAAAGAAACGAGATGCTTTAGGGAGAAGCATTGATCTATGGACAGCTAGCCAAGAGTCTATCAGCCAAATGAAGAAAGGGAGGAGATGGCAATTCAAAGTAGACAGTTCTCACTGGAGCCTAGAACACTTTATTAGAAACGAAATATATCACAGGCAAATAAAAATAGTTCTTAGCTCCATTGATACAACATAAGGGGTTTTACATTCGGCCTAGATACAGGGAGAGGCAGATTCCCTCGCCTACAGATCTCTGGCTTGCAAGCATCTCCCACCACAAGATTACTCTGTATAATACATAGCCCTTGTTTAGTAGAAGGATCCAAATATTCGTTTTCAGGCTTACAAAGTCCGATACATTCACTCTCTCTTTCCTTCACAAGTCTGATAGCAAAAACTACTTTTTCCATGCCCCAAAGCCATTATCAGTAGAAGAAAAGTCAGGCAAAACAGAGATGGCAGTTAAGGAATGGACAGAGTATTATTGGCACATGCCCAGCTAGTGACAAACAAATGCAGTGCACCATGACTTGAAAATAAGTCACATTACAAGGAGAATGAAAACAACTGTACCAACTAAGCTAGGGAGTGCGAAGTGGAAAGGGGATTGATTGAGAGTTACTGGTTTTACTGGTACAACTTAAAAGCAGTGGAGGGCAAGCACTTAAATACAATTTATGGTAACAACAAGAAAATACTGCAGAGCTGTTCAAAAACCACACCAAGTTGTCTGCATCATTAATTCCAGTGTTTCACAATTAGTAAAATACATAGCTACATATTCCTGTGAGATAAAATACCTTTCCACCTGAATTACACCGGGGTTAGGAGACACACACAAAGCTACCGATCCACTATTGGTTCAAGTGTGTGCATCAAATGTCTCAGCCGCTTCTTTCATAGAGCCACACCATTAAAAACTGTACAAGGAGCTGGGTGCTTTGGGACAAATAAAATCAAAATAATATTGTGCTCATTCAGTAAAAGAAACCCTGATGAAAGATTATTTGCCAAGAAGCTTAGACTATTAAGATCTTTATTGCATTTTTAGATAACCTGGAAGCTCTTATCCTGAAGGGGAAAAGTTGTTCTTAAAACTACCTGAACAGATGCTAAAGTGCTTTATCAATCAGCCTTCACATGGATTTCCTGGGATGACGAGAAATTATAAAGGGATACCAACAATTTCATAAGATGGTACATCCCCAAATTATCTATGACTACAGTCATAAGAGATAATGATAATATACTTGTCCTTATTAAGTGGACAATTATATATCAAGAACTGATCATCACAACCCTTTAGATAGTCAAATTATAAGCACAAAGCTGAAATATGACAGACCTTCACAAGAGAACAGTCTGTTTTTTCTCATACTTTAATCTGCTTCAGATTACAGTTCACAAACACAAGGGTTCTGATTGTTCAGCCTTTAAAATTGCAGTTAAAAACTGAATACTTTGTAAAAGTTAAGGTCAAAGGTTACAGTGAGAGAATGCTTGCTATTGAAAAGTACATGTGTTTACTTGATGATACTGATGACAGAGTGTAAACTGGACTGAGCACATTCTACTCAACTGGTATCAAATCAACACATTAATGCTACAAGTATTAAATGTTTTCTAATACTATAGAAATAAAAACATTAATATGGCAGTTATGTTCTTTAGGCACAATTTAGTGATTTTTTTAAAAAAATACTGAATTTCAATTGAAATTTTTAACTCAACCAAAGGGTCAAAAACTCAACAAAGAAAAAGAAAAAAAATAAGAAAACATAAGAAAGAAAAAGTAACTTTCAGCTAACAATGTAAATTGTTTAAAATTTCTAACACTTAACCTATCTGGGTTTTAAGATTATTTTATTAAAAAATACAAGATTTTTGAAAAAAGATCAGTACAATTATCTTAATGTACAAAGTCATAGCTGTAGCAGTTTTTAACTAAAATTTAAAAACACAACAAGGAGGGCAGCCCTTTAGACCAATTTATTTTATACCCTTTTAAAACATCAAATTATCATCCAACAAAGGACAGTGGAGTTTACAGCTTGGACAAGGGTACATGACTCAGGCATATGCAGTCCATCCTGCCCACTGGACAACTTTGCTGCTGAAATTTCTTAAACCCTACCAAACAAAAACAAAAGGCTGGCTGATACAAATGAGGAGGATTTCCATGTAATTGTCAATTGGCTTTTTAAAAAAGAAATGCTTCCTGTCTCCCCAGAACAGCAAACGAGCAAGAGCTACATGCAGCAATGTGAGTATTAAGACATTTCTCAAGTCTTCTCAAACGAGTCCATGTGGGGATAGGATGAGTGACAAAACTGATAGAAAAACACTGCTATTGACACCATAACAAACAATAAAGTTAGATAATTTAAAATTAAAAAAAAGGCAAGAGGCAGCATTTCAGCAGCAAAGTGCTCAATAAAAAGTATATTGTAGAGGGTACAAGAAAGTTGGGGTAAAAGAGGGCAAAAAGTGGCCAGCGGGATGGCAAAGGCCTCAAAGGAAATACGGCGTCGTGGTTCTGGGAGGAATAACACGTTCTGAATCTGGAACTGCTCGGAATAACTTTGGTTCTCTCGTATTGACATCTTTGAAGACCATGATGGAAGCAATGTTTCCACAGCGATAGCAGTAGTTAGGAGCAGACCACACTGTGACCAGCTTCTCGTCAAACATAAACTTATAGCCTTCGTGCACAAGCTGATGTGCTCTGCAGATGAGTTTTAAGTTGTTGATATGAACAAACTGAAATTTAGAAAAGCTTTGTAAGTATTTCACCCAAGTGCTTAATCACCATTCCAAGTAGCAAGTGTCACAAATAAAGTTATCATGATTCTAAACCCCACTCTATAATCATCCCCAAAATTTCCAGTCACTTTGGCCCAAGTCTGTTTTGAAGTCCAAGGTCCACAGTTACAAGTTTCTGAGGCAGGCATGGTAATTACCACCTGTACTCTCAGCTACCTGGGAGGTTGGGCAGGAGGACTGCTCGCATCCACAAGTTTAGAACCTACCTCTGCAACACAGTAATAGTAGCAGTGTAGTGGTAGTAAGAGTAGTAGTGGTGGTGGTAGTGGTGGTGATGATGATAAAAAATTGGCTAGGTTGGTAGAGAGGTAACTAAGAACCTATCACCAAGCCTAATAACAAGAATTTGATCCCAGAACCCACAGGGTAGGAGAAAACTGACTCCTACAAGTTGTCCTATAACTTCTTGACCTCCCTGTGTGTGTGCTCGTGTACACACACACGCACACACACACACACATACACACACATAAACAAACAGGCAAATAAACATTACAGACAATTGAGAGTTTGAAGTCAGCCTGTGCCACCTAGTTAAGAACTGTATCAGGTAAAAAAAATTTCTAGGGGTAAATAATTACATAATTATTACCAATTATAAAACAAAAGTTTTCTATTTAATAACCTCATAACATTACTTTCAATCTTATATGAGGATTTACTGTATGCCACAAAGACATTATCCTTCTTTACAACCTAAAGAGAAAAAGGTCCAGACGGGGTCAAGTCTTTCCATAACTGAGGACAAACCAATGGTTCTAGTGCCTAGATCTATGACTCCATTATGTTGGACCATATCTTGACAGAACATAATCCCTGTATCTGTGAATGCTATTTGCCCATATACTTGTACTTGGCTGTTCTCGATGTATGCACTGTTTTGTATATGTATAGAGCAACTAGGTTCATAATTTGATAAAACTAGTTATAAAATAGGAGATGTCAGAATTTCTATGTATAGCTTATTTGTAATTTATTTACCCTAAAGTTTTAGCAAATAGTTTCTGAATTTTAAAATTGTTGTATTCATGCAACTAGCACTGTAGATGATCAGAAATCAAAGACTGTAATCATAATATATTTTGTAAATTTTAAACAAGAAGTTATATTACTACTGTCTAATTGTTCATCCTAATGGTTCTCATTTCCACCCAGTCATAAAGATTCAGTACATGTCTTAGAACAATATTGGATTCTCTTAGCTCATGTGGTATTACTTTAAAATTTGAAATCAGGCCAGATAGATGGTTTAATGGTTAAGAACAATGGCTACTTTACCAGAAGATAGGGATTTGATTCCCAACTACCACATAGTAGCTCAAAACCACTTGTAACTCTAGTCCTAAGAGTTCTAACTCTCTTCTGCCTTCCTCAGGCACTTCATGCACATAGATGCAGACAAAACATCTACACACATAAAATAAAGAATAAAGATCATGCCATGTATAGTGGTGCACACTTTTAATCCCAGCACTGGGGGTTGGGGGTGGGGGGTAAAGGCAGGCAGATTTCTATGAGTTTGAGGCCAGCCTGGTCTATATAGTAAGTTCAGGACAATCAGAGTTACATAGTGAAACCCTGTCTCAAACAAACAAACAAACAAACAAACAAACAAACAAAGCTTAAAAATTATTTTAAACAAAAAATAAGTAAAATAAAATTTGAATTCAACCAGGATTAGACTGTCAGAATATATGCATGTTTCATGGTTCAGTGGTTAAGAGCACTAACTGCTCTTCCAGAGGTCCTGAGTTCAAATCCCAGCAACCACATGGTGGCTCACAACCATCTGTAATGAGATCTGATGCCCTCTTCTGGTGTGTCTGAAGACAGCCACAGTGTACTTACTACATAAAATAAATAAATAAAAATATTCAGTATATTAAAACAAACAAATTACCTATCTTGTTTTGGTGATCCTGTTACTTAACTATATAGGTACTTTCATTATATAATCTCATTGAACCATTCAGGAAGCATAAATCAATCAACTACAGTAGAAATCTGATACCCAATAACAACCATAATTTTAATAAATTAGGCTATGAGTTAAATATATGAGCTCACCATTTTTCTTTTACCAATAAAAGAACTACTTTTCCAAAAATTGTATCTTTACCTCATTTGTGACTTTTGCTCCAAAAAGCCAACCTGCTCCTCTGGGACTGATTGCCCAAGTGTCCACATCTTCAGGATCTGACCACACCAGGTCACAAAATGCTCCTTTGTGAGGAATTTCCTGATTTCGCTCAATAGTTCGAATTTGATCCAGTGTTTTGATATCAGGAGATAAACCACCATGAACACACAAAATCTGCTCATCTATTAACTAGAGAAAAAAAAAGAATAAAAAGGATAATAATAAACTCAAATTAAGTCATATACAAATTCAATAATACTAAAACTAAATAAATGGACACAACTGATAAAAATATGTAATGTTATTGGCAATAAAAAATATTTGAAGCACTAAAGAGATTCATATAAACTTACAGCTGCTACTGTGAGCATGTCAAAAACTTTGGTACAGTATCTCCAGGCATTAGCATTTCCATATTTGGTTTGGCACTCATCTGTGAAGTAAACAGATGTGTTTTCATTAATGAAAGCTACTATTAGATTAATGAAGTCTACTATCTAACATTACACATACCCTAATGAAGACTGGGCTATAGCTGTGGCCGGTGCTTACCTTGTGTGTATAAAGTTCCATCTAGAGTACACATACACATGCATATGTATAAATAAGACTTAACTGGAGAGATGGCTCATCTGTTAAGAACACTTGATGCTCTTGCAGAAGACCTTGGTTCAGTTCTCAGGAGCCACATGGCTCCAAACTATCCATAATTTCAGTGAGTGGATCTTATATTCTCTTTTGGCCTCTGCAGGCACAGTGCACAAATGTGGTACACATACAATGTTCAGGTAATACACACACATAAAATAAAAATAAATATTTCAGGACTATGTTCCCTAAGGAAATTATAATCCTTTTCATTCCAGGAATGTCCCTAAGATAAAGTTTGGAATATTAACCAATATGCTATCAAGAGGAAGCAAATTTTTGATTTCACATTGACCAAATCAATGTTTTGGTCAGTTATGAAAATACCAAGTAATTATATAAAATAGTGCATTTCTTTAATATGAATGCCTTATTCTAGGAGGATGATCAAATCGAGTAAGTTTGAGAACCCTTAATTATAGGAGTACGAGTAATTCCTAGCCCAACATTCTTCAGGGCAAAGTTGTTTCTGGAGAGATCTTCTAAAAACTGCAACTAAATTCTGCATCTAGTCAAGTTCTAACAGGCAAGAACTGATTAGACTCAGAAGGGTCAAGATGGCTTACCAGTTAAAGGCATTTGCCCCCAAGCCTGATGATCTGGCTTTGAACCCCAGAATCCAAATGGTAGAGAGAAAGACCCACGTCTTTTGGTTGTCCTCTGACCTCCATTGACACACATACACAGACGTGCACATACATTCTCAAGTGACCCCCTCTGCTTCCTGAGTCCCCAGAGCAAAGGCATGAGTCACTACAGCCCAGCTTCCTACATTCTCACAGACATTCATGGGAGAACATGAACATGTGTACACACATACACAAATAAATGTAATTAAAAAAATTAAGCCTCCAGTGTATGTTTTCAGTATGAACTAAGCAACCAATATAACTAATAGCTATTTATAGCTTTAAGTCACTGTAAACCCCATGATAAATAAAATTATTGTACTCCTGAGTAACTACTTACCTTGTTGTTAAATAAAACTATAGGATGAACACACTTCTTTTTTTAAAATAAATTTATTAATTTTTATTTATATGAATACACTGTAGCTGTCTTTAGACACATCCGAAGAGGGCACCAGATCTCATTACGGATGGTTGTGAGCCACCATGTGGCTGCTGGGAATTGAACTCAGGACCTCTGGAAGAGCAGTCAGTGCTCTTAACCACTGAGTCATCTCTCCAGCACCTCCCACCCTTTTTAAAAAAAGATTCATTTATTTATTTTATGTGAGTACACTGCTGCTGTCTTCAGACACACCAGAAGAGGGCATCAGATCCCATTACAGATGGTTGTGAGCCACCATGTGGTTGCTGGGATTTGAACTCAGGACCTCTGGAAGAGCAGTTAGTGCTCTTAACCACTGAGTCATCTCTCCAGCCCAGAGAACACACTTCTGAGAAAGAAAAAATTCAACACCAAATTTGGTACTGTTAGCATTTTTTTTTTTTCGGCCAAAACATACTGACATTCTCTCCCCCTTTTGCTCCTTTGACCCACACTGATGACTGCAGTGGTATAATTACACACATGAAGCATTTCTCTCTTTTTTTCTTACACATATATTTTTGAGTATCCATAATATAAGTCTAAAATTTAAAATGCTGCAAAAAAAAAAAGCTAAACTTTCTAAGAATCACAATGATAATATGCATGGCAAATTTTATAAATGACTTCAATCAAAATCGAATCACACTAAAAATAAATATTGGGAGGCTGAAAATAAACTGGGAGGTTGGAGTGATGGCTCAGTGGTTAAGATCATTTAACGCTCTTGCAAAGGACCTATATTCAGTTCATAGCATGCACGTCATGTACAGACATACATGCAAGCAAACACTCATACACATAAAATAAAATGCACATATTTCTTTTTGGTCTGTTTTTTTGAGTCAGGGTTTCTCTGTATAACAGACCCTGGATATCCTGGAACTTGCTTTGTAGATAGAGTTCTGGTCTCAAACTCATAGAGATCTGCTTGTCTCTGCTTCCCAAGGGATTAAAGGTATATGCCACCATGTCTGGCAAAAATGAACAAATCTTAAATAAATAAAATAAAATACAGATATAGTGGTAGAACATACCTTCAATGTCTGATCTTGGGAGGTACAGGCAGGTAGATTGGTGGTGGTTCTAGGAAGTTCTAGACCATTCAGGGACACAACAGTGACTATGTTAACACATACACACACACACACACACACAGACACACAGACACACAGACAGACAGACACACAGACACACACACACACACACACACACACACACACACACAACTTATGTATTTTTAAATAAAATAAAAGATTAGGATACAATCTCAGGCTTGCCACCAAACCTGACAACCCCCAGAACCCACATGCTTGAAGAAAAGAACTAACTCCTATAAGTTGTTTAAATTATTGTCTGACCTCTACTCCTGGCCATAGTGCAAATACATTAGCACTAGAATACACAAATGTTTTCGTGTTTATTTCCATATTCCTTTAAAACAAATAAGCAGCACATTGTGGCACACGCATTTAATCTCAGTGCTCAAGACATAGAGGCAGGCAGATCTGAGTGCAGGGCCAGCTTGATAAATATAGTGAGTTCCAGGACAGCCAAAGCTACGTAGGGAGATCCTGATTTAACAAAATAAAACACATAAAACAAAAAACCTACAAACAAACAAAGGATATAAATCTATAATCCCAGAATTCGGGAAACTAAGGCAGGAGGAGTACCATAATTTTGAGGCCATTATGGACCAGATACTGACTTTTTGACCAGCCTGGGCTACAGAATGAGATCCTGCCCCTAAATAGGGAAATAAGTGTTCAACAATTAAGAGACCGATTTAGGAGAATTATTGAATTTCTGAGGCTAATTTGGGACACATAGTGAATTCCAAGCTAGCCTGAACTATAGAATGAGATCCTGTCTCAAATAAACAAACAAATGCTTCATATGCCTTATCTGACATATTTCTTCCCATGTGAGTGCTCAGGCATGGAGGAGACTAAGGTTGGCAGTAAGACTGCCACACAAGTTCAAGGCCGGCCTGGCCAAGCAGAAAGCTCCAGTCCATCCAGATCTATGTAGCAAAATCCTATCTCAAAATTCCAGAAACAAAGAAAGAAAAAGAAAAAAAGGAAAGGTTTGTGTTCCAGATTTCAGTTTAGGGCTTGAGTGTAGCTTAGTGACAAAGTGCTCAGTTTGTATGCTCGGGCATGTGCCTCCCACAGAAAACAGAAGTATTGAAAATCTGAAACTTTCAAGTGCCAGACCCACAACTTGAAATTTTTGAGTGTCACGGTGGTTGATGTTCAAAGTTTCAGACTTTACAGATGATGATTTGGGGTTGTACATTTTCAGATTCGAGACACTCAATTTGTATTATATAAAATTACTTTCAGACTATATAATATATAAAAATTGTATTTTATATAATATATTATATAATGAAATTATATATTATACATATAAAATGTAACTGTGTTTAGATTTGTGTCTTATCCTCAAGAAATCTCATGTTTTTCCAAATATTCCAAAATCTCAGCATTCAGGAAGCTGCCACAGAAGGATCATGTCACCAAGGCCCTCAAGGATGACAGTGACTTCTAGGTCACTTTGGGCCTCTATGGGTCTCTATGGAGACAATCCTGTCAAAACCAAACCAAACAACCAAAAGATTAAGGAAGTAAAAGAGCCGGCTAAGAGCACGATACAGCATTAAGGAAGGACTGGGTTATAGCTCAGTTGTAGAGTACTGGCCTGGTATACATAAGTTCTGGATTCAATTACCCACACTGTCCAAAACAAAAAAGGAGAGGAGAGGGGTATAGAGGGGGGCCACATGCAGATAAAACCCCAGTGTTTAATGTGTATAGCATCCACTTTCAGTAGATTCTAGGGTTTTGATTACAATGTTTGAAGTAAGATCCAGCAATCTACATTTTTGTTGTTGTTGTTGTTTAAATTGGGGTTGGAAAAACAGCTCAGCAGTTAAGACTGAGCCGTAGATTGGAGTCAATTCCCAGTACCGTATCAGGCAACTTCTAACTGTAACTCCAGATCCAGAAGATCCAATGCCTCTGGACTCTAAGAAAACCAGAACTCATGTGCACACACCTACAAATCGAAACATAATTAAAGATAATACAAAATTTAAAAATTTTTATTCTATTTCTTCATTCTCTGTGCATACTGGAAGTTATGCTGTAGAATGCACATGTGGAGGTCATAGAATAACCTTCAGGAGTCAGTTCTCTCAGATGAACTCGGGTTATCAGGCTAGGCAGGGAGTGAGTACCTTTACCCACCCACTGGGTTACCTCACAGGCCTACAATATGCATTTTAAACAAGCAATCAGTGATTCCAAAGTGGAAAATTTAAGATTATATTCTTTTTTTCTACACTAATTTAAAAAGATGCATACCAAAGCCTTAGTAACAGCACTCAGCGTTTCACTATATGGCAAGATTTTCAGTTGACTGGGGAAATGTGGAGTAAAGCAAAAAGCCCCAAAAAACCAAAAACCAAAACAACATACACACATGACTGATACAACTCCCCCTCCCCAAAAGTAAAATACCACTCAGATCAGAGAAAAGGAGGTCTTACCATAAAATCCGTACACCTGCGTTATCTGTCTACTCTCATGATTTCCTCTTAAAAGTGTAATACGGTCAGGCCACTTAGCCTTTAGTGCAAGAAGATAAGTGAAGGTCTCCAAACTATAGTAACCTCTGTCTACAAAATCACCCTGTAAAGTAAAAGTTTATAGTTACAAACTGTACAATAGTGTAAGAGCCCAAAAGAGCAACAACAAACAGCTGCACAGTGCTTTTAAAAAGTAATTTCTTAGGAAATCATTTAAAAACAGGAGTTCTGTCTCTATAAGCACGAGGAGCTTTGTGTCCCTAGTACAGATGGAAAAAGATGGCTGCACATGCCTATAATCCAAACCCTGGAGCCTGAGAAGGTGAAGCTTGGCCACCTGGGAAGCCTCCTGGAATCCAGAATTTCTGGCTCAGTAAGAGACTCTGTTCTCAAGACAAGAAATCAGAGAGTAAGCCTGGTCTACTTAGAGAGCTTCAGGCCAGCCAGGACAACACAGTAAGAACCCCTACAAAACAAACAGCAGGAAAAACCCCCACATATAAAATACTATTTACACTTCCAACTCATGTCTCACTTAGACCAATAATATACCAATATTTAGAAAACAGCTTTAAAAAACAGTAAAAGGGTTTGAGAGGTGGCTCAGTGGTTAAGAACAATGATTACTTTTCCAGAGGACCCAAGTTCTATTGCCAGCTTCCACATAGTAGTTAACAACAAACATCTGTAACTCCAGTTCCAGGGATCTGACACTCTCTTCTGGCCTCCGTGAGTGCCAAGCATGCATGTGGTAAACTGACATACATGCAGGCAAAACACCCATAAATATAAAAAATAACAAATTTTAAAAACTTAAAAATATTAATAATAATTAAGAGAACTTTGCAATGGCACGTGCTCTTGCAAAAGGCCTGGGTTTAATTCCCAGCACCCTCATATGGTTCACAACCATCTGTAATTCAAGTTCCAGAGGATCCAATACTCTGTTGACCTCCAGAGGCATAGGCCACACATGTGGTACAGAAGACATGTAAGCAAAACATCCATACACATTTTTTAATTAATGTGCTGGAAAGATAGCTTAGTGGATAACTTGCTCTGTAGGTATGAGGCCATACTTAAACCCACAGAGAACCAGCAAGGCATGGTGCCATGTTCTAATAATCCAGCACTGGGGAGGCAGGCGGAACCTCGGGGCTTGCTTTGAGCCAGCTTAGCCTACTTAGGGAGTCCCAGGGTAATGAGAGACTGTCTCTCAAGAACAGGTGGACGGCACCTTAGGAACAACGTCCAAGGTTATCAATGGCCTCCATGAGCGCACACACAAACACACAAGATTCAGAAACAAAAACCATTACATTCAAAAAAGAAAGGTAAAAAAAAAACCCCCGCCGTAATAGCAAGTGTGTATTAGGGAAAAGTATGAAATAACAAAGTATACCTGCATATATTTATCCATTTACAAACTAAATTAGGGGTTCTATGTGGTCCTCTTGCCATTACTGCAGTGACAACCAGTCCTACTTATACAGTGATTTATAAATATAGCAACTACATGCTACTATAAGACATGACAAAATATAAAAAAGTACAGACTCACCTTTTCATACATTTAAATAGCAATTATAGAACTTGCATGTAATAAGTCAGGACCTTTTATTTTAAAGAAGCACCTGGCATTACCAGCATTTACATACCATAAATATGTAGTTTGTGTCAGGAACCTGACCTCCAGTTCTGAACAGTTCGCAAAGATCATAAAACTGTAAAAGAAAATCAATATATGCCAATTACAAATTCCTGTGAATGAGTAAGATAAATTGAGAATAAGACATGTATAGAAACAGTTTAATAGATTTCAAATATTTACATTTGAAAGAAGAAATAAAGTATATGCAAAACTGCCAAGAATCTAATTCCTAAACCTAAAAAGCATGAAGGTAAAAACAAATTGGTAGAAACTGGAGAGGTAGCTGAGAGGTTAAAAGCACTGGCTGCTTTGCCAGAGAACTTGGATCCAGGTTAGTCTTGAATTTTGCAATTCCTGCCTCTGCTTCACCAAGAGGAGCAGTGTTTGTTAGCATTCTCATATAATAATGCATACGTTACTTCAAATACTATGTCAAAATCCAACAAGACAAATAAAGATTAATTCACAATATAAAATCTAAAATCATATTAGAATGAATATAACACCATACCACAATATGGTCAGACTACTGCCACCTGCTTTGAGTAAATGATATACTGGTCATTAGGAGTATGAAATAATACTTCTTTATATGTCATTAAATATTTGCTAACATCATCACTTATCAGAAAAGTCTTTAAAAAGTATCAGAAACTTTCAGGCATTTCTTTAATCCTAGTCCTTGAGAGGCAAGGATGGGTGGAGTTTTAAGCAAGCCTGGTTTACATACATAGTGAGTTCAAGGCCAGCTGGAGCTATATAGTGAGACCCCCTATTAAGAAAATAAAAGTTAGGTTCATGATTAAACTGAAACTTTCTCAAATCCAAAATTTTCATTAGTAAACTCAAATATTGTCACTAGCAACTGTTTCCTTTAAAATTAATAGTTTACCTCCTTCATCTTTACAATATCTAAGTAACCAGTTTGTCACTTTTCTCTCGAAAGAAAAGCAGCTTTAGAAATTTTATTTATTTATTTATTTTATTTATTCATTTTACATCCTGCTCACTGCCCCCCTTCTGATCACCCTCTCCTACAACTCTTCCCTCATACTCCTCCTTTTCCTCTGAGCAAGTGGTATCAGTTTTTTTAACTCATGATTCAAAGTAGCCATGAACACTTTTCCTTGAGGAAAACTTATCTCTGGGATGTTTCTAGTGCATTCCACAGCAGAGCACAGAGCTGTGTATCCTCCACACCAAGAGGTCCTAATAATATTTGCTGCTTGAGTGAGGACAATCTTCACTCCCCTTAGTCACAGTAAAGCACAAGAAGATTTTTTGTTTCTTTTGGTTCTTTGAGGCAGGGTCTCTCTACATAGCCATTATCTGTACTAGAATTCACTATGTAGACCAGGCAGACCCAAAACTTGGATTAAAAGTATGCACCATCATACCCTGTGCACTAGAAGTTTCTCTCTCTCTCTCTCTCTCTCTCTCTCTCTCCTGCTTTTACCACTTGCAAGGTCTGGAGGCCCCGTTTAGAGAATCTGTGTGCAAGCTCAGGTAGCTTAGGTAGCTGGTATATGGCCAAATCCACAATTTTTTGAAGTATATAATCTATTCCCTAATCATAATGCCAATGTTTCTCATCACCACGTTATTGCCAATACATTCATTTAAACTCATAACTTGATCCTGAAATTAAAGACTGCAATTTCATATTTATTTTTTACATATTAAAAAGTCTTGGTCATATGGTATGGTGGCACACACCTGTTATGCTACCACTAATAAGCTGAGGTAGAAGGATACCAAGTTTCAGGCCTCAAAAAACCAAAAGAGGGGCTGGAGAGATGACTCGGCAGTTAAGAGCACAGGCTGCTCCTTCAGGAGACCTGGCTTTAGTTCCTAGCACCTGTACTGCAGCTAACGACTATCTGTAATGCCAGACTCCAGTTCTAAGAAATCCCATGCCCTCTTTCAGCCTCCATAGGCATCAGGCATACAGAAAAAATACCCATACACATAAAAACAAACAGACAGACAGACAGACAGACAGACAGACAAGCCAAAATACAAACAGAAGAAGCTCCTACTTATGATCCTAGTACTTAGGCAGCTGAGGCAGGACTGTCACTGTCTAAAAAAGTGTTTGAAAAAGCAAAAAGGAAATAGCTTTGAAGGTAGCTAAACTTTTTTATTTATGAAGCAGCCTCTATTCAGGGACAAATTAGACACATTTTCTCCCTTTACACCATCACATTAGGAAGGGAACTGGCAGTCAGTCAGCTGAGTGGTAGAGTGACTGTTAGGAACATATTCCAGGTCCTACTGTCCCAATTATAAAGTATGTCCACAGCAGGGTCTGAGTAAACTCCTCGGCCTTTAGTTCCCAGTGAGGAACTTCTCCAGTCAGGTAGTGTTAGAACACTATCAGTAGGCTCTAATGGCAAACTGTAATCTCTAGTCCGTGAGTTAGAATTCGTATAAACAGACAAAGGCAGCAGGCGGTGGCTGAAGAGATGGCTCAGTTAATAGCGTGTGCTGCTCTTCCTGGACCACTGTTTAATTACTGGCACCTATATTAGGTGGCTCACTACCATCTGTAATTCCCTTGCCAGGAGATCCAACTCCTTTGGCCTCAAAGCACACCTGCACACACATGCACATTACAGTACACAACACGTCCAATTAAAATAATAAAATTTAAAGTTAAAAAAAATGAAAAAATTTTAGCAGGTATTTCAGGTCCTACAGTCCCAATGGAAAAAAAAAATGAACTAAATCGCTTTCATCTCATTCTACCAGTGACTTGCTATAAAATTATGCAATATTTCTCTTCTGAATCTTTGCTATTCTCATTCTCAGCAAAGAAATTAGCAGATTTTAATGAGACATAATTGAATGAACAAGAAAGTGCTTAAAATCCAACCACTTCATGTTACCTGTAATTACCATTAGTGTTTATCTTATATTTTGCATCTTCTACCTTCACAGAATGCCCACACTGTTCCACAGAACAACACAGCCATCTGTATACTTTACAAGTGGAATTCAGAAAAAGGTCATGACGTATTTGACCACTGCTTTTATTTGCCAGTGAACCAAAAACCACTCATGGCATGAAGACTCACACCACCTAATCGCCAGTTGGGTTTTGTTTTGTTTATTTTGCAGCACAAGTTAGAAACAATGGATCACTGGCAGTACAAACACTAAAACTTCCTTGCGAAATTTACCTGTCCATGTATGTCCCCGCACACTGTTACTGGCGTTGATACAGGCTGAACATTCGACTCTTCCAAGAGCAGATCACAAACATAGTCACATAGCCGCTGAAAGGAGAAAGGAAAGAAAATGCCAAGTTTTACAACAAGTTTTAAAAATAAAGGTAAAAAACAAAACAAAACAAGCAAACCAAACCAAACAAACCAACCAAGGACTAATTTTTATAAAAAACAATTTCCTTCAAAAAATATTTTGTTGAATGAGTATTCTGCCTGCATGTACCCTGCCTGTGGTGGCTGCAGATCCCTGAAGTTAATATATGAGGTGGTAGATCCAGACGCAGGTGACCTGCAAGACCAGCAGGTGCTCGTAACCACTGAGCTAACCCACTAGCTTCCCCAACCTCAAGTCCTTCATTTTTGATGGAAAAGAAACTATTATACATTCAATAAAAAATAAAAATAATTAATTTTTGTTTAAATTAGCAGATAAAAGCTAATAACCTATAAACCTTGGGAAGGAGAAGCAGGAGGATCAAAAATTCAAGGCCCTTCTTGGCCTACTCAGAGAATTCCAGTCCAGCCTGTGACATACTCCCACCTCCAGAAAAAAAAAGAATTAAAACTGTATACTCATCATATGACCCGAGAATTACACTAAGTTCCCATGAAAATTGTGATCTATCTGAATAACACAGAATACAACTCAAAATGAACTATTGACATACAACAACCTGAGTTAAATTTCAAGGGACTTCACTGTCAGGAAAAAAATACCCCAAACATACTACATGATTCCATTTACATACAATTCTTTTACTGCTGTTGTTTGAGACTGAGACAGGGTCTCATGTACCTTAGACTGGCCTCAATCATCGTGTACCAGACTATGTGAACCCATCCTCTGCCTTCATTTTGCAGACTACAGTGTACAGCACACCCAGTTATATAAAATTCCTTTAAAACACTATTACTGTATCTTACATGCATAGGTGTTTTGCTTGCATGTATGTCCATGCACCACATGCACGCCTGGTATCTGTAGAGACCAGAAGAGGGCATCAGAGCCCTTGGAACTGGAGTTACCACGTAGGTGCTGGGGATTAAACCTAGGTCCTCTGGAAGAGCAGTCAACATTCTTAACCACTGAGCCATCTCTCCAGTCCCTGCACAGATTCTTTACTGGTAAAATTAGAGAAATGAAGAGCCAGGTCATAGAGCGTTGGTTCAGCAGGTTGGAGCACTTACCATCATGCTTGATAATCTGAGTTCTATCCACATGATCCATAAGGCAGAAGGAGAGAACCAATTCCCACAAGATGTCCTCCGACTTCCACATACATGCTATAGCATATTCCTCCCCCCCACACACACATAAACACATAATAAATATAGAAAGAAAAAAGAGCCAGGTGTGGCAGCAAACATCTTTAATCCCAGCATTCCAGGGGCAGAGGCAGAATCATCCCTGTGAGTTCTACAACAGCTTTGTCTACACACAGAGTTCTAGGCTAGCCAGGGCTGTCTGTGATCCTGCCTCAAAAACCTAAAATGAAAAAAGCCAGCAAGCAAGGGGCTGGGCTCCCAGCGCTGACCAGTATTCAGCTGAATGGTTTGCAGGGTCCACTGGGAAGTCAGAGCAGATGCTGGAGGCAGACAAGGATGGCAAGAGTATGGTCTCACAATTTTGACAGGATAGTAAAAAATGAGAATGTTAATGCAGAAAAGTCATCAAAACAGAAAAGGGATCTACAGTCATCCGCTAACTTGTGCATACATGGATCAGACAGTTGTGCCTGTCCTATTACAGGGACTTGCTGTGCCTGCAAAGGGAAGACCACCAAATCCCATCAGTTTCCAGTATTTGGTTGCTACTGTAGATTTACAGATTACAGGGCAGCTTTCATTACCATTGAATCTCCTCCCTTCTCTACAAGTCAAAAAACCAGCAGGACAACAGAATTAATCTCCAGAGCTGCAGAAAATAACCGCACCCACATCTAATTTAATCATTACACTTTTTAATGAGTATGCTTATTTAATGAGAATCATCTGTGCGATTTGTTTTCTCAGATTGCCTATTGTTTTCTAAGAACAATCTTCAAAATAATCCGTTAAAACACCTGGTCTGGAGTGACGTGGCAGCTCAGTCTACAATCATCTGCAATTCCAGTCCAGGGCTTCCAGGGGCACCAGGCATGTATGTGGTACATAGACATAAATGAAGACAAAACTTCCATACACATGAAATAAATAAATAATTGAAAAGGCGATGAGAGGGAGTGTTCTTGTGTAAGGGGGTACTCTTGGCACTGTCTTGGGATTCAGTTCCCACACCATAGAAGGAAGCAAGTGAACCTGGCTGGCCTGTGTGAGAGCAGCACAGTAAAGCCTGTCAGCAGGGGCCTCTTTCCAGAAGCTAGGCTACTGTGAAACACATCCGAATCTGACGTCTTCGTGACTGAAGGAGAAACAGGAAATGGCTGTACACTAAATGGTGTCACCAGAGGTATCTAAGATGATTTTACAAATGGTTTTACTGGCAACAGAAAAGACAGTTCAATGGGGTAAGGGCACTTGTTCCCAACAGTGAAGAGCTGAGCTTGATCCTCAGAGCTCACACGGTGGAAGAAAGAGAACTGACTCCTTGCAACTCCTGCAAGTTATCCTCTGCACCATGACACATGTACACACATTAACGATAAACTAACTAGCTAGGGGCGGGGGAGAGGGGTTGCACACGTGTTTAATTCCAACATTCAGGAGACAGAAGTCAACCTGTCTACACAGTGAGCTCTGGGCCAGCCAGGAGTACACAATAAAGACCCTGTATCAGAACAGGAAATAAATAAAACAATTACAAGAGAGAGATGGCTTCCGTGCTTCTCAGCTTTTGTGCTGTTCCTGGGTAGGAGCACAGCTCTGCAGCACAGTCTGAGGCACCTTGCTCCCAAAGCAGCAGGAATGAGGCTCGTCTAAGAAATATGGCCTCTCTCTCAGGGTTCTCCAACATGTTTTCTTTTTTTCATTCTCTTTTAATGTATCTGGGAACACCCAGAAATATTTTTGGTTTAAATTTAATATAACCTGATTTATAACCATAACTATGGATCTATTCTAACTGCAGTAAGGGCTGCCTCTTAGCGGAGGAAAGTATTTGGTATAGAGTAGTTCTCTCATTTAAAACATGTATTCCCCTCTAGTCTATAAATGGAGTCTGTTTGGCTAGCAGTTCTTTCACGTCTATTAAGAGTACAGAAAAACTGATTTAGGACAGGTTACTAAAGCAGAATGAATTGTGGTCATATCTTGGTCTCATTGCTGAATTAACTCTATGACCTCTCACAAGTTATCTTAAGCTTACAGTCAGCCTCAAGCTTTTCAGGGAAAATGAAGGATAATAAAAACAGTCTCCATAAATAAACATTTAGGCCAGGCAGCAAGTATAAGCACAGGCAGAACAGGAAGAGCCTAAGTGGAAATGCTTTCTAAGTGGGCAGCCCTCAGTATCAGCCACCTCCTAGGCATAAAAAATAGGGGGAGGCAGTAATCATATTTCAGATGAAATGTGGAAAGGTCACTGCTTGCTGAGTGCTGCTTAATACATTAGGCTGAAAATCCTTCTTATCATTAATATGGAAGCTTAGCATAATTTTAACTAACATAGTGATTTCCCTGGCAGGACTGGATGGCAGGACAACTTAAAAACTACTAACTTTATCTGGAGGAAAAAAAAATCTGCAAAATTTACTAGACTAATTGTGGAAAACAATACTGATATTAAAGTTATTGACATATCAGTTATTAAAGCATATTCTTAAGGCAACTATAATTAAAGTAGTTTGATAGAAGAATAAAGTGATGAGTACAATATAAGATTTAAAAAATAAATGCATCTACAAAAAGGTTAGAATGTAGTTAGGGCAGAGCTAAGGATGCAGTTCATTCAGCAGTGTCTGTGGAATGTAGAGAAAATCTCTTGTGTACTATATGGATGAAGCACCTGTCAATTAAAGCTGATTGGCCTGTTGCTGAGGCAGATAATAGGAGGAAGGAGTTCTGATAGGCAGTAGGATTCAGAGAGTGAGCCAGGTGGGAGAGGAATAGCCCAGGGACACGGAGGACAGAAGCATAGGGGCTGAGCAGAGGTAACCAACCATGTGGAAGAACTTAGAATAGAATAATGTGATGAGTAATTTATTAGCAAATTGGAGAATAAGCCAAACCTTATGGCCAAGATGTCTGAATAGTTTGAGTCTCAGATTTGTTATTCCAGAAGCTTGGGGACAGGAGAAAAATCCCCGATTTTGCAGCCAAATATTTGCAAAGCCTTGTGTTTGACCCTCACTACCATATAAACTGGACACAAGGGTACCCCTTATAATCCCAGCACTTTGAAAAGGGATGAGGAGTTCAAGAACACCTTCAACTATATAGCTGGAGATTAACCTGGGCTACGAGACCTTGTCTCAAAGAAACAAAAAATAAAAACTAAGGGGGCTGGAGAGATGGCTCAGCGGTTAAAAGCACTGACTGCTCTTCCAGTGGTCCTGAGTTCAAATCCCACCAACCACATAACCACCAGTAATGGAATCCAATGCTCTCTTCTGATGTGTCTGAAGACAGCTACAGTGTACTCATATAAATAAATAAATAAACAAATAAATAAATCTTTAACAATATAAAAAGTAAAATCAATGGTTAAATAACAAAAATTGTTCTTGAGTGGCTGACTTTAGTTTCAATTCTTCCTCCTACTCCTGTTCTTTTTTCTTTGCTTGCCTGCCTGCCTGCCTGCCTGCCTGCCTGCCTGCCTGCCTGCCTGCCTGCCTGCCTGCCTGCCTCCCTCCCTCCCTCCTTCTCTCCCTCCCTCCCTCCAGGGTCCTGGCTTCCTTTAACTCCCTATGTAGACCAGGCTGACCTGCCTGACCAGGTTAACTCTGCCTGCCTTTTGCCTTCCAGGGACTGTGATCAAAAGTATACAACACAATTTCTCAAAATCACTAAGTTAACTTTGGTTTGGGATTAAGACAGAATCAGAATTTCTAACAATTTCTCAAACAGTTCTGTAATTCTGTACTATGTATATCATTTTAACATCAAAATATGCATCAACACTGAAAAAACTGAAAATGTTGTTTTTACAGTATCAAATATTCTCTTTAGACTTATAAACAACACATTCATTTTATTAGTATGCAAATTTGCTTCTACTTTAATAAGTGATAAAATACATGCACTTCAAGAATGGCAACTACTACTACTACTACTACTACTACTACTACTACTACTACTACTACTACTACTACTGTATTACTACTTCTTCTCCCGCTTTCCTTCCTTCCCTCCTCTTCTTTTTCCTCCTTTTCTTCTGACGATAGTTTTTTGAGACAGGGTTTCTATGTGTAACTCTGGCTGTCCTAGAATAGAACTCACTCTGTAAGACCAGGATGGCATCAAACCCAGGGATCTGCCAGTCTCTGACTCCTAAATGCTGGGTGTGTGTTACGACACTTGGCTTCCAAGGACTTGTTTTAAAGTAATTTTAAAAATATGAAGAAAACTGTCTGTTTCACAGAACTCTTGGACTAAAAGGGATTGAGAATGAAAAGTTTAAGAGGCTCTACCTAGGGAGGCCTATCTTCACTCTTATCCTACCACCTTCCTTTTGCAACTGTTCTTTTCTTCTGAATTATACTTTAATGCCATGTAATCAATCTGTAGTAACATGTTTTCATTACTGAATAAAACCTCCATGGAGTGTGTGTCACTGTGTGGACTATAAACACAACACACAAGACTGTGCCCAAACCTGAGGAGCAGTGCCTCTGTTCCCTTGTAGGTTGATGTCATTATGCAGGTGAAGGCAGGAATGAGGCTTATCACTGGATGAGAAGGAAGGGGGGAGAAAAGTTTTAGAGGCAGAGACCGGAGTGAGGAGGAGGCAGCCGAGAGAACATGGTAGTGGATGTTAAGATTCTTCTCCGCACATATTACTGGTTGTTAGGACTTTTCTCAAGGGATGGATGTGTACAGGACTTTGTGTGTCTAGATGGGCAAATTATATCTTACCTAGGTGGGGGGGGGTTATCCTTATCAACTGGTTGTAAGTTTATTGTGTGGATTTATTGTAGATTGAGGATTTAACATGTAAATCTGATTGTTGGGTTACAGTTTGTTGAGTCTTGATTTTACCACGTGGCTGGAACTAGAAAGTTTGTGGCTAACAGAGAGCCACCAGGAGAGATACTAATCTGAGGTGAATTAGCATTAGTTCCAGTGACCGGATGCAGCTGGAACTAGTGACCACCAGGATACTCATGGGAACCAGTTCTGTTGCTTTCTTATTTTTACCGCAACATTCCCTCTATCAGGACAGTGCTTTTCTTGAGCTCCTGGCTTATGTCGTCTTAAAAAAAACCTCATCTTCTAAAATTAGCCAGTCAGCTTCTAGAATGCTTAAGTGTCTAGTTTTTAGAAAGTGACCCAGCCATTGCAGCATTTATTTTATATACCATGTTTTCGCTGCTGATTCCAACCTATTTATTCTTTTTACTACTCTATTGAACTCATCTCTGGAAAACACCCATTATCTTTTCTGTAACAAAAGAAGTTATCACTTAATAAATGTTTAAAACGGATCATAATCCTAATGGAATCCTGAAAGGCTCCACAGTTTCCACAGTCCAATATGCTAGAATCTGAACCCAATTGAAGCTACATCTCGCAGTCCATAATGACTCCAAACTGCAAGTTGTTTGGTAACTGCCCACACTCTGCTCCATAGCCTGTACCATAAACTAAAGAACATCACCAAGAAGCCTGGTATGCCTCAGAGGCTGAGTGCCTGAGGAAGACATGTCAACTACTTAGACAGGAGTCTTTATCCTTCATCTAACCCAAGTACACTAACTAGAGTGAGATTATAACTGCTTCCTACGAATGCTAGTTCCGTAGATCCCAAATGAGGAGTTAGACAGCAATGTCCCTAAGCACTACCTTTCATCTCTGATCCAGGAAGTGCTCATAGCTAGGGATATGGCTGAGTGGAGAGAGCTGCCTAACCACAGGATCCTGGCTTCCATCTCTAGCTGAACAAGTAACAGAAGTAGCATGTAAGTTCCTATCAAGTACCCACAAAATAAAGAAAAGTCTGAAGCTTCAGTATGTATCCTTTGTCACATCAGCAACTGCACTGCAGTGGCCCCCTCAGAGCTTTGTTTGCTGTATGGCTTGTGGAAAACTTGGCTTCTCTTACTATCCTAAAGTCACAATCTAAAAACTCTTATCTCACACTCAGTGCAAATTAGTTCCACTCCCTATCATATTCAGTTAAATAAATATATATCTAAATTACTGTAGCTGTCCTCAGACACACCAGAAGAGGGCATCAGACCCCATCACAGAGGGTTGTGAGCCACCATGTGGTTGCTGAGAACTGAACTCAGGACCTCTGGAAGAGCAGTCACAGTGTTCTTAACTACATAGAAAGATACCAATTATTAACAATGTCAAAAATAAAAGCAGTATACTAAACAGTACATGCATTTTATTGAATAGATACACATACATGCACATGCACACACACACAAAAAAATTGATGCTTTTTTTTTTCAAATGATCTATTTCCTAAATTTCTATAGTTGGTAATACTGCTCTAAAAATAATAGATGGTGGGGCTGGAGAGATGGTGCAGTCAATAAAATACATCATATAATCATGAAGACCTGAGTTCAGATTTCTAGCCTCCATGTGAAAAGGTTATGGCATTCATTGTAATCTCATTGCTTAAGTGGAGATGGGCAAGTCCCTTCAGTTCACTGGCCAGAAGGCCTAGACAGACCAGTAAATTCCAGTTTCAGTGCGACCTTGTCTCAAAAAGTAAGTTGGAAGCTGGGCATAATCTTTAATTCTCCACTTGGGAGGGAGAAGTAGATCCCTGTGGGTTTCAGGTCAATCTGGCTAACACAGCAAATTCCAGACTAGATAGAATAAGGTAAGACCCTACATCTCCAACCGACAGTCTTCAGTCAGGCCCTGTACTAGGTAGTCAGGCTTCACCTAGCATCCCCGAGTTTTCTGGTACACTTTGGCAGGGGCACCGACCTGTCCTGCAGGTAGTTGAGGATTGTACCTAAGTCACTCTACTCAGTCAATCAGCATCTCTGGTGTCTGTGAGCACCTCCACATGGCCACATGAACCTTCACATAGCCTTGAGCATGGTGTCCTGCCCCTGTGAGGGCATGCAGCATGGTTAGTACGGCGATTCTCACCACCCCTTCAGCTTCCCATACTTGCTGTTTGGAGTCAGGGGCTTCAGACTGTAAAAGGGAAAGCCAGGCTGAACTCCTGAGGATCGCCGCTAAGCCACAGACCTTGGCTGACATGCCACTAAGTGGATGTGGGTGGCAGTCGAAGGCTGTCTTTGTGCCCCAGACCAGTTCCCAGAAACCTGAGACTTCAGTGTAGGCACCTGACCACGCTCTGTGCACATGTCCACTTGCTGCTACTCTGATGTTCCACCCTCTGACCCACCTCGGGCACTCAGCTCCACCAGGAAGATGGTGCATGATTTCATTTAATTAATTCTTAATCTCAGACAATAACAGTTTCATGGCTCCACTCTTAGAAAATCTTCTTTCTCTTCTCTATGTCTTCCTCAAAATATACATTCATGGTCTACCATTCTATTCTCTGCCCCTGACTCCCTGTTCCCTCTTGACCTTCAAAATTATATATCTATAATCTATATCGTCATTATTGTTTTGAGATAGGGTCTTATATAGTTCAGGCTCTCTATGTAGCTGAAGAAGACCTTGAACTCGTGACCCTCTTGTCTCTATCTCCTAGGTGCTGGTATTCTGGGCCTTCACCACTACACCTGTTTCTGACAGTCATGTCCCATTCCTGTCCATGGTCCGTAATGCTGCCAGAATATTATTTCTAAAACCTTCCTTTTACTGACCTTAAAAATCCTTCAAGAGTATTCCTTCAAAATAATCATCCAGACATTCAAATTCCATTCAGACACCTTTAAGATTTTGTCATATTCTTACCATATAAAACAGTGTATCTTTAGTCCCATGTGGTGGCCCATACCTTTAATCCCGGCACTAGAGAGATAGAATTATGTGAGTTTAAGACAGCCTGGTCTACAATGCAAGTTCTAGGACAGGTTGAGGTGTTACATAGACAAACCTTGTCTTGGAAAACCAAATCAACCAACTAAACAAACAAAACCACCACCACTACCAACAAAACAGTGTCTCTCTATAGCCAGGCATAGAGCCCTGACCTTTAATCACAGCACTTGGGAGGCAGAGGCCAGTAGATCTCTCAAGCTTGAAACTAGTCTAGACTACCTAGCAAATTCCAGGCCAGCCAGGGCTGCATAGTGAGATCCTGTTCCAAAAACAAAGGATCTACCTCTGTAAGTTGTCTCTAAATTGACCTTTCCTTTTAGTTAGCCATATACTAGCAATATCTCAAAACTACATTTTTTTCTAGTATCTATAAACATGGGTGTGTGTGTGTAGATGTAACTCAGGTGCACACCTGTGATTTCAGCACCAGAGAGGCAGAAGCAGGAAGACTACTATAAACAAGGCCAAACTCTAAAGTGAGACCTTGTCTTAAAAACAGAAACGAACTCACATTCAAGGCTCTGAGTTTAGCCCTCTATTAGAGCACCTGCTACACTGTACAAGGATCATCTCTTTCTCTCTCCAATCTTTTATACTGAGAGACCTCCAAAGGGAGAGAAAGGTGCATCTACTTCTATCCTTGGTACTCATATGACATATTACTTGACACAAGAGGCTACTTAAGAAAATAGTTAGGCATGGCTTTCCATGCCTGCAATCTCAGCACTTGTTTAGCCACATCGAGTTTAAGTAAGTCTGGAAACACAGATACACATGAGAGAGAGACAGAGACAGAGCCTCTGTAGTCAGGTCTTGTGCAGTATGTATGGTTTCTATGTCTCTCTGGCATACGCACTTCATGATGAAATTGGTATAAATATTCATTTTACCTGCTTTTAAAAGATTTATCTTTATTTTAAATTATGTGTATGATGTGGATCTGTGCATGTTGAGCGCAGGTGCCCCCAAAAAGCCAGAGGTGTGAGTCCTCTAGAGCTGGAATCATAGGCAGATGTGAATCATCCTCTGTGGATAAGTGTTGGGAACCAAGCTCAGGTCCTCTGCCAAGAGCATCAAGCTCTCTGAGTCACATCCAAAGAACCAAGATATATTTTACTCTAATTTATTGTTTTGTTGTATCTGAAACAAGGTTGTGTTGCTTGGCTGGCTTTGAACTCGAGAGCTCTGCCTCTGCTCCAATGCTTTGCTTTAGTTTTCCTCACGTCCCTCTAAGGGCAATGGCATTCACCCACAAGTGCATATTCCCGAGGAGGCCAGAACGAGCATTAGATTCCTTGTAGGTGGAATCACAGGTGCTTGTGACCAATACAACCTGGGCTCTGGGACCCAAACCTGGGTGCTCTATGTGAACAGCACACACTTAAGCACAGCTATCTCCCCAGCCCCTTTTATTTATTTTCATATGTTATGGAAATGTAGCTACTAGAAAACTGAAGGCATGTTTATACTAGGCAGCACTGCTACAGAATATTTTAAGATGACACAGGAGTTGACTCTGAAGCGACACAGTCAAACAAGCTGCCAGCTATCAAAAAGGCTTTAGAAGAGACTCATTTAACATTAAACAAAAAGCATAGTGTATCCTGCCATGGTGGCCAGACAAGGGGATGCACACTTGCAATCCCAGAACAAGGAAGACCAATGAGGACAACTGCTGTGAGTTCAAGGCCCCGCTAGGGCTACATAGCAAGACTCTGACTTCAAAAAACAAAACAAAACAAAATGAAACAAAAAGAGAGGTGACAAATCTCAATTTTATAGCTTTCTCAATTTTTACTTTTTGAGACAGGATCTCATGTACCACAGATTAGCCTCAAATTTGTTATATAAAGATGGCCCTGAAATGGTGAACCTCCTGCCTCTGCCTCCAAGTCTGGTTTTATTCATTGCTGGGGATCAAGTCAAGTGCTCCATTTATTCTCAGCAAATACTCTACCACTGAGGCACTCTACATCTTCCCAAAATGCTTTTTCTAAAAAATCTTATTCTTTATTTTATGTGTGTTTTTCTTGAATATATGTGTGTCTGAAGACATTTGTTCAGTGCCTAAGGAGGCCAGAAGATGTATCAGATCTTCAAAGACTGGGATTGCAGATGGTTCTGAGTTGCATATAGGTGCTGGGGTTGAACACAGGTACTCCTAATCTCAGCCATCTCTCCAGAATTAGGCCTCTCTCCGAAAGTAAGGGTAAGACTTCAAAGATTCAGGTTACAGTTTAGTGACAGAGGTGTCACCCGCAAGCACAAGATGCTATATTTGATTCCCAACCTAACAGATGAAACATCTTAAGCTATTATTTTTTTTTACAATTTTTATATTAAATTATATACTAGAATTTACTATAATTATCATTTTTCTACTCAACTGGGTATGAAATCTGTACTTTCAGGTTAGAAAGATGGTTTGGCCAGTAAAGTCCTAAACATGAAGACCTCAGTTCAACTCCCATAATCTACCTATATTATACTTTAGGGGAAAAAAAAAAAAAACAAAACCAACCAACCAACCAAACATGGTGGTACATGTTTGCAATTTCAGATTCCTTAGGGTCCTGGTCAGCCAGCCTACCAGAATCTACAAGCGCTAGATCTAGTAAAAGACTCTGTCTCAAACAAAACCAAACCTCAACAAACAAACCCAAACTAAACTATAAAATCCAAGGGGGATAATGACTGAGGAAGATACCTGAGCTTGACCTCTGGCCTCAGCACATAAAAATGTGCATACACATGCATTAGAATGCACTTACCAACTACAGCTTAGAAAATTTGTACTTTTTGTTGGATTCTGGAGTTTTTCTTATAGATATAAGCCCAGTAAGATGTTTCACCAATGTCTGCTTACTTTCATTCCTTCAATATTCCCAGTACTAGTGATCTAACCATGTCCAGTTCAGCTGAGTACTACAAATCCATTTAGAAATATAAATTTTTAATGCCTCCATTTATAATTAACTTAAAATACAAGTAAAGGGTTAAAGATATAGCTTCATGGTTAGGAGTCCTTGCAGCTCTTGCAGAGAACCCACATGGCAGCTTACAATTGTCTATAACTCCAATTCCAGAGTATTTGATGCTTTCTCCTAGTTTTCATGAGCACCACACACATGTGGCACACATACATACAACAGAAGCAAAACGCTCATAAATATAAAATAAGACTATATACTTTAAAAAGTAATGCATATTACTCTACCAGAGGATCCAAATTCAGTTTCCAGATACATCAGATAGTTCACAATGATCTATAACTCCAGCTCCATGGGATCCAATCTCTGGTCTCCTCAGGCACCTGCCCACACATGCACATACCCACATGTGTATACATAGTTAAAAATAGTAAAAATAAATATTTAAAACATTAATAAACTTGTCTTCTTTAAGAATAAATCTTTCTGTAATATTTATTAAATGTCTCTAATTATTTCTCTCCTTCCTCTGGTAGAATCTTTTATTTTGGCGTTATGACCTCAAAAAAGATAGTGCTAGGGGCTGGAGAGATGGCTCAGTAGTTAAGAACACCGGCTGTTTTTCCAGATGCTCTGTTTTTAATTCCCAGCACCCAGTGGCTCACAACCATTTGTAACTCCAGCCCCAAGACAGTCAATGTCCCCTTATGCCCTGCATGTATATGGTACACAGGCATACACGCAAGTAAAATATCCACACACATAAAATAAAATCATACATTTTTTTTTTTAAAGACTCAGGATTAGAGAGATGGCTCAGAGGTTAAGAGCACTCTTGTTCTTGCAGGGGATTCATGTTCAGTTCCCAGCACCCACACAGTGGTTTGCAACCTTCCAGACACTCGTAATTCCAGATCTGAAGTCCTCTTCTGACTCTCTCAGACACCAGTCATGCACATAGATACATACATGCAGATAAAACAGTCATATACATAAAATAAATAATAAAGTCTCCCAGAATACTTTGTTGACCTATTTTCAGTTTGTACTTTATGCCAGGCAACATAAATAAAAATTTTTTTTTCCTCTCCCGAACTCACTATGTAGATCAGGAACATAAAATAAATAAAAAAAATTTTCTCTTCTCTTCTCTCTTTTCCTTCCTTCCTATTTGAGGTAGAATTTTATTATGCAGCCCTAACTGGACTGGAACTCACTATGTAGACCAGGCTGGCCTCAAAACTCAGAAATCCATTTGCCTCTTCCTTCTGAGTTCTGGACTAAATGCATTTGCCACCAAGACTAGCTAAAATTGAACTTCATAAACACTAGATAGTCAGGAATGTTGACTCACATTTGTAAACACTCAGGAGACAAGAGGCAGGAAGACTGAAATTGCAGTTAATTCAAGGCTATACTGGGCAACATAGTTGAGTTCCAGGGAAGACTGGACTTCAGGGCAAAACCCTGTTGTAGTAAATAATATTTGGGGGTTTCTACCTACCTTAGATCATTTAGTTCCTCTTATATTTATAATAAGCCTTAAATCATTACATCTGGGCAGTTATCAACCCTCTATGCTAGTTTGTCGACTTCCCTGTCATTATCTCTGAGATATCACTTGCCATGTTCTGCCTGGGCTGCTCCTACTCCAACTGGCCTACCTTAGACCCCAAGCCTGGCAAATGGAGCCCCACCTACCTCTCTCTCGCCAGCTAAAGGCAGTAGGCATCTTTCCTCAACTGATAGTTTTGAATTAAGGAGCAAGGTTTACACCAAAAAAGCTGGCTTATGTGAGGTGACTAGACCTCGGGATACAGAATTACAACACAGCAACAGATCAAACCTCAACAAAAGCCTGTCTCAACAAATAAATAAGCAACCAAGCAAACAGAAACTATATCAGAGACTGGCTGCACAATCTGATGAAATGTTTCCAAGATAGGAAACTATTCTTTTTTGAAGGATTTACAGAAAATTTAGATTTTCTTCCCCAGTAGTTAATCAAGATATTAAAGAGAGTGGGGAAGTAAGAAAGAGATACATGTGGAGATGGAGAAATGATGCAGCAGTTAAGAGCACATACTATTTTTTGCAGAGGACCTGCATTCTATTCCCAGCACTCATGCCAGGCTGCTTACAATTGCTTGTAACGACAGCTTCTAATGCCTCTGGCTTCTGAGGGCATCTGCGCTCACGTACCTATATCCCACAGACACATGGAGGATCTCTGAGTTCAAGGCCAGCCAGGTCTACAGTGACTCTGACCCAGGGCCACACAGAGAAACCCTGTCTCGAAAAACAAAACAAAATAAATAATTAATTCTAAAAGCACACAACAGGAGAAATGGCTCCGTGGTTAAGTGTTTACTGCTCTTGCAGAAGACTCACGCTCAATTCCCAGCACCCACATCAGGTAGTTCATACCACCTATAAATCCAACCCAGAGAACAGGATGCTCTCTGCCTCTGCCAGCACCAGCATACACATGGTGCACATACATTCACACACGTGCACATACACACATAAATAAAAACAACAAATAAATCTTTAAAAAAATTCAGTTCAGGGCTGGGAGATGGCTCAGTGATTAAGAGCACTGACTGCTCTTCCAGGTCCTGAGTTCAAATCCAGCAACCACATGGTGCTCACAAACCACCTGCAATGGGATCTGATGCCCTCTTCTGGTGTGTCTGAAGACAGTGACAATGTACTCATATACACAAAATAAATAAATCTTTAAAAAAAAAAATTCAGTTCAACCCTCATACCACAATAAAATAAAATAAAATAAAATAAACCACTACTAAGGTCAAAGCAGGAGAACCAGGGGTTCAAGGCAAGCTTGGGTTACATGATACCCTGTATCAAAATATCTATGTCTAAGATCTGGAGAGATGGCTCTGCAGTTAAGACTGAAAAGAGGACCTGAGTTCAGTTTCCATCGCCCACATCCTTTGGCTCACAGCTGCCTGTACCTCCAGCTTCAGGTGATCCGGTGCCTCTGGCCTACAAAGGTGCACCAACCTCCACCCCCTCCAAGTAATTAAAAATAAACCTTATTTGTTTGTTTGTTTGTTTATTTAAAAAAAAAAAAGGACTGGAAAGGAAAAGCATAGTACTGCCAGGCATGTTGGTTAGGGTGCAGCATTGGAAGTAGATGCAAAAGGATCAGGAGTTCAAGGTCATCCTCAGGTACTTTTAAGATTTATTCTCAGTTTATGTGTATGATTGTTTTGCTTGCACATATGTCTGTGGAATACATGTGTGCCTGGTGTCTATTAAGGCCAGGAAAGGGCATCAGGTCCCTTGGAACTGGAGTTACAAAATATCATGTCCTCTAGAAAAGCAGCTAGTGCTCTCAACCACTGAGACATCTGTCCACCCCTAGCAAGAACTACCTTAAGATCTTATCTCAGGAAGAAAGCAAAAACAAAACAAACAAACAAAAATTACCAAGCAGAAAGAAATGGCCAATGACTGATCCAGGTGGTTGAATATGAATACCAATCATGTAACACATACATGTATGTGAGTTACAAGATAAATACTTTCACATAACCAACACAAGGTCTTAAACATTTTGCATACTTTTTTTGGCTGATTTAAATATAAACTTCATGTACCAGATGAGACAGGAAAACAGAGCAAAATCTTCACACGAGAAATATTAATTCATTAAGAAAAAAGTATTTTTCTTGAAAAAATAAGTTGTTTTAGGCCCATGGATTAAAAATATTACAAAACAGCATGAAAAAAAAAATGCTCGAGAGTGACTTACTACACAGTAAATCAAAGTTAACGGAATAAAACAGACATTAGCAGCCAATGTGGTCCTAAGTACTAGTTTTTGCAGAAATAAAATACTTTTGAAAACAGTGGTATACCAACGGCTTTCTTCCTGTACTTCATTCACTTAACCTGAACTGAGTAAGACTTCTTTTGGAAAACCAAGAAAATGACTCCTGGAATTACGGGGGAATAGCTCAGAGGTCATAAAAACATTTGAACTTGATAAGCAACCGCTTATTCACTTCAATGGCGCAACAACGTGCTAAGAAAAGGGATCCACATCCAAATAATCAGAACAAAACTATCACTCCTAAGAAGCAGTTTAGGGGAGTGGTGAAGCAGAGGCGACTTGTCATTCTCTCCCATTATGGTAGCATCGATCCCGCCCACCGGCTTCCCACCTCTCAGGGACTTAAAACACACTGCGGCCGCGTCCCTGGAGCAGACAGCAGCTCCTGTTAACTCTGCAGGGAGGACCCCATCCCGGGAGCACTACCCTCTCCGCCGGGCTCCGTCTCCGGGAGACCGAGCGAGTTACAGTGAGTCTTTAAGCTCGGAGTCCCGTAGGGACCAGGGGATCGTGACATTCCCGGGATCTCCCCTCAGAGAACTGGACAGCATTCGGGGAATTCGGGTTCCCCTGGTTCTCCGCGCCACGCCGCGTCGGACCCGGTCCTCTCACACCACTGAGCGCCCTCCGTCGCGCCAGGATCGGGCGCCCGGTAGGGATCCCGCCGAGGGAGAAGGGCGGGCCGGCGGGAGCCCCACAGCCGGAAGGGGCTTGCCTCGCAAGCTGGACGGCCTCCGGCCCGGCTCACCTTCAGGTCGTTTTCGGGAAGGTACTTGCACTGCCGCGCTATCTCCACATACTTGTCCAGATCCAGCGGCGCCATTTTAGGAAGAACAAGCCGCGGCAACAGCAGCGGCGGCGGTGGTAGTAGCGGAGGCAGCGGCGGAGGCCGAAGCCGGAACCCTCCTTACGTCACGTCCGATCCGTGAGTGGCGTCTGCGAAGCGACGTAAAAACCTGACCCGCTTCTCTTCCGCTCCCTCTCAGGCGGAATTCCGGGCCGCGGATCTCCAAGAGAACACGGAGGTTCTTCTGATAAAGCCTATTGGGACCCGTAGCTGTCTGCTGCGGGGAGTGCTGGGATTTGTAGTTTTAGTGAAATGCTTTTTCTCTCCTTCAACAGACCTCACCTCCGAAAAAACAGACGAGGCTTTTTCTAGGGAAGACTACGAGGTGGTTAACTAAGAATTCCCTAGCTCTCATCCTACCCTGTAAAGTATCTTCAGTTAGGGTTACTGTTACCCTACCGTCTTTCCAGGACTAATGAAGACCTGGCTTAGACGTTTGGAAAAAACGTTTAACATCCTCAATTCTCCGGCTTGGAAAACAAACAAACAAACAAACAAACAAACAAACAAACATTAAGGCATTTCTTTTTTTTTTTCTTTTTTTTTTTCTTTTTGGAGCTGGGGGCCGAACCCAGGGCCTTGCGCTTGCTAGGGAAGCGCTATTAAAGCATTTCTTATGCCAAATTCTGTACAAATACTGGCGATTTTTTTTCCTATTCAATTCTCGGAAGATTGATAGGAATGCAAAGCTTGCAGGTGTTACTTGTCCCAAATCTCAAAGGAATCAGAAAAGATGAACTGGAAAACAGACTTAATTAAGCGCGTGAGTTCCAGGAATGGGCAGGAAAGGTTTTTTGTTTGTTTTTTTGTCGTATCCCAGTGCCAAGAACTGTTCTTGACACTTACTATAGCTTTAACATTGTACATTTGACAACTGTATATTGAATAGCAACAAAATACAGAAACACACTTGTAGGCAGTTAGAATACCCAATGGCTGAAATAAACAAAAATCTCTGTCCTTGGGGCTGGAAAGATTGTTCAGCGATTAGGAGCACTAGCTGTTCTTCCAGAGGATCCAAGTTCTATTAACAGCCCTACATGGCTACTCACAAGACCAGTTCCAGGGAATTAGACACCTTCTGGGCACTGTGTGCATGTAGTACAGAAGTATATTTGCACATAAAATAAATAAAACAATAAAAAATAATGTATTAAGAACTCTGTCCTCAACTTGTCATTTACTTCTGCTAGACATAAACAATAAATACAATAAATTGCTCAGAGCATGTTAGAAAGTTATAAGTGTTAAGGAAAACATTCCAACATAGTAAGGAGGATGGGGTGACACAGGATTAAGAATTAACCAGGGCTGGAGAGATGACTCAGTGGTTAAGAACACTGACTGCTCTTCCAGAGGTCCTGAGTTCAAATCCCAGCAACCACATGGTGGCTCACAACCATCTGTAATGTGATCTGATGCCTTCTTCTGGTGTGTCTGAAGACAGCTACAGTGTACTTATATGTAATAAATAAATCTTTAAAAAACAGAATTAACCAATCAACTGGCCATAGTGTACCACGTATTTGACTGCAGCACTGAAGAGGCAGGTGACAGGTAGATAACTGTGAGTTCTAAGATAGCCTAGTCTATGTGGCATGTTGCAGCCAACCAGGAGACCCTCTCTCTCAAAACAAACAACAACAAAAACCACAACAACAAAAAACAAAGTTGGGAAGGTGGGAAGTCATATGGAAGATATCTGATGCATTCCGAAGGGTATCTGGACCTTCTGTGGAAGAGCCACACCATGGTGGCTGGAGATCAGAGGAAAAAAGGAATACACAGATTTATTTTTCTTTTGATGCAATGGGCAACTATTGTAGGATTTTAAACAAATGCCACATCATCAAACTTATTTGGATTTTTAAATTTCGTTTTCTTTGGTTGGTTTTGTTTGAGGCATCTCTTTAGCCCTTTGACTCCCATTTTTAGAAACAGAATTTAGGCATTCCTACAAGAGTTCAGGAATGTGATTTCTAGTCTAAAAGGGTTGGTTCCAGCAATGTAAACCATCTAATATTCTACTTTTTCTGGTGAATATACCCCTCCAGCATGGCTTCTTGAGGTAATCCAAGCCAAAAGACCCGGGGCACATCAAAGCATTCTGGAGCTCTGAGAAGTGATCACTGTCTGCACATATACTGGGCACATGGCAGAGCCAACCTGGCCCCGGTGCTCTTTCCAGAAGGAAAGCAGAGTGTATACCTCTAAATTCCATGGCAGTCAGTGGGAGCCTTCTGATAATTACAGGCAGTCACAGAGACTCAGGTGTGGTGTTAGAAATAAAATGGCAAAGTAGTGAAGAAGCTGCAGCCCTCCAATTCCACCTTGTCCATGAATTTTGGTTATATTTTCAAGAAGCTAAATAAATAAATAAATTGGAGTGGGGGGGGGCGTTGGGAATCTTATCTGTAAATCATAGCACTTGTGTGGTGGAAGCAGCAGGATCAGGAATTCAAGGCCATCCTCAGCTACACAGTGAGCTGGGGACCAGCCTGGGTTACATGAGACCTTGTCTCAAAATTAAAGCCCAAGTTTTCCTTTTACATGCACTAGTAAATTCTCCCAACAGCTGTGTTCTGGTATGGCGATTCCCATTCTATATGTGAGTAAACTAGGATTCAGAGAGGGGAACAGAATTGTCAGACACTCCCAGTTTAGTGTGGAGCTTGTTTGAAGCTGAGTTTGTTTGCCCTCTCCCACTTAAGGTACACTACCGCAGCTGTTTCTAGTCTGTTTTGAGTTCTACCCTCAGCATGAGAGTATGGTACTCTGATCATACATGGGCACATAGATGAGCCGTTTCTGATTGAGGAAAGTCACAGAGCACCTACAGCTAGGACGTAGTTCACAGAGAATGCAGACGAAGTTGGCAACTGAGGTAGTTTGTTTATACGTTAAAGCAATAAGGGCCTTTACAGAAGACCAACTCTGGGTCTCCATAGATAGCTGACCCCAATCCCTACGGAAATCCTAAGATTTCTGTGTTGCAGAGAGAAGACGCCCAAAGCATTAATAATTTCCCCCAAGATCAAATAGTTTCAGTGAACTTTTTATTCCTTACCCTTTACAATAGAACCTCCTAGTTGCTGTTCATGTTTAATATCTCTGCTCAGCCTATGAGCTCCCGAAAGGCTAAGGGCCTGTGGTCTTGGAACGGGTTGTAACCACAAACGGCAATTATGGAAATGACCCACTTTAGGCTCCACAGCTTGAACCAACCTCAAACTTGCACAGGCAAAGCCTCGCGTCCTGGGGCATGCAGATAAATCCCACTTGGGAGGCTGGAGCAGAATTCAAGGTCAGCCTGGTTTACAAGAATTCCAGACCATCCCTCCCCTTCAGAAGTCATTACTAAGGACCGCGGTAACAAACTCAGTCTGAACAAGGAATTTGGTCATGGATCGGAGGCTGACCAGTAAGCAGGATTCCAGGCCTTCCTGGAAGGAAATCAAAGCTGTGGAGAGACCTGAGGAGAAAAGTTGTTGGCCTGGACAGGCTTCAGGAACCTGAGGCCCCGACCTATGGGTGGAGCCAAATCCCGAATGAGTCGTAACTAATTGGTGCTGGGTTGGAAGTATCCAGGCTCTACCATTTGGAGGAGAGTGGGTCCCTATCCTGAAGGCCCCTGGGCTGTGGCAGGGCAGCGTCTCTGGCCAGCCACATTAGTGGAAAGCAGGTAGCCATTTCTCCCTGCACCTGAATTCTTTCATGTGAAGATGTGGCTGAGAGAGGGGATGGAAAGGAAATGGCTAGGAAAGAACCCGCAAACGTGAAGCTGCCGTTCCCACCCTACCTCCATGGACCCATACATATATTGTTAAATTATTGGTGTGAGCCTCCCACAGTATATGAACCATGAGTGATGGGTTAGTGGTTAAGTCTAATACAGTGAATACACTAAGTCCTAAGATACAGGTCTGAGCCTCCCATAGTTCATGAGCTTGAGTGCTGCAGTACTGGTGTGTGTTTCCCATAGTCACATTCACCACGAGTGTTGGAGTTACAGGCATTTGTTTCCAGTGTACACACACCATGCATGCTGGGTTATAGGCATGAGCTACCAATAGTACCTATCACATGGATGCTGAATTATAGCAACGACCCCACTACAGTACATGCATTTGAGTGTTGGGTTATTGGTTTGAGGCCCCCACAGTCCATGCAACACAAGTGCTGGGTTATAGGCATGAAACTCCCAGGATACATAAAGCGTGAGTGATGTGTTGCTGGCTTGAGTCTCCAACGATACATACCCCATGAATGCTGGGGTACAGGCGTGAGTCAACTTGACTCCATCTGGAATGAACTGTAACCCAGAAATGGAGGGTACACCTGTGAGAGATTATTTTTGCTTGGTTTGAAGTGGGTGAATCCAGACCTTTGCGGTAGGAAAACACACAGCTTTGATTCAGATCCCGAGGTGGGAAGACACACCTTTAATCTGGGCTACACCTTCTGCTGGAAGCCTATGTAGACCATAGAAGAAGGAAACCTTTGCTCATTGTCTGTTTCCCCTTACCTTGCTAGCACATCCATTCCTTCACTGGCATTGGAGCCTGCTTCTTTGCAATTCCAGAATATACTGAAGATAAAATTGTATATTTATATCTGTATGTGTATATGATATATATGTATAATGTCTATGTTTATGTATATATATTGTTTCTAAGTGTGCCCTGGAAGAGAATTTTCTCTCCAGGAGCCACAGAGCTTGAGTTGAAAAAAAAATAAAACTAAAGCCCTCATTGTAAGGTTGGCTGAATTACAGTGAAAATTCAGAACCAGCCTCAGAGTGTGATGGCAGTTAAAGTAAAGAAAGACATTGATTGGTTAAGAATGGTGTCCTATAACTTGGGATGGGGATATGAGGATACACCCTATTGAAGCAGAGAACTTTGAATCTTCAGATTCTCAAGGGGTTTATTCCACCCGAGGAAGTAGTGTCCTCACCCCTAACCTCTGAAATATTGCTTTTTCCACCCTTGACTAAGGAAATTAATACTTCATTGTCTGCTAAGCCAAGGAAATTTAAGATAAGATAATATTGATGTCCCTCTGGCCTTATTGGGCACCAATGGGAGGAGAAGCCCTTGGTCCTGCGAAGACTAGACTCCCACCCCCACCCCAGTGTAGAGGAATGTCATGGTGGGGAGGCAAGAAAGGGGGTAGTTGTGGAGAGGGAACACCCTTATAGAAGAAGGATGAGGGGGCTTACGGACGGGGAAACTGGGAAAGGGAACAACATTTGAAATTTAAATAAAAATATCCAATAAAAAGAAAAAAGAAAAAACTATTGATGTCCCTCAGGACCCACCAATAGTTGCCTCTAGACCTATAACCAGACATAAGGCAAAACAGACCCCTAGGGGGAGGGAGAAAGTATCACTCATGAGTAGGTGCCTTACACTGCAAACATGCTTAATGAATTTGTTATTTCATTCAAGCAGAAGCCTGGGGAATGTGTGTGGGATCATGGTGGACTGAACAAAAAACTAGATCATTTTGAGTGGGCCCTCTGAGTGGAATTCTCAGTTAATATGGAAGCTCCCACAGTTTAAAAATGCGTCAAAAGTTTGTTTGAATGGTTGGTTGAAGCATATGTCAAAAGATGGCCTATTGAAAAGGAGTTAGAGGTGCCTGATGTCCCTTGGCTTAGTGTTGGTGAAGGGATTATTAAGGCTCAGAGAAATTGCAGTGGTAGAGTGGGTATACTGCAAAACCTAATCCTCCACAATGGGAAGGCCCAGAAGATATGCCCTTCACAAATCCCATTTTAAGGGCACCAGTTCTGTTCTTGCCCTTTCCCTTGTGCCAGACCTTAGGGTTGAAGTTACTGCTGCTCAATGGACAAATTAAATGCAATGGGTTTTATTGGGCCCCAAGGTAGAGGCCAGGGAGCAGCACTGAATTGCCAAAGGGGAGGTAATTGTACTTTGTAGTGGTCAGCATTTATTAAACAAGGTTTATATTGTCCTTATCCGTAATGGTCAGCATAAACAAAGTGAATTTTATGGTGGCATGAACCATATAAACCTTTGGTACTGGCTCATCAATCATAGTGTTCCCAGGAATAAAATAGGTAAGAAGCTTACTGAATTTTTGTTTGATCTGTTTAAGTGGAAAAATTCTCAAACAAACAAAAGAAAGGCTACATTGGGTTGGCAGTCTTAGCTAGTGAGCTGGTCTCTAGACTTGAGACAGTTTGCAGACCCAGACCTGTCGTTGTACTATCTCAACCTGCCAGCCACCAAAGTAATAATATAGAGGCTTTCTATTTTTTTTATACAAGCTTGGCCTTAGCTTACTTGTGCCCAACTAGCTTGTGTAACTCATATTAATCTGTTTATACCAATCTACATTCTGTCATGTGGCTCATTACCTTCCCTCAGTTCCAGCATCTGTTTCTTTGTTCATGTCTGGCTGGCAAAACTCCCATGATTGATTCTTTCCCAGAGTTCCTATCTCTGTCCCAAAGTCTCATCTATCCTCTCTGCTTTGCCATAGGATGTTCAGCTCTTTAATAAACTAATCAGAATGTCATAGAGAAGATGTTTATGAAACACTGAGACAAGTAAGTCCAGCCTGGACTGAAATCTCTGCCAGTACAGAAATCAGCATCTGAATAAGACGAAGACAATCTTTACACAGGGCACAGGGATATCATCTGAACATGTTCCCCTTTTAGTCCAATAAAAGGCTCTTTCTCTAACATCAACAATCTATATACAATAAAAGCAATCATGAAAACTATCAGGTAAGAATTGCACTCACCATGTCCAGTCCATTCATATTTGGCGACCTTGGAGGAAGTACTATCTATCTGCTCTTGGTGAGTCCAAAGTTCTGTACCTAAATCAATTTCTATCATAACTTGCCAACTATCAACCTGAAAATATCTTTTTGACCTTAAATCAACTTCTTAAATTCTAAACAATGTAAGCTTATGTGAGACTAAAGCTATCTAGTCTTCAATCCTATCAGAGATCTGAGAGGGATAAATATTACCTGAGTAAACAGGAAATGCGGAGTAAAACTATAGAAATGACAGAGACTTTTGGCTACCTCAACTGTCGCCCAAGGTTCCTCGGTAATATTGGAGCATTCATCTTTGGCCTTCAGGCCCAGAATATTTGACTGGGTTTTTGCTTGTTTGTTTTTTGTGAAGCAGGAATTTTGAAGGACTAGACTACTTTGTCTTAGCAAAGCATATTCTAACCATCCACAGCCAAGTTCTAGGAAAGCTAGTTGTATCATTTGCTGTCCAGTTTCTGTGTGATGGGATAGTGTGGGGCTTCACTGAAGTCCTGACTGGAACAGTTTGTGAAGCTGGACCATCTTAGATAGCCATTTGGAAGTTATTCTGGATGCAGACTTTTGAGGAAACAGCTACTGAGGCAGACTATGAAGCTAACTCACTTGGGGTACTTGTCTTCATTGGGTGCCTGGTCCCTTTGTTTTGAAAACATACAAACTTTTAAAGGTAATATCCATTTTTGCATTAACACATGTATGGAAAGTGCAGTGCGCACAAATCAGCTAAGGATGATTCTCTGCTGTTTGTTTGAACAGGTGAAAGGCATCAGACTTCCTAAGTATGTTTGGACTGTATAACCAAACAGAAATATAAATCTCTATCCATGCCATATGAAAGGATAACATGTAATAATAGGTCCCGAGGATTTTGTAGTCAACAATATTTACTGACCACACAGTGAATGTCTTATTCATTGTTGAGGTTTGGTCTACTGCTATGTATTGAAATGCTAAATACTGGCCTCCAAGATTTGGTTGTCCTTGATGAGATCCTCAGGAATGAGGAAATTCTCCCGTATGCCAAATGATGCTATGTAACCTTTCTCCTTAATTAAAAACTATTGGTTAAATAAAGATGTCTACAGTCTGTAGCTGGGAAGAAGGTAAGTGAGTGGGGTTTCAGTTGCTGGGCTTGGGGTCTGAAACAGAGACCAGAAAGAGAGGAAAGCAGGAGAGGAGGGGGGAGGAGGAGGAGGAGAAGGAGGAGGAGGAAGAGGAGGGAGAGAAAAAAGGAGAGTCTGGTTAAGAACACACAGTCTAGAGGGGGGAGGAGAAAGGGAAGAGAGGGAGAAAGGGATCAGGGAGATAAGGGGCAGAGAGAGTAAGAGCGAGGAGGGGACAAACAGCCCCTTTAATAGTAAGCCAGGCCTACCTGGAGGTTGCCAGGTAACTGTGGGGCAAAGCCAAGAAGGAATTAGCAGATACATTACATGTTTTGTTGTTTTCCTTGGTTTCTTTATGTCACAGCCAAGATTTCCAGGTCTCTTAGGGTCAAATCTAATCTTTTCCACAGCTCTTCTTTTCCTGTAGAAACAAAGGCTCCCATAATGCAACATGTTTCTTGCCTTCCATTCTGACTTAACACAACCTTAAAATATGAGGACTTGTTTAATTCAGCAGTTTTTCCCCCAAAATCGATGTCTCTCAGCAGCTGATTTTTGCTCAATAGTATTTAAAAATGTTAAAGTTAATATAGCACTATGTAATATATTTCTATGGTCTTTGTTACCCCTTTCTGCTTATTAAGCACCTCCTTCAAAATATGATAAGCTCTTTCTATGACTGCTTGTCCTGCAGAATTGTGTGATATGCCTGCAATATGCTTTATATCAATATGCAAAAGTTCTTTCATTTTACTAGAGGCATGCTGGAGCATGGTCAACTTTAAATTGTACAGGTATTCCCATAATAAACATACCTTCTAATAAATGTGTAATTACAGGAATTAAACTCTTCAAAACTTTAAGCAGTTTCCCATTGAAATTCTGAATATTTATCCATGGTATGGTGCACATACTTTAATTTTCCAAACTCTGCAAAATGAAACACATGCATTTGCCAAATTTCATTTCTTTGGGTCCCTTTTTTGGGTTACTTCCTGCAACTACTGGAGGTTGGTTATACAAAGAACCAGTAGAATATTTCCTTATAATTTCCTTGGCTTGTTGCCAAGTAGTAGAAAAATCTCTCTTCAAACCTTTGCTGATAACATGGTATATCTTTTGAAATTCTGAGGCCTCTACACATTTCCTATTAATAGCTGATCAATTTCAACATTACATTGCACTAGAGGGCTGGGTAGACCTATATGAGATATATATGTATTGTGTAAAAATAGGTGATTTCTATTTCTTATTATAATGGATATTTGTAAAATATAAATTTCAAATGTTATTCCCTTTCCTGGTTTCCTGGCCATAAACCCCCTATCCAATCCCCCCTTCCCCTGATTCTATGAGGGTGTTCCCCAACTCAACTACCTGCCCCTTCCCACATCCCCTCCCTGACATTCCCCTGCACTAGGGCATCAAGCCGTGACAGGATCAAGAGCTTCTCCTCCCATTGATGCCCAACAAGGCCATCCTCTGCTACATATGCAGTTTAGTCCCTGGGAGCTCTGGTTGGGTGGTATTGTTGTTCTTATGGGTTATAAACCCCTTCACTCCTTTAATCCTTCTTACTCTTCCAATGGGGACCCCATTCATAGTTCAGTGGTTGCCTGTGAGCATTCACCTCTATATTTGTCATGCTCTGGCAGAGCCTTTCAGGAGACAGCTATATCAGGCTCCTTTCAGCTTGCACTTCATGGCATCAGCAATATTGTCTGGGTTTGATGGCAGTATACGGGCTGGATCCCCAGGTGGGGGCATACCTTTAGTCTCTGCTCTAAACTTTGTCGCCCATATCTCCTCCTGTGAATATTTTTGTCCCCCCTTCTATGAAGGACTGAAGCATCCACACTTTGGTCTTCCTACTTAATGAGCTTCATGTGGTCTGTGGATTGTATCTTGTGTATTCCGAGATTTTGGGCTAATATCCACTTCTCAATGAGTGCATACCGTGTGTGTGTGTGTGTGTGTGTGTGTGTGTGTGTGTGTGTGTGTGTGTGTGTGTTGGGATTGCCTTTCTCAGGTTGATATTTTCTAGTTCCATCCATTTGCCTATGAATTTCATGAAGTCATTGTTTTTGATAGCTGAGTAGTACTCCATTGTGTAAATGTACCACATTCTCTGTATCTATTCCTCTGTTGAGGGACATCTGGGTTCTTTCCAGCTTCTGGCTATTATAAATAAGGCTGCTATGAATATAGTGGAGCACGTGTCCTTGTTAGATATTGGAGCGTCTTTTGGGTATATGCCCAGGAGAGGTATAACTGGGTCCTCAGATAGGACTATGTCCAATTTTCTGAGGAACCTCCAGACTGATTTCTGGAGTGGTTGTACCAGCTTGCAATCCCACCAACAATGGAGGTGTGTTCTTCTTTCTCCACATCCTCCCCAGCATCTGCTGTCACCTGAGTTTTTTATCTTATTCATTCTGAGTAGAAGGCAAAAATAACTAAAGTATAACCCAGCTTTTGGTCCATACAATCCACATTTGTATCTGTGATTTCTTTCTACCAGAGCCAATTCTTTTTCAGCCTCAGATAATAATTTTCTTAGACTATCTAAGTCTGAATCATCTTGAAAAGTTTGAAATAAATTACTTAGCTCTTGAGTAGTTAATCCAATTATGTGTCTTAGTCAATCAATATCTCCCAACAATTTTTGAAAAAAGTTTGTAATTGATCTTTTCTGATTTGTACTTCCTGTGGTCGAGTTTTCTGTAGATCTATCTTATATTCTGGATAATTAATAGAATTAATTAAAAAAATTAAAATTTTTTTCAGGAGCAATTTTTTGTTGAGGCCTGCTCCTTTTAAAATAACTGTGGCCATTTTGTATTCAATTTCCCTTTTGCTCAAAAGGTGAAATTATGTTCAGGTTCTCAGACTCCACTTCCCAGAAGTAATTATCTATAGCTGACACTGAAAAGGTCATAAGAGGTCATAACACCATGGTTGTATTACTTATGCTCTATTATTTCAATGTTCTGAAACTACCCTCCTATTACCACTCTCTAACTTCACTTAGGACCAGTCCACTTATAAGTCACCTGATTTGTCTAGTTAGCCAAAATGCATTACTGCCTTTGCCCTTCCCTTCTGAACTTCTGAACTTGGTTTTACTATAAAAAAAAACATGTCCTAAGAACAGACTGGTACCACAGTAAGGTTCCTGAGTCCTTTTTAGTGGTCCTGATTGATCAGTCTTGGGGTAAGAGTTCAATAAACTATTCTTGCTTAAGTGTGATGATTCCCGAACCCTAACATGTGTAATCTCCAGCAAGGCAAAATGCTCATTACTTCAAACATTTTTTCTAAGATATTTATGTCTGAATCAGCCAGTAGGTTATCAACCATATAATGGTAAATTTTAGATTGAGGAAATTTTTTACAAATTATTTCTAATGGCTGTCATGCAAAATATTGACATGAGGTAGGACTGTTTAACATTCCTTGTGGCAAGACTTTTCAATGATATATCTTCATTGCATACTATTATTATAAGTAGGTACTGAAAAAGCAAATCTTTCCCTATCATTCTCATGCAAAGGGATTGTGAAAAGGCAATCTTTTAAATCAACTAGTATAATAGGCCAGGTCTTAGGTAATAAAGAATTTAAAGAGATTCCAGGTTATAAGGAACCCATAGACTGAATAACTTTATTGATTGCTCTTAGATTTGTTGACATTCTCCATTTTCTAAATTTCTAGAATAACAAATATAGTAGAATTCCGAGGGCTGGTGGACTCTTCCAAATGTTGAGCTTCCAGTTGATCTTGGATTAGCTGTTCTAGAACCTGTAACTTTTCTTTATCTAAGGGCTTTTTCTCTACTCCAAAAGGCTTGTCAGTTAACCAATTCAGTGGTAGGAGAGTTGGTGTTCTATCAATAGTGGCATCCCTATAAAAAGTTGAAGAGCCAACATCTGCCATGTCCTATTTATGGACAACCTGGGTAGTCTGTAATAAAACCTTTCAATAATCTTTCTCAGAAGTATTTTTTATGTTATGGCTTATTTCTGAAGTCAAAGGAATGTTAATATGTGCCTTCCAGTACTACAACAAATCACATCTCCAAAAAGTCTTGGCTATATTAGCCATATGTAGTTTAATTTTCCTATTTGACTTTTTGGTTCTGTACACTTAAGCCATCTCGCATTTTTTTAAACCTAGGATAAAGTTTCACCCCCCTGGAAAATGAATATTTACCTCCTAAAGAGGCCAATCTGGAGGCCAGGATTTTAGTGAAATTATTGTTGCATCTGCTCTTTTGTCTACCAAATTTTCAGTTTTGATATCATTTATAAATACTTGTAGTTTTTGGCCTGCTATATCTATAGCAGTTTGTCAATATACTTGTTTTCTGGTCTTTCCTGAATTTTCTGTTTTATCTACTGAAGTTATTTTGATTTTGATATCTGAATTATTAATGGCTATATTCAGTGCTGTTTAATTTCTCTGTAGATGAGTTCAGGTACTCTACCAATCTGAAATTGAATTTGATATTGTGGCATATGAAAGTCTCCCTAGGTTCTTTTTGTTCTTTTTATTCTAGAGCTTTTAGGTGTGCTGTCAAGTGCTAATGTATGCTCTCTCTCCAGTTTCTTTTTGCAGGCACTTAGAGCTATGAGTTTTCCTCTTAGCACCACTTTCATTGTGTCCCATATGTTTGGGTATGTTGTGCCTTCATTTTCATTAAATTCTAAAAAGTCATTAACTTCTTTCTTTATTTCTTCCTTGACAAAGTTTTCATTGAGTAGAGAGCATTGTTCAATTGCCATATGTGTATGTAGGCTTTCTGTCGTTTTTGTTGTTATTGAAGAGCAGCCTTAGTCCATGGTGATCTGATATGGGATTATTTAAATCTTCTTGTATCTATTGAGGCCCTGTTTTGTGACCCATTATATGGTCAATTTTGGAGAAGTTACCATGAGGTGCTGAGAAGAGGTTCTTTTTTTTAGGATGAAAAAATAGGGGAACAAAAATATTCATAGGAGGGGATATGGAGACAAAGTTTGGAGCAGAGACTGAAGGAGTGGCCATTCAGAGCCTGCCCCACCACGGGATTCAGCCAGTATACATGCAGCCACCAAACCCAGTCACTATTGCTGATGCCAAGAAGTGCATGCTGACAGGAGCCTGATATAGCTGTCTTCTGAGAGGTTCTGCCACAACATGACAAATACAGAGGCGAATGCTAGCAGCCAACCATTGAACTGTGAATCGGTCCCCATTGGAGGAGTTAGAGAAAGGACTGAAGGAGCTGAAGGGGCTTGCAACCCTATAAGAACAACAATACCAATGAACCAGAGCGCCTAGGGACTAAACCACTACCCAAAGTCTACACATGATCAGACGCATGGCTCCAGCTGCATATGTAGCAGAGGATGACCTTGTTGGGCACCAATGCTAGGAGAAACCCTTGGTCCTGCCAAGGCTTGATCCCCAGTGTAAGGAATGTCAGGGCAGGGAGGCAGGAAGGGGTGGGTGCTTGTGTGGGGGAACACCTGTATAGAAGAAGGGGAATGAAGGATGGGATAGGGGGTTTATGGAAGGAAACCAGGAAAGGGGATAACATTTGAAGTGTAAATAAAAAATATCAAAAAAGAGAAAGAAAGAAAAAGAAAAGGGAAGAAAGGAAAGAAAGAAAGAAAGGAAGGAAGAAAGGAAGGAAGGAAGGAAGGAAGAAAGAAAGAAAGAAAGAAAGAAAGAAAGAAAGAAAGAAAGAAAGAAAGAAAGGCTCCCTAGGGTATTTTCCTGACAATGGGTTACCTTGTTTATCCCTTGCTGATCTGCATTCATATCTCTAGTGCTGGCCTTTGCTATACCATCTGCATATTCCAAAATATGCTCAAGTGTTCTTTCTGAATTAGCTTGACTCTGCCTACAATTTCTTTTGAAATGATCTTGATTGCCATAGCCAAGACATTTGATGGTTGATTTTTTCCTTAAAATCTATAGAGATTACTTCTGTTAAAGTTGCATTGCAAGTAGGAGATCTAATATTAGCCATATTTCTAATCCATTCATCTACTGTTGCTGGTCTTACCTGTAGAAGCCTCATCACAATTTTTAAAAGATTTATTTATTTGTTTTATTTATTAAGTACATGTGACTATCCTCAGACACACCAGAAGAGGGCATCAGATCCCATTAGAGATGATTGTGAGTCACCATGTGGTTGCTGGGATTTGAACTCAGGACCTCTGGAAGAGCAGTCAGTGCTCTTAACCTCTGAGTCATCTCTCCAGTCCTCATCACAATTTTTTTTTGCATTCAGAATTAGCATGTTTGAAAGCCAAAAACAATCAATTAATACTTACTAGTTTCTGAATCTGATACTCTTATTTATAGCTGAAGTCAAGCTTTGTTTAAAAAAAAATTAGTGAATACTTCTTTTGGACCTTGTATAATTTTTTTTTTTCAGAGCTGGGGACCGAACCCAGGGCCTTGTGGTTGCTAAGCAAGCGCTCTACCACTGAGCTAAATCCCCAACCCTACCTTGTATAATTTTAGTAAATGATTCAAACCTTTTTCTTGTTTCTTCAACCTTGTCTCAAGTACTTAAAGCTGTTGTATGACACAGTGCCAAGGTGGCATCATCATACTCAACCTGCATTTGTACCTCAGCTTATCGACCTTCACCTAGCAAATATTGATACCGCTAGCCCAATTTCTCTGGTTTATCTCCTTATCTTCTTCCTTCCATCATGATCACTGTTGTAACTGAGGACCAGTTTCTCACATAGCTTTTATTATATCTTTGCAGTGTTGAGGGATTATTCTATTTTAAATTGCCCAAGAATCTAGTATTTGCTTTATGCATGGTAGGCTTAGGTCTTAATTCCTCTGTCTTGGAGTATCTTTCTCATTTTTATTTATAACTTTCTAACTTTTCTTCTAAGGCTTGTGTCTTGTCAATCCACTTTCCATTTTTTCCCTCCTGTATTTCTAAAGCTCTTTTTCCTTTGAGAGGGTACAGAAAGACACTGTGGGTATTAAGGATAAAATATGAAATACCAAAGTGACAGTAATCCTGATTGGTATTCAGTCAAACTCAGTTAGGTACTAAGCTAATATCAGTTAAGTCATTTATCTTTTCATTGGTTTTATTTTTAAACCATCTAAGGTAGCACTATATAGGGTACTAATGCCCATGTGTTAGGGCATTTCCCATCCTTATGTGGATTATTCTTTTTAATATTACTTAATTCCCTCCTTAAGAACTTCCCAGATATCTTTCCAAGTCTAATGGTTTCTCAGTTTCTCCGGCTGGGTCCACGTGCCTGGAGCTGGCCTGATTTTTCTACCTGATTTCTGCTCATGCTATGTGTTTGCTGCCTGGCATTTTTCTGCCTGATTTCTCTCTCCATGTACTTTTGCCAGGCCCTGGAGTGCCCAATATAATGTGGCAGTTCAATGTTTGTCTCTGTGTACTTTTGCTGGCTAGCCTTCTGCCTCTCATTGAGGCACCAACGTGTAACCATTTAAATGATCTGGTATTTATACCAATAAAGACATGGGAGGCATAAACTGACTTAAAAGCCTGCTAGCTCATCCAGGTAACTTTATCTTCTAAAGTATACACAAAATATCTATTTATAAACCTGATTCTATAACTAGACTACAGCTCTTTAGAATCTTTCTGTGTCATTCTACACAGCTAGTCTACCTTTCTCTTGAGTTCCTTCAAACCCAAGAGAACTCCTCAGCTCTCTTACCTTGAGTATTGTTTTACTTGTGTCCTGCCAGCTGCTTCTCTGTTGTTCCTGAAAGCCCTATCTTTTGCCTGGAGCTCCTTCCATAAGGCTGTTCCAAGCCAAAAGGGAGAGGGAGGAAGGGACAGAGAGAGTGAGCGAGAGCCGGGGGTTGGGGGTAGATCTAGCAAATGTCCAATTGCTTATAAAAGAAGTCTCTAGGTCCTCCTCTACATACTTGGCAGTCTGAACTATGTTACTGTCATGGTGGTGGGCCTCCAAGCCCTGTCAGGAGGGGCAAAACCATTTTACCTTTGCAGTGGGGCAGCTCAAGTCCACTCAGCCGATTTTGTCTCGGGTCATAGAGAAAAGAGCACAAGCAATTTGCCTTAAAATAACAGGACCCTTCCATCCTTTAGCATTTGAATTTATGGAAGCTTTTAGAGGCACATCCAGACTGCACCTCTTTAGTACACATCTAACTGCATCTGACAAATGTAATATCTATTTAAGCTTTTATATTTTGCTAACAATTAGGTTTTCTATATAGAGTAATCAAATATCCTGTAACTCTTCTCAGCTAGAGAAGGGCAACAGTGGTCTTACCATGTTCCTCACCATCCTGAAGTAGCTGGTCTGATAGAAAGAGGGAACGGACTTTTGAAGACACAGTTACAGGACCAACTAGGTGGCAGCAGCCCGGAGAGCTAGACCAGGCTTCTCTAGAAGGCAGTGTATACTTTGAATCAACATCTAATATATTGTACAATTTCCCCCCCAGCAAGAATTCATGGGTCCAGGAATTAAGGGATGGAAAAGGCAACAGTTTTACTCACAATCACCCCTTGTGACCTACTAGGGAAATTTTTGCTTCCTGTGAGGAGTTCATTTTTCATATCCCATTTTATCTCCACTCAGAAATTAGGCCACAAGCCACTTGCTACTTTCCTCTCAAAGCTAATCTGCCTGACAGAGTTGCTTTAAGGCTGGAAGCTGCAGCCTCTAGGTAGCATCTCAAAGTGATACAGTGGTGGTGGTGGGGAGGGGCTAGAGAAAGGAGTGGCTGGAATTGCAAGGCTCTAAACTGAAGTTTCCTGGGGAAAAGAGGAGGGAGACTTATTTCTGCCTTTTGTTCTCAGTGTTTGTATGACCCTCAGAGCATGTGTTTCACATAGTAAAAGCCCACTGACAGTCTGCCCATAAATTCAGTCACAAATTGAAGAAGTTATAACAAAGAATGCCTATATGCATACACACTAGGAACAATTATCTGACTTAACTTTCACCATTTGTCATTGACTGGCAACATCATGGAAAGTTTAAGACTGTAACTAAGCCATCCTTGAAGTTTTGTTTAGACAAACTCAATCGATATCTCCTGTTTTCACACCTGGAGTCCTGTGGTGTATATCTTCTTTATGAACTTTGGTTAATGGTTTCTGTAACCTCTTGGAATGTACCCTAAGTTTTAGAAGCCTGTTGCTATCTCAAAAGTAATTAAGAAGTCTTGTTATAAAAAGGACTTGAATGTCTCCTTCTCTATTGCCATTCTGAACAATGGTAACCCTTGCTTGCTAGATGTTTCTGCAGAATAAATGCTCTTTTTCATTGCAGGAGCCACAACAAATATTCCATTTAACTGGAGGGTCAGGCACCCATCCCCTTGTCACTTGGGGTTCTAATGTCCTTAAGTCAACAGGCTAAGAAAGGAATAACAGTGTTAGGGTGCGTGAATGATACAGATTACTATAGGGAAATTGGATTGCTTCTCCACAATGAAGGTAAGAAAGATTATCTCTAGAGTGTAGGAGATCCTTTAGGGTGTCTCTTGGTACTACCATGTCCTGTGATTAAAGTCAAAGGGGAACTACAACAGCCTGATCCAGGAAGGATCCTTCAGGGATGAAGGTATGGGTCACTCCTCCAGGAAAAGAGCCAAGACCCGCTTTAATTTTTAATTTTTTCACCCTTATTTTTAATGATGGTTCTCAAATGCTTTAACCTCCCTTTTAGCCCATCAGAGGTAGTGGAAAAGAAAGGATATGGGGGGAAGTGGACCTGTTTAGGAATGGTTCTTTGGAGCAACTCCCATACATATTGTCTGAAAATAGGCAGTTCAGTTCACAGGTTAACAGTGGCCACTCAATCCACTCACAAACACTTCATGGATATACCAGCAGTCCAGTTCTGTAGGGTTGGGACAGCAAACACTGAATCAGCAGTAGTGACACTACCCAGCAGAGACAGCCAGACCTCAGTCTCTTCATGAGTCAGCAGAAGGGATCCAGGGGGATGAGAAGTTCTCGGTTGTGTCTCTCAAAGCGAAGTGAGGATCAGTGAAGACTCGAGACCAATAAGCATTGCACAGCTAGCTGTATTAGCAAGCCAAGCTCGGCATCCATCACTGTCCATGGAGTCCTATTAAACCTTCCAAACATCACGTGTCCTACATGGGTCTTGCCTCAGCATGTGTCTTGCCTCATCACATGTGTCTGTCTGAGCTGGTATCACTCTGCCAATCAAGCCCGAGTCCAAGGATGCAACAAGAAATTGCAGTTCACCACTAGAAGTTTTTTGTTGTGTTTCTCTCTATGGTGGCTCAACAAATTGAGCTCAACTATGCAGTGTAAGACAGACCAATTCATGTGTGTCATTAGAGAAAAATCTTTCATCATGTGTGTTTTCATATGCTTGTTTTATCAGAACATCCTTTCTCCTGTGGCTGTTTCAGTAGAACGTTCCTTCACAAGTCTGCCTTAGCCTTTCACCCGTGTCCACGTGAAGAAAGTACTTCTTTATGTGTTCACCCCAGCAAACACCACCCAACATAACTGACTCTCCAAAGAACTCTTAAGTTTCTTCTTCAACCTGTTGAGGTGCTTGCTGAGTTTGGAGGAAAACGGAATAATTAAGGCCATGTGACCAGTTACAGAAAAGGAAATTATAGTTGACATGAGTGTTTCTGTTGTATTCTGTTAAGAGTGTTTTTGTACAGATAATTTGTTTTCTTTCAATTTCTTTAGCATGCAATGTAACATCCATAGTCACCATATATAAATTCAAGACACTAGAGAAATGTCCCCAAAGGGATATTGCCACCTATTCTAAATTTATAATGTGTTTGTAGTTGTATGAAAGACATGTTAGGCATAATTATGTTAAGAATAATTATGACCTGGTTAAATATATATTGTATTTGTGATTGTACATGTGATACTTATGTTTATGAGTTATTATGACCTGGTTATTGTTTTCATTTGGGAATTAATCATGACAGAATCATGTTAGATATTCTTGGCTGTCAACTTGACTATATCTGGAATGAACTACAATCTAGAAATGGAGGGTACATTGTGAGAGACTATTTTTGCTTGATTTGAAATGGGCAAATTTACTTCTGGACCTTTGAGGTAGGAAGACAGGATCTGGGTCTTGAGGCAGGAAGACACATCTTTTACTGGAAAACATTTGCTCATTGCCTGCTTTCCCTTGTCTTGTTAGCACATCCATCCCATTATTGGCATTTGGAGCTTGCTTCTTTGGGATTCCAGAATATACTGAAGATCAACCAAAGCATCCAGCCTTGTGGTCTGAGCAACTACGGGATATTTGGACTTTCTGTTCATAGTCAATCATTGTACATTGTAAATCCCAATCTCTCTCTCTCTCTCTCTCTCTCTCTCTCTCTCTCTCTCTCTCTCTCTCTCTGTGTGTGTGTGTGCGTGTATTCAGTTTATGAATTCTGTTACTCTAGAGAGCCCTGGTTAAAACAGTAACCTAGTGTACACCCATCATTAGTGCTGGAATAGCAGGTGTGAGACTCCTGCAGTACACACGCAATGAATATTGAACTACAGGCTTTTGCCAAAAATAGTACATGTACCACAAGTGCTGCATTATATGCATGAGCCACCCACAGGATAAGAAACCTTAGTGCTGGGTTACAAGCATGAACCTCCCACGGTACATGCATTGTGTGTTCTGTGTAATAAGCATAAGTCTTCCACAGTACATGCATCATAAGTTCTGGGTTATAGGCATCCGTTTCCTACAGCACAAGTACCATGGTTGATGGATTATGGGCATGAGCCTCCTACATTACATGCACCATTAGGTCATTCATTGTTGGGGTCAGTTCAATAGTTCTACTTTTATGTCACAAAGCCTATATTAGTGATCTATCCTTCAATTGTATTCTGTTGAATGAGGATGAGAACATGTCAAATTGGCTGTCATTGTGACATCCCAAGAGAATGATTTGTTGGTGAAAATGAGTAAAAAAAATGAGAGAAGAAGAAAGCAGAAGGAAATAGTGAATTACCAGGAAAAGGGCTCATTAAGAAGGACATAGAAAAGGAAGAGATGAGACTGTGGAGAGAATGGTTATGGGAGGAGCTGGGAGGGATAAAAATAGCCAAAATATATATGGAAAAGCTCAAAGAATTAATAAAAATACTGTTTTTAGAAAGGAACTAGATACAGTGACACAAACTTTCAGCTCCTTAGAATGTTGAGACATGGACATGCTTGAGCTCAGGAGTTCAAGCCCAGCTAGGGAAACACAGAGACAAGAGAGAGAGAGAAAGAGAGAGAGAGAGAGAGAGAGAGAGAGAGAGAGAGAGAGAGAGAGAGAGAGAGAGTTAGAGTTGGAGGACAGGGCCTCTTGTGGGTGTTTTGGGTTAAGTGGAATCAAGAAAGAGGGACACTGCAGGATGAGTTTAGGCTTCTCATTACATTAGATGCAGACAAGGCCTTTGTCAAAATCCAATATTCCTTTATAATAAAAGTTCTAGAGAGACTAGAGATACAAGCACTCTAATGTCACATAATAAAGAAAACTTATAGGCCCACAGCCAGCATCAACCTATATGGAGAGAAACCCAAAGCATTTCAATTAAAATCAGGAACAAGAATGTCTACTCTTCCCATACCCATTCAATACAATTCATGAAGTTTTAGAGCAATAGGACAGTGAGGGAGATTAAGGGAATACAAATAGGAAGGAGAAAGTCAAAGTATCTTTATTTGCAGATGACATGATTTATAAATAAAAGATTCCTAAGAACTCCACCAGGAAACTTTTGCAGCCAAAAAACAAACAAACAAACAAACAAACAAACAAACAAACAAACAGAAAAACGTTTTCAGAAAAGTAGCAGGAGACAAAAGTAATACACAGAACCCAGCATCCTTCCAAAATACAAATGACAGACAGACCAAGAAAGATATCAGGGAAACAGTACCTATTACAAGAGTCTAAAAAAATATCTTGGTATAACTCTAAATTAGGAAGTGAACAGCCTGTATAGTTAAAACTTTAATACACTGAAGAATAAATTGAAGAAGACATCAGAAGATTTATAGATCTCTGATGCTCATGGATCAGTATGGTTAATAAAATGAAAATGAATATCCTACCAAAAGCAATCTACAGATCCAATGCAATCCCCTTCAAAACTCCAACATAATTTTCCACAGAAATTAAAAGGACAACTTATAGGTTCATATAGAAACACAAAATACTATGCATAGATCAATAAATATTTCTGAATAATAAAAGAACTGTTGGAGTGTCAACGTCTCAGGTTTCAAGTTGTACTGCAGAGCTGTAGTAATAATAACAAAAGGATCACTGGAGCCAAATTGAAGACTCAGAATAAGCCCACAAACTTATGAATCATATATTTATCAAACTGAACTTCAAATGGATCAATGACATTAACATAAAGACCAGAATTATGAATGTGATAAAAAAGAAAGTGGGAAATAGACTTGAACTCCCTGGTACAGGAAAGACTTTAACTAAACAGTATACCAATAGCCTAGGGACTAAGACCAACAATTAATAAACGAGAACTCATTAAGCTGAAAAGCTTTTTTACAGCAAAGAACACTATCATGTGGACAAAGTGACAGGCTACTGAATGGAAAAATAGCTCTCCCAATTATACATCTAATAGAGGGTTAGTATCTAAATATATATAAAGAATAAAAGAATGGATACCAATAAAGCCGATAATCCAATTTATAAATACCTAACAGAATTAGGCAGAGAATCCCCAAAAGGTGAAACACAAATGTCTGAGAAACTCTTAAAGAGATAGTCAACATTATTAGCCATTAGGGAAATGCAAATCACAACTACTTTGATATTTATCTTATACCAGTCAGATCAGCAAAGATCAATAAATCAGATGATAGTGCATGCTGGTGAGGATGTGAGTTAAGGGAACATTTATCCATTGCTTCTGGGAGTGCAAACTTGTACAACCACATTGGAAATCAGTGTTATCATTCCTCAGGAGGAGTAGGTCTCAAGATCCAGCTATTCTACTATTGGACATAAACTTGACACCCTATTCCACAGATACTTGCTCAGCTATGTTCAGTGATGCCTTATTCACATTATCTGGGAGATGGGACCAAGTTACATGACATTCGACTGACAATGGATGACAAATGAAAATATGGTACATGTACATGATGGTATACTATTCAATTGCAGAGAAAAATGAAATCATGAGCTCTGCAATTAAATGAATGAAGACCTAGAAAATATCTTACTGAGTAAGGTCATCCAGACCCAGAAAGACAAATGTCAGATGTTCTCTCTCACTGTAGGCTCCTAGTTCCAATCTTCAGATGCAAATAGACAGCTTGTAGTAACCACAAAAACTAGAAAATAAAGAAGGACAATTGGCTAGAATATGGAGTTTGGAGATCAAAAGGAGAACAGCAGGGTACAAATTATCTGAGGAAATCTGGGAGTAGGATTGGTTTTTCCAGGGACAACATGCTAATTGGTTATATAATACCAAATGGTCATCCCTGAAAACATACATTCAAGTTATATATATATATATATATATATATATATATATATATATATATATCAGCTAACCTGCTACAGCAAACCCTGGATATCCTGAAGAAACTGAAGCACGAGAAAATTATCTTAAATCCAATCTTTTAAAGATAATGGGGGCCTTTAAAGAGGAAATGAATAAAACCCTTAAAAATATAATCAAACAGGTAAAAGACATGAATAAAACAGTCCAAGACCTGAAAAGGGAAATAGAAGCACTAAAGAAAACACAAATAGAGGCAATTTTGGAGATGGAAAACCTAGGAAAGAGAACAGGAACTACAGACAATACAATATAACAACAATACAAGAGATGGATGAGAAAATCTCAGACATAGATGATACTATAGAAGAAACTAATAGATAGGTCAAAGAAAATGCAAAGATTTCATGACACAAAACAGTCAGGAAATTTGAGACACTGTGAAAAGACCAAACCTAAGAATAGGAACATAAGAAGGAGGAGATTTCCAGCTTAGAGTCCCAGAAAACATCTTCAACAAAGTCATAAAGTTTTCCTAACATAAAGAAAAAGATACCTATAAGTATACAAGAAGCTTTCAGTATACCAAGTAGATTGGACCAGAAAAGAAAATGGTCACATAATAATTAAAACACTAAATGTACAGAACAAAGAAAGAATATTAAAAACTGCAAAGGAAAAAAGACCAAGTAACATATAAAGGCAGAATTACACCTGAATTCTCAACTGAGACTCTAAAAGCTAGAAGGGCTTGGACAGATGCCTTGCAGACCCTAAGAGACCACAGATGTTAGCCCAGATTGCTATACCTAGCAAAACTGTCCATCACCATAGATTGAGAAACCAAGACATTCCATGACGAAACCAAATTTAAACATTATCTATGGTGTCTCAACAAATGTAGCTCAACTATGCAATGTAAGGTGGACTGCCCAGTCCTGCAGGGCAGTCGACCAGGGTCTGGGGTCCACCTAGGAGAGAATGGGGGACAAGAGATACAAAGAACAGACAGCAAGTTAAGAGGTCTGATCAAGCTGACAATTTTTAATTTTTCTCAGGCAGAAGATATACTGGTAGAAGCAGGGTGTGGGGAGGGGTTAGGTAACCACAAAGAAATGGGCTTGGCTCGATGACCAGGATATTGGCTGGGTAAATCGGTCAGTGGGAGGAACAGTAGGGCGGGTTGCTTAGTGACCTGACCACCAGTGCTAAGCGACCTGACAACCAGATTTATTCTTTCTATTGAGTTCAAGCAGAACTGCAGGTGCAGGCTTAGGTATGGCTGCTTTGATCTAACCAAAGGCTGAAATATGATTGCCTTTGATCTAACATAAGGCTAAAATACAATTGCTTTTGATCTTACATGAAGGCTGCTCCCAATATCTCCCCCTTTTTCTTTACTTAGAAGGACCATGGTGGTAAAACTCTTTGCTAGGGTGGGGATAGAGGCCTGACTTCCAGTATTCTTGGCTAGTGTTAACCCCCACCCATGTTGCTTGGATACAAGAGCTCATGAAGTGGAAAACACCTAGCTCAGGCAAGGAAAAGCATAGGCAGGTGGGGTGGCCCCGGGCAGGACTTCAAGCCATGAGAGAGCCCCTTGGGAATTGCGTCTGTCTTAGGTTGGAGCAAGACATTCTTATTTCTCTAGGCCCGTCATTGGATAAGGCAGCAGCTTATGGCGGCCCTCCTGTCTTAGGCCTCAAATGGTCAGAGAATGTTGCTCTCTTACCCGTCATCAACTGTCTAGTTCTGCTCACCGGGGAGGCAGTTGGTAGCAGAGGACTCACCTAGATCATTCGTCTCAAGGCGATGACAATGGACCTGCATAGGCCTAGCCTGAATGGTCTCGGTTTCTTTTTTTTCTTTTTTTTTTTTTTTTTTTTTTTTGGTTTTTTTTTTTTGGGGCTGGGGACCGAACCCAGGGCCTTGCGCTTCCTGGGCAAGCGCTCTCCCACTGAGCTAAATCCCCAACTCCATGGTCTCGGTTTCTTGTTCAATAAAAGCCATGAGCTTGTTGAAAATCATGGGTCCCAGTATAATCAAAAGCAAAATACTAATCAGGGGTCTCACAAAGGGTATCAGAAAAGAAAACATAGATGATCTCCATTAATCATCCATGCAGAAAGGCTTGTCCCTCAGGGGGCCCAGGAGCTTTGTACTTATGACAAAAGCATCCCCTTGCAGTGTCTTCTCTCGCATCCCTTAGCAAAGGTAGTAGGAGCTCTGGCATCAAGAAGACCTGGGAAGCCTCCTCTTATCTGGTCCAGGGGCGGAAATGCCCTTTCGTAGGTTGGGTGGAGATGGGATTGGGGAGTGCCTGAGATGGATTAGTACCTTCATCCTGTCCTTCCTGATCCTCCATAGCCAATCTATGACAATAAATCTGTATGGGTTTAGCTGTTAAATCATCTATTTGCCTCTTTATGAAGCCTGCAAATCTATTAAGAGCCCAAGGACCAAAAGAAATAAGCAAAAACAGTCCTACTGGAGGTCCTAAAATGGAGGGTAATAAAGTGGTAAGCCATGGGGAGGTTGAAAACCAATTCTGGTACCATCTCTCATCTCTCTCTCTCTCTCTCTCTCTCTCTCTCTCTCTCTCTCTCTCTCTCTCTCTCTCTCTCTCTTCCTCTGTTCTAAGCCTTCTCTAACCCTTTTCATACTCTCTTTCACCATGCCTGTCTTGTCTACATGGAAGCAGCACTCTTCTTTGAGTGCCGCACAGAGTTCTCCCTGTTGTAAAAGGAGCAGATCAAGTCCTCTGCGATTCTGAAGGACCACTTCTGTGAGGCAAGAGAGGGAGTCGGAAAGGTCGTCGACCCCTCGCTGGAGTCTTCGGACATCAGCATCGATGGTAGCACTGAGTTCTTGATACCTGGATTTAGAGAGAACAAGTGAAGGTCCCTGCTCCCATGGCACCAAGGTTGAGGAGCACTGATATGGTTATGGCAGACATGGGTTCTCATTGTTGATGGAAAAATTCCTCTGATTAGTCGAGGGACTAATTGTACAAGAATGCAAAAGTCAGAACTTTTAGGGGAGAATACCTCAGTTGAAAGGCAGGGAGTAAGGTCATCGAGGCAAACTCATCAGGCGTCATTAGGGGGCAGTAGGTATTGGCTATTTTTATCAGGGGCAAGAGTGAGATTACAAAGGTGGCCATACTGCGAAGGGGGAGTTATAAGGGTGACAATCCAGAGACCTGGGAGAGGACAAACCATTCCACTCTCCAGGTTGCCAGCGGCAATGTCAAGAGTCATTGGTGGGAAAATGTACCAGGAATAGCGATTCTCTCGTAGAAGGGTGGCTGAGAGTGATAACATAGCGAGCAATTATCCACAAGGTCGGGGGAGGCAGCATTAAGCGTAAGAAAGGTTTGATTTATTAGAGTAAGGATGAGGTTCTTTGTTTGAACAGGGGGAGAAGGGACTGGCAGTGTGGGAACATGGTTAGCAGAGGACTGCGGGTTTTTAGGAGGTTGAAGTGGAGAAACTGGGATTGGGCCCAATTGGTATTGGCCTGGAAGCATAGATGGGTTCCTTGAGAAGTTTTATGGTAAAAGTGAGACCTGTGTCTGTCCCAGACTGATATAGACAGAGGCCCCATGAGAAGCTGTGTGTCCAGTCTTTGTCCTTTGCTTCGTCTGTGAATTTATTATCTAGGGGAAGATACCAGCCCAAGGTGGAAGGCTCACTGCCCCTACAGAGGGGGTTGTGGTTGATAGAGCAAGAGGGGCAAGAGAAATTTCTAGACACTGTGATGCAATCCCAAGAGGAGGATGGTTCCCAATAAATTGTTCCCGTGGTCTCACATTCCCAGGCGGCACAATAGCAATCTGACTCGCTGCCACACTTATTGTGGGACGCACGACCTCTGTGATATCCAGGGCATACGTAAAAGTCAGTGGCCTGGAGCAAGGTGCTTCTTGTTGCATTATCGCAGCCAGGCTTGACAGACTTGTGGACCGAAATGAGCAAATTGTGAGCCTGACTGTTTTGAGTGTGGGGCACACTATCCTCTGGGGCGACTTATAGCTCAAGCCAATGTTCAAGGCCCCAAGAGGCTCCGGCCCTAAGGGCTAGTTTACAGAGGTCTGGGTGGAGTGAAGTAGGCCGCCAGATAGCGTTAGAGGTCCGTGATATTGACCAAGCCACATCCTGTCTTTCTGTAGAACTGTCCAGGTATAGTTCCAAGGCATATGTCTATTACTAGGGTACTTGGGCTGGGGATGGTGAGGGATGGAGGTCACCTTCGCCAGCAGCAGGATTACAAGGACCTTTTTCTGGAGCAGCATCTGGAAGATAAAAGAGATGAGTCTCAGGAGTAGACTATGGCTCCATTCTGGACATAGGTGGGCTAATAGTCCTTATGAGTCTTTCTGGCAGCCATCTTGGGCCAGCATTTTCTTTGTCATAGATACAGGCAGATCCTCGTCCCCAGATGAGGACGGGGTCCGGTCCTTTCCACTGCCCCGTGAGGGGGATCTTTCCATCACACTAATGTGTGGGAGTCATGTGTCCTACGATGCCACAAACGGTCAGCAGCCGACCGGCCCTCAATATCTAGAGATAGGAAATTAAGTACAAAGAGGGCATGATTGAGCCTATTTCAAGGCGTTAGAGGAGAATAGGCATCTGTGACTGTTGTTAAACGTTGAAGGATGTTTTTCAAGGTCTGGTGGGCCCGTTCTACTATGTCCTGGCCCTGAGGATTATATGGAATGCCTGTGACATGTTTAGTGTCAAACTGGTCACAAAACTGTTGAAATTTAACTCCCGTGTATCCAGGGCTATTGTTAGTTTTGATAACCTGTGGCTTTCCCATGGCAACCACATACTGTGAAGTGTGGGTGATCACATCATACAATGCTTCTCCCGAGAGGGGGAACTCATGAATGAACCCACTGTAAGTATCTATGGTGACAAAGGAGTGAAGGTGAGTGACATCCATTTGCCATCATTCATTGGGGACCAATCCCCGGGGGTTGACTCCCAAGTGGGAAACTGGCAGCAAGGTGGCAGGTCCTCCACAGGTCTTAACCATTTCCCTTGCTTGATCTCTAGAGATCTTAAACATCTGACACAAGGCGGAGGCATTTAGATGGTGTAGAGTATGAGTCCGCTTTGCCTGATCTATGGGGTCTATAAGGGCAGGGAATGTAATATGGGTGGCTTCGTCAGCAGGCCGCCTAGACTAGAGTGGGCCCTCAAGTGTCCCACGAAAAATGACTCTGTCCTTTTAATAATAAGAGATTGAATTTCTACAAACGACTTGGAAGAAGTAGAAGCAGACTTAATATATGGGACTGTTTCTAATACTGGAATAGAATGGGCCACATAGGCACTTTCAGTATATAAATTAAATGGGGTTGTTGTTAATATTTTAAAAACCTGGAGCACTGCAAACAACTCTATGAGCTGGGCAGAGGAATATGAGGACTGTATCGTGGTGACTTTTTCCTGTATAGCACAGGCAGCTTTGCCAGTCGAGGAACCATTTGTGAACACCAAGGTATCTTCACACAATGGGGTTTTGGAGGTAACTTTAGGAAAGGTCAATGAGTGCATTTTTATGAATTGTATAAGGGGGTCATTTGGATAATGATTATCTAAAACCTAAAGAAATAGAAGCAGTCATTTAAGAGAGCTCAGGGCCAAATGGTTTTAGTGCAGAATTCTACAGACGTTCAAAGAAGGGCTAAGACTAATATTCTGCAAACTATTCCACTAAATAGAAACAGAGAGACCAGTATCTAATTCATTGTATGAAGCCAGTTACCTTGATACCTAAATCACCAGAGACTCAAAAACAAAAGAGAACTTCAGACCAATCTCACTGTGAACATCAACACAAAATACTCAATAAAATTCTTGCAAACCAAATCCAAGAACACGTCAAAGATGTCATTTATCAAGATCAAGTAGGCTCATCCCAGGGATGTAGGGATGGTTCAGTATACAGAAATCCATCAATGTAATCCATTAATAAGCAAACTGAAAGAAAGAAAAATCACATGATTATCTATTAGATGCTGAAAAAACCTTTGATAAAATTCAACATCTCTTCATGTTAAAGGTATTAGAGAAGTCATGGAAATTAGAGAAATAGAATCACATACCTAAACATAATCAAAACTATATATGGTAAACCAATCACCAGCATCAAACTAAGTGGAGAGGAACTTAAAGCAATCCCACTAAAATTAAGGACAAGACAAGACTGCCCACTCTCCTCCTATCTACTCAATATAGTACTTGAAGTTCTAGTCAGAGCAATTTGTCAACTAAAGAAGATAAAGGGGATACAAATTGAAAAGGAATAAGTTAAAGTATCACTATTTGCAGATGATATGATAGTATACATAAGGTATCTCAAAAATTCTACCAGTGATCTCCTATAGCTTATAAACACCTTCAGCAAAGTGGCTGGATACATTAACTTAAAGAAATGTATACAAATGATAAATGGGACAAGGAAGAAATTAGGCAAACAACACCCTTTACATTAGCCATGAATAATAGAAAATACTCTAACCAAGCAAGTGAAAGATCTGTATGACAACTGCAAATCTCCGAAGGAAAAAAATGAAGACGTCAAAAGAGAAAGATCTCCTATGTTCATGGGTAGGTAGGATTAGCGTAGTGAAAATGACCATTTTACCACGAGCGATCTACAGATTCAACGCAATCCCCTTCAAAATTCCAACACAAATGTTTAAAGACCTTGAAAAAAGCTCAACCTCATATGGAAAAACAAAAACAACAACAACAAAAAACCCAGGATAGCCAAAACAGTCCTGAAGAATAAAAACCTCTGGAGGAATCACCATCCCTGACCTCAAGCTGTGCTACAGAACAATAGTGATAAAAACTGCATGGTATTAGCACAGAAACAGACACATTGATCAATGGAATCCAATTGAAGACCTGGAAATAAACCCACAGACTTGATTTTTGATGAAGAATCCAAAAGCATATAATGGGAAAAAAGAAACCATCTTTGACAAATGGCGCTGGTCTAACTGGATGCCAGTATGTAAAAAAATACAAATACATCCATTTTTATCACCCTGCACAAAACTCAAATCCAAGTGGATCAAGGACCTCAAGAAGAAACCGGATACATGAAATTGTCTCCTGTACCAGTTTCCTGAACGGAACACCAATGGCTCAAACTCTAAGATCAACAATTGATAAATGGGACCTCATGAAACTGCAAAGCTTTTGTAAGGCAAAGGGCACTGCCAATAGGACAAATTGGCAGCCTATAGATTGGGAAATGATCTTCACCAACCCTATATCTGAATTATGTATCTAGCTTATATCCAAAATTTACAAAGAACTCAAGAACCCAACACCAGTAACCCAAATAACCCAATTAAAAATGGAGTTAACAGAATTTTCAACAGAGGAATCTCAACAGAGGAATCTCAAACGACCAAAAAGCAATTCTGAAGAACACATTCAAAGTTTTTAGTCACCAGGGAAATGCAAATCAAAACAATTCTGGGGTTCCATCTTTTATATATATATATATATATATATATATATATATATATATTTTATTAACTTGAGTATTTCTTATATACATTTCGAAAAGTGTTATTCCCTTTCCGGTTTCGGGCAAACATCCCCCCCCCCCCCTTCCTTATGGGTGTTCCCCTCCCCACCCTCCCCCATTGCCGCCCCTCCCCCCAACAGTCTAGTTCACTGGGGTTCAGTCTTAGCAGGACCCAGGGCTTCCCCTTCCACTGGTGCTCTTACTAGGATATTCATTGCTACCTATGAGGTCAGAGTCCAGGGTCAGTCCATGTATAGTCTTTAGGTAGTGGCTTAGTCCCTGGAAGCTCTGGTTGCTTGGCATTGTTGTACATATGGGGTCTCGAGCCCCTTCAAGCTCTTCAGTTCTTTCTCTGATTCCTTCAACAGGGGGTCCTATTCTCAGTTCAGTTCTGGGGTTCCATCTTGACACCTATCACAGTGACTAAGATAAAAAAACTCAAGAGATAACACGTGCTGGTAAAGATGTGGAGCAAGGGGAATACTCCTTTTTGCTGGTGGGAGTGCAAACTTGCACAACTGCTTTGGAAATCAATTTGATGGTTTCTTAGAAAATTGGGAATAGTTTTACCTCAAGACCCATCTATACCACTCCTGGACATATACCCAAAAGATGCTCCAACATCCCACGAGGACACCTGCTCAGCTATGTTCATAGCAGCTTTATTTATAATAGTCAGAAACTGGAAACAACCCAGATGTCCCTCAGCTGAAGAATGAATGAAGAAAATATGGTACAGCTACACAATGGAATACTGTTCCACTGTTAAAAACAAAGACATCATAAATTTTGTAGGCAAATTAATGGAACTTGAGAATATTATCCTGAGTGAGGTAACTCAGTGACAGAAAGATATGAACAGTACATACTCATTTATAAGTGGACATTATCCATTGTAAGATAACTGTGCTACAGTCCTGGGTAATAAATACAGTCCTGGGTAATAAAGAGGTCCCAGGGAAGGGTGGGTGCATCTCACTCAGAAGGGGAAACTAAGTAGTTTTTAGATATGAATGGAGTGAGGGTATATAGACTGAAGTGGCCACCTCCTGTAGCCAGGCAGGACTTCCAGAGAAGGGAGGAGGACATCAATCCATTCCACAAAACCTTCAACACAAATATTTTCTTGCCTACAAGACATGCAGGAATAAAGATGGAGCAGAGGCCTAGGGAACAGCCAACCAATAGCAGACCCGACTGGAGACCCGTACCATGTGAGAGACACCCCACCCCCCGACACTATTAATGATACTCCGCTATGCTTGCAGACAGGGACCTAACGTAACTGTCTCCTGAGAGACGTCTTCCGGCAGCAGATGGAGGCAGACGCAGAGACCCACATCCAAACATCAGGTGGAACTGGGGAAGCGGGGAGGACAGGAATGAGAAAGTCAGAGGGCTCAAGGAAATCACAAGAAGACTCCCAGAGTTAACTAACCTGGGACCACCGGGCTCCACAGAGCCGGAGCAACCAACCAGGGAACATGCAGGAGCTGGACCTAGACTCCCTACGTATTTGTAGCAAATGTGCAGCTTAGTCTCTTTGTGGCTCCCCTAACAAGTGAAGCCGGGTCTGTCTCAGTCTGTGTTCCCTGTCATTGTCGTTGGAATGACAGGGACAATGACAATGACATTCCTCTATACGGACTGCCCGGTTGGGCCTCAGTGGGAGAGAATGTGCCTAGTTCTGCTGGGACTAGACGTCCCAGGATGGGGTAGCACCCAAGGGGTGCTCCCTTTCTCTAAGTAGGAGGGGTGAAATGGGGAATGGGATTTGTAAGGGTGGGAGTGGGAGAGAGGAGGGAGGGGGCTGTGATCTAGATGTAAAGTGAATACAAAAAATATAAAAACAAAAGAGAATGAATACATCAGGAGAATTTCGTTTCTCTATACATGAACATTCTGGTGATGTTAAACTCCCTTCTTTAAGCTTGTAAAGGTTATACTTTATTTGTGTTTAATTAAATTTCCTAAGGGGGGCGGCTAGTAGCTTTTTTCCCGTTCAGCGTTAGCATTCTCAAAAGTTGAAGACTCAATTAATACCTCTTGCATCTAGCTCTGATACTGCTCTATTTACAGCTGAAGTTAATCTTTGTAAAAAAATCAGTAAAAGATTTATCTGAGTCCTGAGTTATCCTGAAAAATGATTCAGATCATCTTCCTTGTTGTTCAACCTTGTCCCAAGCATTTAAATCTATTGTACAACATTGCTCTAGGGTGGCATCATCAGAATCTGTATTTGTAACTCAGCACACTGACCTTCACCTCGCCACTGACCCTTGATAATATTAATGCCGCTAATCCCGTTTCACAGCTGAAGCCCCTTCCTTCCACCTGGTCCACCACTGCAGCTGGGGGCCAGCTTCAAAAACAGCTGCCATTAAATCTTTCCAACCTTTTGGAACTTCATGATTTGGTGTAGCTCAGTTACTTAGTACTTGTTTCCCATAGGGTGAGTGCATCCAATATTCTACCGCTGCCTCTAGAAATCCCCTTAGATCTAGCATCTCTGTGGGTAGCGGTCCAAATTCATCATAATCTTATGACTTTCTCTCATCTCGGGGTAGCTGGGAGAACTTCAGTAGGTTTTCTAATAGGTCTGAACTGCCATTCTGCAGTGTGCTCACTAGGTGGCACTGTAGGCTTTAGATTGAATTCCTTTGATCTTGCTTAAGAATCTTGTTCTGATCTAAAGGAGCGTCTAATTTCTGTTCCATAGCTTGCAACTTAGCATCCCACCTCTGCTCTCTCTCTCTCTGAGTCTGTTTTATTTTGATCTTTCTTAGAGAAGGCATAGAAAACTGTGACCACTACTGAACATGTTGTCACTAGTTCTACGATAATAGCTAAAACAAAACTAAATGGGGTCCAGGTGCCCTCTGCTACAGTGTTTTCCGGTTTAGAACACAGAAAATACTTTCTTTTTAAATCTTGCTTAGCTCTCTTCTCCCTTTACGTTCTCGTGTTCAATCTGGCTGCCTATGCTCAGTTTCTTTCCTGTCCATGTAAATGTAAATGCACATTTACAAAACATTCCTACTTATTTCTCTTTTACTGCTTCCAAACTTAGTATCTGTTTTGACTGTAAGCTTCTTTAAGCTCTGTCCTCTAAGGATGACCCACTCTAAGTACACATTACCAACTCTGAGGTCTGGGATTTCACCTTCGGTCTTTGGCCGATGCCTGTGCTCCACGTTCCTGTATCTGAGGTGATTTTGTGCCTGTATTCTCTCATTTGGGACTCCTTATCTGTATCCTCCCCCACGGCAGCTAGCTTTTCAATGTGATAATCTCAGAGAACCCTCTTTTTGGGCAGGTGAGGAAGTGGCAAAATTTACATATCCTGACAGCAGCTGGTGTAGCTGGCACAGCAATTAGAAATTGAAAATACAGGGGCACACACCTACATAGACATTTGGTACCATATATGTGGTTTCCTGTCACCCCAACAAAGGCCTCTCCATGAGACGAATGCCATTCTTGACACTGCAAACATGGGCAGGAGCCCCAGACTAGATAGGTCATGTGCCTTGGGAAAACTACTATTAATCTGCTAAGGAAATACAATGACTCTGAATGACATATTGCTCTAATCGTAGATCAGTTCCTTGCTCAACCCACATCAGAGACGCTGGTAATTAGCAGAGAGAAACACAACTGGTAATGTGCTGTGAGAGAGACAGGAGCACTCAGTGCTAAATTAGATTTCTATGAACCCCGAATACTCAAGGCACAGGGTTCTGTGTGGAAGAGATGGAAAGATGTTAGGAACCGTAGGTCACTGAGGATTCCAAGGGAACAGTGACTTCCAGTTACAATATGTGCAATGTACATATGAAACCAGAGAGACTGTAGCAGTGTGCACATGACCTGCACAGGCATCCCAACAACAGGGATGTAGACGTGGGGTAGTCCCGTCCCTAACTAAGAAGCTACATGCTATTGATACAGACTAGCAAAGGGGACATCATTTTTTGCCAGTGGAGTTTCAGTTAGTACGTCATCTACACTTTTAAGCAGGCCACACACCCAGAAGTAATTGGACAACAGAAAAGAAATTCCATGATTTTTTTTTTGGATAGGGATATTTTATTTAATTTCATTTTAACATTTTTATATTATTGTTTTGCTTCTTTTGGTGTTCATTTTTGCATTGTGTGTGCATGTTGTTTTTTTGAAGAGAGATAACATAAAATGTAGTGAGTAGTTTAGGGAGAAGAAATTGATTAAAATAATTTTTATTAAAATGTTCCATTAAAAATAAATACTTTTGTTTTCTAGGTTTATAGTTTCCTCAATTGAAGTGATTTCTTTTGTATTACTAATTCATTATACTACAATAGGTTTATACTACCTACTTTTCTGGTCATTTTTTGACATTTATGGGATAGAGAAAAAGATTTTTTTTCCATGAATGAGTTAGTGGAGCAAGATAGAATCTCAGGCACAGAAGATACCATAGAAAACATTGACACAACAAAGAAAATACAAAGCATGAAACCATCTAGAAAATCCAGGACACAATGAAAAGACCAAACCTAAGAATAATAGGAATAGAAGAGATTGAAGATTCCCAGCTCAAAGGGCCAGAAACCATCTTCAACAGAATCATAGAAGAAAACTTCCTCAACCTAAAGAAAGGGATGGCCATAAATGTACAAGAAGTTTACAGAACACTAAACAGATTAAATCAGAAAAGAAAATCCTCCCACCACATAATAATCAAAACATTAAATGCACAGAACAAAGCAAGAATATTAAAAAGCTGTAAGGGAAAAAGGACAAGTAACATATAAAGGATGTATCAGAATTACACCAGATTTCTCAACAGAGACTCTAAAAGCCAGAAGATCCTGGACAGATGTAATGCAGACACAGGCAAGCCTATATCCAGCATAATCCTCAATCACCATAAAAGGAGGAACCAGGATATTTCATGACAAAACCAAATTAAACACTATATATGTACTAATCCAGCTCTACAGAGGAAGATTCTAGAAAGAAAACTCCCACACAAGGAGAATATTTACCCTAAAAAAAAAAACCAAGAAATTAATCATCTTACAACAAACCCAAAAGGTGAGATTCATACACACACACACACACACACACACAATTCCACCTCCAATAACAAAAACAGGAACTAACAGTCATATGTGTTCAATATCCTTCAACATCAATGTAATGAATTCCCCCCAAAAAAGACATAAGCAAACAGACAGCATATGCAAGCAGGATCCAACATTTTTATGCATTCGAGAAACATACCTCAATGACAAAGACAGACACTACTACATCAGAGTAAAAGACTAGGAAAAAAAAATCCAAGCAAATGATTCAAAGAAACAAGTGGAAGTTGCCATCTAATATCCAATAATGTGGGATGATGTCACAGGTGAGGCAGGTACAAGATAGAAGGAGGCCTGTCATTAGACAAGAAGGAGGGATGGGTGGGAGAAAAGTTTGAAGGAAGAGGAGGAGACTGGAATGGAAAGGAGGAGGAAAGAGTAGGAGACTGGAGAGAAGCCGCCGGGGAGAGAACATGGAAGCTGACGTTAAGATTCCACTCTGTGTATTATGAATATTCTTAATGGATGGATGTGTACAGGGCTTTGTATGTTTAGGTGGGCAATTATATATATATATATATATATATATATATATATATATTTTTTTTTTTTTTTTTTCGGAGCTGGGGACCGAACCCAGGGCCTTGCACTTCCTAGGCAAGCGCTCTACCACTGAGCTAAATCCCCAACCCCGGGCAATTATATCTTATCAACTGGATCAAAGGTTATTGTGTTGTGTGTTCTTTCATGTGAAGATTTAAGTGTAAGAAAGTGTGCAGTAGCTGGTCTGGGCCACCATGGAGTTGGGATGTGTGTTTCTGGCATGGAAACCTGCCTTGGGAGCTAGATAGGTAGAGAGATTGCTGACAACTCAGAGAGAGGCCTTCGGCAGTGTGATATGGGGTGGAGCAGAGTGGATGAGACACTTTGTTGACTGAGACTAAGATATCAAGCAGATATCTTGGGGCACTGTGGTGCCGGACCTAGTGGGGGATAAAAGACAGCATTTTATTTTATTTTATTTTATTTTTAGCATTTTATTTTTTATAATTTTAAAACAACACAATAACTTTCATCCAAATAGACTTTCATCCAAAAGTTATTAAAAAAGATGGGGAAGGACACTTCATATTCATGAAAGGAAACATCTACCAGGATAAACTCTTAATTCTTAACATCTATTCCCCAAATGCAAGGGCACCCACATTTGTAAAAGAAACTTTATTAAAACTTCAAAACACATATTGAACCTCATATAACAAGAGTGGGAGACGTCTACATCCCAGTCTCAGCAATGGACAGATTATTGAAACAGAAACTAAACAGAGACACAGTGAAGCTAATAGAAGTTATGAACTGAATGGATTTAACAGATATCGACAGAAGGTTTTGCCCCCAAATAAAAGCCTTCTTCTCAGCACCTTAAGGTACCTTCTCCAACAATGACCAAATAATTACACACAAAGCAATTCCCAACAGATACAAGAAGATTGAATAATCCCAGATCACCATGGACTAAGGCTTGTCTTCAATAAGAACAAAAATAATAGAAAGCACACATACTCATGAAAACTGAATAACTCTCTACTCAATGATATCTTGGTCAGGGAAGAAATAAAAAACGAAATTAAAGACATTCTAGAACTCATTGAAAATGAAGGCACAACATGCTCAAACTATGGGATAAAATGAAAGCAGCGCTAAGAGGAAAATTCACAGCATTAAGTGCCTTCATAAAGAAATTGGTGATATAATCTTATATCCAGCCACTTTGCTGAAGTTCTTTATCAGGTGTAGGAGTTCTCTAGTAGAATTTTTGGGGTTGCGTATGTATACTATCATATCATCTACAAATAGTGATACCTTGACTTCTTCCTTGACCTCCTTTTGTTGTCTAATTGTTCCAGCTAGAGATTCAAGTACTATATTGAATAAATAGGGAGAGAGTGGGCAGCCTTGTCTTGTCCCTGATTTTAATGGAATTGCTTCAAGTTTCTCTGCAATTAATTTGATGTTGACTGGTGATTTGCTGTATACTGCTTTTATTATGTTTAGGTATGGGTCTTGAATTCCTAATCTTTCCAAGATTTTTAACATGAAGCAGTGTTGTATTTTGTCAAAGGCTTTTCGAACATCTAATGAGTTGGTCATGTGATTTTTTTCTTTGAGTTTGTTTATGTTGTGGATCACATTGATGGATTTCCAAATATATCTCTATACCCCTGGGACGAAGCCTACTTGACCAATGGTGAATGATATTTTGATGTGTTCTTGGATTTGGTTTGCAAGACTTTTATTGAGTATTGCACTGGTATTCATGAGGGAATTGGTCTGAACTTCTCTTTTTTTGAAGGGTCTTTATGTGGTTTAGGTATCAGCATAACAGTGGCTTCATAGAATGAATCAGGTGGTGTTTCTTCTGTTTCTCTTTTGCAGAATAGTTTGTGAAGTATTTGAAGGCATGATAGAATTTTGCACTAAAACCATCTGGCCCTGGAATTTTTTTTATTTTTTTTAATTAGATATATTTCTTTACTTATATTTCAAATGTTATTCCCCTTCCTGCATTATCTTTCTAGGACTTTTATCACAAAGTGGTGTTGAATTTTGTCAAATTCCTTCTCAGCATCTAATGAAATGATCACGTGGTTCTTATCTTTGAGTTCATTTATATAGTGGATTAAATTGATGGATTTTTGTATATTAAACCATCCCTGCCTCCCTGGGATGAAGCCTACTTGATCATGATGGATGATTGTTTTGATATGTTCTTGGATTTGATTTGCAAGAATTTTATTGAGTATTTTTGTGTCGATATTCATAAGGGAAATTGTTCTGAAGTTCTCTTTCTTTGTTGGGTCTTTGTGTGGTTTCGATATAAGAGTAATTGTGGCTTCATAGAAGGAAATTGGTAGTGCTTCGTCTGCTTCTATTTTGTGGAATAGTTTGGACAGTATTAGTATGAGCTCTTCTATGAAGGTCTGATAGAATTCTGCACTAAACCCATCTGGTCCTGGTCTCTTAAGTTGGGAGATTTTAATAACTGCTTCTATTTCTTTAGGAGTCATGGGGTTGTTTAGATGTTTTATTTGTTCCTGATTTAACTTTGGTACCTGGTATCTGTCTATTGTCCATTTCCTTCAAATTTTCCAGTTTTGTTGAATATAGGCTTTTGTAGTAGGATCTGATGATTTTTTAAATTTCTTCAGATTCTGTCGTTATTTCTCCCCTCATTTCTGATTTTGTTAATTTGGATACACTCTCTTTGACCTCTGGTTAGTCTGGCTAAGGGTTTATCTATCTTGTTGATTTCCTCAAAGAACCAGCTCCTGGTTTTATTAACTATTTGTATAGTCCTCTTCCTTTCTACTTGTTTGATTTCAGCCCCGAGTTTGATTATTTCCTGCCTTCTACTCCTCTTGGGTTTATTTATTTCTTTTTGTTCTAGAGCTTTAAGGTGTGCTGTCAAGATGTTGACATATGTTCTCTCCTGTTTTTTTTTTTTTTTTTTTTTTTTTTTGCAGGCGCTCAGAGGTATGAGTTTTCCTCTTAGTACCACTTTCATTGCATCCCATAAGTTTGGGAATTTGAATCTTCATTTTCATTAATTTCTAAGATGTCTTTAATTTCTTTCTTTATTTCTTCCTTGACCAAGTTGTCATTGAATAGAGCATTGTTCAACTTCCATGTATATGTGGGCTTTCTGTCATTATTGTTATTGAAGACCAGTCTTAGTGTGTGGTGACCTGATAGCACGCATGGGATTATTTCTTTCTTCCTGTATCTGTTGAGGCCTGTTTTATGACCAAGTACATGGTTAATTTTGGAGAAGGTTCCATGTGGTGCTGAGAAGAAGGTGTATCCTTTTGATTTAGGATGGGATGTTCTATAAATATCTGTTAAATCCATTTGGTTTATAACTTCTGTTAGTTTCTTTATGTCTCTGTTTAATTTCTGTTTCCATGGTCTGTCCATTGATGAGCGTGGGGTGTTGAAATCTCCTACTATTATTGTGTGAGGTGCAATGTGTGCTTTCAGCTTTTGTGAATGTAGGTGCCCTTGCATTTTGAGCATAGATATTTAGGATTGAAATTTCATCTTGGTGGATTTTTTCTTTGATGCATACATATGAAATGTCCTTCCTTATCTTTTTTAATGACTTTTGGTTGAAAGTCAATTTTATTTGATATTAGAATGGCAACTCTAGCTTGTTTCTTTGGGCCATTTGTTCGGAAAATTATTTTCCAGTCATTTACTCTTAGGTAGTGTCTGTCTTTGTCTGTGAGGTGTGTTTCCTTCATGCAGCAAAATGCTGGGTCCTCTTTACGCATCCAGCCTTTTAGTCTATGTCTTTTTATTGGGGAATTGAATCCATTGATGTTGAGAGATTTTAAGAAATAGTGATTGTCGCTTCCCGTTATTTTTGTTGTTAGAGGTGGAATTATGTTTGTTTTTCTCTCTTTTGGTTTTATTGCAAGGAAATTATATTCTTGTTTTATGTACAGTGTAGTTTCTCTCCTTGTGTTGGGAGTTTTCCATCTATTATCTTTTGTAGGACTGGATTTGTAGAAAGATATTGTGTAAATTTGGATTTTGTCATGGAATATCTTGTTTTCTCCATCTATGTTAATTGAGAGTATTGCTGGATACAGTAACTTGGGCTGGCATTTGTGTTCTCTTAGGGTCTGTATGACATCTATCCACGATCTTCTGCTTTTTATAGTCTCTGGTGAGAAGTCTGGTATAATTCTGATAGGTCTGCCTTTATATGTCACTTGACCTTTTTCCCTTACTGCTTTTAATATTCTTTCTTTGTTTTGTGTGTTTGGTGTTTTAACTATTATGTGACAATCTATTTGGAGTTTTGTCACTTCTTTTATGTTACTGGGCATCTCTTTCTTTAGGTTAGGGAAGTTTTCTTCTATAATTTTGTTGAATATATTTACTGGCCCTTTAATTTGGGAGTCTTCACTCTCTTCTATACCTATTATCCTTAGGTTTGATCTTTTCATTGTGTCCTGGATTTCCTGTATGTTTTGGATTAGGAGCTTTTTGCGTTTTACATCATCTTTCACGGTTGTGTCGATGTTTTCTACGGTATCTTCTGCCCCTGAGATTCTCTCTTCTATGTCTTGTATTCTGTTGGTGATGCTTGTATCTACATCTTCTTGTCTTTTCCTTAGGTTTTCTATATCCAGGGTTGTCTCCTTTTGTGCTTTCTTTATTGTTTCTATTTCCATTTTCAACTCGTTCACCTGTTTGGTTGTGTTTTCCTGTAATTCTTTCAGGGATTTTTGTGTTTCCTCTCTAAGGGCTTCTACTTGTTTACTTGTGTTTTCCCACATTTCTTTAAGGGAGTTCTTTATGTCTTTCTTGAAGTCCTCCATCATTATTAAAAACATGATTTTAAATCTAAATCTTCCTTTTTTGGCATGTTTGGATATCCAGTATTTTCTTTGGTGGGAGAACTGGCCTCTGATGATGCCAAGTAGTCTTGTTTTCTGTTGCTTAGGTTCTTGCACTTGCCTTTAACCATTGAGTTGTCTCTCGTGTTTGCTTGTCTTGTTATTTCTGAGCGTGACTTGACCCTGCTATAGGCCTCTGTGTCAGCACTCCTGTAGAACTGTTTTCCTGCTTTCTTTCAGCCTTTTCTGAGAACAGGTGCTCTGATTTTAGGTGTGTTGGCACTCCTGGAGGCTGTCTTCCAGCTCTAGGCGTGGGCAGGAATCAAAGGGTCCTGCCCCTGATTGCTCGTAGGTCTTTGCACCCAGTAAGCACAGTTGGCACTATGTGATTCCCTCTTGGGCCTGGACTGTGGGCAGAGGGTAGTCTCCTCTGAACTTCTCAGGAGTATCCACACTTCTGAGGGTCCAGTTCTCTCCTCCAGGGGATTTGGGTGCAGGGAGCTGTTCGGCCGGTTCAGTTCAGTCCTGGGTACAGACCAGAACCGGGGGTACTGGCAGCTGTCTGTTCCTATATCCCTGTGTCCAGAGGCACTGTGCAGTTTCCCCTTGGACCAGGGATGTGAGCAGAGGTATGCAGAGGTGGCAGTCTGTCCTGTGGTCTCAGGATGTCTGCACTCCTGGGTGGTCAGCTCTCTTCCCCACTATTTTTTGTTTTGTTTGGGAAAATTTTAATGACTGTGTCTATTTCCTTAGGGGTTATGGGACTGTTTAGATAGTTTATCTGGTCCTGATTTAACTTTGGAGTCTGGTATCTGTCTAGCAAATCATCCATTTCATCTAGATTTTTCCAGTTTTTTTTTGAGTATAGGCATTTGTAGCAGGAGCTGATAATTTTTTTTAAAATTTCCTCAGTTTCTGTTGTTATGTCTTCCTTTCCATTTCTGATTTTGTTAATTCGCATACTGTCTCTGTGCCCTTTAGTTAGTTTGGCTAAGGGTTTATCTATCTTGTTTATTTTTGCAAAGAACCAGCCCCTGGTTTTGTTGATTCTTTGAATAGTTATCTTTGTTTCTAATTGGTCGATATCAGCTGACTTTGATTATTTCCTGCCATCTACTCCTATTGAGTGTGTTTGCTTCTTTTGTTCTAGAGCTTCCAGATGTGCTGATAAGTTTCTAGTGTAGGATCCCTCCAATTTCTTTATGAAAGTACTCAGTGGTATGATTTTTCCTCTTAACACTACTTTCGTTGTGTCCCATAAGTTTGATTTGTTTGAAATTTAAGGAATTGGGCATCAAAGTGGGTGTATTATGTACAATAATACATGAAAAAAGTGCATGGAACCAATGTTAAAGTATTGTTAATAATAAGTTACAACCAAACAAAAATGATTAAGATAACATTGTATTGCAAAGAAACTTGTACAATCTGGTGTTTCAGGTGATAACTGTAACATAAATATAAAACACAAATTAATGAGCTTAATAATAAAATAAATAAGGAATTTACACTAGTGAGAATGATAACAAACAGATTTATGTTTTGCATTTCTATAGTTGATTGATCATGTTATATATGTAAGAGGAAATAGATAAAACAACATATGAATTATATACCTAGACAGAACTTTTAAATATCTTTGTTTAAGTGTACCCATAATTTTAGATATTAAAATTTCTAATTGTATTTACATAAAATGGTGAAAGATTTCTTTTAAAAAAATGAAGGAAATACTTCCTCACTTTCCAATTTTATCTAATGATATGCTGCAATTGAAATAAAATTATTAAGGTACACATCAGTAGAAAACTCCTTTCAAAAGTAGGATGAGTCTTCTCCGTTTCACGCTTTATGTGTCAAATCTTTTTCCTGGTCTGTTAGCAAAATATCTTGCTCACACTGCTTCTAAATAAGTTGTTGACCATTAAGTGACAGTCTAGATCATGGCTGACATGTATACAATTTAAGAGCATAGGCATTGAATGTTCTCCAAATTAGTAGCTTAAAACATCAGCCTAAATGTATTAGCGTTAAAATGTGCTTTTCACTACTATGGAAAAATTTGTTTCTCTTCCTCAGTAAAATTGTTGCTTTTATCAATCAGGTTTAGTAGGGGAATTTGCTTCCTCACTTTGACTGTGAGGCCACAGATAGGGGCACTGTGCAAATACCTTCTATGGAGCTGTCAGTAGTAAACTTAGGCTTGTATGACTATCAGAATCAATGCTATTTTAATAGAGTCTCTGCATGTTATAAGAAACAAAGTATTTTACCTTTTTTACAAGATAAAGAAAAGTTTCATAATATGCCAAATAAATAGAAAAAGAGAATCGCCACTGTGTTTACATTACCACAAAAATGACAGGCTTTATAAACTGGAATAATTGCTGTAGAGCAGTCTAAAAATTGATTTTAAAATCAAAGAATTAAGTATTTGAACTGCCCTTTGAATCAGAGAAAAATGCACAAACTGCATTTATAACAATAACACAGATGTCAGATATGGTCAGTGTGTGAAATGTCAGATGATCAGTATGCTGACATAGTGCATAAGCAGTGCCTGCAGACAGCTGTGACATTTCGGGCTTATGAAGACCTTTGGGATACTCTAGCCTGCATGTTCCTGTTCTCTATACTCACAGCTCTTAGAGTGTTTGTGAAGCACCAAGAGACTCCAATTGTGAAAGCCAATAACTGGACTCTCAGCTAGATTCTGCACATCACTTTCACATTTTGTTTTCTCTGTCCCTTGTTCCACACTGGACATCCCCAAGAAGTTGCCTGTGTCTTGTAGCAGAGCACATTTGGAGTTCTATCCACTATGGCTGTTTTCCACTAAGTTGGCTGAAACCATTGATATGGTTCTGGAATTCTCCTGGCCCACAAGTGCTCTGATAATGTCAGAGCACCTGAATTCATTAATCCTTCTATGTTTATTCTATTTATTCTCTGGAATATGGTTAGAAGTATCTCCTCTTGTTCACACAGATGTACACACTGACCATGGCTACATCATCATTGTATGGAAGAAGGTCTCGGCCACTGCCTTCCACTGTCTTCTTGAGATCTGGGCTCTCCAGCTCTTAGGAGCTGCACTGTGGTTTTGTAAAGTGTCAGAAAATTACCCGACACTTCAATGAAGCCAAGTTCCTGACCTTCAGTATGTTGCTGTTAGTGCCAGAGTGACTTTTCTCCTGTCTACCTCAGTACCCAGGGGCAAGTCATAATAGCCATGATGCAGGCCTGCTGACATCATCTTTTTTTTTTTTCCAAAATGCTGCATTAATTTGCTCATACCTGATAAAACTTATTTTAAAACTTTCAGGTTCTTTTCCTCTGGCGTGCCATCGACAATTCTAGTTGTCATCATAGGCCGCCACCACGCCCGGTGTAATCGCTATTGTAAGAATAAAACCATATGCCGTGGTGTCCCTGATACTAAGATCCGCATTTTTGACTTGGGACAGAAGAAAGCAAAAGTGGATGAATTCCCACTTTGTGGCCACAGGGTGTCAGATGAATATGAACAATTCTCTTCGGAAGCACTGGAGGCTGCCCGTATTTGTGCCAACAAATACATGGTAAAGAGTTGTGGCACGGATGGCTTTCATATCCGGGTGAGGCTCCACCCTTTCCACGTCATCCGTATCAACAAGATGTTGTCCTGTGCTGGGGCTGACAGGCTCCAGACAGGTATGTGTGGTGCCTCTGGGAAGCCCCAGGGCACACAGGGTTCACATTGGCCAAGTCATCATGTCTATCCGAACCAAGCTGCAGAATAAGGAACATGTGATTGAGGCTCTGCGTAGGCCCAAGTTCAAGTTCCCTGGCCGCCAGAAGATCCACATCTTGAAGAAATGGGGCTTCATCAAGTTCAGTGCAGATGAATCTGAAGACATGGTTGCCGAGAAGCGGCTCATTCCGGATGGCTGTGGTGTCAAATATCCCCAATCGGGGTCCTCTGGACAAGTGGAGAGCCCTGCACTCCTGAAGGTTTCCACAGTGCTCTCCTATACCCTATCAAGTCATGTTCAATAATAAATCTCACATCAAATCTGAAAAAAAGAACTTTCAGGTTTATCTATATAGCAGCGAGTACTTGAAGAAATTGGGTTGAAGGAAATGAGATCGACATGATCAAATACATTGCATGCATACATGAAGGTCTTATTAAATAAAGTTTTTGAGGATAAGAAAAGTTTATGAACCCTTGATTTTCTAAAAATGTAAGTCATTTGCGTTGCCTGTGATAAAATTGTACCATCATAACTGGCAGACACTATATGCTATCTCCACAAATAAATTCCTGTTATCTTTCTAAAATAATATTAGTGTAGCAGAGTGCAAATTGTTATTAATATTAATCCTGTCACTTTCTCCTACTTAGCATAAGTCTGCTGTGATGGATGGTTTTCGTGTCAACATCCTCAAATTTGGATCACTTGAGTAAGAAGCTACATCTGAAGAACTGTCAGAATTCCCTTCATTGATGTGGAAGATCCAGCCCAAACATGGGTGAAATCTAGTAGCAGCTCATTTATAGAGGACATAGCTTCTCTCTTGCACACTTGGCCTTTAATCCTGCTTCCAAACGGATACTCCCTGTATCGGCTGGTGATGATTGGTTCACTTACATCAGAATCGATATTTCAAGCTCCACACTATGCAGAGGAAGCCAAAAGGTTCCTGATTCTGAAAGACCCCAAAGAAAACCTTTACCCCATACCTTAAAGGTCCCTTTTCCAAATCTTGAGATTTAAACGCAGACCACCAAACAAGAATTAGTGATTAGTTATTGGGTCCTTTGAGTTATTAAAATAGTGAATCTCTGTGGAGTAAGGTTGTTATTCCCTTTTTAGTCCAATAAGGGCTCTTTCTTTTATATTAATGAATTATATACAATAATAATAATTGTGAAAACTATCAGGTAAAAATTACACTCACAATATCCAGTTCATTTGTGTTTGGCAATGTTGGAAAAAGTACTCTATTATTTATTATATCTTGGTGAGTCATTTAAAAAAAATGTAGGCAGAACCAACCTAACTCCAAAAGAAGGCCTGTGCCTTTGGGGATATGCAGAAGATGTGACAAAGGCTGGCACTGGACTAATGAATGTAGATCAGCAAGAGACAGACAGGGTAACTCCTTGTTGGGAAAAACCTAGGGCAGCCTGTTGCAGGCCCCAATGTCAGATTAAAATCAGTCATTTCAGGTCAGCAGTAAAGGGCGGTTATGAGGGGATAGAGAAATGAACAGGACTGGGGTACATGACTTGAAACTCAAAGAATCAATGAAACATTTAAAGAATTGCTAAAAAAAATTATTGGGTCTTATGAGAAAGGCATGGAGGGCCATTATTGGTTTTGGTTATTTTAGGAATGACCATAGAGGTGAAGCAAGCCTGTAAGAGTGATGTGACATGAACAGCACACTTTCTTTTTAGGTGAATTATTGTGTATGACATATTTGAAGACGTATCTCCAGAGACATGGGTATAGTTTTATTTTGTCAAATTCTGGAACTATAATAGTAGTCACTTGACAAGGGTCAGTTGGTGCCGTCCCTCACAGATTAGTCCCCAAGAGAAATGGTCTAGTATTCAATTCAGAACAACTGGAACATTGTCTGAGGTGAAATTTTGCTTGCAGAAGTTGAGCGGGACTGTGAGTTAGATGTGCCAGTTAGTGGACTTTTGGACAAGTGTATGACAGAGCGGAGGCAAAGTGTACCCCTGGGCATGTGTGTCAAGGGCTCACGAAATCCTAGATAAACACACATATTGATGATGAAGATTATAAAGAATGAATTATTTGTACAGCTTAGATAGCAAACCTTGTGGATAACTTTATTTAGAAAATGTACCCTGTGTCCCAACACAATGAAGGTAATGGATATAAAGGCAGAATCAGTGAGAATCTTACCTGGAAAAGGGTACTGCTCTAGGACCTTTATGATTGTGTATACATTATTCTGTTGGGCTGAGCAATGAGTAGTATGAAAAGCAGGTTGATCAGATCCCGTGTACACAGTCTTGCAATTCTCTATTCTATCTGTGAAATAAGCAGAAGCATTAATGATAGGGAAAGCGACAAGTTTGGAAAGGATACTCCATTGAGTATGCTTCAAAATGTAAACAATTTCCAGAAGGATAATGACAATTAAGTTTAAGATAATGTAGAAGTGAAAGTTTCCATGGACTATATTATTCATTAGGCAATTTTATTTTTCATTAGCATATGTCAAATGTACAAAATAATAGTTTTCATTATGATATCCCCATATATGTATGTAAAGTATATATTTTTTAATCAGTCAGCTTCGTGACATTTGCCAATATGCTGTAGAAAGCATGTCAATACTTAAGAATATTCCATTATGCATCTTGTGCACTGGAATTTTTTAACCTGTGTATGAGAACCTATGTAGTCTTAGAATGTGGGATGATGTCACAGGTGAGACAGGTACAAGATAGAAGGAGGCCTGTCATTGGACGAGATGGAAGGATGGGTGGGAAAAAAGTTTGAAGGAAGAGGAGGAGACTGGAATGGAAAGGAGGAAGAGACAGGAGGGAGAGGGAGAAAAGCCATGGCAGAACAATATGGCAGGTGATATTAAGATTCCACGCTGTACCTTTACATGTTGTTACGAATGTTTAAGGGATGGATGTGTATTGGGCTTTGTATATTTAGGTGGGCAATTATATCTTATCAATTGGGCCAAAGGTTATTGTGTTGTGTGTTCTTTCATGTGTAGATTTAAGTGTAATGGGGTGTAGGGTGGCTGGTCTGGGCTACCACGGAGTTGGGAATGTGTGTTTCTGGCATGGAAACCTGCCTTGGGAACTAGATAGGTAGAGAGGTTGCTGACGGCTCAGAGAGAGGCCTTCAGCAGTGTGATATGGGATGGAGTGAAGCAGGTGAGACACTTTGCTGAGTGAGTTTTAAGGTATCGATCAGATATCATGGGGCACTGGGGTGCCGGACCTAGAGGGGGATAAAAGACAGCTTTTTATTTTTTATATTCTTACAACAACATTAGAACACAGGAAACTAGTCATTATTCATTTTTCTTGTGTCATTAAAAGTAGACAGCATGTTAGGCAATGCTGTAGGACAATCCAGCAATTCCTCATCAATGAGCCATGATTGCAATGACCTGAAAACTTTCCTTTGAATTGCCCTAGGCAAGTAATCATAATTTCCCTGACACTAGCAATACCCTGCTTCAAGAAATCTTATTCTAATAACTTAGAAAATTAAATCCCAACTCTATGTGATCTTGGGAGAAAAGAAATATTTTTTTTTATATTGACAAGTAGTTTGGAGTAAATCAGAAGATTATATATAAGTAATCCAAAGTTTACATATGGAGCGTTGGAATATCAAATAATTGTCAAAAAGTTGTTTTATCTATCGATATTCTGTTTTTCTTTGAGGCATTCCAAATGATTTACATTTTAAAATGAAAACACTTGGTCAGATCGTTTGTGTAATTGCCTCAAATTATAGTGTTAGATTTACATTTAAAACCTTCTGACATGAAAATCAGATCACGATGACAGCCACCAGATGTCATCCTTATTCCATTTTAAAGACACTGGAAATATTCCTGAGGCATTTTTAGACTCATACATAGACAATGCCTTATTTTTCTGCATTTTAATTTGAAATAGCAACTATTTCAAATACCTGGAATTCTTATTAGACGTGATACAATGAGCTAAGTATATAATGAAAATGCAATTGCATCAATCACCTGAGCACAGAACTTTTTCCATGAGGAATAAAGTCCTCCCCCATAAGGACTTTATCATGTGTGCATGTTGTGATGCATTGTCAAGGTTGACAAGACGGGGGGGGGGATGAGGGTCAGGGTCAAGATCGTGTAATGGATACAATAGACCAATACAGTGGCTGCTTGGTGTGAGATTAGGAGAAGCCACTGGAGACTCTGAGGAGCTGCCTCAGGTCATTTGACAGTGATACCAGAGTTTGTTGCTTGCGGGAGTTGGCAGTCTTGGATCATTTACGAGGTGCTTCCATATTAGTTACTGTGAGAATAGTTCTTCATTGGTCCATCAAATGCTGTCCTCAAAAGTTTTTGGCCATATCAAATATCAAAGGCTTTAAAACAGGCAATAAGAGCTCTATAGATCCTGCTAGGATAGCGCTAAACATCCCGATTTGTAAAATGGGCACACTTAGATTGGGAATTAAAAAAAAAATAAGGTTGTTTTATTTTCAAATCACCAACTTCAATGACAAGAGTAGCCATAAGATCTCCTCCGTTTTCATCAGTTTTCCCGCTATTGTTGCCCAAGGACCGAGGATGGGGCCACCACCGAGTTTCCAGAATTGGAGGGTTGCCTCGTGTATCAAATATACAAGTGTGCAGCCAGAACAGGAGCTATACTGTTAAGGAACCAAATTGTTGTTAAATCTCAATATGCTGTAAGAAAAGCGCTCTCTCTCTCTCTCTCTCTCTCTCTCTCTCTCTCTCTCTCTCTCTCTCTCTCTCTCTGTTGTTTAACACAAGGCTTCTATATGTAGCCTTGGCTGTTCTGGAACTCACTCTTTAGACCAGAATGGCCTCAAACTCACAGAGATCCACCCGACTCTGCTTCCTGAGTTGTGGGACAGTGGACCCAGCCAGGAAACGTGGTTTAAGGTTGAGTGGGTCTGAGACCGCGGCACTCAGTACCCACCTGAGATGGTAGGCGCCTCTATGCTCCCTACTAGATTCCTGGCCTGGAGCACATTACATACTTCCCACATAGGAAACATGACCTGTGGTCCCATAGCCCAGATCAAGTTCTCCATGCTAATGAGGTATCTAGAGGACCTCAGGGTTTAGCCAATAAGCTTCTCTTCCTGGACATTACTCCCTGTAAAAGGTATTTAATCTCTGGTCTACCCTGAGAAGGTAGTATGCACCCATTTTTCATGATGAACAGTCAATAAACAATGTGGATAAACATGGATTGTCTCTTTTTTATGGAGAATCTCCAGGGAGAAAGCCTTTGACTATAGAGTTGCAGCCCTAGTCTCCTACACAAGGCCCCTCTGGACTCCCAGACAACCACCACTGAGTTAAGCCAGAGTTCCCATTCCCCTGACCTTGGGTTATCATCATTCTCAGCCCTAACTCTATTCACAACTCCCCACGACCCAGTGACACCTGGATGTCCAGGAGTTTGGGAGTCCCTTGCAGACCCATGGACACCCGACCCTACATTCTTGACTCCTTTGTGCAGTTTTCCAGCAGTGACTGGATTCCTGGGAGCTTGGGAACCTTGACTTCAGCTTCCCACATCTCAGACTGTATTTTCTCACCCATGAGTGGTGTCTCAGTTCTTCTCTAAAGTCCAGCACCTGACAGCAGCAGCGTAGGGTAAATGCAGTCTAGCTTCTTGAATTCCCTGCAGTTTTTTGTCACCCCAGTGGCAGGGCAAAGCACAGAACCACACTGAGTCTGGGGATTATTTCTAGATAAGAATAAGTTTCCATTTCCTAAATTTGGTGTACCTGGCAAAAAATGTTTTTAAACCTTGCTGAACTTGTGACCCCATGATGTATGACTACCCCTTACATTGCTTAACTCATGACCTCATGAGGCATGGCTGCCTTTCACCTTGCTGAATATATTTTCAGGATACCTTGATCCACAGCCTTGACCACCTAACCCAGGATGTATGATTCCTCTCCTATGTGTTGTGTATATGTGCTTTTATTCTTACTTTTCACTCTAGTTTCTTTAAACAAAGAATCAGCAAACATAGCTGTTTCTATTAACTTTATGGCTCTTCTCTATAAAAGGGACTTTGAGAAGTCAGTAAGGAGCTGCTCTCTCAAACCCTGAATTATCACTCTAGTCAGTCCTGGTCATACCTCTAAAATAAAGTTTTCTTAATCATGAGTTTGGTCTTTCTCCTGGGATATTTGGGATTAATACAAGGACACTGATCAGCCCAATGCCTTCCTTTTGTTACATTAGGGCTTAATACTGGTCCTCTCCTTTTATATGCTTTGCTTTGCTTTTCCTAAAGTTCCATTCCCTGTGACTTATTGTGCCACAATGAATACATTTCAGTGGTTTTACTTTTGGTTCGAGGGTGACAGTTTGTTTTTTTTCCCCTCCATCTTTATTAACTTGGGTATTTCTTATTTACATTTCAAATGTTCTTCCCTTTCCCAGTTTCCAGGCAAACATCCACCTAACTCCTCCTCTTCCCCTTCTATATAGGTGTTCCCCTTCACTTCCTCCCCCCATTACTGCCCTCCCACAAGAATCCCGTTTGCTGGGGGTCTAGCCTTGGCAGGACCAAGGGCTTCCCCTTCCATTGATGCTCTTACTAGGCTATTCATTTCTACCTACGCACTTGGAGCCCAGGGTCAGTTAATGTATAATCTTTGGGTAGTGGCTTAGTCCCTGGAAGCTCTGCTTGGTTGGCATTGTTGTTCATATGGGGTCTCAAGTCCCTTCAAGCTCTTTCAGTCCTTTCTAAGATTCCTTCAACGGGGGTCCCATTCTCAGTTCAGTGGTTTGTTGCTGGCATTCGCCTATGTATTTGCTGTATTCTGGCTGTGTCTCTCAGGTGAGATCTACATCCTGCAGTTCCTGTCGGCCTGCACTTCTTTTTTTTCATCCATCTTATCTAGTTTGGTGGCTGTATATGTATGGGCCACATGTGGGGCAGGCTCTGAATGGGTGTTCCTTCTGCCTCTGTTCTAAATCCCTTTGCCTCTCTCTTCCCTGCCAAGGGTCTTCTTCCCTTTTTAAAGAAGGAGTGAAGCATTCACATTTTGGTCATCCTCTTCAGTTTCATGTGTTCCGTGCATCTAGGGTAATTTGAGCATTTGGACTAATATCCACTTATCAATGAGTGCATACCATGTGTGTTTTACTGTGATTGTTACCTCACGCAGAATGATATTTTCCAGTTCCATCCATTTGCCAATGAATTTCATAAATTCATTGTTTTTGATAGCTGAGTAATATTCCATTGTGTAGATGTACCACACTTTCTGTATCCATTCCTCTGTTGAAGGCCATCTGGGTTCTTTCCAGCTTCTGGCTATTATAAATAAGGCTGCGATGAACATAGTGGAGCATGTATCTTGAAGAGAAAAGACCAAGTTTAAAATTGTCCCATTAAAGCAAACTGTATTTGGGGATGCACCCAGGACTGGCAGTTGGCTGCCTCATCCCAAATTGGTATTTGAGATAGCAGCCCCCACTGGACTCTTGAAGACCCTCTTGTAGGAGAGATCGGGTGTTCACAGGAGGGAAAGGGTTGGCAGTTATACATTGTTAAAAGGATACAAAGAAAAGAGGGGAACAAAGGGAAGGATATTCATTGAGTGAATGGGGTTGCAAGGAGCTTACATCAGACCCAAGAAATAGGAACTTACTCTTAATTACAAATAGAAGTCTTGTTTAGGGAGGACTTAACATAGGACAGACAAGAACTTATTCTTTATCTAGGATTTAATACAGGACAAAAAGGAACTTCATTTTTGCTGTTTTAGCTCCAAACAGAGCTCTTACCTTGCAAGTCACAGTGTCCTGTTTTGGTCCCCCATTAACGTTTGAGATATTTGTGCCTGTTTTGGTTTCCCAGCAGCTAGAACATTAACATTAAAATTGTGGAAGCTCACATCTGTGCTGACTCTGATATAATCTTCCAAATATCCTCTGCAGCTCATATCAGGCTTATAAACCTTTGAACTGGCATTATCAAAAGCAGGATCTTCATAAGCATGTCCCTGGGATCAGTTTCGGTAGAGTTTTCCTCAGGTTGTCTTGTAGTTTAGCCATAAATTACATATCACATTCTGAACTGCTCTGCTGTAATTTGCTAAAAAGAAAAGATGGGCATATTTACTGGTTCTGTGATGTTTTCCCTCTGTGTTAGTTCAACAAACACAGACTTGATTTATAGCTAAGTCCTCATCCCTACATAATTACCTACAGTCAATTTTAGAAAGGCATTCTTTTCTTCCTCCCTCCCTCCTTCCCCTCTCTCCCTTCCTTTCTTCTTTTCTCTGTCTGTCTTTTTTCTTGTTTATAGTTTTTCGAGGTCAGGTTTCTCTGTGTAGCCCTGGCTATCCTGGAATTCACTCTGTAGACCAGGCTGGCCTGAAATCTCACAGAGATCTTCCTGTCTCTGCCTACTGAATGCTGGTATTAAAGACATTGCCTAGCTACAAAAGGCATTTTCTTTTTTGTTTGTTTGTTTTGTTTTGTTTTGTTTTTTTTCGGAGCTGAGGACCAAACCCAGGGCCTTGCACTTGCTAGGCAAGCGCTCTACCACTGAGCTAAATCCTCAACCCCCAAAAGGCATTTTCTTAACTGAGGCTTCCTTCTCTCTGATTACTGTTGTTTATTTCAAGGTGACATAAAATTAGCCAGAACAACTGACCCCTTGTCAACCTGACACATAAACACATTACTGTTAAGTATAACCTTGACTTTTCTGGTGTCTCCTGGATCTCATATTAATTTCAACATTACAATATAAAACATTTACAAACCTAAGGTCCCTTATTTTTACTAATTCAAACATGTTAAAAGTTCACTCTTTTAAAAATACTACATCTATTTTAAAATTAAAAATTTCTCAACTGTAGATTTCTATAAAATAAAAAATAAGTTAAATAATTTATTTCGGGAGGGAAAAACCAGGGCACAGTTGTTATGTTAGAATCACAGCTCATCCAGACAGATCACACCCGGCCAACACGGTTCCACGGGAGAGAGATTTATTTGGGGGAGGGGAGGGCCAACGGAGGGGGATGATGAAAAAGAATGAGTGAGGAAAGACAGAGAAGGTCAGAGGGCTCTGCCTTTTATTTAGACTGTGGTGTAACTGCCCATGCTGCTGTGCATGCATCTGTGCATGGGTAAAGGTGGGCACATGGACCAGGTGAATGCTGGGAAAGTATGGTGATTTCCATGGCAACAGACACAGGGGTTCCTTTAGTGGTCGCCTAGGGGTGACATCACCATCGTCGCTGGATTTGTAGGTGACCCGCGACTGTAAAGCTGGTTCCTGACTATAAAGCCAGTTCCTGATGCCAACAACAGTCATAATCAGACCAAAGACAAAACAAATTCTAAAAGTGTAAATAATTCAGTGTCCAATCCCGGGGATCCATATGCAATCTTCTAGACTCCTTCAAAAGGTATGGGTCACTTCTCTGGCTCTGCACTCTGGAGCACAGATTCTATCCTAGGCTCCAACTAGCTATGCTCTGGCTAGCTCTAGGCCAAACCTGCTGCTGTCCTTGGTGGTTGTCCCAAGACACTGGAATCTCTAGGGTCTTCTGCTGCAACTAAGGCAATACTTTGACAATAGCCTCTCCTAGGCTCTCTTCCTATTGCAAAACCTCAACATTTCTCCAAGACACCTTCAATCCTGTAAGTGTCAACTGCTACTATAGCTGCATGTTCACTAATGTCTTCTCCTGGTCTCTCACAGTGCCAAGGTTCCATGTTCTGTTCTCCATGATGCCTTCATGCCTACAAAGCTAGTACCACCTGGAAGACTAGTTACATATGAATGATTTTGGCTTGTCTGGAACAACAGAATCTGTGTGCTAATTCTGAGGAAATACTTCCCAGAATATTTCATCTCAATGATAGGTGTCTCTTGTTTGCTTGCCTTTTTATTTATTTTTTTTTGGTTCTTTTTTTTTTTTCCGGAGCTGGGGACCGAACCCAGGGCCTTGCACTTCCTAGGCAAGCGCTCTACCACTGAGCTAAATCCCCAACCCCCGCCTTTTATTTTTTATTTCTTGTTTTCTTTTCTTTTGTTGGAAAAGATTTTTTTTACTCACATAATATATCCTGATTATGGCTCCCCCTCCTTTCCTCCTCCCAGATCCTCTGTGTCTGGCCTTCCATACAGATCCTTATTCTTCTGTTTCTCATTAGGAAACAGACATGTTTCTAAGGGATAATAATACAATTAAATAAACTATAACATAATAAACAAAAACTAACACATTGTAGTTTGACAAGACACACAAATAGAAAAAGAGCCCGACAGAGGGCACAAAAATCAAAGACCCACGAGTTGACACACTTGTGAATCTCATAAAAACACTAAATCCAAAACAAAATATCCATGCAGAGGGTATGGTCTGAACTCATGCAATCTTGGTGCATGTTGCCTCAGTCTCTGGGAGTTCACATGGGCTTTGGCCATGTTGAGTTAGAAGGTCTTATTTTCTTTGTGTGCTCCATCTCTTCCACTCTGCTTTCTCTTACGTGGGATTCTCTGATCCCTGAGAAGACAGATTCAATAGACACATACCATTTAAGGATGAATGCTGCAAGGTATGCTTGTTGTCTCCTCTTCTTCCCCTCCTTCTCCTCCAGGAGAAGGGAAGGGGAGATGGGGGAAGAAACAAAGAAACTGAAGAAGATATCAGTCTTAGTTTGGGTTTTATTGCTATAAAGAAACATCATGACTAAGGCAACTCTCATAAAAGACATTTACTTGCAGCTGGCTTATTGTTATCATTATGGCAGAAAGCATGGACGCATACAGACAGACATGGTATTGGAGAAACTGAGAGTTCTACATCTTGATCTTCAGGCAGCAGAAGGGGAATGTAATTACACACTGGGTAGCGCTTGAGCACCAGGAGACTTCAAAGCCCACCTACACAGTGACACAATTCCTCCAACAAGGCCACACCTATTCCAACTAGGCCACACCTCCAAATAAATCATAGAGTTATGTAATCATAATGTTAGAAGAAAGTAGAAATTGTCAGAATTCAGGCTGAAATTATTCTCAAAGTGCATATGATATAAGAAAGAGAGGATAAAAAAGCATGAGTTTCAAAGGCAGGACATTGTAGAATTTTGAAGTATTTTGAATTATTTTGCCTCATTGAACCATGTTGGGGTAACTGTGTGAAGGTGTGTCTCTGTATTTTCAATTGTTAGAAAGAGCAATTTGCAAGTTCATTTGGAATAACAAAAAACCCAGGATATAGAGAAGTATTCTCAACAATCAAAGAACTTGGGAGAAATCACCATCCCTGACCTCAAGCTGTATTACAGGGTAATAGTGATGAAAACTGAACGGCATTGGTACAGGGACAGGCAGGTAGATCAATGGAATAGAATTGAAGACCCAGAAATGAACCCTCACACCTATGGTCACTTGATCTTTGACAAAGGAGCTAAAACCATCCCGTGAAAAAAAGATAGCATTTTCAACAAATGGTGCTGGTTCAACTGGAGGTCAGCATGTAGAAGAATGCAGATCAATCCATTCTTATTTCCCTGTACAAAGCTCAAGTGGCTCAAGGACCTCCATATCAAATTAGATACATTCAAACTAATGGAAGAAAAGTAGGCAAGGGCCTCAAACACATAGGCACAGGGGAAAATATCCTGAACAGAACACCAATAGCTTATGCTCTAAGATTAACAGTAGACAAATGGGATCTCATAAAATTGCAAGTGACAACCAAAAGATTTGGAAAAGATCTTTACCAATCCTACATCTGATAGAGGACTAATATCCAATATATACAAAGAACTCAAAAAACTAGACTCCACAGAACCAAATAACCCTATTAGAAAATGGGGTACAGAACTAAATAAAGAATTCACAGCTAAGGAATATCGAATGGCTGAGAAGCACTTAAAGAAATGTTCAACATCCTTAGTCATCAGGGAAATGCAAATCAAAATAACCCTGAGATTCCACCTCACACCAGTCAGAATGGCTAAGATCAAAAACTCAGGACAACAGATGCTGGAGAGGATGTGAAGAAAGAGGAGTACACTTTCATTGTTGTGGGATTGCAAGCTGATACAACCACTCTGGAAATCAGTCTGGAGGTTCTTCAGAAAATTGGACATAATACTACCTGAGGACTCAGCTATACCACTCCTGGGCATATACCCAAAATATGCTCCAACATATAACAAAGACACAAGCTCCACTATGTTCATCGCAGCCTTATTTATAATAGCCAGAAGCCGGAAAGAACCCAGATGTCCTTCAACAGAGGAATGGAAGAGAAAATGTGGTACATCTACACTATGGAGTACTACTCAGCAATCAAAAACAATGACTTCATGAAATTCATAGGAAAATGGATGGAACTAGAAAATATCATCATGAGTGAGGTAACCCAATTACAAAAAAAACCACACACATGTTATGCATTCACTGATAAGCTGATATTAGTCCAAAAGCTGGGATTACCCAAGATGCAATCCACAGACCACATGAAGCTCAAGAAGAAGGAAGACCTAAGTGTGGATGTTTCAGTCCTTCTTAGAAGGGGGAAGAAATACTCATAGGAGGAAATATGGAGACAAAGTTTGGAGCAGAGACTGAAGGAATGGCCATTCAGAGACTGCCCCACCTGGGGATCCAGCCCATGTACAGTCACCAAACCCAGACAATATTGCTGATGCCAAGAAGTGCATGCTGACAGGAGCCTGATATAGCTGTCTCCTGAGAGGTTCTGCCTGAGCCTGACAAATAAAGAGGCAGATGCTCGAAGCCAACCATTGGACTGAGAATGCGGTCCCAAATTAAGGAGTTAGAGAAAAGACTGAAGGAGCTGAAGTTGTTTACAACCTCATAAGAACAACAATACCAACAACCAGACCCACCAGAGTTCCCAGGTACTAAACCACCAACCAATGAGTACCGATAGAAGGACCCATGGCCCCAGCTACATATGTAGCAGAGGATGGCCGTTGGACACCAATATGAGGAGAAGCCCTTGGTCCTGTGAAGGCTTGTTGTCAGGGCAGGGAGGTAGGAAGGGGTGGGTGGTTGGGTGGGGAAACACTCTCACCAAAGTAGGGGAAGAGGGATGGGATAGGGGGTTTCTGGAGGAGAATGGGGATAACATTTGAAATGTAAATAAAAAATATTCAATGAAAGAAAGAAAAAAAGAAAGAAACATGAGTCAAAATAAACTTCTCTCTGTATCCTGATCCAGATGCCAGTAAGTAACCTTATCTTTCATGACACCATACCTTCTCTTCCATGATGGAACTGACAAGCACCAATTGCAAGCTAAATTAAAACCTTTCTGAAATCTGTTGCTTCCTTTAAGGTAATTTTTAGCTGTGAGTAGTGATGTAAATAAATATCCTTAGAGAAAGAAGCCACAAGAATGGAAGAAAAAAGTATAGTAATACTACAGGTAGATTTGTATTATTCATATTTGACTATAATAAACTCCATACTTAAAAAACAATAAGGACTCAAAGGCTGATACTTCAATGTGATAAATAGTTTCAACAAAATAACATGGAAAAAATTAACATTAAAAAAATCACTATATTTTTTTATATCCAGATTAAAAACTTGATAGAAAGTATTTGAAAAGATCAGCACATTCTTATCGCCTTCCAAAATATATAGTAAATATAAACATTTTTACTCATTTGATTCAGAACCTCTAAAATATCATTTAATAGGAAATATTGCCCTGCTATACGATCAATAGTTAATACAAAATAAATGAGTATGTTGCCAAAAGCAATACTGAGATTCAATATAATTCACACCAAAATTCCACAGATATTCCTAACAGTAATAAGAAAAAAAACCCTCAATATTTTATAGAAGCACAAAAGACAGGAAATAAGTAAAAGACTGTGAAGCTTTCATATAATGCTACTCAGAATGTACAATTCAGGAAGCATTATAACACCTGATTTTAAATAATATTATAAAGACATCTGAGAATGGTGTGTGTGTGTGTGTGTGTGTGTGTGTGTGTGTGTGTGTGTGTGTGTGAGAGAGAGAGAGAGAGAGAGAGAGAGAGAGAGAGAGAGAGAGAGAGAGAGAGAGAGAGAGTGAGACAGCTGGCCATCTCCTGTTACCAAATGAACTGGGATTAGTTTACATCTAATTGAGTTTTTGAGCTAAGGAGTCCTTTGGGAATCTCTGAACAACAGGCAGTTTCCGATATTATAGGTTGCTCTACGCAAATTGACAGCAAGACTCCATTGCTGAAGACAGCACCAGCACAACATGTTAATGAAAACTCATTAACAAGGATGTGGGGCAAGTGGAACCCTGCCACCAGACAAAAACTTGGTAAGCCTGAGTGGACTGAGAAACCCCGGTACCTTCATTCCTGAGGACGGTACCAGGTTTTTCTCCTGGAATTCATGACCACATCACCCCATGGAGAGCACTGTAACAATCATTCACCTAGGAGCAGAGTTGACCCTGTCCACAAGGAATAAAACACACACAAGTTATTTCATCAAAGATTGTTCTGTCATACAGAGCTGCAACAATTTGGGGATGAGAAATTCTTTTTCTCCTCGCCGGAAGCTGCTCAAGCCTACCGCAGTCACTTCTTGCTCCAACTTTGACTCCTAGTCGCCTGCTGTGCTGCTCTGGCCCACCGGCCTGCCCATAGAGACCTCAGTTTCCCACCGAGGAGTAGTGTCCTGCTGCACTGCACCAACCTCAAAGCGGCAGAAGAGACCTGGCAGCTCGCCTCGATGGACCCCCGCTCCCGTTAGGAGAGCACAACTCTTTAGCGCCTCTGGCCCAGCAAGATCCCCACAGATCTCCACAGATAGCATTCCATCCACAGAGTAGCACATGGAGATGTTGAGCTGGTGTCTACATAAAGCCTTCATCCCTATGCTCCAGTGTCTTTGGTACAGAAAGTACTTTGTACACACTCAAAAGAGAAATGTAAACACCAAGTCAGCCACAAACCCTTTATCTACAATACACTGCCTGCAAGCTATGCTAGGGGAACAAACCTTGTGGGAATAGCCAATCAATAATTGATCAAGGTTCAGGAGAGGAGATGGAACCCATACCTGGCTTGAGTGACCCAGAATCTGAAACTAGACAGCCCAAAGACCTAGTGTAGAGCTAAATGATACTGGTCTAAAAAGCAAATCTATCTATCTATCTCTATCTATCTATCTATCTATCTATCTATCTATCTATCTATCTATCTATCTATCTATCTATCTATCATCTCTAATGATATTCTGCTATATTCACAGACCAGAGCCTTATCTGCCTATCGTTAGAGAAGCTCCTATGGCAGATGGGAACACTTACAGAAGCCCACAGCCAGACACTTCACAGACAGTGAGACCTTAGTTATAAATGGGGTGTCTGTCTGCTCTAAGTCCCTCCCCTCAAAGCTCAGGGAAATTGGCAGAAGAGGAGGCCTGAACAGGCTGCTCCAGGCCTTCTGCATGAGCATCATGGGTTCTAGTTTAGTGTTTTTATGAGATTCCTGAGTGAAAATGTGTGAGCCTCTGATTTTAATGCTTTCTCTTGGGCTCCTTTCTTCTGTGTGTTTGTCTTGTTCAACTTCAATGTGGTAGTTTTTTTGTTTTATCTAACTACATTTTATTTTGTTATATATATGTCATATATATGTTATATATATAAATGAATGAACCAATGGACGAATGAATGAATGAAAACTAGCTACTATGGTAAAATTAAACAACTGAACTATCATTTATACCTGCTGGGAGAGGAGAAATCAATTTTTTTATTTTAAATGGAGTGACATTGAGTATATCAACTAGTCCATGGCAGGCCTCATGTTCTGGAGGAGTTGACCAACAAGTAATGGACTCCACATTTACTTTGAGTGCTCGTATTTGGCTACAGGTTCTTCTGTTTGTTTTCTGTTTTTTTTTTAAGATGTAGTTTATTTTGTTTTCTTGTTGTATTACCTTTTATAAGAAAAAAACTTAAAATTGGGTAGTAAGGAGGGAGAGAGGATGTAGAAGGACTTGGGGAAGAGGAAGAATATGATCAAAATAGATTTATATTGACTTTCTGGCAATGGGCAAAGAGACGCCTTGTTGGTAGTGGTGTTCTTATATCAGGGACAGAACAGATGGCCTTTGTTCTTCCTAGCTTGATGCTTGGCTGGGTGGCCAAAGCTGCTTTATGCCTAGGACTCATAAAAATCAAATAATCAAATCAAATCCATTCAGCTCAGCGCAGAAGGAAGAAGACAGACAGGGACCTGTGTACTGCCATGCCACCCGGTGACCCACAGACCTCTCCTTCAGTGCAAGGCACAGGTGGGCCATAGACACCTGCTGGCCAACACACCACACCACGCAGCATGGTTGGAGGATGTCACTCAGGGGCTTGCCAACCCTGTGACCAGCCTCCAGCTGAAGCCACCACAATGTGCACATGTGTGGGGGATCAGATGGGTGAGAAAGAGAAGTAGAGCAGCTTGAGCATCGTGTAGAGAGATGGAACTGGATACTCAAGGGTAGAGAGGAGCAGCCTGTTGTGAGTGGATAGCCCTGCTACCTGTGTCCATGGTGAGGCTCCAGTCCAAGCTGCTACTGAGAGCAATGTCCAAGTCTCTGCCTCTGCAATGGTAGGGTCAGTGTCAATGTCCGTGGCTGATATTACCTGTAGAAAATATAGGATATCCCTAGTCAGGGTAGCTGCTGGGGATGACCTGGATGTTCAGGGGCTGTGCAGAAGTGGCCCTGCCTCTTAGTGGATGTGGCAGTCTGGGGAGATGGTCCCATCCTCACTACTGACAGCACTTGTGAGAATAAGCCCTAAACTTCACCCAGGCAGCCCAGTGGAGCTGTCCCTGATCGCACAGGTGTGGGTAAGCTTGCCTTGCAGGTGCGAGTATGGGAGAGAGCTGACTCTGATACTTGTCTGCTATGGGGTGGCACAGGTGCAGAGATGATGACCCCCTTCAGCTCCTTGCCACCTCCAGTGGTCGTGAAAGCTGCCCACAGGGTCATGAGCTTGGGGCAGCTAGCCTTGTCCCTCACCAGCTGCAGCATTCAGGAGAGCAGGCCCTGAACCTTGCCTGGGTGGCACAGCAGAGCCAACCATGGTGGTGGTGCCACAGGTGAGGAGGGTAAGAGTATGGGAGAGCTAGCCCCACCATTTGCCTGCCATGAGGTGCTGTGGATGTGTGGATGATGCCTTCCCTCCTTACTCCTTGCCACCTGCAGCAGTCAGGAGTGCTGGCTGCAGCGTTGTTGTAAAAGAAGGAGAGTTGTCCCTGCCCCTTGCTGGCTGCAGCATTTGGGACAAGGAGTCCTCTGCTTCACCTGGGCAGTAAAGTAGAGATAGCTCTGGTAGAGGGTCCATGAATGAGCCATCCCTGAGGGTGAGAGGAGGGAGAGTTGGCCCTGCCATTTGTCTGTCATGAGGTGGCTTTGGTGCAGAGGCGATGTCCTCTCCCTTCTTCCCCTTTACCACCTGCAGCAATCAGGGGAGCTGACCCTGAGGTCATGAGAGCAGGTTAGCTGTCCCTGTCCCTCACCAGCTGCAGTACTTCAGAGAGTAGACTCTATGCCTAGCCTGGGCAGCATGGAAGAACTGGCTCTGGTGGAGTGGGCAGAAGTGATCCAGCCCGGAGGGCAAGAGTACTGGAGAGCTGGCCCAGTTGCTCCTCTGCAGTGAGGTGGCATGGGTGTAGGGGTGATGTCTTTCCCACCCCCCTTGCTACTTGTGTTAGTCTGGAGAGGTGAGAGTGGGAGAAGTGGGAGAGCTATCCCTGCCTGCTCACTGGCTATAGCTCTTGGGACAACAGGCGCTACAACTTGCCTGGGCAACATAGTGGAGCTGACCCTAATGAGGAAGGCATGGGTGAGCCATTCCAGAGGGTATGAGAGCAGAACTGTCTCAGCTCTTCAAAAGCTGCAGCAGCACTTATGAGCCACTCTTGACTTGAGTGGGCTTGAGTCACACCTTGACTGAGCAGCGCAATGGAGCTGGCTCTGGAGGTGTGGGTGTTGGTGAGCAGGTCCTGAGGGCTTAAGAGCAGGAACGCTGACCCTGCCCTCTGCCTTCTGCTGATGGGAGCATTGCTTGGCCTATCCAGAGCAGTGCTGGTGGGATGACCAGCTCTGATACCATCCAGGCCCAGATCCAGGGCTGAGATGGCCCACTCCAAAATCTATGGCAACTGAAAATGGTTGGGAGGCGTGAAAGGGCCAATCTTACTGTTTCAAAGTTGCAGGATCTCCACGACACAGGGCAACAGGAGGATAACTAGGATAACTCCCAATGAGGATCCAGTATTGATGGTGTCACAGAAGCCAGAGGTCTTGAACCAGACCAAAGACTCATTTGCAAGTGAAGAATATGTGGACAGAGGGATACACTGTCACATGCTCCAGATTCCGTGGTGACATGTTTTTCTATGTTTTGTTTTTTGTTTGTTTTTGTTGTTTATGTGTTTTTTATTTTGCAGGGGAAGTTGGAAGGGCAAAGGGAAGATATGAAGGGACCGGGATATAAGCAGGACTGGGGTGCATGATGTGAAACTCACAAGGAATCAATAAAAAAGTTTTTTTTTTAAAAAAGTATATATAAATTTAAACTAGACATTTAAAAATAAAATACAGTAAAAAAAAAAGAAAAAAATCGTTGGATATATGTAAGATATCAACCTGCTGCTCTTGGACAAAACGATAAATATATAATGCTATACACCACTGTTATTTCGGGTCAGAATGACTGGAAATGCTCACTACATAATACAGATGGAGCAAAGGCTGTTAACCTGAAAATGGCACATATCCAGGCAAGGAAGCCCAGGCAGGTAGTAGAAATATCCCACCTGACTGAAGAACTTGAAGCCATAGAGGGTTCCGCACCAGATGGGGAGCTAAGGAGGAGCACTAAACTGTTATAAGTTCTTGGAGATCTCCTTGCAGCTCAGACCTACAAGATCCCCGGTTAATTGATGGCTTTGCCTCCATGACAGTAATGTGGTTTTCAAAAAACTTCTTTTTGAGTTATTTGTCAGGTGTGAGATTTTAGCTTGGCCGCCCCACAGAAGCTGTGTAGTCAGAGAAAGCCACAGACAGCTGGTCCAAGAGCTGCTTGGTTAGGGGCAGGTCTATTTTTCCTCACAGGGATCTGTGAAAAATGTGCAGAAGTGAGTGCGGGGCCAGAGAAAGTTAGCGGACAAAGACAATGCCTGAGCCACATCTCTGGAGATGGGACAGTGATGTGGAGATGGCCTAAGGGCAGGCGGGAGTCTTTTCACTTTATTTTAGTATAACAACTGCCTTATTCAACAGACATCCCTCTTTTCCACAGAGTGATCACTCTTCCTTTAGTTTTCTAAATATGAATACACTATAGAGTGTGGCTGTTCTGGCGCTCCCTCAGTTGCATATTTAAATCGTTGCTTAAGAAACTATTATACTTACATACTTGTGTTCAGTTCTTCTACCTCGGTTTTGCATGATAAATACCTCATGTGAGAAGCATAGCATACATCTCTCATTACTATTTGGATGCTCTTAATTTTATAGCAGATTCTGCTCTTGGATTCATGGTATTTAAGAACTCAGTAAGTACTTTCTGGAAGATAGATCATCACATATAGTTTTTTTTTAAATCTGGGTAAAGTAAATGTATCCAGAGTGGCAAAACAAATAAATACAAAGTTATCACATTCCCAATTGCTTTATTTGGTATTGCTGTTATCATTTTGTATTTAATGGAGTTATATGCATATGTAATTTAGAAACTTATCATGCACCATGAGTTCTGGGTTATAGGTATAATCCCACCACAGTACTGCACCATAAGTGGTGATATATACACTTCAGGCTCCCAGAGTAATTGCAACATGAGTGCCAACACACAGGTGTCAGCCTCCCACAGTATATGCACTCTGAGTGCTGGGTTTGTCATCACCAAGTACACTCACAATGAATGCTGGGATACAGGCAAGGGCCTCCCACAGCGCATTCACCATGAGAACTGTGGTAATGGTATTAGTCTCCTACCATATACAAATCCTTAGTGCTTTAGTTTTGAACAGTATATTCCCATGAATGCTGGGATATGGGCCTGGGCCTCCACACTATTTGCATCATGAATGCTGGGTTATTGCCAATGATCCACCACAGTACATATACCATGAGTTACGTGTTACTGAGATGAGTGTCACACAATACATTCACAATGAGTATTGGGTTATAGGCAGGAGCATGCACCATGGGTGATAGGATATAGTGTTCACAGTAAATATACAGTGAAAGCAGATTTAAGGATGTTAGAGTCCTTCAAACCATGTCCTGTATGGCCTGGGTTACTGTTTTGAATATTAACATTACATTCCCAATCACTACTGAGTTCTAGCTATGAGCTTTCCACAGTACATGCAGCATGAATTCTGCATTACTGTGTTGAATCTAACATAGCACATTCACAGTGAATGTGCCTTGTAGGCCTACGCATCCCACAGTACATGAAACATGAGTGCTAGGTTATAGGCACAGTGCTCCACAGAATATACACAATAAGTGCTGGGTTAGAGCTGTGGTCCAACCATAGTCCATGTACCATGGACACTTGGTTATAAACACGATCCTCTCACAGTAGATGCACTATGAGTATTGTGAAACATATGTAAGTACATTCACCATCAGTGCTGGGTTACAACCATAAACCCACAATACGTGAATGATGAATTGTTGGCTATAAGCAGGAGTCGCTGCCAATACATCACCATGATCCCACCACAGTATGATTGCTGTGTTATAGGCATTGGCCTTCCATAGTAAATGTGCCATGAATGCTGGCTTATAGGAATGATCTTCCTGCTTTACATATACTGTGAGGGCTGCATTACTGGTTTAAGTCTCACAGAGAACATTTAAAATGAGTTCTGGTATACAGGTGTCAGCTTCCCACAATAAATGCACCTTGAAGGCAGGGATAAGGCATGAGCCTCCCACAGTATATGCATCATGATTTCTGGGTTACTGCTTTGTGTTTCGCTTAGTATATTCACAACGACTGCTGGTTGTAAACATGCACCCCCTAGAGTACATGAACCAGGAGTTCTGGACTACAGCTGTGGGCCTACCAAAGTACGTGTGTCATGAATGCTGGAGTGAAAATATCAGCCTCTCTTAGTACACGGACCAAGGGTGCTAAGTTACTGGTTTGAATCTTTGCATTCATTCAAAATGAGTCCTGGGATATAGGTGTGTGCATCCAACAGTACATGCACCATGAGTCTTGGAAAATATATGTCAGCTTCCCACAGTAAATGCACCATCAGTGCTTGGTTACAACCATGAGCCCACAGCAGTTCATGCAACAGGAATCCTGGCTTGTGAGCAAGACTCTCCAAGAGTCTATCATTCCTGTGTTCTGGGTTACTGGGTTGAGTCTTACACAGCACATTCACAGTGATTGTTGGTGTACAGAATGAGCCTCCCACATTACATGCACCAAGAGTGATAGGACAGAAGGGTGATATATCACACAGTATATACAATATGATTGCTACATTACATTCATGAGCCAACCACAATACATGTACCAATAATGCTGTGTTACTACTTTGAGTCCCTCACAGAACATATACCATGTAGGTTGGGTTATAGGCATGGTCCTCCCTTGGTACCTTGCCCTCATGTATGTTGGTTACAGGTTTGATTCTCACACAGTGCATTCACAATGAGTTCTTGGTTATATACATGAGCCTACTAAAGTACATCTACCATGTTTGCTGGAAAACAGTCAGTGTCCCATATTACATGGTCCGTCAGTGCTGGGTTGCAAAGAGTGAGCCCACCACAGTGCATGCAACATGAAAGCACGAGTCTCTGATAGCATATGTATAATGGATGCTGAATTACTGATGTGACTTTCTCACAGTACATTCACAATTAATGCTGGGTTTTAGGCATGATATTCCTATAGCACTTGAGTTCTGGGTTATAGGTATCAGCCTCCCATAGTACATGCATTGATTGGTGAGATACATGGGTCAGCCTCCTCTAGTACATGCACCAAGAGTTCTGGGTTATAGGCATGAGCCCAACACAGCACATGCACCATGAAGCTGTGTATGCAGACATGCAGGCTACACATGTGCACTCAATATGCACATCACACACAAAACACTATATACACATTTCATACTCCCACTGTACACCATGCACACACATGCACACATACATACATGCACATCAGACATGTACAAGCACACTACACATGCACATGTATACTGCACAGTCACAGCACACATAATAATAAGGAATATTGACAACTACAGGTTAAGTAAAACTGTAGCAAGTTAAAAACCAGAAGCTGGGATAGAAGACCTAGGATTAGGAGCACTTGCTGTTACTTCTGAGGAACCAGCATAACTGGCTCACAAAGATTTGTTATTGCCATTTCAGGGCACTTCATAGAACTTTCTAGAGAATCAATGAGTTAAGTGCATGGTCTCTGAGGACCTACCTAGGTTGCAGTGGGGTGCTTACCAATGAGTGCAGTGATCACAAAGGTCTGGCTGGGTCTGATGTTTGGCTGCTTTCACTGACCTCACTGTCCAAGTGCCCAGAGTCTCTGTATGTCCCCTTCCTTTTACTGAAGGCAGGATCTCATGGTTTTTGGAAGCCTAGAGTCCAGAGTCCAAGGGGACCTGCAGAATGGGGTGCTGGGAGGTGGTAAGGGTTTTCCTGGGTTTCATTCTTCCACTGCAGCTTCAAAGGAGGACAGCCAGCACAAAGGAAGCCCTTTGCTTTGCAGTTTTTCCGAGTTGTATAACTTGGTAATTGGGTTTTGGCTCCACCTTCTGGGCTGAATGTCCTTGGATCCTGGTGGCTGGTGGTAGTTTGTTCTCCCTTCTTTACCCCTTGCTGTGTACTTTCTGCTTTGTGTGTTTCTGCAGGTGTGAGAGGGGGTGATGTGGGGGCAGGGAAAGGAGTGAGAGGGGATGGGTGTGGACAGCAGGTGGTGAACACCAACTTGGTTTGGGGAGCAGAGGTGAAGGCCACTGGAACCAGTACACTCAGTGACATGGGAGCAGATTTACTTTAGAGGTTGGAGGGGTTGTGTGCATGTGTGTGCATGTGTGTGCATGTGTGTGCGTCTGTGTGCATGTGTGTGCATGTGTGTGCGTCTGTGTGCATGTGTGTGCGTGTGCGTGCCTTTTGGATACTTTCCTCGACATAGGGAATTAGGAACTTTGCTTAGTAGCTTTGACCCTGGATGCCAGCAAGAGATGTAGATTCATGATTCTTGAGGTTTCTTTTAGTGAGCTCTAAAAGGACTAGCAGCGAAGTGGTTTCACTCAATGTTTTTGGGGGATGTACAAATATCTATATAATGACCTATAGGAATTCATACCTGGCAGCTCTTCATGTCAGAAAAATACTGTCTCTCCTAAGTTTTCAAAATGGGGTTTATTACCTGCCAAACCTGGGCCACAAGTCTCAAATGAACAATTGTGTACAAAAAGCCTGTGTCAAAAGAGCAAGAACAACATTTAAGGATAAGATGTACTCAAATCCAAAACGATCTTTAGGGAATGAGAGAACCTCCTCAGGAAAGCAACTCTTCATATATTTGTTTTAATTACAATAATTTAAGGCTGTCTTTTTCTAGGGTCCAATCCTCTTCTTAAAAGTCTGGACAAAGATGCTGTCAGCTTCTGGAAGGTGCACTGTTCTCTGCCGGGATTTATTTCCCAGAACTGAATCCCTCTGCTCATTGTCTTTTCCTTCCTGTCTTGGATTTGCATAGGTTTCAGCTTCACGAAGACAGCATTTGGTGATGGCCCACACTTTGGTGTGTTCTGTAGCAACTTCATTGCCAAAGGAGTGAGATTTGGACCTTGTCAAGGTAAAATGGTAATGCCAGAGAACTTAAGGAACACAGGGACAATTCTCAGATGTAGGAGGAAAGTGTGTTCTAGTGGGAATGCTGAAATTGGGGAGGGTGGCCTGAGTTAGAGAAGGATCCTCTTGAAGGCCTTTGCCCTCTGCTGAGAAAGACAGAGGATTTTCACCCCAGCAGGACACCACTCTACACTGAATCTGTTTTGTAGTGGCTGAAGTAATTTTAGTCTGTACTAGTCAGCTATGGAATGCACACTTAAAGAATTACTACACTGTGTTATATTTATATAACAATGCTTTATGTTAAGACCTAGGTAAAATATTAAGACCTAAAACTAAAACAGTTAAGGTTAACTGTTACCTGGCTAGCTTGCCATTTTGTGCTGTTACTAATATTATAAGGAAACTTTCTCATAGGTTGTTTCTGCTGTTACAACAAAACTTTCTCATGCCCAAGTTAATTCCATATGCTGTTATATTCTGTGCTCTTGGAAACCAATCATAATAGAAGTCAGTAGAACTGCTTTGTATAGTTACGCACAATAAGCTTGAACATGAACCAACCACCCGTCAGCACTTCCTGAATCCACATATAAGACCTTATAGTATTTGATTTTATAAGCTGTCCCTGGGGTGGACCCCAACATAAGACAGATACCTGCATCTATTTAAAAGAAGACTTTCATTTTGAATAGGGTTTGAATAAAGTTTAAATTCCCAAGACCTCCCTGGGAACTGACAGCCTACTTGGCAGAAAGAGACATGTGCATAGGTAACTGAAATCCTGGTTGGCAAGTTAAGATATGAATGTTAGGCAAGGCAAGTCTCCTGTCATGGTTGAATAACCCAATCAATGGGAACAGTATTCCAAGACCCCAACACTTTAAATAGTAGTGGAGTGCTAAACGTATGCTATAGAAAAGGAAAATAAACTTTAGAGTCTCTTAGAAATATAGCCAGGGACTAGCAAAACAATCTCCAGGTTAGTGAGTATACAAAGGAAGCTGCTGAGATAATAGCTATTAATTTATAGAAACCATTTCTCAGACTGTACCAGATAACTTAAAACCTTCTAAGTACCTTGAATCTGAATTTCTAGAAGTATTGTTTAGGGAAATAATCTGAAATTCAGGCAGTGTGGAAGAGTTGAATCAGACAGTTGCTTGTAATAAAATATGAGTAACACTGAAGCTACTGCTCTGGGAAGATTAAACAACAGCTCTGTCCCAGTGCCTGTACACTAGGCAGAAGACAGTTCATTGTAAAAGTAACTTTTATTCACCAGATGTAATTATCATCTCAGAGGCTTACTGCTGAATAAGCTCACTCTTTCTAGTTTTTCTGACCTCTCAATGGTGGTTCAACTTAGCTGTTCTGGTTGAAACTCCTCTCCAACCTAACTGATTCAATCTGACTTCTTTCAGCTTCTCACCTAATGGGTTTGCTTGGCCTCAAACTAACTCTAGCAATTTGTTCTAATCTCCTGGCTCCTTCTTATTCTCTGGCTTCACCTGCCTCTGCTGACCTGTTCTGAACTGCATGAACTCAGAGACAAACACAACTCTACTGCGCTGTACTAACTGCACTGAGTCCCAACTGACTGACCCTCTCCCTATGCTGCTCTTGAACAGCTTCTCTTCCTCGTTTGTTCTAGTGAGACTTGGGTATATCCCATCTCTGACTCATTATGTCCAATCTTTCTCTGATTCATCACTTTGTCTGCCCCTCAATTAGGCATCATTTCAAACATGGCTGATTCCTTCTAAAAACTGACTATCTATCTATCTATCTATCTATCTATCTATCTATCTATCTATCTATTATCTATTATCTATCTATATCTATCTATCTATCTATCTATCTATCTATCTATCTATCTATCTATCTATCTATCTATCTAGTTTGGGATTAGGGTATACCTGCAATCCATAGGGCTTAAAAGTGTTTTATTCTAGCTTGATCACACACTAGAAGGTTTTTGGATATTATTCCTTGCCAGAGCAGCCATGTTGCTAGATTAAAATTCCTCTATAAGAATTACTACTTAAGTGACACCAAAAGTTCCACCAGAAAACTACTTAACCTGAGAAACAACTTCAGCAAAGTGTTGGGGTATAAAATTAATTCAAACAAATCAGTAGCCTTCCTCTACTCAAAGGATAAACAGGCTGAGAAAGAAATTAGGGAAATGACACCCTTCACAATAGTCCCAAATAATATAAAATATCTTGGTGTGACTTTAACCAAGCAAGTGAAAGATCTGTATGACAAGAACTTCAAGTCTCTAAAGAAAGAAATTAAGGAAGATCTCAGAAGATGGAAAGATCGCCCATGCTCATGGATTGGCAGGATTAATATAGTAAAAATGGCCATTTTGCCAAAAGCATTCCCCAGGATGCTCTTTGGGGGAATTAGAGGAAAGATTGAAAGAGCTGAAGGGGCTTGCAACCTTATAAGAACAACAGTGCCAACCAACCAGAGCTTCCAGGGACTAAACCACTACCGAAAGACTATACATGGACTGACCCAGGGCTCCAACTGCGTATGTAGCAGAGAATAGCCTTGTTCGGGCACCAGTGGAAGAGGAAGCCCTTGGTCTTGCCAAGGTTGGATCCCCAGGGCAGGGGAATGTTGTCGGGGGGGGGAGGGTAAGGGAGATGGATGAGAGAAACACCCATATGGGGGAGGGGTTGGGTATATGGGCTTATGGACAGGAACCTGGGAAAGGGAATACCATTTGAAATGTAAGTAAAGAAATATATCTAATAAAAAATTAAAAAAGAATTCCTTATTTTTATTTAATGTCAGTGTTTTGCTTGCATACATGTATGTACATCTTATATGGACAGGAGCTCTCAGAGTTTAAAAGAGGGCATCCAATCCCCTAGAGTTACAGCTGACATCCAGTTGTGACCTACCATGTGAATGCTGTAACCTAGGTCCTCAGCAAGAATAGCAAGTGATCTTCACCAGAGACACCAATCCAGCTGTCTGTTCTATAAATTCTGAGTTATTTTGTGTGTGTGTGTGTGCGTGTTTGTGTGTGTGCATGTCTCTGTGCACTTATTCAGAGTCTATTTCTCCTTTATCAATTTTTGCCTTAGTCTTTTGAGATAATAGGGTCTTTCAGTTAAGCTTCCAACCAGCAAAGCCCAACAATCCTGAACTCAATTTGAGCACCCATTGAGCCATCTACCAAGCCTCAGTGGGTCCCTACTCTTTGCAGGAATTTCATCTTTTACAATGAAAAAAAGCACTGTTTAACAGTGGGCTTAAAATCTCTATCCAAGAATTCTGTCCTCAATGGAAGAGACATATGGCCACCTAAGTTACTCAAAGAATGCTTCCCCCAGAACTTATATGGTTTTCCTGGACATTCATGTGCCAGGGATTGATGTGACTTTTGTTAGCTTGTTTCGTTTTTGAAAGTCAACATCAACACCTGAAACAGACATAGAACTCTGGATATCTGGTTTGGTTTCAGTTTGAGGTCTAGGGGTTGAACGCTGTTTGAACACATGCTATTTCAGAGCAACAGCCACTCACTAACATCAAAAGATGTTGGGTATAACATTTGACAAAACTCTGTCCTTTCAGGTTTGGTAGTTCTGTGATCTGTGCACTTAGGAAGGCCTTCGGCAGCTTCTAGGCTGGCTTGAGTTATGTAGTCTCAGGCAAGCCTAGAATACTCAGTCAGGGTCTTGGTGATCCACAGATGTAAAGATGAAAAGAATCCTCAGGCTGTCGATATAGCTCATTGTTAAAATGCTTTCCTTGAAAGCCTAACACTCTTGAGTTTGCTTTTCTGAACCAATGGTTAGAAGAGAGAATGGACTCTGAACTGTTTTTCTGATATCCACATGCATGCCATGTCACATGCCTATACATACACACATTAATAATAATGTAATAATAGTAAATTTTAGCCAAGCATGAACTTTGAAGTCAGAGGCGTGCAGATCTCTCTGAATTTGAGGCATGCATGGTCTATATGGCAAGTTCCAGGACAGCCAGTGGTATATAGAATGATCATTTCTTTAAATAAATAATTAAATAAAAGTAGATTTAATGTTTCTCATCCCCAGGAGAATAACATTGGGACAGAATTTCTGGGGAAAGATAAAATATCAACTCTATTTTTTGTTTCCTCCGTAGTATCCAGTATGTGGGAAGTGTTTCTTGCAGTTGTAGCACATGCTGGTACACTCTGGAGAGAAGCCGGACCAGTGTCTGTACTGTACAAAGGTAGATGATGAGACCTCCTTTGGTGCATTTGGTAGCCTGACACCTGACTTATAATTCATCTTGGGTAACAGTTGCTTATCAGCCAATGTACATTTCAAGTGAATTCTGGGTCAGCTAGGACTGCATAGTGAGACTGTGTAGGTAAAGTAAAACAATGCAAAAAGAATTTAAGAACACAGCCTAGCCAAGGTCCTATCCTTGCCTTTGAAGATTTGTTTACTGTGTTAACCTTGAAATATCCATTAATATTTTAGTTTCCTCCTTGGTAAAATGTAAGGAAATCATAGTTGTGGGGTTCTATCAGTCAGTCTATATAAAACTGTATCGCTGGGCCTGACAAACCATAACCACTGAAGGGCTTTGTACTAGCACCACTGATAATCATTCTAGAGGGAGTCAAAGGGTAGCATCTGATTTATGCTCCACAGAACATTGATGGACAGAAGGAGAGAGGGATTCAAAGTTTAGATTCAAGAAGAGATGATTGTTTGACCATATTTTAGAAATATTTTAGAGCACCTCCCATTTTAGTTTGTTGATATATATTTGTATTTTCTAGTGCGCGACTATTACCATATATGGCTGTTGAACAGCACAGAAGTAAAAACACCCAAGCACGGTGGATCCTGTCCGCAATCTCAATCATGTTGACTACAAAGCAAGACCACAATAAATGAACATAAAAATGTGAAATAAATAGGAAATGTGTTCTGAGGTTCTCGTAAACAATCTTTAAGTGTCCTGAAGCCATGTGTGCAAATAAGATGGCCAGCACAGCCACAGAGCACATTCACCAAGTAAAATCTCACGGGAGAGCACCACCCTAGACTTGCTTCTGTGTCTTAGACTCCTAAGCCTGTCAGAGAATCAAAAGCAGGGTCTAAGCCAGGGATGTGCCTTTCACTCCAACATGTAGAATGTGGAGGGAAGAGTATAATGTGTTCAAGGCTAACCTCTGCTACCTGAGGCCACTCTAGGCTACCTGAGGTGCTCAGAAATGGCCAGGGGTAACAGTGCCTCTTGCCAAGTCTGACAACCTGAGTTTGATTTTCGTGACGGAGGAAGAGAACCAAGTCCTGCTGGATGTTCTTAATCTACAAATCCTTCCATAATAAATAAGTTGTAAATAGAAAAAATAGAGCTAATGCCTATCGGTTGTCCTCTGTATATGTATATATATGTACATATGTGTATGTCCTATGTATGTGAGTACACTCCCTCTCATACACACAACAAAGACACACACACACACACTCACAATAACATGTATAAACAGCTTAAAACACACACACTAGGCTTTCTGAGACCCCCTGCTCAAAACAAAACAAACAGCAGCAATAAAACATCATGGTTCCAATCTGGTAACAACCCAGCTGTCCTTCAGCGGACGTCAGATGTTCTTCAACATGCATCCACTCACTGCTGCATATTACACAGCAAGGAATGAATATAACGCTTTGATAAACATTCTTGGATAATGACTGGGGGTTGTGCTGGGTGGGAAAGGTGAGTCCTGGAAGGGCACATTGCAGCATGCATTCGGGTCAAGATTTTGTGGCAGAGAAGAACACATCTGTGGTTGTCACAGCCAAAGGAACTGGAAGAAGAAAGGCTCTTGGCTTCTGCAAAGGGCAAGAGGGGATTTGGGGGATAAACATCTAGTTTTTTAAAAACTTACTAAGTTTTATATGTGTGGGTGTTTTGATTGCATGCCTGTCTGTGCATCACGTGCATGCCTGGTATCTGAGGAGGGTGGTGTATGCCATTCTAGTTGCAGAAGGTTGTGGTTGCTGAGACCGAAACCCGGGCTGAAGAGCCCTCAAACACTGAGCCATCTCTCTAAATCTCTCATATTTTGAGGCAGGGTCTCATGTAGTGTAGGCTAGACTCTAATTCATATATATCTGAAACTAGCTTTGAACTTTTCATCCTTCTTCCTCTACTAGGAGTGCTGGGATGATAAGTGACGCCGCCCCACCTAGCCTGTATTGTGGCGTGATTGTCATTGTCAACCGGGCAGTGCACCTGCCTATGAGCTCACTGCGGTTTTTTTTTTTTTTTTTTTTGTGGTTTTAGCCTTTATAAACTGATAGAGAAAGATGTTCCAAAGTTGTAGCATCAGCCCCGAATTCTGAGCTCCAGCCCTGACCAATCTGTCTTGGGTGTCAATAAACCATCCCTGTCTGACTGAGATCGGTGTTTGTATGGTTTGTGGGTGACTCTTGGATCTCAACATTTGGTACGTTGGTCGGGAAGTCGCCTACCCTCAAGCACCCCTCAGTTACTGACAGTGAACGCTACAAAGGCAGCTGGTCCCTCCGTGAGGAGGCGAGTTTTGTGTACCAGCGCAATCTTAGTTTGGCCTTGATTCTGGTACCTGTTGGTGACTCAAGTGAAGTTAGCTTGACACAGTGATGCACTTGGGCTGGAAGGACAGAGTCTGCTCCGATTCTTCTCTTAGCTAAAGGGTTGGAGTACAACCCACTCTTTAGGACTTGTTCTTGGTCGGAACTCTTGACTCAGAGCCACAACATGCGGCGCTAGCTTGGAAATATGTTTTTGTTTTCTGTCTACCACTTCAGTTTTTTGTTTTGTTTTGTTTTGTTTGTTTTTGCACCTCTCTCTCCTCTGTCTTTAACTCCTTCACTATGGGATATCTGGGTCCCTTTGGTGGGATATCTGGGTCTCGTCCTCCCCTCTCCAACTCTATTGGTTGTTCTTGGTGTGCAGATCTGCTCATGTCTGTCACTTCATACCTGTAGTTTCGTTTGGTGGTTTTTGTTCTGTGTTTTATATTCAGAGGAAAAATGGCTAGAGCTTCATCTGCGGGCCGTTTATCCCTTGACTTAGTTTCAACTAATTTCAAGGATTTTTAAAAAATCAAGCAGTTGAATTGGGACAACAAAAACTTATAAACGGCCCTTGAAGCCCTGCACCTGCCTGTGGGAGTCTAACATTGCTAGAGAAGCCCTGCCAGGGGCTAGTGATCTGCACCAGCCGCTCTTAAAGGGGCAACAGCATGTTCTCAGCTTCTCTGGTAAGGAAGCTGATGGCTAGTCCTGCTACAAAATTGGATTCAGTAGGTGGCAAGGTACTCCTTCCTTGAAATTGCAGCTAGAAAAAGTAAGAAAAAATTTGTCTATTCTAAATGTATAAGTGTATGTGGCTACTACATCTTTGTTTCTGACTGGTCTTAAATGTATAAGTTTACTATGTTCTGTATGTCTTGGTTATAGATTGTTAGCTTATAAATTATTGGATATGGTTAAAAATCTGTAACGTCTGTAACAAAAAGTTAGCTTAAAACTTATAGGGTTGGATCCGTTATGGGCAACAATACACGGCATGAGCCAATCCAGGAAAACAGGTCCCTAAAGATGCATTTAAATTGGAATAATATTTTAATGTAATTCTTGCCCTAAAAATCAGACTTGTAAAAGATAGGTTTTAAAACAATGCTTCTTTAATGAGGTATTAAAGCTGCACCTTCATGTGCTTGTATTCAAGAACTTTCCTTGCTGGCAGTCAAACTTTGTAACAAAAAATAATGTACTTGATATTGATTATAGAAACACTGGATTGTTTAAACTGCTAAAATATTGATTTTTGTCTTTTAAAAACTATGGTTACACTGTTAGAACTTGGTTTTAATCTTCCCTTTTTAAAAAGATACTTTATCTTGATATTGCAAAAACAACTTTTAAAAATATTTAATCTATAAAGCTATGGGACATTTTAAAATTTATTAAATATTTTACTATAATGTCTTTATTAATATTTGAGAGTTACAATAAAGGAGGAAACTTTAATGAAAATAACTGTGATGGTGATGGAAACTATAATGACTGGAGAAATTATAATAGACGACAGCAATCAAACTGTGGACCCAGTAAAAGGGGACAATTATGGGGGGACAGGATTGAAGCCCTGAGGGCCAGCAGGAAGAATGGAAACAGGCAACCTTGGGAGGAAGGAGGTAGGGGACCCTCTAGAATGTACCAGAGACCTGGGATGTGAGAGACTCTGAGGACTCAGAGGGAGGGAACCTTGGGTGAAGTGCTCTGCAGTGGGGAGGGGGAACTTGTAGAGTCCACCTCCAGCGAAGGAACAGGACATCAAGTGGAGGGATGGGGCTGCCACCCCACAGCCAAAAACTCTGATCCAGCTTTGTTCCTGTCTAAAAGAACTTCAGGGACAAAAATGGAGAAGAGCCTGAGGAAATGGAGGTCCAATGACAGCCCAAATTGGGATCCAGCTCAAAGAGAGGCCATGGGGCCTCACACTGTTACAGATGCTATGGTGTGCCAAGAGACCTAACCAGCAGCTGAAAGAGTCAGATGCAGATGGTAGCACCCAACCAATGGATCTAAGGCCTCCAACACATAACAGCAGAGGACTGCTGGTCTGGCCTCAGTGAGAGAAGATGCACCTAACCCATGAGAGACCCAAAGCCCCAGGGAGTGGGGAGGTCTGGTGAGGTGGGGGTTGGGACATCCTCTTGGAGATGGGGAAAGTAGGTATGGGACAGGGAATGGTCAGGGGGGCAGACCAGGAGGACGAAGACTAGACTGTAAAAAAGAATTAAGGAATAAAAAAAAAAGGAAAAGAAAAAAGAAAAAAATGAGGGAACAATTAAGAAAAAAAAAAATAAAGCTCAGGCAATCCTGATTATGATAACTGTGGATGTGATGATGAAAATAAAGAATATGACGAGTTTTCATCTATTTGTTAAACATTTCTATTTTTTTTTTTATCTATTTTTTTATTAACTTGAATATTTCTTATATACATTTCGAGTGTTATTCCCTTTCCCGGTTTCGGGCAAACATCCCCTCCCCTCCCCCTTCCTTATGGGTGTTCCTCCCCACCCCCCCCATTGCCGCCTCCCCAACAGTCCAGTTCACTGGGGTTCAGTCTTAGCAGGACCCAGGGCTTCCCTTCCACTGGTGCTCTTACTAGGATATTCATTGCTACCTATGAGGTTAGAGTCCACGGTCAGTCCATGTATAGTCTTTAGGTAGTGGCTTAGTCCCTGGAAGCTCTGGTTGCTTGGCATTGTTGTACATATGGGGTCTGAGCCCTTCAAGCTCTTCCAGTTCTTTTTCTCTGATTCCTTCAATTGGGGTCCTATTCTCAGTTCAGTGGTTTGCTGCTGGCATTCGCCTCTGTATTTGCTGTATTCTGGCTGTCTCTCTCAGGAGCGATCTACACTTCTGCACTTCTTTGCTTCATCCATCTTGTCTAATTGGGTGGCTGTATATATATGGGCCACATGTGGGGCAGGCTCTGAATGGGTGTCCCTTCAGTCTCTGTTTTAATCTTTGCCTCTCTCTTCCCTGCCAAGGGTATTCTTGTTCCCCTTTTAAAGAAGGAGTGAAGCATTCACATTTTGATCATCCGTCTTGAGTTTCATGTGTTCTAGGGATCTAGGGTAATTCAAGCATTTGGGCTAATAGCCACTTATCAATGAGTGCATACCATGTATGTCTTTCTGTGATTGGGTTAGCTCACTCAGGATGATATTTTCCAGTTCCAACCATTTGCCTACGAATTTCATAAAGTCATTGTTTTTGATAGCTGAGTAATATTCCATTGTAGATGTACCACATTTTCTGTATCCATTCCTCTGTTGAAGGGCATCTGGGTTCTTTCCAGCTTCTGGCTATTATAAATAAGGCTGCGATGAACATAGTGGAGCACGTGTTTTTTATATGTTGGGGCATCTTTTGGGTATATGCCCAAGAGAGGTATAGCTGGATCCTCAGGCAGTTCAATGTCCAATTTTCTGAGGAACCTCCAGACTGATTTCCAGAATGGTTGTACCAGTCTGCAACCCCACCAACAATGGAGGAGTGTTCTCTTTCTCCACATCCTCGCCAGCATTTGCTGTCACCTGAGTTTTTGATCTTAGCCATTCTCACTGGTGTGATGTGAAATCTCAGGGTTGTTTTGATTTGCATTTCCCTGATGACTAAAGATGTTGAACATTTCTTTAGGTGTTTCTCAGCCATTCGGCATTCCTCAGCTGTGAATTCTTTGTTTAGCTCTGAACCCCATTTTTTAATAGGGTTATTTGTCTCCCTGCGGTCTAACTTTTTGAGTTCTTTGTATATTTTGGCTATAAGGCCTCTATCTGTTGTAGGATTGGTAAAGATCTTTTCCCAATCTGTTGGTTTGTTTTGTCCTAACCACAGTGTCCTTTGCCTTACAGAAGCTTTGCAGTTTTATGAGATCCCATTTGTCGATTCTTGATCTTAGAGCATAAGCCATTGGTGTTTTGTTCAGGAAATTTTTCCAGTGCCCATGTGTTCCAGATGCTTCCCTAGTTTTTCTTCTATTAGTTTGAGTGTGTCTGGTTTGATGTGGAGGTCCTTGATCCACTTGGACTTAAGCTTTGTACAGGGTGATAAGCATGGATCGGGTCTGCATTCTTCTACATGTTGACCTCCAGTTGAACCAGCACCATTTGCTGAAAAAATGCTATCTTTTTTTCCATTGGATGGATTTGGCTCCTTTGTCAAAAAATCAAGTGACCATAGGTGTGTGGGTTCATTTCTGGGTCTTCAATTCTGTTCCATTGGTCTATCTGTCTGTCTCTGTACCAATACCATGCAGTTTTTTATCACTATTGCTCTGTAATGTTAAACATTTCTTAATTAAGCATTTCTGAGGGCTTTTAAGAAATTTTTTTTATAGCTTTTTCTCTTTCTTTTCACCAATCAGGTATATTGCTCTGTAAATTATAGTAATGATACCAGGAATAAAATTTGAAGAATTTGTTGTTTTTTATTAGAGGTTAGAAATCAGTGACTCTTGAAGTCACCCCTCTTCCTTTCAGTTTGCCTGAGCTCCAGCAAGACTCCAGAAACCCCTGCCTTTCACTTCCCTTGCTGTTTCCCCTACGTGTTAGCCCTTTTCTGTCCTGACCCTGGCTTTAGCTTAAACCTAACCATACAGACGATTACGTTCTATACTGATATTCCATGTAAAAGTCAGAAGTTTCTAGTCTCTTTATGGAGTATGTTTAAGGGTTTAAAAAACTTTGTTTTGATACTAGAAGAGCTTCAATTCAAAACTGTAATTTTTTTTAAGGTTTGAACTACAGGGATTGTTAGTCAGAGAACTTAAAGTTGATCAATTCATTTAATATATTCAAAACTATATGTAAAGTCATGGTAAGTACTGTTAACTATAAGATTAAGCTTCACTAAGTCTTCTGTTTTATGTTTGTGAGGTACAGTTTAGAGTAAATGGCTAGAAATAGACAAAGGTTGTTTAACTCAGATATGCTAGCCCTCAAACCAGTCAGAGATCTCCTGAATAAGACATTTAATATGTTTAAACTTACTGTGACAGACAGATACTGCCGAATCCTAACAGTGAGCCCCTAAGGTCTCCAAGAAAATATGGGCACAACCACAAAGGATACCACCAAGACTGTGGTATGATAACCACTGGGCATAACTGCCTCAATGCTTAGCCTGCTGTCAGGCCTAGATTGAACTGTGGACAAACAGAGGACAACTGGAGAATTGATTGCCACACACTGCTTAAGACAAAGTGAGGTCACTCTCTCCCATGTTCCCCCTCCACAGACAAAGCCTCTTCATCTTCTGGGCCTGATGGCCAAGACTGCCTCTGCCCTTGAAACCATAGAGACACGGGAGGCTGGGATAATTGTCTAGGCAATAAAATCAGGACTAGTCTCTGCCATTTTAATTGATATATGTAGGCCATTTAGATCATGACTTATCCTTCTCAGGGCTCTGATTAGATTGATGGCTAAGCTAATTGTAGCTTAACAGGTAAAAAACAACAGGCGACCTGCTCCTTACCTCAAGGTAATTCACCATTGCTACTTCCTTAATCGATTCATTAGTTAGTTAAAACTGCTAGGTCTCTTATTTAAAAGGGCAAGAAGGTTTGCCTTGCTCACACACAGGCTTCATATTAAATGACTGGTCAACTTCTCTCAATAATCAACCGCCTGGTCTCATAACAAATAATTGAATAAAAAATGTAAAATGTGAATGTATTTAAGGTCTGAAAAAATGCTTGTTGGTCTAGATAAATGTTTAAGATTGATAAATGCAAATGACCAATGTCAGAGGACATATGAAAACTTGAATGGTGATAGGAAAATGATTTAAGAATAAAAATGCTTCAGATAAAGTATTTTTAAAGTTGGTAAATGCAAGTTAAAAATGTTGCAGAGTCTAAGAAAATAGTTACGATTGGAAGTTCTAAGTGTTTTAAGGCAGACAAATGCAAGTTATATAGGTGTAAGAAGATGATTATATTTACCTACCTATGAAATGTTTCATACTTTTCCCCCCATGCTATTGTTATACTAAGATTTCTAAGTCCAGTATTCATCATGGCATGGAGGCAATGCAAGTTCTTATCTGTGGTGTCAGAAACGTGTGACAGCAGCTTGTTCACCTGGTGCAGACTAGTTATTAGTCAGCGTAACAGGGAACAAGTGTAACATAGCTGATATACCCCTGAGAACCTGTCCACAGTGACTACTTCTGGCTAAGATCTTCATCAACCCTACATCTGACATATGACTAATATTCAAAAATATATACAGAACCCAAGAAGTTAGACACGAATGAACCAAATAACCCAATTAAAAAATGGGACGCAGGGCTAAACAGAGCCTTTTCAACGGAAGAATCTCTAATGGCTAAGAAGCACTTAAGGAAATATTTAACATTCTTAGTCATCAGGGAAATGCAAATCAAAAAGACTCTGAAAATCCATCTTAACACCTATCAGTATCACTCAGATAAAAAAGACGCAAGAGATAGTACATGCTGGTGGGGATGTGGAACAAGGTGAATGCTTCTTCACTGCTGGTAGGAGTGCAAACTTGTACAATCACTTTGGAAATCAGTATGGTGGTTTCTCAGAAAATTGGGAATAGTTCTACCTCAAGACCCAGCTATTCCACTCCTAAGCCTATATCCAAAAAATGCCCAATGATACACCACAAGGATATTTGCTCAACTATATCCATAGCAGCTTTATAATATCCCCAAATTGGAAAAAAACCCTAGATGTCCCTCAACAAAAGAATGAATAAAGAACATGTGGTACATCTACACAATGGAATACTATTCAGCTATTAAAAACAAAGGCATCATGTAATTTTCCTGCTAATGGATGGAACTGGAAAATATCATCGTCGTGAGGTAACGTAGACCCAGAAAGACAAGCATGGTATGCATGCATTCTAAGAGTAAAGCATAGGATATGTAAATATGCTTATAGTAAAACATATAGCGAAGGATAACCGTGCTACAATCCATGGAACCAAAGAAACTTATTACTTATAAGGGCCCAAGGGAGGACTCTTGAATCTCTCCCAGAAGAAGCAAAAAGTAGTTATTGGAGGGGGATGGAAAGAGGGAATTGGGGATGAGAGAGGGTGAGGAGGGGGAATTAGGTTTGGGATTAAGTGTTGGGATTGGGGGTGGGAGAGGGTTGAGAGTGAGAATGGAAATAGGTGTGTGGGAGGTTGTCTCTGGGACTAGTTGGAGACCTGGGATCAGAGAGGCTTGTCTTTGGGGAGTGCTACAAATGTGTAGGGGCCCTCGGCCCAGCCTCTGCATGCACTTTGGTTGGTGATTTGTAAGCTTCCACAGGACCAGGTTATTTGGTTCAGTGTTCTTGTGGTGTTCTTAACCCCACTGGAATTTGAGATTCCTACCAGCGGGGACATTTGGAGACTGAAGTGACCACCTCCTGTAGCCAGGCAAGACTATTAGTAGAATGAGGAGAACAACAGCCCACATACAATACCTTCAACCTAAAATTTGTCCTGCCTATAAAATATGCAGGAATCAAGACAGAACATAGATTGAGAGAATGGCCAACTAATGACTGGCCCAACTTGAGACCCATCCCATGGGAGAGAGCCAATCCCCTGACACCTAATGGCACTCTGCCATGCTTGAAGACAGGAGCCTAGCATAATTGTCTCCTGGGAGGCTTCATCAAGTAGCAGATGGAAATAAATGCGGAGGGTCACAGCCAAACATCAGGCAGAGCTCAGGGGTCTTGTGGAAGAGTGAGGGGTAGAATTGAGTGAGACAGTGGGGTCAAGGACACCACAAGAACACTGAACCAAATAACCTGGTCCTGTGGAGGCTCACGGAAACCAAATCACCAACCAAAGTGCACGCAGAGGCTGGACCGAGGGCCCCTCACATTTGTAGCAGACATGCAGCTTGATGTTTATCCCTAACCATTGGGACAGGGGCTGTCTCTGAATTGGCCTCAGTGTGAGAGGATGTGATTAGTCCTGCTACAACTGGATGTTCTAGGGCAGGGTGGGATGGTATCCATGGGGGGACTTCCCCTTCTCTCAGGAGAAGGGAAGGAGATAGTAGGGGGAGGAATTTGTGAGGGTAGGATTGGGAGATGAGGAAGGGGGGCTGTGATCAGGATGTAAAGTGAACTAATAAATAAAGTAATAAATAAATTAATGAAGAAATAAATCAAAGTGACAGAGCTGGAAAGATGGCTCAGTGATAAAGAACACTTCTTGTTCTTCCAGAAGACTTGATTTCAGTTTCCAGCACCCACATCACATGGTTCAGGTGTCCTTTTGAAGGAGAAAGCAGTTAGACCATGAGCAAGTTGACTCTGTATGGGAGTGTTCCTTTGTTCTAACTGGATATCTAGATGGTATTGTTAAGTCGTAGTAATGTGTGCAATACATCATATTTATGTCATTTTTTATATTTTAAGTGAATATAAGTCATAGTAATATGTATTTATGTTAGTTTTCATATTTTAAGTGAATATCAAGCACACTAATTGCTATATTTATAAAGAGTCTACAGTGAAAAGTATAACAAATAGTACTAAGAATTATGTTTTTGGAATTGTGGGTCTGGGATGGCTCAGAATTGAAGCCACTTTCACATAGGCCTTAAGAGTTCAATCCCTGTAACCCACAGTGACAGGAGACAACCTACTGTTGTGGTTAACCTCTGACTTGAGTATGCACATGCCTGTATACACAGGACAGATACATTCACATACATATATGCATACCCAGAAACAAAAGTTATTTGATAATGAGTTTTAGGATCAAGTTTAAATTAAAATTAAAAAATTATAAATTCTAAATAACTTTTCTTGTGACCCAGAGGAAATTTTTTTGATAAAAAGGTAAAGATATATATGGTATGAATTGTGATATTGAATAATAATTTTTGGGAAGTTTATTTTCACCCATGAGTTTGGTTCTTTAAAGGAGTTAGATTTGTGTTTTATTCATACTCACTGTATTTTTATTGTATTTTTAGTCCATGTCCTCAAATATTAGGTTACCAAAAGAATGAAAATTTAGGCCCCAATTCTTAACTCAGGTTGAGTCAAAGTCACTACTTATTTTTGTATTTACTTGGCCCTGCCTAACTTGGGATGGATCCCAGGGAAATATTGCCTTAGTTAGGGTTTCTGTGGCTGTGAAGAGACACCACGACCATGGCAACTCTTATAAAGGAAACCATTTAATTGGGGCTGGTTTACAGTTTTAGAGGTTTAGTCCATTATCATCATGGCAGGAATGAGGGTGGCATCCAGGCAGACATGATGGTGAAGAAGGAGATAAGAGTTTTACAACTTGATCCTTAGGTAGCAGGAAGTGACAGTGACACACTGACCAGGCTTAAACATCTGAGACCTCAGTGACAAACATCCTCCAACACAGCCACACCTCCTCCCACAAGGCCACACTTCCTAACAGTGCCACTCCCTGTGGGCCTTTGGGACCGTTTTTTATTCAAACCACCATAAATTTCTATTTTAAATGTTACACAAATGATTCTGAGGCAATCCTAGATGGAAAACTGTGGGAATCCACTATAAGACTAAGCTATTCTATATAGTTTCTAAAAGTAATGGCAGCAGGTTATATAGGAAGACAATCCTCTTGATAATCTAAATAATTCTAAAGGACAATGTGCTACTAGGAATAATTGGTTACATTTATTATTTATATTGAGAATAATAGTTGTGGCTAATTTTATCTTCCCCCCTTTTATTAAGGATAGATTCTTTTCTCATCCAATATACCCTGATACAGATCTCATATAATATTTCCCCTCCCTTTATTCCTCCAAACTCCTCCCCACCTCTCCTCCCATCTGGATCCATTCCTTTTCTTTCTCTCATTAGGAGAGTACTTCTAAGTTCTTCTAAGGGGCAACGATAAAACATAACAAAATAAAACATATTAAAATAAAGCAAATTTGCATTGAATTTAGACAAAGCAACCCAACAGAATAAAAACAGCCCCAAGAGCAGGTACAAGAATCAGAAACCCACTCATTCACATACTCAGGAGCCCCATAAAAGCACTAAACTGAAAGCTATAATATCTATGCAGAGGATCTGGTGCAGAACTGAGTTAGCCCTGCATATGTTGTTTTAGTCTGCTAGTTGTTTTAGATGGCATTGTTCGCTCAGTGTGCTCATCACCTCTGGATCTTACACTCTTTCAGTCCTCTCTTCTGCAAGGTTCCCTGAGCTCTGAGGGGTGGGATTTGATGGAGATTTATAACTGGGTGTACCAAGGTCTTTCCCTCTCTGTAATGTCTGACTGTGGGCCTCCATATGTTCCCATCTGCTGTAAGAGGAAGCTTCTCTGATGATGGCTGAATAAGTCGTTGAACTAGGATTAAAACAGAATATCACTAGGAGTAAATTTATCACTACTGGTTTTTTGTTTTGTTTTGTTTTTGTTTTTGTTTTTAAAAACCACGGTATTTGGTTTCATCCTAGGTCTCTGGTTCTAGCAGTGTCAGATACAGGTTTTATCTGTAGGTCTTAACTCAATCAAACATTGGTTACTCCAAAAGCTTATTGACACCATTGCCTTAACATTTTGCAGGCAGGAAAGATTGTAGACCAAAGGTTTCTCCCAACATTTCCTCCCTCAACCCAATCCCCCATCACTGTCCTTATCTGAGTCTCCTGTTCCTGATCACACCCACTCCCAGTCTATCTATAAAAATCTATTCTATTTCTACATACCTGGGGGATCTTGTATTGCCCCATTCCCTTCTTTTATACCTCTGGGTCTTTGGATTGTAGCTTGGTAATCATATATTTAATGGCTGACATCCATATATAAATGAATACATACTGTCAGGGGCAATTTGACCTGCTTCTGTGAAAGCCTGCCTATCAGGCAGACTCAAGGCAGGCCAGGGTCTACTGGCAGATTTCCTGGCCTGCTGATGCATGGAATAATAAGAGGGGATACACTTGAAGCTCAAGGCGAAGGGCTGAATGTTCTGTTAATCTTGGAGAAAGGAATAGGGATGCCTCTGGATGGGAGTAGATATCCAATGTATGTCAGCCATTGTCTCTGCTAGCTTGTGACTTTGTTTCCCATGATACTGTTAAGTATATAAAGACTATGAGAAATACATCTGGGGCTCGCACGCTACAGTATGGGTTGATGTTTATAGGGCAGGGACAAGATAAGGAAAGTCCTGTGATTAGGCAGTGAAAAAGAAAGGAGGGCTGAGGATTTTGGCGACAGGACAGAAAGTATGGAGAAGGAGAAGGAAAGAAGATGGCGAAAGAGAAGGACGACCCAGATTTGTGTGGCTTTAAATAGCCACAGGTAGCTATGAATATCTTTTAAGGGATGGATAATTATAGGACAAATTGTCTTACCTAGGTGGGCAGTTTATATCAATATCAACTGACTCTGAGTTTATTGTGTGGACGTTTTGGGGGTGTGTGAGAATTTATTGATATAAATTTGATTGATAACTTATGAGCCTCTAGAGTTTTGATCTTACCGGGTTACAGGGATTTATGACAGCTAACCGCGAGATGAGCAATCGTTGCATGGGACTGGCATGGCAGTGACTTGCCCTGGGAACTTAGCGGGATGGGTGGTCACTGCTGGGGCTAGCCAGAGAGGTGGTGAGACCGCCGCTGAGGCCAGAGAATAGTCGGTGCTAGCATGGGATGGAAAGTCCTTTTTTATTATTTAATGCCAAAGTATAGACCTGCAGCCCTCCTGATTTCTAAGTCCTCCTTTCTGAGTGTGCATTTCCATCTTTCCGATAATCATCCTCACTTCCCCCTCAGAGAACTGTTGGACTTTGCACCAGCAAACCAGAGCAGTGTGTCGCTCATGCCGGTGACACTCAGAGTGTAGAGACTTAGTAGTGGTACAGGTAAAGGTTCAGTGAATTATCTCTTAGGAGTAAAGACATAGGGGAATATAGATATGAGAGCTCAGAAAAGGTAAGGGAGCTCAAAAAACGGTAAAGGGTCATGGAAAATGTAAGGGAACTCAGAAAAAGTAAAAAGACACAAAGAAAAAAAAAAAAGAAAAAAAAACAAAAAAAAAAAAAAACAAAAACAAACAAACAAAAAAAAGCGAAAATGGAAATGTATGCTTTGTATGCTTTTTTTATGCCCAGATCCTGAGATCCCCAAAGAGTCACCGGGGACCACAACTCTGATGCAAATGTGTGAGAGTATTCAGGCTCAAGCCTGGGTCACAAACATTCCTGATGCAGCAGGATAGGAGAGTGGCTCTGAGGGCTAAGGAAATGGGGTTTATAAAGGACCACCCCCCACCCACCCCACCGGCAATGGGATTTGCTTCTTTTGGGATTTTCAAACCCTGGCGTTACATGATTTGGGTAAGAAGGTAAAGAATGCGACCTTTAAGCTGATTGGTTTCCAGCATCTGGTCAAACCAGAGGAGGGACCACACATCTAAAAGGAGCATCTTGACATGGAAAAGACTAATGTTTTCTTAGCCTACGCTGTTGTTATCGGCTGGCCACAGCTGTTATGTCTATTTTGCAATGGCCAAGAATATCTCGTAGTTTTTCTCATAGCTCAAGTGTGGGGGCCAAGTCACTCTGAGGGCAAGTTAACTTAAAATGGAGTCTGAAAAGCAAAATGGAGTTTATTTTGCTACTTTAATCCCTTCACTTTGTGTACATATGCTTAAAAAAATTCCTTCGTACCCTTGGTAGTAAAGTAGGCTAACAGCATTGTATAACTTCTTAGTTTCTTGTTGTATAACTTCTTCTTGTTTTCTTGAGGAAGGCACAGTGAATTTAGTAACCTGGAAAACGGTTGGGGGAAGGGCTTCAAAACTATTATGATGTGTATAGACTAGGTAAAATGCCTGTAGTTTCTGGACCGTGATTAGAGATAGCTTAGATCCTAGATGAGAGACAGAGAAGAGGAGGAGAAGAGGAGGAGGAGGAGGAGGAGGAGGAGGAGGAGGGGGGAGGAGGAGGAAAAGGAGGGGGAGGAGGAGGAAAAGGAGGGGAGGAGGAGGGGGGAGGAGGAGAGAAATGGGTTTCAGGGAGGCAGCCCCAATCCAGAGAAGCTTTGACAAAGGAGCAAAAACATGAAACTAAGCTGTCTGCTCTTGCAGTTGAGCCTGCGTACACAGAGCCAGCAGTTGAGCAGCTGCCATTTTTGACGGCGAGGAGACCCTAGATTTGGGAGAAACTGAGCAGCTGGAAGAGGAAGCCTCTAGATAACATAGGGAGGAGAATTCTTTGCCGCTTGTTCCCTTGGCAGAACTCAAAGTTCCTGCCAAGGACAAGTTAGTTACAGAGAAGATACAACAGCTGTAAACCTGCAAACCGCTTTTATTTTGCTGCCTGTGCAATTGCAAAAATTACAGGCTCGACGATCTCAAGAGGAGAACTTGGGACCACCAGAGTTTCCAAGCTGAGAGCTAGTAGAAAACCCCAAGTGTCATAGCTGAATTGGACCCTGCCCAGAGGCGGAGGCGGAGTCACAAGTTGTAGCAGTAACGAGAAAGCCATCTGGGAGAAGGCCTTCGCAGAGGCTTTTATCTCTCTTACAAGTGACCTTGAAAGAGGCTACCAAGAGAGGAGAGGGTGTTCAGGGATTTCATTTTACATTTCCAGTTATAGAACAGGTCGATCCTCAAGGTAATAGAGTCAGAGTTTACCAGTCTCTTCTGTTAAATAGTTAAAGGAATTAAAACCTGCTTGCACACAGTATAGGCGGACAGCCCCATTTACTTAGGCTATTTTGTCTATGGAGGCCCTCCCTCCTGGGGACTGGAAACTACTGGCAAGGGTAGGCTTGTCAGGAGGCCATTTTTTATTATGGAAATCAGAATTTGCTGAGCAGTGTCAAAACTCTGCTGAGATCAATCGAACACAACAAATACCTGTTACATTGGAGATGTTAGCAGGAGAGGGACTCAACAATTAGATTTTCATCTAGCTGTTTATGCACAGGTTAATGCTGCAGCTAAGAAAGCCTGGTATAAGCTACCTTCTATAGGGAGGCAGACTGAAGATTTATCACAAATTAGGCAGGGACCAGATGAATTGTACCAAATTTTGTGGCTAGCTTGTGGAAGACAGCAAGCAGACTTATAGGGGATTCTGGGGCAGGTCTGTTGCTGGTAAAGCAGCTCCCCTAGGAGAATGCTAATACTACGTGTCAGGCAGTATGATGACCTTTGAGAAAAAAGGAACATTTGTCAGACTGTATCAGATTGTGTTCTGACATAGGCCTTTCATACACCCAGGGTGTTGCTATGACAGCTGCTTTGCAAGGCAAGACAGTAAAGGAGGTATTGTTTCAGCAAAGAAAACCAAATAAAAGGGAAGTAACTGGTCTTCTGGGAAATTGCTATGGGTATGGACAAATGGGACATCGGATCAGGCAGTGTCCCAATAAAGATGAGGCTGGCCCTCCCTCAGAATCTTTTTCAGGATGGATGGCAGTCAGGATTATGCTACAAGTGTAAGAAAGAAAGACATTGGGCTAATGAATGCAGGTCCAAGAAAGATAGAAAAATCCTCTTCCTCGGGGACATGGGAGGAGGGACCAGCCCTAGGCCCTGCAGCAGCAATGTTATAGGATACTACAGAACTTTGTTCCCAAGCAAGGACATCCATTCAGGACCTCTTCCGAGCAACGCTAGGCCATGCAGGACTGGACCTCAGTTCCTCCACCTATTACAGTATTAATCCCTGAAATGGATATGCAAGCCCTACCTACAGGAATGTGCAGTCCTTTACCACCAGATGCCATGGGCCTGCTCCTCGGTAAAAGTAGTGTTACCTTGAATGGTATCGAGGTGGAGCCAGGTGTTATTGACAATGATTATACTGGAGAGATCAAAATTATGACACATCCCCCTAACGGGATTTCAGTTATTTACCGGGAGCTTGCCCCGCCTAGAATGGGCTTGAAGTGGGACACAGTGTTGGACATTGTTTTAAAGACTGATGGTCTCTGGCCTTCCAGCTAGCTCCCTAACTATACTGAATGTTTGTTGATAACTTCTAAAAGATTCTAAAACCTTTCTTGCTTATTCAATGCTTAAAAAATGCTGGCTTCTTCTCTCTTTAACTCTGTGTTTTATTAAACATTATAACTCTCTGGGCTTCATTTAACTCTTTATGCTTAAATAAGTGCCAAGGAAATTAACTCTTTCTTACTGTTCTGTGTTTCCATAAGCACTAAGACATTACTCTTTATTACTTGTGCTTTAATAAGCTCTAATATCTGGCAATTAATAATATTGTTTAGCAACAGGGAATTAAGTGAAAAGATTTATTGCTGGGGCTCTTTTCTCTGATGTATCAGCTGAACACCTCTCTGGGTAAGCTGGTTAACTCTTTGTGAACCAGAGAGGAAGAAAAGGAAAAGAATTAAGATTCTGTATACAGGCAAATATGCACAGACACATATACATTCAAACATTCATACACCCACTCTCTGGCCAGGCCCAATCATCTGTCATGATCATCTTCACAAGTGTGCATGCATGATTAAATATATACGCATATACTTATACACAAACATATAGACAAATAGATACAAACGTTTGGATAGACGGATGTGGGGATGGAGCAAAGCTCCCCAAGCCAAACCATTCAACCAACAACCTTATTTCTTTTCTCTGGTCTTTTTATACCTTCTTAGACAAAAGGAACTTTAGAAAATTGCCTCAGAGATAAACTGTTACACAAAACACGAATTACAGACGAATGTTGATATTAAATCCAAAGCAGTGTTTCCTTATAATATACTTGTTAAAAGTTCAAAGCAACTTTTTACATGTTTTTACATGGCCTTGCCTTATTATAGTACATACCTGTGACTTAATCCTTGGAACTCAGTGTTTTTCCTTGAAAATTGTCCCAAATCAATTTCTCTTTTTACTGCGATCATGAAAGCTCATTGTATTTCTTATTATGCAGCCTTTACTTACTATTTTGAGGACTGGGCACATTCTATTCTTGATTCTAACTTTACTATATCTTTCTAGCAACTGAGACCATCTCTAAAAACTTCCTAAAATTATTTTAACCAAATCAGGAATTCTAATGAATTATTATCTATTTGTCTATATAGCACTACTACAAGATAGTACATCTTTGTAGGTCTGCAGAAATCTGCTCAAATGGGTGGGTGAATACCTAGTGATTGTTTCATATATATATATAAACAGGAAAAGAATATTAATAGCGGGAACCTTTCCTTACCAACTGGAGCAAACCCATCGTATATTTTAATCGAAGGTGGATCCGTCTCAGGTAGATCGCCTGCTAGTTTTTGACTTCTACCTGTTGTCTTCTGTAACAGTTATACAGTCAGGACAGCATTTGACACAGCTTCCTCAAGTTCAAACTAAGACTATAGCAAAAAAGGATCAAAGAGGAAACGCAGGTTTGGGGTCCTCAGATGCTTATTGGGTATAAGCCATAGGGTCTCAGAGACCAGAGCTCACGTTAAGAATTAATGGAAAAGAATTTCAGGGACTACTGGACACAGGGGCTGATGTTTCATGCTCAGGGCAGATCAACGGCCTCAGGCCAAGCCAAAACGTCCCACAGTTACACAATTACAAGGAATTGGTCAAAGTTATTATCCAGAACAGAGTAGTGATATTTTAGTCTGAAAAGATAAGGACATGAAGGTATATTCCAACCATATATTGTATCAAGTCTACTTGTTAATGTATGGGGACAGGATGTGATGAGCAAAATGGGGGTTACCTTAACAATCCTAAGAAAGAAATTACAAGACAGATTCTTTCCATTTTTTTTTTTTTTTCCGGAGCTGAGGACCGAACCCAGGGCCTTGCGCTTGCTAGGCAAGCGCTCTACCACTGAGCTAAATCCCCAACCCCTACAAGACAGATTCTTGATCAAAGATTTTTTTTGCCAAACTAAGGGAAATTAAGGGGCAGGGAGTCCAGGAACTGATAACACCTACTCACAAACCTCATAGAACTGGGTTAGACAGAGGCTACTGGCCAGCCTGTGCTCTATGCTGACCTTACTATTTATAAGAGTGAGGAGCCTATATGGGTGGATCAGTGGTCTCTTACAAAGGAAAAAAAAATCCTCAGAGGAGTTAGTACAGGAACAGCTTGATAGCAGACATATAGAACCCCCCTGATTGTTCTTGGAATTCACCTGTTTCTGTGGTTAAAAAGAAATCAGGAAAACGGAAATCGCTGCAAGATCTCCAGAGAGTTAATGAAACTATGGAATTAACGGGAACACTATAGCCAGGGCTACCTACTCCTTCTGCCATACCCAAAGATACCTTTAAGATTATCCTGGATTTGAAGGATTGTTTTTACACTATACCTCTTGCTCCAAAGGACTATAAGAGACTTGCTTTTAGTGTGCCTTCCATGAATTTTCAAGAACCTGTGAAAAGAATTAGTTGGAAGGTTTTTACCCCAAGGCATGGAAAATAGTCCAACTCTATGTCAAAAATTTGTGGCTCAAGATATTAATAAAGTCAGACAAGCACATCCTGAAGTCTATATAATTAATTATATGGATATTTTAGTAGCACATAAACAAGGACTGCTATTCACAGTATTTACAGAATTCCTTGAAAGAACAGTACTTAGTAATAGCACTGAAAGGTGCAGACTGCCCCACCTTACTCTTATTTGAGACACAAATTATACCCCAAGGTTATTATGCCTCAAAATGTTCAAATCAGGAAAGATAGATTGAAAATGTTGAAAAAAATTAAAAAATTATTGGGAGATATAAATTATCTTAGACCTACTTTGAAATTTTATACAGGAGAGTTAAATCCTCTCTTTGATATTTTGAAAGGTATTCCAGATCCTACATCTGAAAAAGAATTAACAGCTTCTGGTAGACAGGCTCTACACGAGGTGGAGCAAGCTATTGAGCAACAGCGTGTGCAATATATAGACTACGCACAAGGATGGGCTGTCTATGTTCTTGCTATTGCCCATGTGCCGAATGAAATAATATAGCAAGATGGTCCTTTACTTTGGTTATCTTTTTTCCCTGCTAGGGAATTGCTACCTTATTATGAAGCTGCTGCTTGTTTGGTACAGAAGGCCTGAGAAGAATCTAGAAACTATTTTGGTGCAGAGCCCTCACTGGTTGGAGTGCCTTTTACAAAACAAGAAGTTAGTTATTTCATAATATGGATGCAGGGCCATTGCTTTTGCATATTATCCTAGAGTCATAGATAATCATTATCCTAAGGATAAATTATTGTAGTTTGTGAATACACATGCATTAGTAGTCCCTAAAATAATAAGGCAGACTCCTACACCTGGAGCTCAGGTAATTTTTTCAGATGGATCCTCTAATGGTACCACAGCTTATGTAACTCAAGGTAAATCAAAATATTTACTTCCTCAGCTTCAGCTCAATTTGTAAAGCTCAGAGCTGTTGCAGCTGTATTTCAAAAGATGGACGCTTGTTCCTTTAATTTGTATACTGATAGTCACTATACTGCTAGAGCTTTACAAATTTTAGAAACGGTGGTGGCTTACTTTGATACAGCTAACTGCCAGGTTCAAGTTTTTTTTTTCTCAAATACAAAGATGTCTCCAAGCATGTGCCCAACCATGTTATGTAGGACATATTCATGCTCATTCAGGACTCCCAGGACCTCTCTCGGAAGGTGATAAGGCCATTTTATTGCAGATAAAGCCATTCAAATAATAGGTCTTTCACAAATTGATCTCCTACAACAATCACATACTTTGCATCATCAAAATAGTCAAAGCATAAGAAAACAATTTCATGTATCTAGAGAAGTTGTGCAACAAATTGTTTGTCAATATGACTGTAACTTGACTAATTGTGTATCTGATGTTGTACAAGAAATTTCTGTTATGGTACTTTATTAACCTTCATTTGTTATTTGCTTCCAGTCAATGTTTCAGAACCATGGAATGCAGATAGAGAGGCTTACAAGTATTGGTTGAAATTCAGAAATCTTTGAGTAGACCTAAAAGAATGGTCAGATTGATCAATGCTGGAATTCTTGCTATAGTATCAATTATAGCTACTGTTACTGCTGCTGTAGTTGTGTCCCAATCTGTTCAAACTGGATATTTTGTTAATGATTTGTCTAAGAATGTTATCTTAGCCTTAGAGATGCAAGAGGATATAGATAGTAAGTTAGAACAGAAGACAAATGCGTTATAGGAAGTAGTGCAGTATTTAGGAGATGAAGTTCAAGGGTTGAAGATGAGATCATGCTTGGGATGTCATGTAGAATACCAACGGATTTGTTTTACTCCTAAAGTTTATAATAAAAGCCAACTAAATTGGGACCAGGCACACTTTCATCTTAAAGATGTTTGTCGTGATCTTAAAGTTTCCTTGGATCTAATTCAATTGCATCAAGAAATTTTTTCCCCATCTTTATTAACTTGAGTATTTTTATTTACATTTCAATTGTTATTCCCTTCCCCGGTTTCCAGGCCAACATCCCCTAACCCCTCCCCTCCCATTCTCTATGGGTGTTCCCCTCCCCATCCTCCCCCCATTACTGACCTCCCCCAACAATCATGTTCTCTGGGGGTTCAGTCTTGGCAGGACCAAGGGCTTCCCCTTCCACTGGTGCTCTTACTAGGCTATTCATTGCTACCTATGAGGTTGGAGCCCAGGGTCAGTCCATGTATAGACTTGCATCAAGAAATTTTGGTATTGGTACAGAGACAGACAGATAGACCAGTGGAATAGAATTGAAGACCCAGGGGGTTGGGGATTTAGCTCAGTGGTAGAGCACTTGCCTAGCAAGCGCAAAGCCCTGGGTTCGGTCACCAGCTCCGAAAAAAAGAAAAAAGAAAAAGAAAAAAAAAAAGAATTGAAGACCCAAAAATGAACCCACACACCTAGGGTCACTTGATCTTTGACAAAGGAGCCAAAACCATCCAATGGAAAAAAGATAGCATTTTCAGCAAATGGTGCTGGTTCAACTGGAGGTCAACATGTAGAAGAATGCAGATTGATCAATGCTTATCACCCTGTACAAAGCTTAAGTCCAAGTGGATCAAGGACCTCCACACCAAACCAGATACACTCAAACTAATAGAAGAAAAAGTGGGGAAGCATCTCGAACACATAGGTACTGGAAAAAATTTCCTGAACAAAACACCAATGGCTATGCTCTAAGATAAAGAATCGACAAATGGGATCTCATAAAACTGCAAAGTTTCTGTAAGGCAAAGGACACTGTGGTTAGGACAAAACGGCAACCAATAGATTGGGAAAAGATCTTTACCAATCCTACAACAGATAGAGGCCTTATATCCAAAATACACAAAGAACTCAAGAAGTTAGACCGCAGGGAGACAAATAACCCTATTAAAAAATGGAGTTCAGAGCTAAACAAAGAATTCACAGCTGAGGAATGCCGAATGGCTGAGAAACACCTAAAGAAATGTTCAACATCTTTAGTCATAAGGGAAATGCAAATCAAAACAATCCTGAGATTTCACCTCACACCAGTGAAAATGGCTAAGATTAAAAACTCAGGTGAGAGCAAATGCTGGCGAGGATGTGGAGAAAGAGGAACACTCCTCCATTGTTGGTGGGATTGCAGACTGGTACAACCATTCTGGAAATCAGTCTGGAGGTTCCTCAGAAAATTGGACATTGAACTGCCTGAGGATCCAGCTATACCTCTCTTGGGCATATACCCAAAATATGCCCCAACATATAAAAAAGACATGTGCTCCACTATGTTCATAGCAGCCTTATTTATAATAGCCAGAAGCTGGAAAGAATCCAGATGCCCTTCAACAGAGGAATGGATACAGAAAATGTGGTACATCTACACAATGGAATATTACTCAGCTATCAAAAACAATGCCTTTATGAAATTCATAGGCAAATGGATGGATCTGGAAAATATCATCCTGAGTGAGGTAACCCAATCACAGAAAAACACACATGGTATGCACTCATTGATAAGTGGCTATTAGCCCAAATGCTTGAATTGCCCTAGATGCACAGAACACATGAAACTCAAGAGGGATGACCAAAATGCAAATGCTTCACTCCTTCTTTAAAAGGGGAACAAGAATACCCTTGGCAGAGAATAGGGAGGCAAAGTTTAAAACAGAGGCAGAAGGAACACCCATTCAGAGCCTGTCCCACATGTGGCCCATACATATACAGCCACCCAATTAGACAAGATGGATGAAGCAAAGAAGTGCAGACCGACAGGAGCCGGATGTAGATCTCTCCTGAGAGACACAGCCAGGATACAGCAAATACATAGGCGAATGCCAGCAGCAAACCACTGAACTGAGAACGGGACCCCCGTTGAAGCAATCAGAGAAAGAACTGGAAGAGCTTTGAAGGGGCTCAAGACACCATATGAACAACAATGCCAACCAAGCAGAGCTTCCAGGGACTAAGCCACTACCTAAAGACTATACATGGACTGACCCTGGGCTCCAACGTCATAGGTAGCAATGAATAGTCTAGTAAGAGCACCAGTGGAAGGGGAAGCCCTGGGTCCTGCCAAGACTGAACCCCCAGTGAACGTGATTGTTGGGGGGAGAGCGGCAATGGGGGGAGGGTTGGGAGGGCAACACCAATATAGAAGGCGAGGGGGAAGGTTTAGGGCGATGATGGCCTGGAAACGAAGAAAGGGAATAACAATCGAAATGTAAATAAGAAATACTCAAGTTAATAAAGATAAAAAAAAAAGAAATTTTGAATCTAAAAGATGCTGCAAAAATTGCCTCTGAGTGGTTAGAAGCAATTAGAAACAGTATGCCTTCCTGGTATTCTTTTGCTCATTTGACCTTCTCAGTACTTGCCTTGAATACTCTAATGGTTATAGAATTATACCTGTACCATTTCAGAGTCCTCCATTCCTTTTTGAACACTTGGGAAGATCTTTATCCTATTTAGGTCAAATCTAACCAATAGACACATTGATTATACAGACGCTATTATTAGTCAAGAAGGCAAGATTCTCTTGAGAGGTGGATCACCTAAGACAGGATATGAATGCCAGGATTAATGTTCCAAAGACAGGAAAGATTCATAGTTCTTAAGGAGATGCCTAAGACAGGCACAGTCTTTCTGCACCAATATCTGTGACAGCTTTGGCTTGTATAAAATAAAAAAGGGGGAGATGTCAGGAACCATGCTTTTGTAAAAGACTGCCTGCCAGGCAGAGTCAAGGCAGGCCAGTATCTAACAGCAGATTTCCTGGCTTGCTGACACATGGAATACACTTGAAGAGGGGATACACTTGAAGCTCAAGGTGAGGGCCTGAATGTTCTCTTAATCCTGGAGGAAGGAACAGGGAGGCCTCCAGATGGGAATAGATATCGAATGTATGTCAGTCATTGTTTCTGCTAGCTTGTGACTTTGTTTCCCATGATACTGTGAAGTATATAAAGACTATGAGAAATACATTTGGACTGTCATGGTATAGACCTGCAGTGCTTCTGATTTCTAACCTTCATCTCTGAGTCTTCCTTTCCTTCTTTCCTATAATAATACTCACTCTCCCTCAGAGGACTATTCGACTTTGCACTGGCAGGACCAGTGCAACATATTATAAATATCTTTCTGGCACCACGTTACCTTGTTATAGATTTTTAGTTTTTCTAGTTACATCCATTTGCCTGAAATTTTCATTATGCAATTTTTTAAAACAAGTAATACTAAATTGTATAAATGTATCACATTTTCTTTATCCATCTTCTGCAAAATGACATTTATGTAATTTCCAGTTTCAAGTTATTATGAATAGAGCACAATGAATATGGTTGAGCAAGTGTTCTGTGGTAGGAGGAAGTGTTCTTTGGTTACACGCCCAAGAGTGGTACAGCTACATTTTGAGGTAGAAGGATTTCCATCTTTCTGAAGAACTGCCATACTGATTTCCATACTGGCTATACAAGTTTGCACTCCCATTAGCAGTGAATTTCTCTTTATTCTACATTATTGCCAGCATAAGCTGTCACATATGCTATTGACCTTAACTATTCTAAGAGGCATAAAATGTAATCTCAAAGTAGTTTAGATTCTCATTTTCCTGTTGGAGAGTAATGTTGAATATAAGTGTTTCTCAGCCATTTTGAGTTTTCCTCTATGGAGAATTCTTCTGTTTAGATCTCACCCAATTTTTAAATTGTATTATTTGGGTTATTTGATATCTAGTTTCTTGAATTCTTTACAAATTTTGAATAATAGTCTTCTATTAAATATTGAGTTAGTAAAAATCTTTCCCATTCTGTAGGTTGCTGCTTTGTGAGAATGATGTTTTTGCTTTAAAGAAGCTTTTCAGTTTCACGAGGTCCCATTTATTAAACTTTTTATCTCAGTGCCTGTGCTCTCCTTGAACTGTTCAGAAACTCTTATGCCAATGAATTCAAGGCTATTCCCTACTTTCTCTTCTATGAGTTTCAATGTATCCAATTTTATGTTGAGGCCCTTGATATAGTTTGGAGTTAAGATTTTTACAGGGTGATAAATACTTATCTATTTGCATTGTTCTACACACATACATCCAATTTGACTAGCCCCATTTGTTAAAGATGCTGTTTCTTTCCTGAGTGTATTTTTGGCTTCTTTAATCAAAAACCAGGTGTCCACTGGTATGTGGATTTAAATCTAGGTCTTCAATTCAATTCCCTTGTTGAATGTGTCTATTTTATGTCAATCCCATATTCTTAAAAATTACTATAGCTTTAGTACAGTTTAAAATAAAAAATGGTGAGACCTCCAGCAGTTCTTTTATTGTTCAGATTTGTTTTAGCTATGTTGGAATTTTTGTTTTTCCATTATGAGACTGGAAATCATCTTTTCAAGATCTGTGAAGAATTGCATTGGAATTTTGATGGGGATTACACTGAATCTGTAGATTGCTTTTGGTAGGATGGACATTTTGGTATGATAAACCTACCCACCCATGAACATGAGTGATTTCATCTTCTGATATTTTCTTTAATTTCTTTCTTGGCATTTTTATCATAAAGATCTTTTACTTCTTTGGTTAGTTACCTTAAGATATTTTATATTCTTTGGGTCTATTACGATCTGCTTGTCAATTTGTGTTGAAATTTTTAGGGTTGATTAAGTACACTATCATATGATCTATAAATAAATACACATTGACCTCTTCCTTTGCAGTTTGCATCCCCTTCATCTCTTTTTGTTGTCTTAGCGTATTAGCTAAAACTTCAGATAGCATATTGTATAGGTATGAAGATTGTGGACAACCTTGTCTGGTTCATGATTTTAGTGGAATTGCTTTGAGGTTCTCTCGATTTGATTTGATGTTGGCTATGTGATTGCTCTAAAGTACCTTTATTATGTTTAGGTATATCTCTTGTGTCCCTAATCTTTACCATACTTTTATCATGAAGGGGTGTTGGATTTTTTTTTAAAGGCATTTTCTCTACCTAATGAGATGATTATGTAGTTTTTTTAGTTTCAGTTTGTTTATATAGTAGATTACACTTATTGATTTCCATATATTCAATCACTCATGCATCTTTGTGATGAAGTCTATTTGATCATGATGAACTTTTCGATGTGTTCTTGGATTTACGTTTGGAAATATTTTATTGAGAGTGTTTGTGCATCTATGTTCATACATAAAATTGGTCTATAACTCTTTTACTTTCTTATCTGTATGTGGTTTAGGCATCAGGGTAACTGTGATATTATAAAGTGAATTGGATAGTTTTCTTTATTTTCTATTTTATGTAAAAATTTTAGTAGTATTGGCATTAGCTCTTTGAACATTTGGTAGACTTTTTTACTAAAGTCTTCTGACCCTGGGATTTCTTTGGTTGGGAGAATTTTAATGATAGCTCGTATTTCCCTCAGGGTTATAGGTCTTTTAAATAGATGTTGATTTAACTTAATTAGTACCAACTGAAAAAATTATTTATTTATTTTAGATTTTCCAGTTTGGTAAAATGGAAAATTTTCTTAAACTATGTTCTTGAAATGTGTAATTCTTGAGGTTTCCACAGCATCAAATGTTGTATCTCTCTTTTCATTTCTGATTTTGTTAATTTGGACATTCTCTCTCTGCCTTTCAGTTAATTTGGAAAAGGGTTTGTCTATCTTATTTACATTTTTCAAAGTACCAATTCTTTATTTCATTGATTTTTGTTCTTTTTGTTTTCTGTTTCTATTGATTTCAGCCTTGAGTTTGATTATTTTTACTGTCTACTTCTTTTGGGTGTAATTTCTTCATCCCGTTCTAGAGCTTTCTGGTGTGCTATTGGGTTACGATATAAGAACTCTAGTTTTTTCATATACAGTTAGTTGGTACTATGAACTTTTGCCTCTTAAACTATTTTCATTATGTGCCTTGGTTGCATATATTGTATATTCCTTTTTTCATTCCAGAATAGAAGGTCTTTAATTTTCTTTTTTCTTAATTTGTCTTTGACCTGTTTTTCATTCAGTCGATTATTCATATTCTGTGGGTTCAAGCTTTCCTTTTTTGTGTATATCCAGCTTTAATTTGTGATGCTATGATAAGATGCAGGGACTTATTTCAAATTTCTTTTATCTGTTGAGACTTGCTTTGTGTCTGAGTATGTGGTCAACTTTGGAGAATGTTCCATGAAATATAGAGAAGATAGATATATATATATATATATATATATATATATATATATATATATATATATGTTTTTGTGTGAAATGTTTTGCAAATATCTCTTAGGTCCATTTTGTTTATAATGTCTGTTAACTCCAGCATTTCTTTGTTTAGTTTTTGTCTGGATGATCTGTCTATTGGAGAGAATATTGAAGTCTCCTACTATTAGTGTGTGAGGGTCAGTGTATGAATTAAGCTGTATTAGTGTTTCTTTTACAAATATGGGTGCCCTTGCATTTGGGGCATAGATGTTGCCTTAGTTTAGGTTTCCATTGCTGTGAAGAGACACCATGACTAAGGCAATAATATTTTACAATTTACATGTTCCGGGGAACAATAATATTTAATTGGGGCTGGCTTACAGTTTTCAGAGGTTTGGTCCATTATTATTAGGGCAGGATGCAGTGTCCTGGCAGGCATGGTACTGGAGAAGAGCTGAGTTATGCATCTTGATCCAGTTAGAGCCAGGAGAGACTGTTCTCTCCCATATTGCAGAGCTTGAGCCATTGGACTTCAAAGCCCACCACAGTGAGACACATTTCCTCCAACAAGGACCGTCTCCTAATTGTGTCCCTTGTAGGCCAAGCATTCAAATAATGAGTCCACGGAGTCCAGTTACCATTCAAACCACTACATGCCATGATGGTGAATTTTCCTTTGATGAATTGTAGTATTTCCCCCTATCTTTTCTGATTAGCTTGCTTGCATTCTATTCCTTTAGATATTAAATGGCTCGCCTAACTTGCTTTTTGGTCTACTTGCTTGAAATAGCCTTTTCCAACTTTCTACCCTGAAAAATAATATTATCCTTGATGTTTTTGCAGGGAGTTCAACTCCCTGGTACTATTTGGGGACCCTAGGATCTGGGCATAGTGACAGTGGCTAGTTATGGTGTGATGGTAGTGTGTGTGTTTCCTCTCTTTTGTTGGTAGTAAGATTATTTAATTCTTCTTTTTGTGGGTGTAGTTAACTTTCTTTAATTGGAATTTTCAATAAGGCTGGATAAATAGTGTTTAAATTAGACTTTATCATGAAATATCTTATTTTTCTATCTATGGTAATTGAGAATTTGATGGTTATAGTAGTCTGCTGGCATTTTGTTAGCTGTCTTCAAGTCATTTTAGAGGACACTAACTGGTGTTAAGATGAAGGTTACAGGCCTTTCCAGACCTCAGCAATAGTAAATGACAGTAAGTTTCTTTTGCTCCCTGGGGAGTGTTTTATAGCTCTCATGGCTCATTCTTGATACTGTTTATTAGCTGAGATTAAATCTTAGTTGCTATAGTTGAAGATCATCATGTACTCTCTATGGGAAAGTTTTATATGATGCCCACCTCCCACATTGAGAGTGCTCTAAGAAACCATTCAGACCTGGCATAATCTTCCTAGAATAGCCTCAAAGATATATAGTATTATTTTTGCTATTCATCAAAGTTATTCCCCAACCAAGGGAAGCAAGAGATTGCATCTCTGGATGGAAGAATTGTCAAAGACAAAAGATAATATCAAAAGTATACACAAAATAATGGGACCATGGGGCTGTTTTGTAATTTAGATGCCAAATAGCATTAACTAGTATATAGCACCTCAGAAAAGAATGTGGCCAAGGAGATGGCTCAGTGGATGCCATACTTGTCATGCAAAATTTGCTCCCCAGGATCTCTATTCATCTATGCATCTGTAATCACAACATTTCCTAGGATGAGAGGGGAGGCAGAGACTGGAGATGCCCAGAAGTTTAAAGGCAAGTTAGCCTGGTATACGACAAGAAACTCTGTCTCTAAAAAAGATGGAAGGCAAGGATTAATACTTGAGATTGGCCTATGACCTTTACATAAAAGCTGTGGCACACGCATGGCTGCACTTATACATGAACACACACATACACACACACACACACACACATACACACACACACACACACACACACACACACACACAGAGGAGAGAGAGAGAGAGAGAGAGAGAGAGAGAGAGAGAGAGAGAGAGAGAGAGAGAGCAAACTGTCCAGGAACTAATTTTAAAAATATAAATTTCCATTTTGCTCCATAAGGATTATCATTTCTTGGTAATTGTAGAGAGAAAGTTGGGGGTAAAAGATGTTTTTTGAATTTTTGTTTTCTAAAATATTTGATAAAAAGGATACTGTCTTTTCATGTCTTATTAACTGCATTTTCTGATTGATTTTGTGATTCTGTCTGGGGAAATAGTGATTTTAATGGGTAGAAGGATTATTGGCTATAACTGGTCTTGGTTTTGTGAAAAAGTTCTTAGTGACTATTCTGTTTTACTGACTGTTACAGTTCACATCTTGGCTTTAGTTCCAGGACAGACTGAGCATAGATGCACAGGAGCTGGTCAGTGGGTTCTCACATTGGAGAGGGCCTAAAAGCCTGAGGAGACACAGTCACCTGGTACCAGGTATTTTGAATGAAGCCAGAGGTAAAATTGTGTGTTCAGAAAATGAAGTTTTACCTAAAAGAAATGGTCGAGTCAGGTAATCTATCAGCCAACATAACCCAATGAGGAGGTTTATTGGGATCAGAGGGTAGACAGGCAAGAGAGGGAAGAGAGAGGGAAGAGAAGAGAAAGGGGGCAGAAAGGGTTTGCCTTTTATTTGAATTATGACATAACCGTTCCCAGGTATGGGAGTTGAACCAAATGTGTGGGAAAAGGACTGCGGTTATGGCAACAATGCACAGGTGACCAGGGTGCTAGAGGCTAGAATAACCTGATACCAATAACAGCAGGGACCAATAGCTGGTGATGGATGGAAGGCAAAAGTAATTTGTGGATCTGCTGTGTTGGAGTAGGGCAAGAAATCTAGTGTGGACACCCCGCCCCCTTCCTGCTGGGCTTGTGTTGCAGTGACTGATGTTAGGACAGAGTGGGGGGAGGGTAAAGCAGGCTGAGCCAGTTTTTATCATAAAAGTTGTAGAGTCATCAAATGTGGGGCAAGAGTGGTCTAGGCTTGGATATTCCAGAAGCAGCAAAGGTTTTAAACTGTTGACTCATCATCTCCCTCCTGGCCCTTTTTTTTTTTTTTTTTCCAATATATTTTTTTTCCTTTGAGACTATAAATGTATGCAGTGTATATTTATTATCCACCCTCTAATTTTCCCAGAATGTTCTCCCAAAATGCCCCTTTTAACTTCCCTGTCCTTTCTTTTTATAACCCACTGATCTATTAGGGGCTGCATGCTCATGGGGTGGCACATCTGTGTCAGTGGTCACAACCCCAAAAGAGAAGAGACTTTCTCAGCAGCCTCAACTGCTAATAACTCTTCATTAGCATATGCAATCCCTTTCCTTCCATGCTAGGTATGCTAATTGGTTTGATCTTTGTAGGCAGCCATAGCTGCTGTGGGAGTTTATGAGCACAACAACACTGCCAAGTTCAGAAGAAACTGTTTCACGGCTTTTCTTCATACCTTCTGGCTTGTGTAATCTTCCCTGCTCCCTCTCTCTCTCCCTCCCTCTCTACCCCCTCTCTCTGCATTATTTCCTGTATCTTTATCCTTGATTTCTGACTCCATGAACTCCCCATTGTTAGATGCAGATGAGATCACTCACAATTCACCTTAAAAACCAGGCTGACCTCACAACAGATATTGATTCCAGAAAGCTTCATTATGGCTGGGTGACCCTCTTCCTCGGAGATAGTGTGTGCTCTGTTAGAACATCCTGTCTTCTTTTATACAATTTTTGTTACTGATCAGGAAGAGCAAGCAAGCGGTTTACAAAAGCCAATTTGAATGCAGTTAGCACGGCCATACCAAAAAGTTTAAAGTTAACAGAGACAAGGGTGCAGGTACAGGCAATTAAATCAGTAGGGATTTAGAACAGAGGCTATCTCTGTCCTGTTATCTTCTAGCTGCAGGCAATAAGATCAACAGTTTATACAAGCAGCTCTTCTCCTGCTTTTTTACCCTTAGTTTACTGATTATTGCAAGGAAAATTTTGCATCGAGGGCTTGACCTTTGGATGCCTTTAACATTGCTTTAACATCCATCTGTTACCTAAGGGAATCTAACATTTCCTTGCATTTCCCCCAGATCACTGCTACAGTTCTGTGTCTAATGATTGCTGATTTTGACCTCCTCACAACAATATCCATGACCGATATCAAAAAAATTTCATAGCTGCTTTTCAAAAAATATCAGATGTCAACTTCCTTTTAAAAGTCCTTTTCACCCAAGTTAGCAAGTTTCTCTCATCTTGATTCCCATTCCAGTCTTGAAAAAACTGTGGGCTCTTCTGAAGGCAACAACAATCAATTATGATTTATAGATTTATATTGGGGCTCCTCACACTGTTGTTTGCTTTTTAAGGGCTGTCTGAACCTGTTTGCAAGAAATATTAAATATATTCATAAATAATGTCTATCTTGCATCCAAGTATTAAGTAGCTAAAAATAAAAATTTTCAAAGAGTAAAAACAAAACAAATGCCCAATCCCAGAACTTGTCCACCTTGAGAAACACAAAATAATTCCTGTGATAAAGGAGACTCATTACTTGGAGTTATCTGTTCTTTTTTGATACAGGAGGCTGACCATTTTGCACACTACCTTACTCTGATTCCAACCAGTCCTTAGAGTGTTCCAGATATTAAAACTATCATCTACCAAGACATCATGTTGTATAAGGATAACCAGAAAACCCTTCCAAATGAAGCAAGCACAGATAATTTGTGAGAAATGTCCAGGAATAAGGGTTTCTTTCATAGCTCAAACTCCATAGTGAGACTGGAACAAAATACATACAGCAAACCTGGCAGAAGGGTATCTCTGGAGAGTTTTAGTGCAGCCTAGTCTCACATAATGATTGCAGGCCAACTAGGGTTATATAGTGTGGGTCCTGTCTCAAAAAAAAAAATTTGACAAACAAATTGGACATGAAGAAATAGATAGTTCTACCCTTGATAATGGTTAGAGTAGACATAAGATAAACTAGGAAAAATGACAAATAAACAATAAATGAACCACCCAACATGTAGGACTCCCTACCTTAAAAACACAAATTGCTGCTCATTAACAAGTTCGCCCTTATCCAGCAATTTCCTCTTCCATCTTCTCCCATGTTTTTCAAAGGACCTGGTTACCCTAGTAAATGCTTTCCCTAGCACCTGGGCCCTGCCTTTGAGAACCTGCTGGTCTCAACTTTCCATTACGCCCGAAGGTTCATCTTCCTTTCTTGTCCAGTCTTTAGTCTGCCTGTGTTTAAAATTGGAATTTATCCCAAGTCAGCCTCCCCTAATGACAAAATGCTAACAAGCTGCACCCTGAGGCAACAAACACTCTCGGGAAACTAGTGGTTGAACCTTTGCCACAATTGACAGTCAAGGTTCAGTTAAAATAGAGATAGCCAGATCCAACATCTCTTCCACTAAATGCTGGTCAGGAAACCAATCAGTTTGCTTGAATATTTCCCTTCCTTTTCCTGACTTTATATAAATTCTATCTGCTACCAATGCTGGAAGTGCTCCTGTTCTGAGTGCTGCCTTTTCATGAATTATTCCAAGTTTAATTTGTTTGAAGTTTGTCTTTTAATTCCAACATGGCTACCTTCTTCCTCTACTCAGCCTCACAATGTAAAAAAACAACCTCATTCTTGGCCCCATGCGCTTTCGTGTGTGTGTGTGTGTGTGTGTGTGTGTGTGTGTGTGTGTGTTGTAAGGGTCTGATTCTCCAAAGAATGATAACTCCAGACTCAAATAGTATGCAAAAGCAAAACTATTACCAAGATGGGAGATGCCCAGGTAAGCCTGAAGGCCCAATTTAAAAGCACATGAGAGGAATTCCAGGAGGGGCATGTGATCTTTATCTTAATTTGGTTGGCTCTATTTCTAAGGGACATTCCAGAACCATTGCTAGGGTGTGTGTGTGTGTGTGTGTGTGTGTGTGTGTGTGTTGGTCTGGAAACTGTTGCTGGGGTAGCCTGGAAACTGTTATTAACTCATTGCCCTTGGCTCAGGCCAAGTGGCAGGGCAGCTTCTGACGGCAGGACAGTTTCTGATTGGCTACCTGAAGCCTGGGGTTTTTCTAGTAACTGACTTTCCTGGACTTGACCAATTCTAGGAAACAGAGATCTAGGCCTAGTCTCCTGGACTGTCAATTTGAAGCTGGTTGTCTCAGTCCTCTCAGTGTGTTTGTGTGTGTGTTTACACCCAACAAAGAGCTTTTCTGTATTTATAGAACATTATAGAAAAAACATCACATGAGGAAGAATGAAGAATACTATAATGGAATTTGGAAATTCATATCATTTGGTGATACTGTATGAGTCTAAGGCCATAAGAAATGCATGTGAATACATGATACCTGCTGTACAAAAAGGAGAGCCTACTTCCCCAAGCCCAGAATTTAGTCTTTGAAATACATAAAAAATGTCTTCTGTGAAATAGTATGCTCTGCCGTAAAACAACATGTTATCTAAGTATCTCTTTCTTGACTGCATGTTCTAGAAGCTGACCGAGCTCCTCACATGCTGGTCCTGTACTCCTTCCCACATATCAGAAAGTCTTAAGTTTGTGTAGGTATACTAGGTAAGCCAAGTAACAGAGAGCTGCTACCTCTGCTAGCAGCAGACTGTCATCCAGCTCCTCGAAGCTACCTTAGGGCACCAGGTTAAAATCAAAGCTGTACAAAATGCCAGTGGACTCAGTCACTGACACCAGCATCATGCTATGATAATGGGTTATTGGAATGCCCACAGGACAAAAAGGATAAGGGGAGTCGTGAGGGATCCAATGCTAGAGTAATCTCTTAGCTTATGTAGCTCAGGAACTCACACACAGGTTTGCTGGAGTGTGTGTGTGTGTGTGTGTGTGTGTGTGTGTGTGTGTGCATGTGTCTGTACTCACTTAGCAGAAGGGAAGAAATCCCCTAATGCCACCATTCCTGACCAATCTCTCCAGCTGGCTCATGGTATCTCCTACTCTTGGAATATGCAGACTGGGGTTATGAGGAGAAGAGATGCATTGAGTGAGATGGTGATGACAGTTTTCTGGTCAAATTCTTTAATCCCTCACCCATTTGCAGCCTAGTAACCCATGTCTGACCCTTCTGCCCTATAGGTCTCCTCTGGGTGGGCTGGGAATCTTCCTTCCAGAGCCTCAAGGAGGCTTGGTCTTTTCAAAAGAGAATCTTGATGTTGGCAGGTAGATCCTCCCATTCCTGTTGACCATAGTCCCCATGAAGGCTTGCCTAAAACTCAGAGAAGTCTTAGGACCACCAGTCCCAAAACAGAAGTCCTACCAATCCTCCCAAGCACACTTCTCACCCTTTTGAAGCCTCAGATTGTAAGGCGCGTTAAAGGTAGATCTTTGCATTAGGGGGATCCATTCCTAGGAGTAGGAATATTGTTAACTAGGCTGATGTGTTTTTACATAATCTTGTCAACCATAGCCCTGATTATGACAAAACAGTGACTATGAGAAATTCAGGTGGACCTGGACTGTCAATGGGGTAGAGAGGGAGAAGTGTGGAGAAGTTATGGTGTCTCGTTACATTATCTTCTTGCCTGGCTATGAATTTGGGATTCATTCTTTTGTTCTCATGCTCCCATTTCTGATGGCTGCACAGTATTTCTGTGATGGGTTGTATCCCAACTCTTCTATTCACTGTGTAGTAGTGTGTTCATGGTGGGCTTTCCATGCTAGGGGTACTACTGAGTGGCAGACCACATGACTGTCCTAATCCAGGAAGTGAGACTGAGGACCCTCATAACCATTTGACTATCCCTGTTTGCCCTATTTGTTTGATGGGTCAAACAAGATCAGCCTGATCGATTCCATCTTGCCCACATCACCTGCAAGCACAATCTGTGAGTATGGCTGGCTGCATGATGGGGAATGGGGGATAAACTCTTTGGCTTGGCTGGGAAAGAGATATTGAGGATAAGTCTGTTGTATATGCTTCAAGTGAGGAGACAGAAGAAGAGAAGATTCATGTGAATATTTTGAGAATCAGGCTATGGATATCTCTAGTCAGCTTTAGATTTGATCACAGTCCAGACTTTGTGAGTTTCATTCAGTGCTTGGATCAGGAGAGCTCTCCAGATTTCATCTACACAAGTCTTATTTTTCCTTAAATATCTTTTAAACCACTTAACCTCCGGAAGAGTTCTATGCTGTCCCTCAGGTGTATCAATAACACTAAACTATCAAATGGACACCCTATTTAGCCCAACCTATCTTAGGGTACAGTCAGACTTCCCAGAGGGACATTAAGTTCCTAGCTAGTGAAGTCATATTTTCCAAGTGTTTTTACCTGTACTCTTTCTGGTGGGGCCATTTATCAGGAAGTTTGCATGATTGCTGTTCATGAAAAATACATACACACCAATGTATTAGAAATAGAAGTCCCTGATGAAGGACTGTCACAGAAACCTTTTTAACTTCTCCTCTTAAATTGTTCCCTCCTCACTCCATGAGTCAGCTTATTTTTTCTGTAGGTAGTCAGGAATAGCCAGAAGGACTTTCTCCTTCTTTTTCCTTCCACTCCTCAAATACCTCTCAATTTATGGGGAAAACTCTATCATTACTAAACTAGTATAATCTCCAATTACATTTTAAATATTTGTTCTATAACCACAGATAAATGTAAAACTTCATTCCTCATCAAGAAACTTTCTTTTGCAATAGATGAAGAGCATTGCAGAAAATGATAACCAATCAAAATGCTGAATTATGAAGCCTAGTCTTCAACTAATTCTATTTACAAAAAAAAATCTTACATCTAAGATCCAGGAATCACTGCAAGAAGATGAGGAGAAAAGAAGAAGAGTCAGAGGAACAGGGGTTCATATATCAGAGATTCATTGTGTCTCCTTGGAATTTTCAGAAACTAGAACCATAATTCTATATCTATATGACTTCCTAAATAGGAGCTAACGAAGGACAACACCAATGGACATGGTAAAGTGGGAAATGGGAAAAGATATTGAGGACAACGGTGGAATGCTGAGAGTTGGAGAAATTGTCTTTCCCAGGGAAGTGCACACTAATTGGTTATCCAACACCAAATGGCAAACCCAAAAACATATACACATATATTCAGGCTGAGTAGGCTGTATTTATGTATTTAAAGAGATAGGGAGGGATTGGGGATTTAGCTCAGTGGTAGAGCGCTTGCCTAGGAAGCGCAAGGCCCTGGGTTCGGTCCCCAGCTCCGAAAAAAAAAAAAGAAAAGAAAAAAGAGATAGGGAGAAAAATAACTGATGAAAAAGAGGCCACAGAACTTGAAAAACAACAAGAAAGGCTGTATGAACAATGTAATGGGAAGAAACATGACAGCATGCAGAAGGAGCTGAGAGAGTTCTACATCTTGGTCCATACAGGCAACAGAAAAGACTGAGAGCCATTAAGACTGGCTTGAGCTTCTGAGACCTCAAAGACTGACCCTAGTGACATACACTCTTCCAAAAAGCCACACCTAAAAGTGTCATGCCATATATAGAGTTTTCATTTTATTCAAATCATGACATTGCACCCCTTGAATCCCTAAAGTCTTGTAGCTATATTATAATGCAAAATGGAGTTAGTCAATTTCAGGCCCCCAGTCTCAGTAGACTGAAACTTGTTTAAAAGTCCAAAGTTCAAATTTTTGAGACTTATGCAATCTTAAATATAATTCCCTGTAAAATTAAAATGAAAAGCAGATCATATTCTTCCAACATAATATAGGCCAAAGAATATATGTTATGTTCAAGGGAGAAAGGGTATTGTGGGAGGAAATAGTGGATCAAAGCAATACTGAAAATCAATTGACAATCTCCAAACTGCTTTATCGTTAAATATCAAATGTCTTAAATCTCCAACTCCTTTTTCATCTTTGGTGAGCTGCAAATTACATTTCTACTTAATGGTGATTTCCACTCTCTGTTAGCAGTTCTCTTTGGTAGATATCTACGAATTGGGATCTTCAACATTTTGCGCGTTCCAAGCAATCCAAGCTTCAGCTTCACATATATAATGCTTCTCTAGGCCTCTATGGAGGGATACCCTGACACATGCCTGGCCCCATGGTTTCTTAGTTGTGAAGGGGAGTTTCCATCTCTCTTCTTATTCTTGACTCTATCGCTAGAACCATGGCAGTCAAAGCTGCCACATTCTTTTTTGTTTGCTGGAGCTTGGAACATGGACTCTTATTCAAATATATTTACCAGATTTTCGGTTTCTATGGTTTCTTTATTACCTAAGTTTGGCTGTCCAGGGACCTTGTATGGACCAGGCCGGGACTAGAACTCAGATATTTTCTTGTCTCTGTCTCCTGAATGCTGAGATTAAAAAGCATGTACTGTGCTTAGACCTAAACTGTTCTTAGTTCTTTCTCGCTAAATTGGAAGTTTAACTGGGTGAAAGTCTACTTTACCCCCTTTATTTTTTTAACATCAGATTTTCCTTTTTAATCTGTTTATTATCTCAAACATAGGACTTAGCTCTTTCCATTTTCTTGCCCCCCTTTTTCTCCTCAAATTGTAACTTTCCTCACTCACCTTGCTCCTTTTTCATTGCCTTCATAGAAATGAACATTGCAACTACAGGACAAAGTAATGCTAGGCAGTTTTGAAATTCCCTCTGTCAACACAATTAATCCAAAACTCTTCAATTTAGCATCAAATACATTTTCAGATATGGCCAAAAGCATCCTTCTACATTCTTGGACAAAGATCTTATAGGAATGATTTCAAGGCCACATATTAATATAATACATTCTTGTTCTCTCAAACTTCTTGGGATCCAGGGGCCCCCAGAGTTCAAACGTAATCACTCTCAGTACCACTGTCTTCCATGTTCCTACTAGGATGGCCCATTAAATACTACTTAAGGCATTCAACTTCTTGCCTAACTCAAAGTGTCAAATCCACATTCCTTCAAACGAAAAGAATGGGCAGGTATATCCTAGTAGTAATATTCTAGTCCCTGGTACCCACTTCTGTCTTTGTTAGGGTTTTAGTGCTGTGAAGAGAAACCATTACCATGGCAACTCTTATAAAGGAAAACATTTAAAGACAGGAGGCTGGCTTGCAGTTTCAGACATTTAGTCTACTGTTTCCATGTTGGGAAGCATGGTAGCATGCAGAGCAGACATATAGAGTGCTACTGTCTTGATCCACAGGCAATAGGAAAAGAGCTACCTAAGTATGGCTGAGCTTCGATTTCACCTCAAACTCTGCTAATGACACCCTCTCCAACAAAGCCCACCACTTATTCTATGAAGAACACATCCCCTATAAGTACTAGTTCCTATGGATCCAGTAGGGACCATTTTATTCAAACTACCACAGAAGGGTTTGAAGGAGTAAAGGGAAGGCAAATAATATAATTATAGTCTGAAAAGTTTTTTATGGGCAAAACTTAAATCAAAGCTGCTTTCTAACATTTCAAAGAGCTTACCTATCTTTAGAAGACAACAGCATTCTGACTATCATCCTAACGAGCATGGGTCAGATGTGCATTTTATGCTCAATTCTAGTGGGTATTGTGGTATTAAGGCAAAGTAGTTGTCCCATCAGCAAAGCACAAAAATAATAATAATGTTAAAGGTTTGGTTTAAAACCTGTAGTTGAATGCATATGCAAAAATGAGTGAAGACTTACAAAGAACCTTTCCCCAAAGTAGACATAAAACAGTCATGTAGCGCTAAACAAGCAACCATAACAAGTATCATGAACTAATAACAGTGGCTAAACCATGCCAATCCAAGTATCCCTTCAGAATGGCTCATATCTGAGGAAGGTTTGGTACTTTTTATTTGTATATTATGTCCTAAAAACCTGGCCCCAAAGCCCCCCAAAGGTTCCCTTTAGGGATAAAGAGATCCTCATGTATACTAAGTGATTTTATATAATTTTGCCCTTAGTTTAAAACTGTTGGTTGAATAAAGATGCCTACAGCCCATAGCTGGTAAAAAGAGGCAGATCAGAGCTTAATTCCCAGGCTTGGTCTGGAAGCAGAGACCACAAGGGAGAGAGGGAGAAGGTAGAGAGAGGCGAAGACAACCATGGTGTGAGGGTTCATGAGACTGGCAATGAAGCCTGGCTAGTTGGAAGTAAGAGTGTCTAGGTGGGGACATGGCAGAAGCCATGGGCAGGGTTATGGGCAGGGAAGAAGACATAATAAGATAGAAGGTAGATATCTGCCCAGTTCTAGTGCTGTTTAAGGCTTATTATAAATATAAATGTTTTGTATTTTTTTTATCTGGGAACTAAATAATCTAAGGCACGGTAGAAACCCCCTGGTTAATTATTACTTTAACACACCATCCAATGGTGACAATAGGTTGTGAATTTTTGGAATAATTGACTTTTGTATCAGATCCATTACTCACCAGTCCTGCATCTGTATGATGTTCTCCTGAAGGATTTAAATTCCACTAAGAATGGGCATCAGGAGACTCCAAGGTTTCTAATAGCTCAGCAAAAGCCCTCAGTGGCACCAAAATGAGTAGTTAACTTTTGTAGGTAGTTACTATACTCATCGGCAGACTCTTGTTTGATTTTATAGATGCACAGTTCTTAGGTAATGAGATTGATAGTAGCACTGACTTATTCTCGTGCATCATGCTATATCAGATGTATGATTTCACTGGCTTGGCTTAAAATTTTCTAGTCAACATCCAAACGCCTCTCAACTCTTTTGTTATTTGGCTTTAGTTATTTTACTTTTTGATAAAATGACCAAGTAGACACTTTAAGGTAAAAAGTCAAATTAGTATTAGTGCTTTATAAGAGATTTCCATCTGGTGCTCTTCAGATGGTATATTTTAACATTTGTAAATCATATGCATCTCATTCTCAACTACATAGGTATCTGCAACCACCACCACCACCACCACCACCACCACCACCACCACCACCACCACCACCACCACCATCATCATCATCATTTAGTATTTTTTATAGTCCAGTTATTATCCTCTTCCCAGTCTGCCCTCCTACAGTTCCTCCTCCCATTCTTCCTCCCATCTTTAAGGGGATGTACACCCCCTGCCCCTGCCACCCCCTAAACCAGACTTTCCACCCTGGGGCCTCAAGTTTCTCAAAGGATTTTAGGTGTCTTCTCTCACTGAGGCAAGACCAGACAGTCCTCTACTGTATATGTGTTGGGGTCTCATATCAGCTGGTGTATGCTTCCTGGTTGGTAGCTCAGTGTCTCAGAGATTCTCAGTTGGGACTGCTGGATCTTTTATGGGATCACCCTCCTCCTTCGTCTTGATTTTCCTAATTCCTGCACCACAGGGGTCCCCGGCTTCTGTCCATTGGTTGGGTAAGTATCTGCATCTCACCTTTGAGCTGCTTTGTTGGACCTCTCTCACTGACAAATGCTAGGTTCCTGTCTGTGCACAATTACCCATAGTAATAGTGTGTCAGGCCTTGAGCCCCCTTGAGCTGGATCCCAAATGTGGGCTATCTCCACTGTACCTCGTTTGCCTCAGGCTCTTCTCCATTTTTGTCCCTGCACTTCTTTTTAGACAGGAGCAAATCAATGGACTTGAATTTTGCCATGGGATGGGCAACCCCATCCCCTCCTTGATGCCCTGTCTTTCTACTGGAGATGGACCCCAAGTTCCCTCCCCCACTGTAGGGCATTTCATCTAGGTTCTTCCTCGAGTCCTGAACATCTCTCACCTTCCAGGTCTCTGGTACATCCTAGAGGGTACCCCCACCTTCTACCTCTTGAGGTTGCCTGTTTCTATTCAGGCTCCTCAGGGCTTCACTCCTCCCCCCATCAATACATGATCATGTTCTCCTTGATCAAACCCCAAACATTGTTTTCCCCTTGGCAAACAAGTCTGGATGCTGAACAATAGGGAGAATGGAGGCTGTGTTTTTATTTAATCCATATTAAAATCAATAGTGAAGGAAGAAATGGGCGGGGGGCAGTCAACTTCTAGCAATGCCACATGAAGTACTTCTTGAAAAGACCACATGACTTCAAAATGTCTTCTGACAGGGATTATTTATGTCTGCCTCAGTCTTAGGATAGATGAGCAGAAACAGGCACGCCTAGCTGACTCTTGGATCAGGTGCTTCTTGCTCAATTATGCACCTACGGGGCTATTCCAGTGCAGCAAGAGCAGATGGGTGATTTACCAAGGCTCTGTTGGGCCCTTTCTGACACAGTTGAAGGGGAAAGATGGAGCCCAGGGAGCCAAGATGAGCTTAAGAATAACTCTCTGTGGGGGTTGCAGCGCCTGAGGAGCTACTTTCTCATCCCTGGTGAGGAGTCTGTGCTGTCGCAAGGAGACTGCTGACCATTGCTCCCTGGTTCTTAAAGGGTGAGTCCTCCTATTTCTTCCCTGCTAGCTTTCTCTGAGCCACCTCTGAAGCAGTAGGAGGGGAGATCAGGCTCTATATAGCTAACCAGCTGGTTCATCTCCCCTCCCTCTCAACCCCCATTTCAGGTAGAGAGGCCCCAGCCTCTTCATACACCCTCATCAGTCAAGGGAAAAAGAACCACCAAGGCACTTTTTGACAACACTTTGAGGGCTCCAGAATACTGAGGCCTGACCTCTGTGAATAATGGACACTTTATATGTGTTCTAGGGTGTTCTGACTTTCAATTGATACCAGACCAGCACATGCTCAATTCCTGAGGGGCATGGGAAGGAGCTTCTATTCTAATCACATGTCACGATACAATTTAGTGAGCATCTGTCCTTCCCTTCCTAGCTAGGAGTTCAAAGTTCTTCAAGACTCAATACTCCAGATATAGGTATGGAAGACTAAACTAGACTGAGAGCTTGAACTAGAGAATGTCAAAGTCACATTTCTCTCAACACATGCTGGGTGCCTAGAAAGTATCTTATATACACACAGTGGGAGGTCATTTCAGACTTGCTCTAGCCTTTTCTCACCTACTGGCCTCTATTCTTCAACCAGCCACACCTCAGTTAACACTTGTGTCCAAAGAGGATTTCACCACACATTAAGGTTTTAGAGGGGCTTAGCCTCTCCATCCTGCTGTGTTGTTCTGCCTTGGCTGGAGATATGCTGGAGCAGCAGGCCGCCTCTACTTCTGCAAAACAAAGGTCTGTCAATCAACTGGTTTACAATAGATACAGTCTTCTCAGATTTCAGGGCTGACAGACCCAAAGCTGATCAGTCTTCTTGCACCTACAGGGCTGTGGCAGAATCATGGGGGCCAGCAGGTGTGTGTTTGCCTTTTCCAAAGACAGTTTGGTTTTGCTGTCTTTCAGGTGGCCTTTGAGGGTTTGAGGGTTCTTCAACCTGACCATTCTGAAACTTCTTTCCTTACACACATTCTTTTACATAGCCCCTTACCTTTTCTATGCTGCTGGCATCTCAGAATTGAGAAAAGAATCCTCCCAGGCACCTGCACATAATTAGGAGAAAAAAAAAACTCAGAAAAATTTCCATTTTCTTGTAAACCATCATTTTTTGACCTGGTACATTTCAAGTCAGTGAGATTAGGGAAAACAGTGAGTAGCGTAATATTGTGATTTCCCTAAGTGCACTCAACATTAGTTCTGTTATTGTAAGACCTGGCCTCTCAGCCAGTGATACTTACTTCTGAGACACCCCCTGAGGAACACTGAGACACGGATCAATGAAAAGCAAAGAGGTTTACTTTCCAGGGTGTCAGGATTGACCTTCAATTAGTTCCTCTAGGTGAATGACTAGAAGGCAACCCCAAATGGCTATTACAAGCAGTTTTTATACTTTTTAGGGCACAGGTTACCTCAGCAAGGTTACAGTTCAAAGTTATTGACTAAACATATTGACCTTTAAATCTATTGGCTAGCAAGCATCAGTCAGTAGTACATTCTGAGAATTTTCTACTCAAAAATGTTCTTGTGGGTGGAGAATGGAACTTGGCCTAGCCTTGCCCTTAGGTGGTTGGGCATAAGGTTGGCGAAAGCCTTTAGGGTCCTTTGTTATGGAATATAATGCAATGTGTATGGGGGTATCTTTGGTGGGTCTGTGCCAAGGTGCGCTCCTGAGAAACTTCCGCACGCAACATGCTTGGTGCAAAAGAGGTTTACTGGGAAGAAGAGAGGAGTGAGGATCTGGGAAAGGGATTGAGGTAGACAAGTGGACATGCAGACAGACAGACAGGGAGCTGAGAGAAAGGCATGAAGGCAGGGAGAGTGGGCAGAGAGGGAATACACACACACAAACACACACAGATAGAGAGACAGAGACATAGATAGACAGACAGACAGACAGATGAGCATGAAGAGAAAAGAGAGGAACTAGAGAAAGTTGGGGTGGGTGGCAGTTTTTTATATGCAGTATACACCTGGCACACCTGGCACACCTGGCACACCTGGCACACCTGGCACACCTGGCACACTTGGCACACCTGGCACACCTGGCACACCTGGCAGTTGGGCAGGTAATGGCAGCAGGTGATAACATAAGCAGTTGCTAGCTCCCTGAGAGAAGGTCAGTGGAGCTGCCTGTACACTAAACTTCCTCCATTCTTTTAAAAATTAAAAATGAGGAACTAGGAAGGTGTGATACGGGAGAAATGAGCATGTTGTGTTTTTTAGATTGCTTTCTGCTGTCTTGGGTGACAACATTTTTAGAGACCCTAAGAAAATTGAGATGCTGACCAATCAGAACTCCAATGATTAATGTTAAAAACTCTAAATGTTTAAAGTCTTAATTCAACAAGAGCATAGTGAGGGGAAGAAATATGAAGCATTTATCATTTCATTTATACTTCATTCCTTAAATTACTTTCTTATCACTATTTAAACTTTCACACCCTCTGAGCTTTGTAACTTTCATTTACACATCTTACTTATAATAACTTTTTATTTTTTTATTGGATTTTTTTATTTACATTTCAGATGTTATTACTGAAGAGTTAAATTTCAAAGAGTTAGTCACAGAGTTCGGACATGCCTGAGGGAATTTGAGATAGGGCTCACAGGCTGGAACCGCCCCCTCCCCTTCCTTCACTCCCTGAGGATGGGTCATCCCCCTGCCGAGTGAGATGAATCATCCCACCCCACATTGCTGAGCCGCTAGATAGCAAGTACTCTTTGCTGATGTAATCCCGTGCCAAAAGTAACTGTGAGTCCTTTGAATTAGCCAATCATGTGTAACCGCGCGAAATCCTCTGGCTTTCCCTATATAAACCCCCGCCTTTAAAGACTCCGGGTCGTTGGCTCCTCTATCTCCTGCGTGAGATGCGTGGCGTGTCGGCCCGAGACCTCGGTGTCGGCCCGAGATCTCGTTAATAAAAACTACCTCTTGTTATTACATCAAGATTGGCTTCTCGAGTTTCTTGGGGCATGCCGCCATCCCGAGACTGGAGCGAGAGTCTCCCCAAATTTTGGGGTTCTTTCATTTGTTCTTTCATTACCTTTCCTGGTTTCCCATCTATGAGCCTCCTATTCTATTACCCCTTCTTCTATAAGGGTGTTCTCCTTCCCTAACCACCTCTGCTTCCCACCTCCCTGCCCTGACATTCCCCTATCCTGGGGAGTTAAGCTTTGGCAGGACCAAGGGCTTCTCCTCCCAATGGTGCTTCCAACAAAGCCTTCCTCTGCTACATATGCAGCTGGAGCCATGGATCTATCCATGTATAGTCTTTGGGTAGTGGTTTAGTCCCTAGAGCTCTGGTTGGTTGGTATTGTTGTAAGCCCCTTCAGCTTCTTCAATTCTTTCTCTAACTCCTCCAATGGGGACCCCATTCTCAGTTCAATGATTGTGGCTAGCATTCGCCACTGTATTTATCACCTCTGGCTGAGCCTCTCAGGAGACAGCTATATCAGGCTCCTGTCAGTATGCACGTCTTGGCTTCATCAATATTGTCTAGGTTTGGTGGTTGTGTATATATGGGCTGAATCCCCAGGTAGGGCAGGCTCTGAATGGCTCTTCCTTCAGTCTCTGCTCCAAACTTTGTCTCCATATCTCCTCCTATGAATATGTTTGTTTCCTCTTTTAAGAAGGAGCGAAGCATCTGTACTTTGGTTATCCTAGTTCTTGAGCTTCCTGTGGTCTGTGGATTGTATCTTGGATAATTCGAGCTTTGGGCTAATGTCCACTTATTAGTGAGTGCATACCATGTTTGTTTTTTGTGATTGGGTTACCTCATTCAGGATGATATTCTCTATTTCCATCCATTTGCCTATGGATTTCATGAAGTCATTGTTTTTGACAGCTGAATAGTATTCCATTGTGTAGATGTACCACATTTCCTGTATCCATTCCTCTGTTGAAGGGCATCTGGGTTCTTTTCAGCTTCTGGCTATTATAAACAAGGCTGCTATGAACATAGTAGAGCATGTGTCTTTATTATATGTTGAATCATCTTTTGGGTATATGCCCAGAAGTGGTATAGCTGGGTCCTCAGGTAGTACAATGTCTACTTTTCTGAGGAACCTCCAGACTGATTTCCAGAGTGGTTGTACCAGCTTGAATCCCATCAACATTGTAGGAGTGTTCCTCTTTCTCCACATCCTCACTAACATCTATTGTTACCCGAGTTTTTGTTCTTAGCCCTTCTGACTGGATATTAATATAACATGAAATTTCTTTGGTTTTCATATAAAAACTAATAGTAAACTGAGAGGAGGGATTTATGCATTAGAAGGAGTATACTTGAATCTCCCATTTTTATCTATTATCCCTCCTGTTTTTATTTCTTCCTAAAGCTGAAAATCATCACTAGGACTTTTCTCTGATCTTCTTGTATCTAATTTTCAATGTAATGGCACTCACACCACCATGGTACTGAGAACCGGGCATAGGCCTGGGGATTTTAAGAAAAGACAATGACTCAGGTCATTCATGATAAGAGAATGAAAATGCTTTACTGAGGTTCACAGTATATATACCCCAAATTCAATGGGTGGAAAAAATCTCAGGAAGCATAATGGAAAAATAAGTTTACATTCTCAGCAGGAAAATAGAAACCAAAACCAAGAACTGACATCAAAGATGTTACCACCCATGGCCAAACGGAAAGGCCAGGATGTTCCTTTCTAAAGAACAATGGCTTTCACATGCATCATCAAGGCTCAGCAGGTGGTAAACACTGAGGGAACCCAGGAGGATCTGACAAGTACCCACTTATTTTAAAGTAGTGCCTGTCATAAGTCACTTTGGGAAAATCAACTCCCTTGTCCATATTTGGGAATCTGCCAGTCTCAGAGTTCCTGTCTTAGGTGGGCATTGGTTGCAAAATGTTGCCTGTCTTTGTCTAACTACTTCTCATAAAGGAAGGCTAAGCCAAACTTGGGCAAAGGGATTTTCTCCTGCCAAAGACAGCAACACATACTTAGTCGCTGCCTGGAACTGGGCATGCTGTCTGCGCATGTGAAAGGAGCAAAAGGCCAACTAGTGCGGCCGCTGAGAGCCATAAGAGATCAAGCTGTTCCTGTAAAAGCTCGGACTGTTGATTTAAATTTAGAATTCCCCATTGTCAGCAGCTTCTCCTGAAAGTTTATCCATTGTGCTTGCCTTAACAACAGATTGGGGGAGGGCAATCCAAGACACTGCAGCCGCAGTGACCACAGTGGTAATGGCTGCTACAATAGCAGTGATAATGTCAAAGTCTGTCTCATGATGGTTTAGGATTAGCTGGTTTTCTCTCCTGAATGACCAACAGGCAACAGAACCATGCCTGAGATTCACACAACCATGGCAGAGTTCCCTGGTCCCCAGAAGCTTAATGTAGATGTTATTCCTGAGAAGAATAGTCAAGACCATCTCCAGCATTAGTACCATTTGGGTAACTAAAGATCATTAATCTATTTTTTCCAAACACATAAATCTTCTTGAATACTTAAAACATTAACATTTTTTGTTGAATGATTAACAACAGTAACTGTCTTAACTTCTTGGGTCAAAGCAATAATGCTATTAATTAAACAGCTATACCATTATACCAGCAATAATCAAAACCACTGTCCTATAGCTTCTGCTTAAAGCCTAACTCACTTGTTCCAGTATTTGCAAGCTTTTTCAGATTATCAAGTCCTATAATACTCACAAGCAGTAAAACAAAATCTGGGATATGCCAGTTTTCAATACAGTAACAAAATTAGAAAGTGTACAATCAATATAACTTACATTGAATATTGTAGAAGAAACAGAAGTAATTTTAACATGACCAATTAATAAAAGATTAGGAGTTTTAACACATGTACTAACATTTGTTCAAAATCTAGATCCTGTATCATTTTTCTCCACTGCAATGTAACTTTATACAAGACAATTGTAAATTTTTAAATGTCTCTGAAAATGTCCAGAACCAATCTTCCAAATAAAAACTGTCATTTCTAATATTGGATTGACCAGTCTATGATTGAGTCAGAATAACTTGTCACATTAAAGGAAAGAGAAAAGTCATAACTGCTCTTTGATTTTCTGAAGGCATTTTCCATAGTCTCCATGTTTTCTGCCCCACAAGGTCTAAAAGCTTGAAGCAAGGCAGCTTGTCCAATCTGGGATATAGGCAAGTAAAGATGGGTCAGGAACATATGTCTAAAACAGCTTCCCAGTCACCATTGTCAGGGCACTCAGCAAGCTCACAGGTCAACATCATTCTTTGTCCCAGCATCAGCATGTCTCACCAGCCACTCTGGTAGCTAGCACACTCCTATAGAATCCTGCAGAAAAAACACAAACATGCCCTCTTCCCCATATTAAATACCTGAACAGGATCATGCCATATGCCAATATGTGAATCCTTCCAATTCACCTAGGCAGAAGTATGCCCAGTTGTAGGGTGCCATAGACACTCAGAGAGTTCCCTTGGCATCCAATTTTTAAAATTTAAAATGAAAAGAGCATTATTTAAATAATTGTGTGGTATACAGAGCTATAACTCCCCCTTTTTATTCATGAAGATATTGTTTTAAAGTTTTACAATATCTGCTTTACAATATCTTGTCCTTGAGAATTATAAGGAATCTCAATAATATGGGTAATATCTATTTGTCAAATATCATTAGGCAGTAACCCTCTTGGGTTAACTCCCAAATTGGGAGAGGAAATAAATGGGGCATACTGGGAAAATTGACTATTTGGACTGCTTGTTTTTTTAGTTATTCCATTGTGAAACCTCAGAAAATTAGCATTAAGATGAAATTTTCTATGTATCTGTAAAGCTTTATCATAAGCAGTACTATTTATTAATATATAACATTGAGACTGAGTATAAGAATCAACCAACTCATTGCCTTGTATTAAGGGGCCAGGTAACATGGAATGTCCTCTTATATGGCCTACAAAAATAGGTTCCTAACACTGTCATAGCAAAGCCAGTACTTGTAATAAGCAGGCACAAATGGATGAAACAGGAGCAACAAAGGCAGCGGTCTCAAGGGGAACAATCTGAGACACATATACATCAGTGTATATGTTATAAGATTCATCAGGAACATTACCAGAGCTAGTTGTAAAGCTTTTAATTTTGTTAGCTGTGTAGAACAATTAGGAATTTTATAAACTCTACCTTCCCTCCAGACACTACCATAGCACATCTATTGGAAGAACCATCAGTATCATCTATATAATGGATAATATATAATTGTGGATACTTCTGCCTCAAAGGCTTTAGGGCAGAGGCTATATACATCTGACATATAGTAGGATATTGGCCATCCCCTGAGGTAACACAACCCAATGATAGAGATGAGAAGGCTACTGAAAATTTATGGAAGGAATGTTTAAAGCAAATCTCTCATAATCTTTAGGATCTAGTGGAATAGTAAAGAAACAATCTTTTAAGTCAATAACTATCATATGCCAACTTTTTGGTATAGCTTCAAGAGAAGGGAGACTAGGGTAAGTAGGTCCCATAGGCATCATAGTTTTGTTAATTTCCCTTAAATGTTGTCATAATCTCTACCTTCCAGACTTTTTCTTAATCACAAAAATGGGTGTATTCCAAGGGGAAGTGGAAGGAACAATATGATCAGCTTGTAACTGTTCCTGTGCTAATTGATGAGCTGTCTCCAATTTTTCCTTGGACAGGGGCCACTGTGGAATTCACACTGAATCATTTGACTTCCAGGTGATAGGCAAAGGTTTAACATAAGGAGGCTTATTAACAGTGACTCTCAGGATAAATTTCCCAAGCCTGTTTTATCATGAAGATGTTTAATTATTTTTAGCTCTTTACTTACACTATAAGGTTTGCCTTGCAAATTTTTGCCCAATCCTCTCCCTGGGATGAAGCCTTGTTTCCCATCATGTTTCATATAGGCTGAATTGTCAGCACAGCCCCCATATCATTGAGTACATCTTGTCCCCACAAGTTGATAGGTATTCATTCTAAAACAAAAGGCTGAAACCATCCCTCATGTCCTTCCTCATCTCTCCATTTAAGAATCTTGTTGCATTTTGAGGAGCTGTAGCGGTCTCCACTCCTTGTAAAGTATGTAATGACTAATTACATTTTTAGTTGCTTTTCCTGTTAAAGTAGTTGTAACCAGAAAGTCCGAAAATGTGTCAATAGTCACAAATAAATATTTTAATTTTCCCAAACCAGAAATAAGTAACATCTATTTGCACTAACTTAAAAGATATAAGTCCTTGAGGATTAACACCATTATGTGATACAGGAAGAAATTGAAGACGCTGAGGACTTGTGTTTACAATTTGACTTGTATATTCTCTAGAAACACCAAATTATTGTCTCTAACTATTACTATTTTGGTGATATAAATAATGAGATTGTCTAATTGTTCCTATGTAAGGCCTAAAATCTGCCTGATATGTAAATCTACTGTGGCATTGCCCTCGCTAAGGGGTTCAGGCAATTCAGTCTGAGTTCTTAAATGGCCTATAAAGGAACAGTACATTCTCTTAAATCAGTTGTATAGCATAAATAATTGTAAAAATTGAAGGTTAGCAGTATCTAAAAAAGGAAAAAATTTAATCAATTGCAAACCATAAGCTACACATTGACTAAGTATATAAATTAAAAACTTGACTTTAACATTTTGAAAATAGTGGCTACAGCACGTAACTCAATAATCTGTGATGAAACGGGAAAACTCAAGAGAATAAACATGTTATCCAATTACATATGTTGCCTTCTCATTAGTTTAGTCATCTATAAATACAGTAAGCACATTTTCTATGGGCTACATGTGTGAATTTATAGGAAATACAAAAGCATGTATAGAAGAAAATTATCAATTTGGCCCGAAAAGTTTGCACATGCAGTAGGCCAAATATCGGTATTTTGTAATAACCAATTTAATTGCTGTCTGGAATAAGGAATGTTTCATCAGGTTCTTTCTCAAAATACTTCCATGACTCTATCCTACAATTTTATATTAACACAGTAACAGCTTCATAATAGGGTGTTAAAACTTTTACTTGGAGAGGAAAAATGAGTCCACATTAATGGTCCCTTTTGCCAAAGGACTACAGTGGGTACAAACAACCAACAATTGATCATAGTCTATATAATTAATGTATCTGTTGTTGACACATAGCTTCCTCTACTTTCTGCAAAGCCATTCCTCCCTCATCAGTTAATTGTCTAGGGGAATTAGGATTTGCATCTCCCTTGAGGATATCAAACAAAGGCTTAAGTTCTCCTGTGGTGAACTTAAGGTGAGTTCTTAGCCAATTAACATATTTTAGAAGCTTTTAAAAATAATTTAAAGTAAACTATTTTTTCTTACTTCAATTTTTCTGTGCCACAATTTATTTAGGATATAACTGATGTCCCAAATATTGAAAAGGACATTGTCTTTGAATCTTTTCTGGAGCAAAAACTACTTTAAAATTTTAAAAGTTAAAAGCTCATTGTAAGAGCCAACTACTTTAGAGGGATCAGCTAATAAAATATCTATATAATGAATAATATACACTGGAAGATTTAAAGTCCTAACTTCTTGTATTGAAGCAGTGACATTTACATAATGTGGGGCTGTAGCCATTCCTTTGTAAAACTTCTTATTGATATCACTTTATGGGCTCTCCAAAATTATAAGCAAGCTCACTAATGAAAACCTTTCACAATAATGGGATGTAAAGAAACAGCATAAAAACAATCTTCCAAATGATAATAATTCTATATGTATTTCTTGAAATAGCAGTTGGAGTAAGCAAACAGGCTGTAATGCTCTCACAAGTTTCATAGCCTCAACCCTTCAAAAATCCTGAAACAATCGCCACCTGCTTGATTTTTTTTTCTTAATTGTAAATATGTGTGAGGTAGAATGTTGAGCCTGTGATCGAACTGCAAACTGTAGCCAATGGAACACTGGCAATTTAACCACAATCTTTAAGTTTCCATTGCAACACCAGAGCACAACCACAACTTTGGAAAGTCAAACTCAACTTACAACGAACAGTCTAGTTTCTAAAATCCATTCTCTCCAAAATCAACAAGTGTATCATTCCCATGTTACAAAGTTTGGCTGTCAATTCCTACACATGAACAGACGATGGTGCAGGCTCTAACACCTCAAAGAGATATTTCCCTAAATCCTATCTTTTATAAGTCTGGTTTCTAGAGTAAGAATTACATAAAATATTATCCCAAGTTAGATGTATCTTTAGAGACCTGTCTCCCTAGGTTGGCTCATGCCATGTGTTGTTCTGAATGACTCTAATCGAGTTACCAGCTGTAAGCCAACTTTCCGTTACCAATGTTACAAATTTTTAATCACACCCAATAACTTAAAAGCCAGAAATCTATAACCAAGACATGTAGAGCATATTTATACATTTAAAACCAATAAGAAACAAAAAATTAAGTGGCTATACATATCTTTAATATTTAGACCAAACACAATTCTTAATTTTTCTAGCTATAACTTTAAGAGGAGTACCTTATCACCTGTTGAATCGAATAAACACATTCACAGAGATTTTTTTAAAAGAAACAACCACCAGCTCCCTTACCATAGAAACTGAGAAGGTGCTGGTCCCTTTAAAATTGGCTTGTGTAGACACTCAGCCCCTGGGGGCTTCTCTAGATGACCTAGACTCCTAACTACAGGTTCAGTGCTCCAAAGGCCAATTGAGATTGCTATTTATTTATTTATTTATTTATTTTTGAAACGAATTAAAATTAAATCAAGGGGTGAACAGCCAACATTTAAAGTTTTAACAATTTTTTCTTTTGAACATGAAACACAGAACAACATTCAAACAACGAAACAAAAATCCACAGACATAAAGTGACAGACATGGACAGCTTGGTGTACCAAGGACAGACAAATAGACATAGAAGGAGAGAACTAGATAATGTTCCACACCAAAGATACCTTACCTAAGGGGCCCAGAACCAGAAGCAATCATTTGTCCAATAGGAGACAGCAAGGAGGCAGGACATCTCCCGATCTCCTTCTGTTCCTAGGAGAGCTCCAAAAAAGCTTATGTTCATTTTCCTTCTCTTTTGCCAAAGCATCCCTAGAGAGTCAGGAAGACTATTTTTCTCAAAACCATTCTCTCCCATGTCTAGGGTGTAAACTGTCTCTAGTTAGGGTCCAAAGACTAAAAGCATCTATGAGAATTGACTTCGCTCTCTAGATTTTAGCATAACTCTAAAAGAACACATAAGCACACAAAAATCTTTACCATTACCTTGTCCCTTTTTACAAGGGTTTATTCACTGCTGGCCTAAATCTTTTTTACTTTCCTTTGCACGTGCTTTCAATTCCTGTGGTGTCCTTCACTGTATCCCACTTACTGGGGCTCCAATGTTGTGGCCCATTCACCCAGTACGTACGTTCCACTTTGCTGGCTGGCTTCCTGGAATGATTCCATCAGGGGCTCCTCTCTTTCCGGACCTTGGTGGGACCTCCACTTAATGGCACCTGTGCCACCATGGTACCAAGAACCGGCCATAGGCTTGGGGGATTTTAAGAAAAGACAATGATTCGGGTCATTGGTGATAAGAGAATGAAAATGCTTTACTGAGGTTCACAGTATATATACCCCAAATTCAATGGGTGGAAAATCTGAGGAAGCACAATGGAAAAATGAGTTTACATTCTCAGCAGGAAAACAGAAACTGAAACCAAGAACTGACATCAAAGATGTTACCACCCATGGCCAAACAGAAAGACCAGGATGTTCCTTTCTAAAGAACAAAGGCTTTCACATGCATCATCAAGGCTCAGCAGGTGGTAAACACTAAGGGAACCCAGGAGGGTCAACATCCATGATTTGCTCTTACCAACTGAGACCAAGTTCTGGAATCCAGAGATCACTCTTCAGGGGAAGAAGACTGAGGTTCAAAAATGAACTCTAGGAAATTCCATTAACTGATGATGTCTGTGTTTAACTCCTTCTGCCAGCAACAAAGTTTGGAGAATGAACGAAAACAAATGTTTCTCATTCAATTCTGCCTATCCCACTTTTTTAAACCTCCAATGAATTAATCTTCTGGCTTATTATAGTTGTACACTCATACAAACCCAGGAGTTTCTTGCCTTTCACTCCCTTTTTAAAGCTTTTTCTTTTTCTTAAATTTCCACATTTCAGGTCCCTGTTCTAGGTGCCATCTGTAAGCACTAGCACTTTTAAGTCAAGGTTATCTGATTAGGGCTGGTGAGAAATGTCTTAACCAGGCATGGGTTGGAGGGGTCACAGCAAGACTGAAGAGATGATAAGTTTATTGAAAAGAACCATATTTTTATAACCTTATCAGAAATAGAATATAATGATGATTGTCAGAATCAATACAGTGGTAGCTGACAGGATGCAATGACATTTGTGAACTATACAGGGTGTTGGGGTCCAGGAGTTGCCCTACAAATCACATGAATATTGATCTCAGTCAGACAGGAATGGTTTGTTGCATACACATCCTGAGACTTATTGATCAGGGCCGTAGCTCAGAATTTGGGGGCTAAGGCTACAGACCTTGAACATTTTTCTATGTCAGTTTATAAAGGCTAAAACAGCAAAACCCACAATGAACTTGTATGGAAGTGCTGGAGGTGCTGCCCAGTGGTTGGCCTTGGCTCAGTTTATATTGACCTTTAATATGATGGGTCCTAAGTGAAGCTTATAGCTATGGAATTTCTTAAGATTAACAAACCTCATAACATACAGGTCATAACAGGGTATGGGATCAGCATGACCCTGTTTTGAGTCAAGTTACTTTTCTGTAGCAATGACTGGCAGGCATATTATGGCAACAATATGAAATAGATGACAGGCATTGAACAGAATAGCTACAGCTATGTAGCTAAGCAGGCTTCAACACAGGATATACAAGATTATTACCTAAGCCTAAGTATCTTGTGAAGCTTCTATATGTTTCATTGACTGTTAGTGAACACAGAGAATCGCAAGGAAGCCTGGGGAGTGCCTCAGCTTCTCAGGAACTGAAAGCTACATTGTTGTCCCTGGAGCCAAGGACTCTAACTTGAAAATTCTATGACACATACACAATGCCTCTCTAGGCAGCTGAACCAGGCCACATCTATGACTCTCCACAACTCTCTGGATAGCAAATTTATTTTAGAATTTATTTAAAATTTATTTTAGCCCACGGAGATCACACAGTCCTTAAAAATATTCAGGGCATTAGCCCGTCATGGTGGCACATGACTTTAATCCCGGCACTTGGGAGACAGAGGCAGGCAGATCTCTGAGTTTGAGGCCACTCTGATCTATAAAGTGAGTTTGAGAATATCAAGGGCTTGACAGAGAAACCCCGTGTGGGGAGAAAAAAAGGAAAAAAGTTACAGAACTTTTGTTGAATTTCTTGATTACCATACAAAGCATTGGGGTAACAGGTCATCCTTGCTCTGTTGTTCTTATCAAAATCTCAAATGTCCAATTTTTACCAATAAAGATTTAGATCCAGATGCTGGGGTGAAGGTCTGATAGCTAAGAGAGGCAGAGAAAGCACCCTGCTGACCTTCCTCCTCAACCAATGTCCCCCCTAACAAAGTTCTCCATCCTCACATTACCTAAAACCCCTTCAAACTGAATGTCCCCGCCTTCTATTCCCCATGTGTCTCTATCCATCCACCTGATTTCCTCTTACTCTCTTTTTTCCCCTATGTTCATTCCATGTCACCTTGTTGCTTGTTCTTTTTCTTGACTTATGGTTGACTTTAATCCTGTCTACAATAAACAGAAAGCCCTTGGATTAAAAGCATATGCTAGGGCTGAGCCACACCACAACAAGAAACTTTCCCCCCCAGTAAATAACACAATCTTGGGATTCACAGTGTGATCAAATATCCTGCAATATTGCTCAGCTCTCAGATGTCTTAATCAAAAAATCAGCTTTTGAAAACATTAAGACACACAGAAAAACCCTGTCTCAAAAAAAAAGAAAGACGAGAAAAAGAAAGATAACACTAATACATACTCTAAACAGATAAGCAGTAAGCTACTTGCCAATGTTCAACTCACTTTCTGCTCCTCCAAATCAAATCCTCAAGTCTCACACCCAGCTCTGCAACAGAACTCCTGCAGTAGCCTTGATTTCTCCCCTGCTTCCCATCTCTAATTGATCCACCTATATTCTTTTCCTAAACTCCCTCCTGAAACTTCCCACCCCAACTCTAGCAGGCCACTCTGGATAGGGAAGCAGCTATGCTAATTGCAGATCTTTACCTATTCCTCTGCTTCTTTAAATCCAATTCCTAGTCTCACTCCCAGGTCTACAGCAGAACAACTGTAGTTTCCTTTTCTCCCTTTTACCCATCGCCAATGGATCACACAGATCTTCCCTTGTAAACTTTCTTCTTCCTACCCATGCTTTCCCCTAGGTCCCAACTCCATCAGAAACTCTATGGGAACCCATAGACCACTCAGACCAGGGAAATAAGTAGGCTAATTGTAGATCTCCATCATTCCACAAAGTCCAATTCCTGAGTCTTATCCCTAGCACTCTGTCTGACCTGCTGTGGCCTCTCATCTCTCTCTCTCCCTGTATTCCTAGGAAACTAAATAAGAAGATCCTAATGTAATGCCCTGCATTCCTGTATCTTGTGAGCATCCTTAGCCCCACTCTGTCCATCCCATTCTGAAGTGTCAGTTCCCAATATCCAGAAACACATTTTACCTGGAGCTTCCAGTAACACACCAGGTTACACACAATCTCCACACTATTCTAAGAACCAGGGAGAAAATAGAAACCAAGGCACAAAACACCCACCCAACAAAAACAAAACCAGATATCAGCACCTAGAATTATGACCTTCCCAATCCCAGATGCCTACACATCAGCATAAAAACACAACCAATAAGTTCCAGGACAATATGTCTCCACTAGAGCCCTCCAATACTACACAGAATGCCTGGAATGTTCCAATGTGGCTGAAGCACAAGAAAAAATACTGCAAAACAGCCTTTACAAATATGATAGATGTCCTTGAAGAGAAAATGAATAAATCCCTTAAAGATATCTGCTAAAACACAAACTGTGGAAGGAAATGAATAAAACACAGTTCAAGGTTTGAAAGTGAAAAGAGAATCAATAAAGAAAACCTAAACTGAGGGAGAGTGGAAATGAAAAATTTAGGAACTCAAATAGGAACCTCAGGGGAAACCTCTCTAACAGAATACAACAGATGGAATAGAGAATGTCATGTCAGGCATTGAAGATTCGATCAGAGAAAATGTTAAACGGGAAAATAAGGTGCTCATCTCAGAACTGAAAGCAAGGCTCCGTTGCTAAAGATAACGCCTACAGAATTCACTGAACACAGAAAAGATAAGCTGGCCCCACATAAAGCTTTCACTACAGGAAAGCACTCTGCAGGCTACCGAAGGGGAAACAAACACAATCCAGCCACAAGCCCTCTGATGTACAATGCTGAGATTCCTGCAAGATAGGCTAAGGCAATGGTGGAAACTTGCGGAAGAAACCAACCAATAACTGGTTTGACTTAGGCCCATTCCACAAGATGAAACACATACTTGACACTGCTTATGGGACCAAGAACTTGAGGCTAGATAGCCTGGGGATCTGGGGTAAAACCAAATACCCCTGGTCTATAAAAATAATAACAGCAAAAACCATGGTGATAACATAACTTCTAATGATATTCTGCTATACTCATAGATAAGTACCTTAACCAGCCAAGAACAGAGAAGCTTAGCAGATGGGAACAAATGTAGAGACCCACAGCCAGACAGTACACACACACACACACACACACACACACACACACACACACACACACGGAGGGAGGGAGGAGGGGGAGGGAAGAGGGGAGGAGAGGGGAGAGGGGAGAAAGGAGGGGGGGGGAGGAGAGAGAGAGAGAGAGAGAGAGAGAGAGAGAGAGAGAGAGAGAGAGAGAGAGATGCTGCCTTTGGAACTCTCAGCCTCCATCAGATCTTTTTCCCTCAGGGAATCTGGCAGAAGAGGAAGCAGAGAGTGTAAGAGGGGTTGGGGATTTAGCTCAGTGGTAGAGCGCTTGCCTAGCAAGCACAAGGCCCCAGCTCTGAAAAAAAAGAAAAAAAAAAGTGTAAGAGCCAGAGTGGAGGGGACACTAGAAGAACAAGGCCCTCCTAAATCAGCATGAGCAAAGCTCATCTGAACTTGCAGAGACTGATGTAGCAAGCACAGAGCCTGCAGGCGTGTGTACCAAGTCCTCTGCATGGATCATGGCTTCTAGCTTAATGTTTCTATGGTATTCCTGAGGGTGTGAACTAGTGGGCCTCTGATTCTTGTGCCTTCTCCTCTGCTCTTTTACTTTTGTCGGTTTATCTTGTCCAACTTTGATATGATGTTTTTTGTTTTATTTTACTATATTTTATTTTGTTATGCTTTCTAAGTGAATGAATAAATGAAAACTGTCCACCAGACAGAGGTTAACGACGGAAATGTCACTTACACTGCTGGAAGAGAGAAAATCAGATTCCCTAATCCAGTGACACTGGGTATATCAACCACTCTAGAAAAGGCCTTGTGTTCAGGAATCATTGACCAATATATAAAGGACTCCACAGGGCTTTTTTGGGTGTGTGTGTGTGTGTGTGTGTGTGTGTGTGTGTGTGTGTGTGTGTGTGTGTGTGTGTGTGTGTGTTTATGTTGTCTTTTTGGTTTTGGAGGATTTCGTTGTATTGAGTCTTTGTTTGTGGAGAAAGCTTAAAGTTGGATGGGTATGGAAGGGGAGGGGATCTGGAGGGACTCGGGGAGGAAAATAATATGATCAAAATATATTTAAATTAAAAAATTGGTTTAAATAACAAAAACAAAATTTTAAAAGTTTAAGAAATTTAGAGGGATGGGGATATGTGAGTCTCTAGCAGAAGGTTCTGAGAATCCAGATAGGAGAGGACCGTAGCAAAACCAGAGAAGTAGCCTGGATCTCCAACTCCATCATCAAGTGGTCTTCCTGCAGGGTTTCTCAGCACAGGGTCCTAATATCCTCCTCAGTCCCCAGCAAGTGGGCAAAGAGCCAACTCTCTCAGAACACATTGGTCTTGGTTAAAAGAGAAGGGCTCACAGACTGAAATTTCTTGAGGACTTTTGAAACCAGATTCCTGCTAAGGGAAGTGTTTTCTTTCATTGAGAACAAGCAAAAGAAACTTGTCTTAAGTACTGCCATTTTGTGTACAGACTCTATTTAGCTGTAGGGGGAAATTAAGTTCAAGGTCCCAGGTCCTAAGGGAGCTGGGAACTTCCCAAAAGCTGAACAACTTCTGCTATCCATCTTCTGTTCCAGAACATAATGACTGTTTCTAACCTCGGCTCCTGTTATTTATCCCTTGTTCCCCAAAACATAGTGACTGTACTAACTACAAACAAACAAATGGATTTGACTGGTTATATCGTAAAACCTACGTTTGGTATCAGTTGACGCAGGTCAACCACATAAGTAAAGCCCTTATTCCTAAATCCTGACTGGTGGTGAAATATAATAATAACTTGGCACAGATGTTTATGGTTCTCAAGCTTAAGCACTCTGTGATAATCTGGCTTGAGGTCCAGAAGCACCCAAGTCTCTTCTGCACCCCCTGATCAGTAAAGGCTTGATTACAATACATTTTGTCAGCTGCCTTGACCTGGTGTTTGAGTGTTGTTGGATTTAAGCAGTCTCCATGACACTTTCACTAGAGAGACAGAAAGAAAAATGAGGATGAACACAAAGAAGAAAGGAGAATTTGAAAGAGACCATGGAGAGGCAGGGTGCACCAAGGAGTCAAGAGGAGTGGTTCCTGAATCCTCCATAGGTTATTTTCCTCAAGCCTTGACACAAAATGAGAGCCCAAAGAAATGGCTGGTCTACCCACAGAGAAGAACCGCTCTGGGACCACACTTCGATATCAGTGTTCGCCAAAACACTGATGCTTATTAAAGGCACTAGCCTCTCCTTCAAGTCTCCCTCCTCCCTCCTCCTCCCCTCCCCCTCCCCCCTCTTTTGCCTAAAGGGTCATCTAATACTCTTAAATTGTGTTCCAGGACATTCAACACACAGCATAGATGATCTCTTTTCTCCTCTAATTCAGCTAACTCACTGCCCGACTCCAGCCATGTCATTCTGTGAGGTCAGATGACTGCCTAGAGAGGAAAATAATTCCACCGGAAACGGACTTCTTCTGGACCAATCAGGGTTGATTACTGTTGTCCGACTATGAGAAACTGAGACATTCTGTTTTCTAGTTATAAAGCTAACGTGACTACACACATGAAATAGAAAGTGGGGCTATGAGAAATGGGACTATGTCGGCGTGTGTCCTTCTGAGCCTGGAACCTCTCACGTACTTTCTCATTCCATCCACTGCTGAGCAAACTTCATCGTTTCAGTTTGTGACTGAATAAAATTCCACGATCCTCAGATACAATGTTCTCTGAGTCAGGGATTACCTTTGAGTTTCTTGCTGAGCTTCTTTGGGTTTTGGACAAAAGCCCGCGGCTCTGGCCTTCGGGCAAACTAGATAAGGAAGGACAGATGCTTCGCTCTGTCTGTGGCACTGAGTTCACCAAGCAGTTCCAGAAACCTGTGTTATTCTTTCCTCTCTTTCCTTTAGACGCTTTGTTTGCTTCTGCATTCTGGTTCCTCTGAGGTATTGCTGAAGTGCTTAGAGAAATTCTTTACTTTCGTTCAAAGTGAACGAACGAACGAACGAAAACAACAGCAAAACCCCGCCATGTTTCTCTAAATGTAAAGATACGGAGCATGTACGTAAAACTTTAGAAATAAACTATTGCTTATCTGGGCAAAGTGAGTTTCGTACTGATTGTTTGTGATGTAGAATTTGGCAGGATACTGCTTAGACTAACCACAGCATAATATTGATCAAATTGGGATTCATACTCCCCTGTAATAGTCAGTTAACTCCAAAACAGACAGGAAGATAAAAGATAAAAATAATAGAGCAAAGGCTCAGACGATGAGAAGGCAGCTTCATTTGTTGAATTGTTTTCATCTCACGATGCTTCAGAGGACAAAGAGGAAGTTTCTGTTTTTTTTTTTTTTTTAGATACACGTTTAAAATCAGCTAAAGTGGCTTTGGCTCTTTCTGTTGAACCAAGTGCCCCTCTTTGGGGGAAGCCGGAGGAGACTAAGACCCCTGATAAAGTACTTTGTACAAACCTGCTTGCTTTTCCTGGATTTCCACTACAGGAGGGGCTGTGACTGCGCAGACTCAAAAGCTCTAGTTCAAGTTACAAGTGCTCAGCGCACAGCGTACCTGACTCATTCTGCTGGCTGGAGACCATCTCTGCCAGTGCCTGCTTTGACAGGGATCAGGACAGGTCTTAAAACTAAGCTATGGGACCAGCAATTCCATTGTTAACTATTTGTGTGGCTTCTGCCATGCACACATACACAACTGTCTGTCTGTCTGTCTGTCTGTCTCCCTGCCTGCCACACTCTAACAGGATATATTAGCCAGCCTAATCCCATATGCATGTATATCTGCATGCACTGTGTACTATGATTTTTCAGTTAGCTTGCACCATGGCTCCTAGGGATTGAACTCAGGTCTTCCCCAAACCCCCAATGTTGTTATCTTTTCTTTTCAGATTCTCTCCTATCATTTTTTTTATCCCTGTGACAGTTTATGTCACAGAGACAGTCATGCTTTCATGTGTGAAACAGAAACACCCATACACACTGAGTAAAAGGAGTAATTAAAACATAATAAAAGTGTAAAACTAAGTTTTACAGATGATATTTTAAAAGCCAGCGTGGGTGACCTTGTACTGCTTTTTACAGTCTGGTGAGATGGCTCAGAGGGTAAAAAGATGCTTTTTGCAAAAGAGCTGAGGACCCCTAGGGACCCTATATAGAAGGAAAGAACCAACTTCTACAAGTTAGTCTTATGTCCAGGCATGCACTTCAATTAGTAACAAACAAAAATATGTGGGAAAAAAGTCCATAAAAAATATAAAAATAGCTTAGGTAATCTACATGCATCTTGTGTAGAAGGACAGCTGTTGCTATTCAACATGAGTGTTCAGAATTCTGCAGCATTCATTTATTTAGATGTTCTACCGTTTCCATATCTTTAGGACCAGCATCATGAAATAACTTTAAGCTAAGTCATGTGTATACTATGACTATCTAAGTCTAGAAGGAATAACATTGAAAAAACAAATCTGTAAAGATTGATGGTCCCTGGACAGCCATTCGGAAAGAGTCCTTTTCCGGTAAGCAAGTTTTTTTTATTGGTTAATTTTTTTTATTTACATTTAAAATGTTATTCTCTTTCCCAGTTTTCCATCTGTAACCCCACTATCCCATCCCCCTGCTCCCTGCTTCTCTGAGAGTGTCCCCCGCCCCATGGGCCCACCACTTCCTGCCTCCCTTCCATGACATTCCCCTACACTAGGGCATCAAGCCTTGGCATCTTAAGGTAGTCTTCCTCTATCAAATTGGATCCTTATTACTTTGGATAGAATACAAAGCCTTTTCTTCTTTCTGTTGACAGAAACACAAAGCCTTCCACTAACCTTATAATATACCTCCCCCGGTAGTTTATCACGACAAGTACAGCAACACTGTTTTTATCCAGGTATCCTCTATTCTGACCTTTATGAAAGAGGATGTACAATATCACTATTATCACTGGACATATAACCATTTTTATGCTTATAAATCAAAACAAGACTATATGGAGTTCAAGTATCCTCCTCTACAGTGATATATATTTATTATTATTTAATGAAGATAGGGTTTCTCTGTGTAGCCTAGGCTAACTTGGATTTGCTTTGTAGATCAAGCTTTCCTTGAACTCACAAGGAACCTACCTGTCTTAGTCTTGTCTCTGCGTATTAGGATCAAAAATATGAGTACTTAGTATCTATGTAGTCTTGAAAACATTTATATCAATTTTTATCTCTTTTCTCCCTTATTTGATATTTATTTATTCTTCAGTTCTCCTTCTTAATTTTAATGCATTTTCCTGTATTCAACTTTATTAATTCCTTTCTATCTTATTCCCCAAGCATTCCCTAAAGTATGTTGCAGTTGTTTAGAAGTCTTGGCCTGGGTTCTATATTTCACACTCTGCTGAACTGACAATAGTTCTCCCATGGGAGCCTCACTTTCCAAGGAGACTGCTTAGATGCTCAGAGTAGTGTTGACATCCTATCTCACAGGGGGTAACAAGTTCCCAATCCATGTCCTTTTAAATTAGACTGTTGTCTTCTTAGTGTATTCAGTTGGATATTATGATAGCACATCACAGTTAGATCTTAATTGGCATTAATCCCTTGTCTTAAATTTAAAACAAAATCATATAGTCTTTATGACATGTGTGTTTATTTGATTTATTTATCTCCTCTAAAAAAGGCATTTGTAGTCTGTATTGCCGAGCTGATAATTAACATGCAATAGTTAATAAGCTTAACTATTATTTTTTTATTCTCTTGTCCAGTGATCTCTGAATTCCTTAGTTTTAAGCTTTTATTTCTCCTGGAAAGATCCAAGCAAACAACCCTGCCCCAATCCTAACTCTGGGTCCTTACATTGATTAGCAGAATAAATCTTTTCTGGGAAAAAAAATCCTCTTTGGCAATCAAAAAAGTACTACCCCTCAAGTTGAAATCATAAGCATACCTTATGTGGATAAATATACCTATATTCCCCTTTTTCTTTATATAAATTTAAGATTAATTTGTATTTATTTTATTTTTTATTGGTTGTTTTATTTATTTACATTTCAAATGTTATTCCCCTTTCCAGTTTCCCCTCCACAGAACCCCTATCTCCTCCCCTGTCCTTGTTTCTATCAGGGTGCTCTTTCACCCACCCACCTACCCACCTACTCACCCACCCCCACCTCAGCATCCTAGCACTCCTCTATGCTGGGTTATTAAGCTTCCACCGGATCAAGGGACTTCCCTCCCATTGAAGCCAGATAAAGCCATCCTCTGCTACATGAGCAGCTGGAGCCATGGGTCCCTCCATGTGTACTCTTTGGTTGGTGGTTTTGTCCCTGGGAGCTTTGGGGGATCTGCTTGGTTGATATTGTGTTCTTCCTTCAGCTCCTTAATTAATAAGGATATTTCTATTAATTATTATGCAAAAACCTACATTGTACCTTTAAGAAAAAAATGTGTCATTTTGAATTTTAGACCATCATTTGTAAGTAGCTGTTTCTATTAGCAGGGGTTCTTGACCTGAGTTTATTGTTTTGTGGAAGCCCCTAGGCCTTTCTTCTATCTTGACTCTGAACAGTTTCAAACTGCCAAGTAGAGGCTCTTGTCAGCCAACAATCTCATGCGTTCTTCCATGCTTGGCTCTGGCCTTTGCCTATTCCTCGTAGATAGTTGATCCACGGCAGGATGGGGCTGAAGCCTTTATCTTCCTTTACCTGGAGCTTGCTCCTTTTTCAGCAAGGGCACTCAGTGCCTCTGTGATCTGGTTGCTGCTTGTGCTGCTTTAGGACTTTAGTTACATTGATCTGAATATAGCTGTTGGGCCCTTGGTAGGTTGGAGTGGTTCCCATTTGCTACCTGTTGTTTACAAGCCTCCATTCTCCCTAGAGGCTTTCCTATATGCAGGGGCCTTCTTTAAAAATGTTTTGAATCCTCCAACCCTCACCCTTTTTTTCTTAAAGAGACAGAGCTTTAAAGCTGTTTTGTTTTCAGGGAGAATTGGTGCCTCTACCTGGAAAATTATCTCAGGTGAGTTTGATTCTATGCCATATTTCAATGCTAAATGTAAAAGTTAAATTGTTCTTATTCCCAGTCTCATGCCCCCAGAAATAAGGCTCATGCTAAACATGTATTTAGAAATAACTTGATCATATGGCTTTTTAGTTATTTTCTGACTAGATCATAAAATAATGCATTTATTCTATTCTACATCCTGCCACATGGTTAGTTACCTGTGCTCAGGTACTGTGCGTCTATCTCATTACATCTTCCCAGACAAATGTCTTGTGCCTGTCAATATCCCAGAATCCTTTTTATCTCCTATTGTCTGACTAAGCTACAGGCAATCAGATTTTTATTGACAGGTGCCACACACCTGTATTCTTTCTACAGTATCCATCAAAAAGTGTCCACCGCACACTGTCTACTACACAGTGATCATTGCACAATGGTCATGACACAATGGGAAAAAAAGATGGCCATCATATAGTAGGCATCACAGAGTAACAATCACACAGTAGCTACTACTCAGTGTTCTTCACACTGTGGCAATCACAGTGACCATTATAATATGACTATCATACAGGTAGGCATCTCAAGTGGCTAACACATAATGGCTATCACTTAGTGGTTATCACAAGGTGTCTATTACATGTGGGCCATCACAGTGGCCATTACAGAGTGGCTTTCTCAAAGTTAACACTTGGTAGCTAACACAGAGTGACCGTCTCATGATGTACCTCACAGAGTGGATATTATACAGTGACCATCAGTGTATTATACAGTGGCCACGACTCAGTGGTCTTCACACAGTTGCCATCACAGTGGCCATCAAACTGTGACCATCACACAGTTAAGCAGCAAATAGTGGCTATCACATAATGGTCATCACATTGTGTTCACCACAAGGTGTCCATCATACAGGGGTCATTACAGTGGCCATCAAACAGTGGGTTTCTCAGAGTTAACATTACACAAAGTAGCCATCACGTCAAAGTATTGTGCATCACAGAGCAGATCACACAATGGATATCCTGCTGTTGCACATCACATGTGACTATAACACAGTGTAGCCATCACTCAGTGACCATCATACAGTGAAGGCCCACATGGTGATCCCACTCACCTCACCAGATAATCAAACAGTTGCCACACAGTTGTCAATCATGGGGTAGGGAGAAATTACGTTACAGTAAAATCACGCAGTTTATCGCTACCCCAGAGAGTGGGCCCATTATTTAGTGAGGATCAGATGGAGGACGGTCTCACAATGACTCATCTGAAGTGGCCATCACTATGCAAGCCTGACCAAAGAATGTCCACCAGGACAGTGTCCATCTGAGATAGTGTTTGTACACAATGATCGTGCACAGTGGATTTAGGAACCAAAGGGAATCAAATGATGGCCCTCAACGCGGTGGACCATAATAGAGTAACAATCTGACAGTGGCCTTCACAGGTGTCGTACACTGTCATAAATGTCTGAAATAACTTATCAAACTGTCGGTCACTAGGTAGGCATCAGACACATGACCATCACACAATGGCCATAGCAGGCTATCCATCATGAGAGGGACTATCACAGTATGCCATCAAAGAGGTAGCTATCTCAGGTTAGCAATGTCAGGTTGCTATTACATGATGGATATCACACAGTTGATTGACAGCTAGTAGTACATCATCACAGTGTCCATCACACAGTGGCCATCAAAAAGATCAGCCATCTCTAAGTGGCACATCCACCCAGTGATTATCGCTTTGACAGTGAACATCACTCAGATTCACTCATACTGATGCCATCACACAGTGCCATCACTCCAGTCATCACAGCAGTTGATCATACAGTCTGCCATCACCAGTGGACGACTGGCTTGATTTCCGATAACATAGACGGGCCATCACAATGACTAACATAAAATAGCCGCCAACGCACAGTGACTGTCACACCAGTGTCTATTATACAATGAATGATCATTGTCCAGTGGCCATAATACAATGGCTTTCAAATGATGGCCCTCACAGTGGCTATCTATCATAAGGTGGTCATCACTCAGCAATCTGCTGGGAGCCTGCCCAATCTGGAATGGGTTGGAATTGTCCAACAAAGTGTTGGACGTAGAGGTAGCTTTAAGGACTGATGTTTTCTGTGTGTAGTTTTAAAGACTGATGGTTTCTGGCCTTCTATATCTCTAACTATACTGAATGTTGAAGCTGCTGACTTTTAAAAATATCTAAGAAATTTCTTGCTTATTCTGTGGCTAAAACCCACTGGGTTGGGCTATTCCCACCTGTTGCTTAAAAGAGAAGTATTAAGTAAAGGATTAATCGCTAGAGCTTTTTTCTCTCTTGCTCCAAACCTCACCTTTTGCTTGTCATGTGGGAGGGATGTTTGGAGCAATAATACATTTTTATTGAACCAGGAGAAGAGAGTCATGCTTGCAGGTTGAAAAACTTTTACACAAGCAAATATGCATAAACATACATAAATTCATACACACAGTCATTATCACATGCTTATTTGTTGAGTCCAACAGCCTGCCTAGTCAATTTATATACTTGCACAGACATACCCATGCTCACATACATTTGCATGTGGAGTAAAAGCCTAAGCACCAGTGTAGAAAGAACTCACTCAATCTGGATGAGAAATAAGCTTTAACCTTTATTGCATGGGGAAAGAAATGCTTCTACCCTTTTATTGCTAAATGCATTAAACCCAAGTCTTTAAGAAAAAGGCTTTGTCCTCTTTAGTAAGACTAAGCCTGTCTTGCTGTTAAGAAAATTTGTACCATCCCTTGGTAAGAAGACTGTCCTTTCTGCTCTCTTTGCAGCTTCTTCTTGGTCTCTCTTTCTCTCTGCATTCTTTGTATTGCCTTCTCCTTCTTCCCATAGCTTAATGTCCTCTCTATTTCTATGGTAAAGCAGACCTATAAGACTATATGACTTCTCTTAATTTTCTAAATTTCTCTCTTAATTTCTAACTTACTTCACTCTGCTTTTCTTCTCCTTCCTCCTAATCTTGCTCTCTCCTTCTGACCTCACCTAATGTCATCATTCCTAGTTTTTGATATCTTTTTATAGGTGAAAAGATCACATGACTTCTCCAAGCAACTTTTTTTAAAACAAAGGTTGACTTAATGTTCAACGATAAATTCCAATAATAAATCGAATAAGAAGATTACAGCAGAGATGTTTATATGTGTTCTCACTAAGAGTAGTTATCTCACTAGACATTTATTCTATGTCTACAACAGAAGGTGTGGCCCAGATTAAAGGTGTGTACTATCATGCCTGGATCTGGGACTTATTTTGTCCCAGGCTGAACTTTGAACTCCTGCTTGACATCCTGCTCTGTCTTCGCCTCCTGGGATTAAAGGTATGTACTACCCTTATCTGGGCCTAAGCTTTTCATAGCCACTATGCATCAAGATCTTCATGCCAAGATCCAGGTCAGAAACTTGTGTCTTTCTGCCTCAAGGTCTGAATCACGGTAAGCCCTCCAATTTTGGATTGTAGTTCATTCCAGATATAATCAAGGTGACAGCCAGGAATAGCCATTACACCTGGTAAAGATTCCTTTGGAGAAAACTGAATTTTTATTTTGTGAGCAGTTGTCAATTAGGATAGATTCTGAGTTAGGGATGGGGACTTGCCTTGGGATGCTATATGGCTTGAACCTGTTCAGGAAATGTGCATGTTCCCAAAGTCCCTATAAAGTCACATGTGTGTCTGTGTTGGTGGCCTGAAGTTATGGACTGATAAAGTTAAAAGTCCCGTCCCCCAACTGGTTCTTAGCCGTGTCAGTAAAAGAAAACTGGGGGCTCAAATTGCTGGGCAGGAAGGTGCTGCGGGACTTCCGGGTCCTAGGAGAAAAAGGCAGATGGAAGGAAAGAGAGTCTGTGATGCTTTGGAGGGCGTATGAAGCCAGCAGCCGTGTGAGGTCTTCGGAGGAGCTGGGGCCTGTGACCACTCCTACAGGTGGGTGGCCAGCGATGTTTGGCAGGGGGCTTAGGTGGGGCTAACCACTGAAGCATAGGGCAGTGGGAGAGCAGAGATAAAAATATAATTAAGGGCACACTTTTCCAGGCAGGAGATAGTAACACCCAGCACCAAGGCGTTGAAAGAAACACCGGGTTGATTTAGCTCAGTGGTAGAGCTTGCTAGGAAGCGAAGGCCTGTCGGTCCCATCGAAAAAAAAAAAAAAGAAAAGAAACAATCTCTCTCTCTCTCTCTCTTATCCAAGGATTGAAGGCAAAGTGTGAGGGTGCTGGTAGCGCCATCGCTTCCTGGGGCTAAAGGAACGGTAGAGCAAAAGGGGAGCAGGGTGGGGGCTGGAAGACCGCTTTCCTGGAGTAAAGGTTACCATAAAACTGCATGCTACACAGGCACTGTGGAAATTGTTTTGGTGGTTCCTCTGAAAACCAGGGAATCGACTCCACCTTCCTGATATAAATGGCATTTTGCTAATTTTAAAGGGACTCATTGCATAGCTCTATTTAACCAATCAATCAGAATACAAAAGAGTGTAAATTGGGTAATCAAGATGGCCCCATCGGTAAGGTACCTATCACCAACCCTGAATGCTTGCAAGTCATCCTGTGGCATCCATACGCATAACATTATATGTATGCATGCACATGCACATGCATGTCGGACTTCGGGTCAGCCTTGCTGCTGGGGCGCCAGGGCCAGAGCACACTGTCAGCAAGCTGCCTCAGTGGAGGCAGAACACAGGCTGTGATAGGAGTCACAGCCTGTGTTCTGCTCAGCAAGGAAGAATGGTGAGATCTAGAATGCATGCTGTGCTTTTTCAATCTCCTGTGTACTTAGGTGCTGCTGGGGACCTTGAGGAGGTGAGAACGGGCCCCACTTCCTCTACTCACCAGGCAGAAAGGGGATGGCCAGGCAGAACTGGTTTGGTTCCAAGTGAGAGCGGAGAGTATGAAGAGGCTGAAAGAGAGAAGGCCTTGTCTGGGAGATTTAAGTGCAGCTTTTTGGGAATCCTTGGTGCTTGTCCAAACTTTTATTTCAGGGTAGATGTGAATGCATACTCAGGGTTAATCAGGAATTGAGTCTCTTTTGTGGGAAGGAATGCCCAGGAAGAGAAGCTCATTGACCTATCTAGATACCTTATTAGCATGGAGAACTCCAGGTTTTTATGCTACTTGACTGGTTGTCATGATACCTGGGGTATCATGGTTACTTGTTCCAGGACAGGTGAAGCTTGACAAGGAGCTGGTTCCACACCAACCATTCTCAATTCTGAGATTCCCTGGGGTTTTGAACCTGCTTTAACCTTACCACTTCTCTCTGGTAACATGGTTCACTTGCCCCACACATGGTGGGCACACACATGCACACACACACACACACACACACACACACACACACACACACACTTTTAAAAAAATAGGTTAAAGAGACACTAAATTCTTTGCACACCAATTTTGTTGATTATTGTATGAGCTTCCTTTTAATGAATTTATTTCATCATGGATTTATTCAAAATACCAAACACTGTTATTGTAACTGATGGCCGTGGAAACATGGTCATGAATAAGATGAAATGGACTTTAATAGATAGATTTATATACTCTCACTTTTTATGTGCAGGGAACAGATCCTGTTCCCCTTGAATCTACATTCATGCAAACACTTGCTTTTATAGGACTTAAGTTGGTTTTGTAAAAGACAACTGCATACATGACTACTGTGTATCTCATAGTATTTCTCCCAGATAAATAAATAAAGTTGTATTGGTATTCAAAAGGAGAATTTTCTTTCTCTTTAAATCTTTTCGACAAGATGGACGATGCAAAGAAGTGACCAACAGGAGCCAGACAGATCACTCCTGAGAGACACAGCCAGAATACAGCAAATACAGAGGCGAATGCTCAGCAGCGAAACCACTGAACTGAGAATAGGACCCCTGCTGATGAATCAGAGAAAGAACTCGGGAAGAGCTTTGAAGGCTCTGAGACCCCAGTATGTACAACATTGCCAAGCAACCAGAGCTTCCAGGGACCAAGCCACTACCTAAAAGACTAGGATGGACTGACCCTGACTCTGACCTCACAGGGTGCAATGAATATCCCAGTAAGAGCACCAGTGAAGGGGAAGCCCTGGGTCCCCAAGTAAGACTGAACCCCCAGTGAACTAGA